>NC_134271.1:97942696-98542696 GCF_031893055.1 Leptodactylus fuscus
CCCATAGAAATGAATGGAGCAGCTTTATATGCCACTTATTCTGAACGTGTTTTACGTTCAGAATAAGCTTCAGTATACGTAGTATGAATGCCCCCTAACATTGTAAAGTCCAGTTCACATCTGCGTATGGGTTTCCATTCAGGAGGGTCCGCTTGTGGTAGCGGTAACCTTAGGAAACCTGCCGACCCCATGGATTATAATGGGGTCTGTGTGGTTTCTGTTCGGCTTCTGCTCGAAAAGGACTAAAAATACACGCAGCACTTTTCTCTGCATTTTCCATGCGGAGTAAGGAACAGAATTCCTATATGGAGATCAGGCACAGATGTGAACGGAGCCTAACAGTAAATGATAGTCCTATAATAATGTTTCCTTTACATTCCATCTGTCTGTATAAAGAGCCTGTCAGAGCTAAACAATATTTTCTAATTAGGCCGAGGAAGGTCAGGTCCCCAATTCTCCAGTGTCCTCCCTGGGTGGTCCAGTTTCTCGTCGGCTGTGACGTCCCTGATTCCCTTCTTGAGGTCACTGATTGACCTAAGCTGTCACATGCCACAGGCACTTCCATCAGAAGACACCAACAGAGTTGCGGCACCGTACCACATGGGGAGGCATCGGCACACCAAGGACAGGTGAGTATGGTTTTCTGTCATTTTTTTCACCTCCCCAGTCTAATGAATAAATAAAATTTTAGCCTGGACAACTCCTTTAACTGTTTTTTTTTTTTTTTTTTTTGAAGGAGGCTGGGGAAGGTGAACAAAAAACCATACTGTCCCTGGTGCTCTGGTGTCTCCCGACACAGTCTGGTCCTACTGCTATGGTGTCTTGTTTTGGTGGAAGTCACCTAAGGAAAGGACAAAAGAGGTCGCAGGAGACGTATGCAAAAAACGATGATTTTTATATGAGGCCAGGGAAGGTGGAAAAAATACAGAAAAACCGTGGAACTTATTGCACTGTGTAGGGGCCACCGTGGAGAAAATTGGACTGTGTAGGGGCCACTGTGGGGCTGATTGTACTGTGTGGGGGCCCCTTCACTATTTATATCACACAGTATCTGTTTTATAGCAGACGTGGTATTAGTACAGACTGTCATAACATTACACAGTCACTATAAAACCAATCCTGTGCGATGTAAATAGTGAACATTAATTGTTCAAAGTACCAAATGCAAATTTCCACCTTTCAATGTTGTTTGTATCATTGAAAGCTCTGTAAAGCCCCATTCACACGACTGTATTTTGTGGGTCCATAATTGTCCACAATTATATATCTGCACAGTATTAAGTTTCATTTGCTGTGTTTGGCACTTTGCGATAATTTAGTGGGTTTTGGGTTGCAGTTTGGGCAATCGGTCTTTAAAAGGTTCCCTATCACTAGGATAGACCACCAATATTAGATCTGCATAAGTCCAGCTGACAGGACCCCCATACATGATCTGTTTATGAGATACTGTGACTAATGTTTACTTACCAGGAGCCCCTCTGCTCTACTCACTTGACATACAAAATGTAGCTGTAGCTTTAGAATTGAATGGGTCGGTGCTGCAGCTGCTGAAGTTACACTATGTACAGCGAGTGAGCAGCACAGTTCCAAGCATGTAAACCTAAAGATAGGCCATCAATATTAGAAAGGGGCAGTGGCGCAATGATCGTGGTCACAGGGGGTGCAACCAGGCCTACAGAGGTAAGGGGTCCGCGACCAGCTGCTAATGGCCGTTGACCTGGACCACCATGATAGTGATCAGGAAAAGCTTTGTTCCCCGACCGCTACACATATGGTTAATGGAAAGAGGACCCCTTTCTATTAAATGCCAGCTTACGGGAAGTGTATAAAAATAAAAAAAATACTTATACTCACCTGTCCTGGGATGAGCATCCGCTCGGGGGCTCTTCCTGAGGCAGATCCTAATCCTAGTGGGCTAAAGTACGTTTGATGATGTCTGAGGAGACCCCAAAGTATAATAATAGCACCGAGGGGGGGGGGGGGGTTACTGGTGAGCATATAATACTGAGCGTGGGGGCCGCTGTGAGCATATAATACTCTGTGTGGGGCCACTGTGAGCATATAATACTGTGTGTGGGGCCGCTGTGAGCATATAATACTGTGTGTGGTGGCACTGTGTAGCATATAATACTTTATAGGGGCCGCTGTGGGCACATAATACTGTGGGCCACTGTGGAGCACCTAATACTGTGTGGGGTTGACTGCGGAGCATGTAATACTGTCCCATTATTGTTTATCTGCCTGGTGTTGCACTCACCGTATTCTGGATAACTGCAGTTGTGGGTACTAAAGCTGTATCCCTTTCAAGTATCTGAGACATCACTTCAGCGCCCGTAACCATCGCTATCAAGAATTCACTACAGGAAGGGGGTAGGGGGCCCCGTACAAAAGCTTGCATCCAGGCCCATAAGACTTTAGTTACACCATTGGAAAGTGGATAACCCCCTTCCTCTTCTATAAGCCTGGCTCATCCTCAGCTTCAGTTTCACTAGCCGTGTGACATCTTATGTAGTGGAGCCCTTGGTGAAAGAGCAGCATAGCCTACAGAAGAGTAGCAAAGGACATTTCTGGCAAAGTGGGGATTTGGGACAGGTGTGAAGCCATTATGACCATTTGGAGTGTGTGGTTTGGGGTTAGGGTTAGTGTTCTTGGGATCTCGTCGTTCTTGTTTAGGACATGTGGGTATGGGTGGGCGATTCGGTGGGGTGGTGAGTGTGGGGGTTTAATAGTCTTTGGGGTCTCACTGCTGTCAGTATTAGTTGACATCTCCAGGTGGCGCTATAGTGCTGTAAGAACTCTGCAGTTACCAGTAGATGTTGCTGTTGTAGATCAGCTTGGCTAGTTTTTGAGTGCACATTTGCTAGTTCCAAACACTAGACAGCTCTACTGTATTAGACACCATATTTGAAAATATTAAACGTTAGCTTCTCGGTTTCTAGCGTCAGAGAATGACTGGGATTGCATTTGATGGCGCCGCCGTCCTCAATCACCTTTATACATAGTGCCTAGTAGAGATGAGTGAACAGCACGCTCCCATAGAAATGAATGGAAGCACCTGTGACGCCGGCTGGCCGCCGGCAAAGTCAGCGTCACAGGTGCTTCCATTCATTTCTATGGGAGTGTGCTGTTCGGATCGGCTGATCCGAACAGTGTTCGCTCATCTCTAGTGCCTAGGTGTCGCTCATGACACGCAGATCTTAGTACTTAGGGTCCATTCACATAGCGTAAACGCGCGCTCATTTTGGCACAATACACGTGTAAAGAATACATGTGTAAAAATAAGACTCCCATTGACCTCAATGACATTTCTAACACGTGTAATAAAAGCGTAAAAAAAAGTTGCATTTTCTGGCACGCTTTTTACACGAGTATAAAATGTCATTGAAGTCAATGCGAGTCTTATTTTTACACGTGTATTCTTTACACGTGTATGGTGCCAAAATGAGCGCTCGCTTACTCCGTGTGAGTGGACCCTTAGGTGCCTTCACACGGAGTTACGCTCTGTGCATTTTGTCCATTTTAGGGCCCCTTCACACGGAGTTTACGCTCCGCTCATTCATACACGTATACATGAGCGCTTCAAAACACATCCCATTCACTTCAATGGGAGCACCTGTAAAGCCGGCTTTACGCGTGCTCCCATTGAAGTGAATGGGATGTGTTTTGAAGCGCTCGGGTATACGTGTATGAATGAGCGGAGTGTAAACTTCGTGTGAAGGCGCCCTAAGGGCCCCTCCACACAGAGATTACGGGCGTGCAATCTGGCACATATACACGTGTCAGAGTTTGCGCACTGAAATTACATTCCATTCATTTCAATGTCGAATTACGGGCGTATGACGCACGTAATTTTGCGCCTGCAGAACTGCGTCCACAAAATTATGCGCGGAAAAATTGAACTCAATGGCTTACTACATTTTACACGTGTAAAATGGACATGGAGCGTAAGGGCCCCTTCACACGCGCCGCTCATTTAGACACGTATACATGTGTCCGAGCACGGCGCTTCAAAACAGAGCCCATTGATTTCAATGGGAAGCGCGCGTATGCCGGTTCCCATTCAAGTCAATGGGAGCTGCTTTTTACGCGCTCATTCTGAACGTGTTTGGGTGCGTTCACACGATGTCACAAAATGGCAAAATCACGGCCGCAAAATAACGCGGCGTATACGATCCTAACTCCCATTGAAATCAATGGGAGCTTTTACGGCGCGGAAACTCACACACGCCGTATATGTGCAAGATCACGCGGAACATTACATCGTGTGAACGCAACCTTTGTACGGTCAGAATGAGCGCAGCGTAACTCCGTGTGAAGGCACCATGATCGCTGAAAGCATTTGTGCTAACTTCAACATTTGGTGTCGCTAGAGTACAGCAGTCCATACCGTGGTACTGTGAAGCAGTCCTTAGCGAAACTTCTAAGTACCAACACTAGGTGTCGCTTTTTCCCTACACCGTGCGGGAAGTAGAGCAGCCTGGACAACAATAGCTATGAACACTAGATGTCGCTGTTTTGTTGCATGCTTACAATGAGTAAGGAAAATACTAACTATGCACACTAGATGTCGCTGATGTTCCGCTGTCTACGGGAAGTACAGCAGTAAGTAACCACAGTACTAACTCTGAACACTAGATGTCGCTGTTGCTCCGCTGACGTCACTTACATTGCAGCCTCTACTACATTACAGCAGGCACTAGCACTCGCCGGGCGTGGTGGCGTGCGTCTGTAATCCCAGCTACTTGGGAGGCTGAGGCTGGTGGATCACTTGAGTCCAGGAGTTCTGGTCTACTCTGTGCTATGTCGATCGGGTGTCCGCACTAAGTTCGGTATCAATATGGTGACTCTGGGGGAGCTCGGAGCTACCAGGTTGTCTAAGGAGGGGTGAACCGGCCCAGGTCGGAAACGGAGCAGGTCAAAACCCCCATGCCGATCAGTAGTGGGTCCGCGCCTGTGAATAGCCAGTGTAGAGCAGCCTGGACAACACAGCGAGACACTGACTTTTTAGTCTTTTATGTCATGTGAAATATCATTATTATTTCGTGCGCTCTATATATTGCATTATATAATAAAGTTGTATTATTATAGCCAGTAGAGTGCGAGTCATTATCTTCACAAAGTAAATCGCGATATAAATATAATCGCGATATGTTTGGAAATAATATAATTATTCTTGCGGTAAAACCCCATATTCTCAGTGTGATGCGACTGCCTCCTGCTGGTGAACGTGTGAAACACATGTGTAAATTACATGTCGTTCTACATGCGCCCAGACGAGGTCGCTAGAATCTTTCAAAAACGCTCTACAGAACTGAGCCTGCCGGGCACCCGTTGTCATGTGCGCATGTGAGGCAGTAAGTCCAAGCTGTGGGGAAAGAAGTGACTGATCTGAGAAGAACATGAAGAATAGATTCAATACCATAGATATCCGGGCTGTCATCTCAGAGCTCAGTGACAGGTGACCTGGGGTACATAGTGCTACCTAGTGGTGCTCCTGTGGGTATGAGGGCTGTGTGCTGGGACCTTTATTATAACATGACTGTGGTGTTTGTGTCCTAGCCTGCTGGGGATGAGAGTGAACAATGTGTACGATGTGGATACCAAGACCTATCTCATTCGCCTGCAGAAGTAAGTGCACACCACTGTCCTGGACTGTGCTGCTATACGGTATATGCTTTGTAGCAGTGAAGTATGTATATACTGTAGATCTGAGAGTTCATGGAGCTGGGGTTCACTATATAGTCATATTTATAGGATAAACAGTGCCATATGTCAGTGTAAATAAGTACAAGTAAAGTTTATTGAAACACGTCCAGATCTCAGGGTCCAGTAATAAAGCTTGATACGGGGTAACCAATTCTCTTGTACATGTAATGTATGTGTATGATATTATTCATCCATAATATGGCCATAGGCTGTATCCACCTCTGCATCATAGATGGTATCCATCATTATATGGACAGTTGAGCAGATACGGGGATCACAAGGCATTGAAGTTATTTTTTAAAGGGGCTGTCCAAATGATGAAATGACAAAATATTTTATAGTCACTCATTTCATCCATTGTCACTCCAGTCCTGTACACTAGGGTTTGTTTACTTGGCTGCAGGGTTGACATGCGCAGATACTCACGTGACCACAACAGCCGGTCACGTCAGTAGCATATGGAAGGAGGCCACAACCTGCTGATGCACAGTGATTTTTGTTGCAGGGAAACGACTTCTCATTCCTTCTCAAGCCGCGTATGGCTTTGGCTCAAAGAACCATAGCAAAATCTGCAACAAAAAGCACTGCAACGTGGGGCCTTAGCCTAAGGCCAAGGCCTCACATTGCGGAAACGCCGCTTTTTTTTTTTTGTGAAGATTTTGTTGCGTTTTTTTGAGCCAAAGCCAAGAATGGCAGGAATAGGAAATATATAGGAAGTTCTTATACTTCTACCTTCTGCTCAATCCATTCCTGACTTTGGTTCAAAAAACCGCAGCAAAATCTGCAACAAAAAAGCTGCATCTCTGCAATGTGGGGCCTCAGCCTAAAGGAGGAAAAACCACAACTCTTATGTAGGAATAATTGCAACCCTCCCCCCTTCCCAATGTATATGGGCAGCTTGTAGGCTGTTTCTTAACACCCATATGTAATAGAGACCTGTACACATGTATGTGGATGTAGTAGTTGGCAGCAACCTCACCACGTGGTTCAGTCGACCCTGTACTGGCATGGATGTAGGCATAACGTGTGTATATTCCATGTATGGTTAAGGTGGGAGCGCTCATTTATGTTGCAGAACTTTTTTTAAGAGAAGTATTAAACATTCTTTACATAAAGTCAGGAAAACCCTTTACCTTTCTTTTGTTTTTCCAGGCCTGACTCTAAGGCCATACTCCTCGTGGAGTCTGGTATCCGGATCCACACTACAGAATTTGAGTGGCCCAAGAACATGATGCCATCTGGGTTTGCAATGAAGGTTTGATCAAAGCAGTCTAATATCTTATTGGATGTTTGTGTTCTGCAGTGACCTGCACCTATCTTATCACCCTGTCTTGGTTCCTTCTATACTATGGAGCATAGTTGTATCGCCTATATGTGGGATGTTTTTATTTTATACTTGGGTTTATAGGTCCCAATAACACCACCTTTATAAAGTGTACACCTGGATTTGCATTGGACTACCAACTGAAAATGTTTAGAATTTAAAGAGGACCTTTTATATTTTATAATATAGTCTGTTGCTCCATTATCTGCCCGTTCCAGTGATGTATTGGTGCTGTTAGTTTCGGCTACTGAGTTGCCTCACAAATCAGTGTTATGGCCCCCCACCTTCACTGTACTCCCTTCCCCCACGTTAAACTTCTATGTTATTTTACTATGAAGGAGGGAGGTGTTCCTCAGCACC
Source organism: Leptodactylus fuscus (assembly GCF_031893055.1). NCBI lineage: Eukaryota > Metazoa > Chordata > Amphibia > Anura > Leptodactylidae > Leptodactylus > Leptodactylus fuscus. The sequence continues at coordinate 97,950,087 of NC_134271.1, forward strand.
CAGCTGAGCCGTAAAGCTGGCCCCTCTGATCATACAGTGATATCGGTAGCTGAAACGGAAAGTGTGATGAATTCAGCTTTGCTTTGGTGTATAACTCTCCCGATTTTAGAGGACATTTAAGGTCCTCTTTAAGGACGCTGCAGCTGCATCCCCCACCTTCTCTCCCTGTTATTTACTGTCTTACACTAGACTAGGGGTGTCAAACTTAAATACACAGTGGGCCAAAATTATAAACGGACCAATCTGATATTTATTTAAAAAAAAAAGTTTTTCCTTCTTATCAGATATGACGATGAACCTTTTCATATGGAAACAAACTTAAAGAGGTTGACCAGGCAAAATTTTTAGATGTTAAATATGCTGGGGTAGGTAAAAACAAAACATAAAAACCCCTTACTAATTTGTCCTCCCGATTCATTGTCATCTTCCAGGGGTAGTCCCCCCCCCCCCCCACACACACACGTGACTGCTGAGGCCAATCAGTGGCTTCAGCGAAGGGCACGTGACATCACTACCTGTGACATCCCGGAGTCTCTTCTTGAGGCCACTAAGGAGACCACTAAGGCCAATCAGCAGCTGCAGCAGAAGAGATCCGGTTTCTCACAGCTGGTGAGGAGTTTCACTTTAAGACTGCCCAGCAGAAGGACCAGACTACCCTGGGAGGACTCCAGTGCACCAGGAAATATTGAGAATGATTTTTTTTTTTTTTTTTTCCTACCTCCCCTATTTAAAATATAAAAGGTTTGCCTGGACAACCTCTTTAAGTTTTGCTTAAACATAGAGTCTGGGACAAGCAGAGGTTAATACCGTTTGCTACACTCTGATCTACTCTACCAGACACTCTAATAGACATTTATGTTCACACAGGCCAAATACAATTACAGTACCTGCCGGAGTTTGATGCCTATCCACTACACAGATATCTTGATCCCCTAGGAGACTAATCCCTAACCATCACATTTACACTGCTGCTATCCTTTATATGTGATAACTCACTGTATATCTCTATCATCCAGTGCAGGAAACACTTAAGATCTAGGAGGCTGGTCAGTATTAAGCAGCTTGGAGTGGACAGAATTGTGGACTTGCAGTTTGGTTCAGATGATGCTGCTTATCATCTTATTGTTGAGCTGTATGACCGGGTAAGATCTATAGAATGAGTCCTGTTGGATGAACAGTATTGCTACGTGTTTATATGTATTCATATACATATATGGGACAATCTTACTAAGATAGAATCTAATCTGTAGAATATTGCACACATATGGCTTACTGCTTTCCACCATAACTTCTTCGTTTTCTGGGTAACCCTTAATAGAAGATTTTCTTTTCATTATTTAGAGATCCTGATTGTACATTCTCTGTCCCATTTTCTCTCCCTTTCCTGCTTGGGCATGTATATACATTTGGGTAATGCTCTGTCCTTTTTCCACCACATTGTCTACAATATGTTTATTATTTTAAATCCATAGCACTGTGGGGCCCAAATATTAATACTGGAGTGCTGGAGGTAGCTGAAATACAGCACTTGGCTATCTTCGGCACTTTCAATTAAACATTGAGCAGAGTTTCTTCTGTGTCTGCTGCCCCTTCACTCACAATGGGGATAAAACACCCCTGTTCTCAGGATTGTTGGAGGTCTTGTTGGTTGGCCCCTACACCGATCAGCAACCTATCCTATATCATAGAGGTGTATACATTAATGATTTTGGTCCTTAACATGATGTGGTTGTACGAGAGTCTGAAATGTATGCCAGCTAGAACCCAGTTTTATGGCTTAAATTATGTTAAATTTGTCTGGCCATAAAGGCCTACTTCATCCACAACTTATGTTCTTATGTTCATTTTTTATAATTTTAAATTTTTTTAACTTGTTTTTCCTAGGGTAATATCGTCCTCACAGACCATGAGTATCTTATCCTAAACATCCTTAGGTTTCGCACAGATGAGGCCGATGATGTAAAGTTTGCCGTTCGAGAACATTACCCCATTGATAATGCCAAAGCCCGTGAACCTCTACTCAGTATAGAAAGGTGAGGGGCCACATACCAATAACTTTTTCTTATGTGCTGCTATACCTTTCAGAAAATAAATATTTTTAAACTGGATTTCCCTTTGATTCTTAAAGCAGCCTCACAAATTTCTCTTTTTGTGTTGTACTTATCTATTTTTGAGTCAATTTTTTTATCCAATTTATCACTTTTTGATTAGATTGAAAGAAATTTTAGAAAATGCTCAAAAGGGGGATCAGCTGAAGAGGATTCTAAATCCCCATCTACGTATGTAGTTTTACAGCTTTTAATAATAGATTGAGAAGGCAAGAACTAGACTTTAACTTTCCCCTGTTCTTATACAGCATATGGTGCCACTGTCATAGAGCATTGTCTGCTTGAATCTGGGTTGTCCAGCAACATCAAGCTTGACCAGCTAAAAGGAGACGCAGGTGAGTGTCTCACATTACATTTATTGCATTTATTAGTCTGCAGATCTTTAATATGATAAAGCTCCTGTAGGTGAGGAGAGCCTTACTGGATTACATGACCAACAGAGCACACGAGTCACCCTTGCCAAAGGCAATATACCTGGCACTACTGCTGTTGCTAGCCTTTGTAACATAACTGTTGGTCAAACTATCTTTGGACCTACAGCTAGTTACCGCTCTTTCTCCCTCAAACCTCCTATACACATGCACACATTTCTCAACCAAGTATTCATGTTTTCTTAATGGAATCCAGCTTATCTGCCTGAGATAAAAAGAATCTGATATTTTGAAATCCATTAGACCATGCCCAATAAGAAGGAATCGGGAGGCCATGCATACACATTAGATAGTGGTAGGCAAATGGGTTTTTGTTTGAGCAGGATGGTCAAAGAATGACTATAATCATACCAGAATATAATAAAAGAAAGTGTTTAATAAATGCAAAGAGATAGATAATACTTAGCTGTGATTACAAATGATAACTCATTGGATGGGGAACCCCATTATATATCATGCACCAATGCATACCCATCATTTGATGACTTCCAAAGGTGCATGTTATAAATTTCATGATCCATACTGAGACTACCAAACAATAACCCCTTCTGTTTTTATAGTACCTTTGGGTCAGGTGAGGGGTTGAGTGGTTAACTTATACATGACCATTTACAGTACAGAGATTTTAAGAAATGCTTATCTACTGATCAGTATAGAATGACCAGTATAGTGTACAGAAATACAGACAAAGCTGCGGAGGGAACCTCCTATTGATATACAAGAAATACATATAGATTGATCAGTAAAACATTAACCCTGTCATATGACATCAATAGGACATTATGATTTTATGAAAAAATATGTCCTATTAAAATAGTCGACTGGTCTCTTCAAAATTATCAGGTTCGGCTAACATAGTTCTGTCTGGCTTTAGGCATGATACAGTGTATTATATTTGCACTATATGGAAGTGGTGGTAGCACTGTATAGCATTCTGTAACGGTATGTTATTTGGCTATCATATGACTCTTTACTGGCACTTTTACTATTTGTTATAGTTACTTGTAATATGGTATACCTTATGGATGAGGGAAAGCCAATAGAAGGTGCTGCTCAGGGCACTATCTATAGTAAGGGCGACCCTGCTTAGAGGCAGCACCAGTATTTCTTGGCATTATTTTGCATGCATTAATTATTTTATGATTTATGTTATTTATTTATTTTTCAGTCTTTGCATGCTCTTTATTGAAATGAATACTATAACTGTTTCAGTATGGATGGTGTTCACTGTTGTTTATTTCTAGATTTGGAAAAAGTACATTCTGCTTTAGAGAAGGCTGAAGAGTACATGGACAATACGCTGAATTATAAGGGGAAGGTAAGATGTTGAGATGCTTGCCTCAGACCTTACGATAAGTAGTCAGGCATTTTGTCATTATATTAGTTTTAATAGTCTGGATGATTTGCTATATTGTGTCTGCAACTATTTTTGTCATATGATCTCACAAATTCTTTTAATGAGGTTGATGGGAGTGCTTGATAGACTGTCGATAATTGTAGTATGTCTTCTAAAAATGTTAGTGTATTTTTATGTCTAACAGGGCTACATTATCCAGAAGAGAGAGAAGAAGCCAAGCCTGGAGCCAGATAAACCTTCTGAAGATATTCTCACGTAAGCACAAAACATGCATCTACAAATATTCTAGATCACTGGTCTAAAGGTTTGGCAGGACATGCTGAGAATTGTAGTTCACAGCTGCTGTAGAGCAACTGCTTTAGATAGGTATAAACCAAGCCATTGTAAGTTTCATTTAACTCGCCTACAGTTTTGAACAAGCTGCACTTGGGGCTGGAGCAAAGTGCATTTCTTTTCACCCCAAGTGGAAAAGTTCAAGGACACTGTATCTTTAAATGGCTTTAACTCCAGAGCAGGGGTAGGGAACGTACGGCTCTCCAGCTGTTGCGAAACTACAATTCCCAGCATGCATGCTTGCTCTGCTGTTCTTGGAAGTCCCATGGAAGTGAATGGAGCATATTAGGAGTTGTAGCTTCACAGCAGCTGGAGAGCTGAAGGTTCCCTACCCCTGCTCCAGAGGCACGGGGCTAGAGCCGAAATCTTAGTCTTGTTTTAAAGCCAATTAAAATAAGATCAAAATCATGCCTGTTGTCCCCATAGATTTTGAGATATCACTGGTTGAATCTGAGGTGCATGTACTCAAACTTTCAGTTTATACAGAGTGTAGGAGAATATGAACGGCTGACAATGCAGGGAGAGGAGAAAATGATTTTATTATTCTCCTGTCCCTGACACTTCAGATAACCCGAGGAGAGGGGGTACCTTGGACTTTAGCTCATTATATCACCCAGAAGCATACTTACCAGTTAACAACTTTTATGCTGCAGTAAATGCTGACCACAGAACCTACGTGGTTTTACAAAAAAAAAAAAGGGAAAATGGACTTTTGTACTCCTGGTTAATGGAAAAAAAAAAAAACCAAAACAACACACAGTAGGTATCGCCACAACACATCAAAACCCCTAAAATATAATGAGTATGTTATTTATTCTACGTGATAAACACCATAAACCTTAAAATTCAGATGCCAGAATTGATGTCTTCTGACCATCTCACTTCTCAAAACATATTAAAAACTGATCAAAAAGTCTTATGTACCCACACAATAAAAGGGAGACCAGGGAATGCAGAGAATGATAAAATGTTACTGGTTTAAGGCTAAAATGTTAGATCACTAAAGGGTTAAAATACACGTGTCAGTGATATTTATTTGAGTCATAAATTCAAAATCTGCAGTACAAAAAGTGCCAATTTGCATTACATACATAGTTACAGGACTCCTTATCTCAGCCCTTATCAGCCAAATTCAATTAAACCGGCTGATAAGTGGAAAAGCTGAAGATAGACAGCACAGTAATCCTGGAGCTCTCACCTCCCCCCTCCCCTATCTGAGGAGATCCATACTTGTCAGACATAAGCAGCACTCAGCCCCTCCCTCCCCCTTCCTGAGAGCAGGCAGCTACATCACTTGGGAAATAAGCAGATAAGCCCAGTGGCCATAGAAAAGCAGTGTCAACAATGAAGTGAATAAATGAAGACAGCGGCCAAACAAAGCAGTTTTGATAAAGCAATGTATTTAGGAAAAGTCTTAAATCCACATAAACTAGCAGTATAGATAGGATCCTTGTTATGGGACATTCCTTTAATAAAACACATCCTTGGCATGACCAGTCATTTTTCTTGAGACATTTTGTAAGGCTGGTGGTGTTAAATTTTATGTTTTTCATTTAGGTATGAGGAATTTCACCCATTTCTGTTTACACAGTATGTAACCTACCCGTATGTCGAATTTGAGACTTTTGATAAGGTACGTTGACATGATGTGTATTGTAAGTTGTACCTGAGTCGTACAAAATTAAGGGCAGGGAAGGTGTTGAAATAAAAGACATACTCCCCTGCCCCCATCTTTTTAGAAGTTCCTGTTTTTCAGCAGAAATGATGTACTCGAGCTTCTGTATGAGATTCTGAGGCCAGAGACTGGCTGCAGCAGCCATGTAGGCAGTGAGACGCATCATTGTTGGAGTGGTAGAACAGAATATTGGGGAGCTGGGATTGTAGGGCCTAGAACAGGTGAGTATTTTAACTCCTTCTCTGCCTTCGGTTAGTTTTGACATCTGGGCCAGGAAACCCTTTTATAGTTGGCACTGTATAGTCCTCCATTCCTTATCTGAAGAAGAAAGACCGATGGATGCGAGGATAAACTGCGCTACTCTCTTGAGATAAAATACGTTCTTTATTCCGCTTTTCTTAAAAACACGACGCTACATACAGCGTTTCGGGGGATTCCCCTTTCTCAAGTGTTACAGAAACACACAATGTACCTTAATAAAAACAAACAAATATCATAATGAATACAGGATATAGTTTCCTACAAAAAAAAAAAAAAAAAAAAAAGGTAAACAACTAAACATGGATTTTAAGTCTCTTCCAACCATTATTAAAGACCTCAGTGTTACCCTCCAAAATAGTTGTCACTAATAAATGGTCTGGGTAGCTAAAGAGGCAAACCAACACAGATACAGAGTATAAGTCATCAAATGTAAATCATCCAAAACCAACAACATATAAAATACAATATACAGCTAGATAGGAAGAGGGTTAGGGTAAGTTTTCTTACCAGACACAAAGTCAGGAGCAGAAGCTTCCCTGCTGGGGTATGGTTGTGATACACAGCGTGGAGTGAATCCACCACGTGTGTAACACGGGCTTTTACCTGCTACGCACGCTGGTAGGGAGGGTCACATGTATCCAAATTGTTAATCCCCACCAGCCGCTCAAGCTAATTGAAAACTGCTGTCCACAGATGATCCCTCTGTCAGAAAGAACAGAGGGTGCAGACAAAACGCTGTTCAATTAGGGCACTGGAACTAAACGCCTGGGCAGATTCATTCAAAATTAGGGAGCCCTAGACCATAATCTTATTTTACAGTGTGTTTTGTGATGTGTAAAAAGGACAGGTCATATTCGAATTCAGGAAGCCACGGACCCTGATCATGCTTTAAAGTGCATTTTCACATATATAATCAGGAGTCCCAAAACGATTAAAACATCTGTTTAAGAAATAGGTTGAAACCTCATCATAAATAAGTATATAAATAAATAAAAACTATATAATACGTTATCAACTTGAACCCACAATGAATATTACTCCTCAAATGAGGGAATTTTATTAAAAAATAGGTCTTATTTTAGACTGTAACATGGATACTGGTATAATAGGTCCATGATATAAAAATATAAAAAAAATAAAATAAATAATAAATCATGAGTAATAATACACATACATTTGAAAAACAAGGGGGTACAAAAATATAAGCATACAAGCTACAGTATAAGGACAGAACATTTCACATTAAAATCTTCAAAATCAGAGAATGAACTGAGTTGCATTGGTTTTTATCTGTTTAATCCATAAAAATGACCCACAATAGTGTACCTATTTCATACAAAGTTAGTTGGAGATGTCCTCCAAAGCTTCATTAAGTCCCTCTGGATGGAGCGTATTGAGTTTAAAAATCCAAAACATCTCTTTCTTTTTCAATGCCTCAAAACGATTATTTACATTGCTAGGAATTTGTTCAAGTGGAATCACATTAAAATTAGAAAAGCTGCACCCGTGTTTAGCCTTTGCATGTCTTGAAACACTATGTTTTTCATAGCCATTCGCAACATTGGAGCGATGCTTCTTAATTCTATCTCTTAGAGACATTGTTGTCCGTCCCACATACTGTAACCCACATGGGCAATTTAAAATATATACAACATACGACGATGAACAGTCTAGTCTAGATCTGATGGAAAATTTTTCGTTTGTAGACCTACTAGTGACTTCCCTCGTATTGTGTGCTATGTTTAAGCAGCATTTACACCTCGAATGCCCACATTTAAAGCTACCGGCATTTTTACTGGATTGAAGCTTAGTATTCATTTTCCCAGAGGATCTTAATTTGCTCGTGGTGGATTCACTCCACGCTGTGTATCACAACCATACCCCAGCAGGGAAGCTTCTGCTCCTGACTTTGTGTCTGGTAAGAAAACTTACCCTAACCCTCTTCCTATCTAGCTGTATATTGTATTTTATATGTTGTTGGTTTCGGATGATTTACATTTGATGACTTATACTCTGTATCTGTGTTGGTTTGCCTCTTTAGCTACCCAGACCATTTATTAGTGACAACTATTTTGGAGGGTAACACTGAGGTCTTTAATAATGGTTGGAAGAGACTTAAAATCCATGTTTAGTTGTTTACCTTTTTTTTTTTTTTTGTAGGAAACTATATCCTGTATTCATTATGATATTTGTTTGTTTTTATTAAGGTACATTGTGTGTTTCTGTAACACTTGAGAAAGAGGAATCCCCCGAAACGCTGTATGTAGCGTCGTGTTTTTAAGAAAAGCGGAATAAAGAACGTATTTTATCTCAAGAGAGTAGCGCAGTTTATCCTCGCATCCATCGGTCTTTCTTCTTCATTTATCGTTCCCTAAGGGGTATTTGGATGTTATTACTGCTGCTGTAAATCTCCCTTGTGTTTGGTACACGATCTTTTCAAATATATTTAAGTGTATATTTGGGAATCATCTGGGTTGCTCGGTATATATATATATATTTTCCATTCCTTATCTGGACACCAAGCCTCAGTCCCGTTACTAATCGGTAGCAAAATGTCTGCAGACATTAGGAAACTAAGGAGCGGGAAATTAAAAGGAGGAGGGGGGCTTAAATGTCCTGGTTGGCCAGTAATGTGGTGATATTAAACAGCACAAGAAGGTGGGCTTGGGGAGCATTTTAAAGATTGCAATAGATCCTGATCTCCTTTATAAATTCCCAAGTATTTTATTGCATTGCATGGTATAATAACATATTTGCATTTGCCTCATTTATATGTAGATATGGTTTAAGAAATGCATATTTATTTATTCAAAATCTTTTCTTTGTCCTTTCAGGCTGTAGATGAATTTTACTCCAAGTTGGAAGGTCAGAAGATTGATCTGAAAGCCCTACAGCAGGTGCAATGCCATTCCCTTAATCCAGCATCCATTAGTCCTAGACATGTAGCTGTAAATTTCTACATCTGCTTTTTGACCTTTTTATTCCTGGTCTTCAACAGGAGAAACAAGCATTAAAGAAATTAGAAAATGTCCGTAAAGACCATGAGCAGAGGCTGGAATCTCTGAATCTTGCTCAGGTATGTGTGTCCTCATGATGGCACCTTGTTTGGGGAGAGCGCTTGATATTTCATTATACTCTCATAAACTTGTAGGAAATTGACAAAGCCAAAGGAGAGCTCATTGAAATGAACCTGAACATTGTGGATCGCGCCCTGCAAGTTGTTCGCAGTGCTTTGGCCAATCAGATTGACTGGACGGAGATTGGGGTCATTGTCAAGGAGGCGCAGGCTCAGGGAGATCCAGTTGCTCTTGCCATCAAAGAGCTAAAACTAACGACAAATCATATTACTATGCTACTGAAGTAAGAAGAAACACTTGCTGAAAATCTATATGTTGTTAATTTCTGGAAATTGAAAACCTTAGTAGGCGACTGCCTGTTTGAGGATCTGTAATGTCCATTGTCTTAAGGACTTTGTCTCCTATAGGTGTAATGCAGCTATTCATTCTAGTCAACTAAGGGCATGTACAATGGTTAATGGTATGGGAACAAGATTATTGACCCATGTGTCCATAGTAGCAACGCAGGTGGCATTGCTCATACTACTATGACCTGATATGGAACTAACAGGGACTTTGGCTATAAGGGTTAATAAACATAAATATATGCATCAGATTATTAACAGGGCCATGTTTATTCCCATCTGAATAGAAACCCATACACACTATCGGAAGAAGAGGAGGATGAGGAGGAAGAAGAGAAACCGGAAATTAATGAGCCAAAAGGGAAGAAGAAAAAGGGCAAAAACAAACAGCAACCCAAGAAAACACAAAAGAACAAACCCACACTGGTGGATGTAGATCTCAGCTTATCTGCCTATGCCAATGCCAAAAAGTGAATTCATATATAACACTGCCTCTAGAGGCCTAATGTCAGCTAACGGTATTACGTTTTTCACAATGTACTAAATTATTTATACTGTATTTACAGGTATTATGATCACAAGCGACATGCAGCCAAGAAAACTCAGAAGACCGTAGAAGCAGCAGAAAAGGTAAAGGTTATGTCCAAATATTTCACTAGTTTTCAGTGAGGGTTTGGTTAACACCGTGGTCTCCTTATCAGATTGTAATAGCATAGGACCGTATCATACATTATGGTTAGAGAGCTCCAGAAATATATAGATGATATCTATATCTTTTTATGCTACAGGCATTCAAGTCCGCAGAAAAGAAAACCAAACAGACTCTGAAAGAGGTGCAGACTGTCAGCACTATTCAGAAAGCCAGGAAGGTGTACTGGTAAGGTCATACAAGTATCGATGTAGAGGAACGGGGTGCCAATTCTAATTGTCCAAACCCACGTCAAACTACTGTCCAAAGCGCATATTGTCATAGAATTCCTGACACAGGATGCAACGTACAGAGTTCAGAACGTACAGAAGGAAACAAAAAAACAATGAAAAGTCAGTGAAAAATGTTTTTACAATGACTTTCAATTGTTTTTGGTTGTCTACTGTGATATATATCGAAGCAGTTTAACCAATTGCAGAAGTTTGGGTTAATACTATGCTATATCTGTATAAGTGATCTCTCTGCACTAAGATCCTATTAGAAGAATAGGGAGATTCTCTTCCTACCGGTCTAAAGTTAGAGTGTTGGTATGCGGCACTCCATGTGGGAGGAAGACTGGGACTACAATTAACTGACAGGATAGATCCCTATAAATAAATCTCAGTTTACTACTTGCTGTTCTGTAAACAGATTTGATCATGAGTCCCATAATTCAGGACTGAAATACATAACAGCAAACTCAAATTGGATAAAACTGTAGAAAATTGCACATAAGAGCTACATCTTTCCCCTGCAAAACTTCTTTATTGGGAACATACCAACGCTGGCTTGCTCCAGGTGTGGGGCAAAAGTGACTGCATGTACATGTACCTCAGCATTTTGGCCATGAACAAGGTACCACTCTTCACCGTGTATATTCTTAAATCCTTTAGATGGGTCCTTTTGGCTTATCTACTGTAAGGGGTTCAGCTGACACGGTTGGGAACGGCAATGACACCATGCAGACAGGTAGTAGAATAAACAAGTCCAGAGTGTTTTATTTGGGTTTTCGGCATAAAACACTGTGCCAGCAAAGTAACAAAACAACAAAAACCCTAAGCCTTGTCCGGCTCTAGCTATACAGCAGATTACCTCTCTGACCTAGAGCAGGTTGAGTCACCATATTAGCAGGTCAAAGTCCACACTATACCTTTTTTCCTCAGGAGTGTTTTGCTCACACACTCCATGTGTGTATCCGGCCCGTAACTGAGCTTCCTTCCCCAGTAAATAGTCCTAAGGAAGCCTCACCTGTGAATGCCCCGACTTAGGGCAAAACCCCTGGTGGAGTAAGGGGGTGGACTGGAAGGCTCCTACTACCAACCTGCCCTCCAGTCCAGAAAAGCCAGCCCATAATAAGGAACAAGAGTTCCAGCAGACTATGCTCTGCTAGAACATTATTGCTCTGGCTTTCCTTTATCTCACCTGGCTGAGGAAACCAGGCGAGATATACACTCCGTCCACCACCTTACCGTACACTTTACCTCACTACTTAAAACTACTCCAGCTAGCTATGTGGCTCATTTTATTTTTGGAAAAATTAATTTTCATATTATGTATGGATTGGTTCACTTTTACGCAGAAGAAAACGAGAGTGTGACCTTTTGCCACTTTATAACACATTATCCGCATACTGCCTGCCCATATTCAAACAAAAATAGTGTGTTTTTGTTCTACTGCTTAGTTTCTTGGTCACCCTCTCACAGAGGTAAGAAGATCTATGTCTTAACAGCAAGGAAATACAAGCTTCATAGAACCTAGCAGAGGTATTACTTGTGATCTGATGAAGGGGTGAAGTATTCTGTGCGACTCCAAAAACCCCGAAACGCGTCATTATATTTATAGAGTAAACGCGTACCTCTTTTAATCACTTGGTTCCGAGTGAGCGCGTCTGACTGCCTGTTATTCGTATATCCAATACTTACTTACCTATTGCATTTTTTTCGATCACTTTTTTGGGGATCACTGAATGGAGTGCACATAAAAGCTAAAAGGGGGTAGCACATGCGGCTTCATTCATTTCAATGGGAGTGCCAAAGATAGCACTGTACTTCAGCTATCGCCAGCATTCTCATTGAAATGAATGGAGTGGTGCCCATACTGGCAACCATCACTCCATTCAGCATTCTCCTGATCAGTGAGGGTCAGATCCCCACTGACCTGCAAGTTATCCCCTATTCTATCTATAGGAGATGACGAAACCCCCTTTAAATAATAATTGCAATGTGATGTCCCCTGCACTTAAAGCATCTTAAAGGGTACCTGAAGGTAATGGATACTGATGACCTATCCACAGGATAGGTCATCAGTATCTGACAAGTAGGTGTCTGACACCTGGACCCCGCTCCGATCGGCTGTTTCAGCTGCCTGAAGCTGGATACAAGGTATACATCTAATAGCAACTAGGCCCTGTTGGGAATTTTTGGCCAACAATACCAGTACTTGACATGATCAGTTGCTTTAGGCCAGTCATCAGCCAGTTGGCACAGACTCACTATGGCTGATTTATAAAAACTGGTCTTAGTTGCCCATAGCAAGCAATTACAGCGCAGCCTCCATTTTATAGTACTTTTGAAAAATGGAAGCTGTGCTGTGATTGGTTGCTATGGGCAACTAAGACTATTTCTCTTTATGACACTGCGATTTTATCATTATCGGACAGTTTAGATGTAAAACTTACAGATGCCCGGTGTCCTCTGAGATGAGTCCTTTGATGGACTCTGGCACACGATCTGTGCGGGCAGTGAAGCTTAGGTCCACTTGTGCCCAAAGTGTAAAGCATGTGCAGTGATGGAGGATGTACTGACCTTGGCTTTACTGCATGAAATGTGCAGGTTCCATAGTCCTTCAGTGGACTCATTTTAGTGCAAACCGGCATCTTCACTCTTTGATTCCTAAGGCCTGGGTCACATCTGCATTCAGTATTCTGTTCGGGGAATCTACTTGGAAACCCCCTGAATGGAAATCTAGAAGCATTAAAAAGCGATTAGCTAAGAAACCACATGGACCCCGTAGACTATATTGGGGCAGTTGTGTTTTCTGCGCAGTGTCCGCACGAGGCATGTAGAGAGAAAACTACTGTGAGCACCACTTTTCTCTCTGCATGATTCGTGCGGAAACCGAGCGGAAACCACACGAACCCCATTATAGTGTATGGGGTCCGTGCAGTTTCTTAGGTAACCGCTTTATAATGCATTTGGTATTCTGTTTGGGGGGTCCAGACGCAGATGTGAACCAGGCCTAAGAATACCAGCGTTGAGCAGTGGTTTCATACAGAGGTTTGGGACCCTAAACTTCAATGGCTTAATGGCATACTCAGAGTTTAATGGTCACAAACAGGCAGGTGATTTGATTTGTGACCTCCTGGACTTGACCATGGGCTGGACTTCCAATATTCCTCTGCTATTATTTTGGCTATTCTCGTACTTTCCCGTACATTTTTGACTCTGGCTTGTGTGTTACTTTTTCTCTGTCTGCCATAGGCTTTTTGGTCTGGTCCTTAGCCTACAAGTGCACCTATTTCTGACACCTTGTTCGGGGTTGCTTCATCTACTCTGAGTAGCCAAGTCCATCCTGCCTTGCAGCAGACTCTTGTCTATCTCTGGGCAGCCTTAGGCCAGATTCACATGGTGGAAAATGAAGAAAATTCCTCTTCATTTGCCGCTGCCGTATTCGGACACGGGATTGCCACAACGTAATGCCGATGCAGGGCATTCATAATTCATTAACACTGAAGCTACAGTGCTGCTTTATTTATTTATTTTTATTAAGTTTATAGTGATTGTGTGTTTTAGATTACTCCTTGTTTTGATGATGGGACTTACATATTGAAGGTGTGGTCAAGGGATGTCACCCAAAATAGGTAATACAAACAGACACTAGATAGAAGGTGCGTTGTCTGCTTCTGTCTTTTAGGCTGAGGCCCACGCTGTGAAGAAGCAGCGTTTTACAGTATCTGCAAAGTGGATGTAATTCTGAATAATCCCATCCACACATTACAGAAAATCCACAGTGAAAAACTCTGCAGACTTTATGTGAAAAACGCTGCGAAAAAAACTGCAATGCATTTCCACAGCATTTTTCTCCACAGTGTCTTTTGCTGCGGCTTTCTACATCGAGCCTTAGCTTAAATGTCCGTTGTTCTCATCCTGTGATGTGAGCAATAGACATTAAATGATGGTAGTGTGAAAATACTCTTACTGGTTTAAGAAAAATATCATTAATCTACACACATCTGTATATGGTGTATCAAAAGATCTTGCACATACAATTGGTCCTAGTAAACAACTATATTATAAAGGCCATGGACATCCAAAGAACAGTCTCCTACTGAGAACATATACAAAAAAAATCTCATGATTTCTCATCCATTCATGTGAATCCAGCCATTAGGAAGCAGAATTTAACCACTTCAGTACCGGGCCAATTTGTGGTCCAGGACCAGACACATTTTCAGGTTTTTTTTGTATGTGCAGTTTTCCGGGCTGTAACATTTTTCTTGTATGTCTCATTCAACTAATTTTTGTGTCTTTTTTCAGGGACACATACGGCTTTATTTTTATGTTTTTATTTTCGAATGTATTTTCATTTTTTTTATATCCGAGAAAATATAAACATAATAGGAGGGAAATTGTGTCTGGTTTTCACTTTTATTATTTTTTTTATTTAATAACACAAAGTGTCACTGAAAAACTTTATAAAATAGTTTTTCCTCTCCGTTACGGTAATTTTTATTTTGTATGGTGTTGTCGGGGGTGGGGCTATAACCTTTAATATCGGCGTTTTATTAGCTTTTTGTTTTTGTTTTTTTAATTATTTTATTTTAATTTTTTTAAACATTTTATTTTATTTTTTTCAGATTGTGTCCCCATAAGGTCATAAGAGACCTTTGGGGACATCTGATCACTTTTTTTTTTTTTTTTTTTTTGTTAGGGAGGCTGATTTCCCCTATAACTGGGGCTGGTACATTTAGCCTCAGTTGCAGGAGGAATCCAGCCTCCTGCACACTGTTCTTTACACTTACAGAGCTGATCTGGATCCTGTAGGACCCAGCAGCTCTTGTAAGACACTGACACCGGTGGATCACGTGACCGCCGGGTCAGAGGGCGGCCGCATCATGACGGCGTCCATAGCCGTGTATACAGCGCTCATTGAGCACTGTATACACAGCGATCGAGAAGGCAGGGATGGAATAAACCTTCCCTGCCATCTCTATAGGAGCTTCGGCTGAAGTTACAGCCAGCTCCCAGCTTCAGCACGGTTTGTCCTGTCAGAACTAGGTAACCACTTCCCGGACGTTTATAGTCTATGGGTGGTCCGGAAGTGGTTAAAGTTCTATTAAGGGTCCATTCACACGACAAAAAAAGCTAGCAGAACATACTGAAATCAATGGAAGGCTTTTTTTTTCAGTGTGGAAAATTCAGCGCCAAATAAAACGCCATGGACCCTAATCGTACTTGGGTTATTTTGCATTTCATTAGTTTAATGTAATTAAAATAGATGTTTTAAATGATCATGTATTTTCATTTTCTGAATTAGTTGTGTGTTGTACAGTATCTTAGAATTTAGGGCCCCACTTGTAAACTTTCCCAGGGCCCTACTAAACCGGCCCTGCTTTTGGTTACCACATGTGTTTTTGGTATTTATTACCTTATGTGATTCCTGATCTAGGGAACTCAAGCTGCTCATAGATTGTCTAGGAATTAATAAAAGTCTAATAAATCGAGGACCTGCCCCTTTAACAAGGCTCGCAAATACTCACATCAAGAGAAATAATAGTGAATACAGAATCATGGACAACTAATAGGATTTTATTCTACAGAATTCTGCAAATATGAGATGGAAATTCTAAGACTATTATGTGATGAGCAATGTCCACTAGCTCTGATCTTCACTTGTCACTACATCATATTGTTGGCCAGTGCCGTCTGCACCTCCCAGTGGAACGGTTCCTTGTACATTACATAGATGTCCGATCATGTCATTGCATATTTCATTAGTTACTGGGGAGATGTTGGAGGAGCTTCTTCATCTTCTTGTCTGATGGAGTGACAGCTTGGTGGTGGGTGACATCTTGAAGGAAGTTTATGATACAGGAGCAACTATCTATCTTCTTATAGTTGTAAACATTTGCAGGGACACTTTTGGGGTGAGGGGGTTAGGATGTGCAGCATGTTCACAAATAGTCATTATTTTCTGTAATGCCGCCATATAGTAGCATAATATAGCTATACAGTACCATATAGTTATATACAGTACTCCAAGTATCACTATCTATCTATACTTGTATCATATGACTAGATAGATAGATAGATAGATAGATAGATAGATAGATAGATAGATAGATAGATAGAGGAGTGATAAGAAGGGGGAGTAAGAGGGAGAGAAGTATTGGGGAATAAGAAAAGGAGGGATGAGAAAGGGGCGAGCGAGTGGCTGGTGTTACTACAGGAAGAAGAGGCTTCTCCAGTCATTACCTGTATGCACCAGTATAGGGGCCGGATGGTCCGTGTCAGAAATGCTGGTGACATATATGAGCCCTACATCTTGCAGCCATGCTGGGACCAGGAGCTGTATGGTCGCCCTGCACAATGGGCAGCTGTTTCTCTCCTGCATCCACGTGGACAGGCACCGTTGGTGGAAATGATGGGTACAAGCTAGGTGGGATATCTGTTCCTCGGGTGCATAGTCCATTAGACAAATACAGCATGACCCATGCTCCTCAGAGTCTTGACTCCTAAGTGAGGGGGCTAAATCGGTAGAGAGTCCATTGTCTGTAGAGTGAGAAGTGACATCTTCTGAAATGTCAGACATAGGTGAATGGCTCCGGAGCTGAGTTGTGACTGGGGAGCGGCTCCTGTATTCAGATGGTCGTCTTCTCCTCCTCATCTGGCTCTCATGTGTGGAAGTCATCCTTCTCCCATGTTGGGACAGTCTACTCCGTGTCCGATGGGCGACGGGCGAGTCATTATCAGATCTTTCAGTGTGATGCCACGTCTGATCTTCCGGGACATGTCTGTCTGTGCGACTAGTTCTACGCTGCCTTGGCATGCTGTCGCCAGTAGCCACAAATAATTGTGGGTGTAAAGACAACAAAGTGTCAAACTAGAGTAAAAAAACTAAGTTTTTTTCGCTAGAGCCTGCTATGGAGATGCTATATATATCACTTCTCCTTCGCAAGTGGTCTGCAACACAGAATTGGAACACTAGATCCCTGATACATAGTGACATCATAATGGAGTCATGGCTACCATCTCCTGCTGCCCTTACATTGTAACATCATCGGGCTGTATGTGATATGATGACAAGTTACTTACCTAACAAGAACATGGCGGAGCTCACATTAGTCATTCTAGCCTGTTACCTGGTCCTCTATATTGTACACTATATTACTAGATTACTCAGATGGCCGCCATCTTTCAGTACCATCTCTAATATTCTCTTAAAGTGGTATCACCTCATTTTAAAGACAACTAATAACACGGTCTCCATAGACAGAACATACATCTTGGACTTCTAGGAGGATGGCAACCCTGGAAGATATCAAATCCAGCAATGTCTAGTAGTTCATGGATTTCACTAGTCCAGCACATCACCAGTATAAAGTCTTCCAGGCTAAGAGATAATAAACTACATATTACTGCAATGTCTCTGAGAGATCATGTACCTGGGGACTAAGCTGTAAGGTGCCTCCTTGGTGTCCAGGGCGCTAAGATGCCTTGCTTTGCCCCAACAGTTGTGATCAGTAATAATTAGAGATGAGCGAGTACTGTTCGGATCAGCCGATCCGAACAGCACGCTCGCATAGAAATGAATGGACGTAGCTGGCACGCGGGGGGTTAAGCGGCCGGCCGGCATCAAAGCGGAAGTACCAGGTGCATCCATTCATTTCTATGGAGCGTGCTGTTCGGATCGGCTGATCCGAACAGTACTCGCTCATTTCTAGTAATAATATATAAGACATCTCTTTTGCCAGACACATCTTAGCTGATATCAGAAGGAAGAAGCAGAACAAAGTTCATGTGAATAGATACTTGCTAAGCAAAGCAGATAACATAGCAAGTTCTTACTCCTACAGTGAGGGTGCAAGTACTGGAATCCTAGGGTGACAAACACTGGTGCCTGACTACTAATGACCAGGTACTGGTTAGTGACTGTACCACTGACCACCAGGTACTGGATAGCGACTGTACCACTGACCACCAGGTACTGGATAGCAGCTGTACCACTGCCCACCAGGTACTGGATAGTGACTGTACCACTGACCACCAGGTACTGGATAGCAACTGTACCACTGCCCACCAGGTACTGGATAGTGACTGTACCACTGCCCACCAGGTACTGGATAGTAGCTGTACCACTGCCCACCAGGTACTGGATAGTGACTGTACCACTCCCCACCAGGTACTGGATAGTGACTGTACCACTGACTACCAGGTACTGGTACTGGCATTCGGCCAATCAACGCTTGTTCTGCCGGAGGAGGCAGAGTCTAAGATCGGTCCACAGCAGTCTCCATTCTGGTCCGATCTTAGACTCTGCCTCCTCACAGACGAGCCTCCGGCAGAACCAGCATTGATTGGTCGAATGCTGTACTCTGTATGGCATTCAGCCAATCAACGCTGGTCAATGCATTCCCATGGGAAAAAGTCGGCTCCCGTATATCGCAAGCTGACAGGGATTCCGACCAGATAGAGCCCCAAAGAGCTGGGTGAGTGACATTCCCACCTAAATAAAGGTAATCCGTAGCTAACCCTGCCTGTACATCTATCCCTGTCTCACAGTCACATAGTTCACAGTCTCATATCAACCGGATATTAAATCCACTGTTCGTATAAATTGGAGGTCACCTGAATTAGCCAGCCAATTACTTTGTCCAATTTTTTTTCAATGCCTCCATTGTCGTAGTTCCTGTCCCACCTCCCCTGCGCAGTTATTGGTACAAAAAAAGCGCCAGGGAAGGTGGGAGGGGAATCAAATTTTTAGTGCGTTTGCCATTTGGTGTCTGACTCGAAGCGAACATCTTGAACAACCTGATATCCGATCGAACATGTACTTGCGCGAACGCTGTTCGCTCATCTATAATCATCATCAGCATCATCATCATTATTATTATTTAATTATATATCACTATTAATTCCATGGTGCTTTACATTTGAGGGGTTACATACAATATACAAAATATACAAATAGATATAATACTAACAATGACCGACTGGCACAGTGGGGTAGAGGGCCCTGCCCACAAGAGCTTACAATCTATGAGGGAGGAGGGGTAGAGACAGATCAAACAAGTGTATTGAGGTTTTGGGGGACTACGAATCAAATCAAAGAAGCTTTATTGACACGTCCAAATAGATATTTGGCATTGCCAAAGCAAGAAAAGTGGGGGGGGAGAGTTGGGGTTGGTGGGAGTGATGGAGGGTTGCGGTGGGTGATTTGGGGTATAATAGTCTTTGGGGTCTCATCTACCCTTTAGTTGGTGGCAGGTGGACACATATTGGGCAGCGATCTCCACAGTCAACTCCTCTTCTCCCAGTAGGATATAGAGTTACCTCTTCTCATCCAATCAAATTAAAACAAGTCAAAAGAACTTTATTGGTGCCAAAGGGAGAGGTTGGTATGGCGGGAAGAGGTGGGAGGGGTTGGGACGTGTGGGGGTGGGTGATTATCGGGGGCAGTAATGGGACGTCCGGGGGTCAATGGGTGATTAGAGGGGGTGGTAATGAGGTATAAGGTATAACAGTCCATGAGGCTTCATCTTCCCCTCAGTTGGTGGCAGGTGGACACGTATTGGGCAGCGATCTCCACAGTGGCCTCCTCTTCTCCCAGTAGGATGTAGAGTTTCCTCTTCTCGTCCGCTGTTGCGAAGTCTGGGATGTGAGCAGAGAGTCTTTGGTAGTAGGCGGCCCTCACAACTGAGTATTTGGAGTAGTGTAGCAGGAAGTGGGCCTCGTCTTCTAGGCCCCCCTGGTCACAGTGTTGGCACAGTCTGTTCTCCTGTGGCTTGTATGTCTGCCTGTGTCGCCCCGTCTCCATCTCCAGGTTGTGGGCGCTCAGTCTGTACAGGCTCAGGGTCTGTCTATGTTTGGTGTACTGTATTTTCTCCAGGTAGGTGGCCATGGTGAAGTCCCTTTGCAGTGACTGGTACACGGTGAGTTTCTTGGAGTTATTTATTGTGCTTCTCCATTTCTCGATGTACCGCTCGATGTAGCCTACAAGTGCACCTATTTTTGACACCTTGTTCTGGGGTTGCTTCATCTACTCTGAGTAGTCAAGTCCATCCTGCCTTGCAGCAGACTCTTGACTATCTCTGGGCAGCCTTAGGCCAGGTTCACATGGTGGAAAATGAAGAAAATTCCTCTTCATTTGCCGCTACCGTATTCGGACACGGGATTGCCACAACGTAATGCCGATGCAGGGCATTCTTAATTCATTAATGCTGAAGCTACAGTGCAGCTTTATTTTTATTATTAAGTTTATAGTGATTGTGTGTTTTATATTACTCCTTGTTTTGATGGTGGGACTTACATATTGAAGGTGTGGTCAAGGGATGTGACCCTAAATAGGTAATACAAACAGACACTAGATAGAAGGTGCGTTGTCTGCATCTGTCTTTTAGGCTGAGGCCCACGCTGTGAAGAAGCAGCGTTTTACAGTATCTGCAAAGTGGATGTAATTCTGAATAATTCCATCCACACATTACAGAAAATCCACAGTGAAAAACTCTGCAGACTTTATATGAAAAACGCTGCGAAAAAAACCTGCAATGCATTTCCACAGCACTTGCCTCCAAAGCGTTTTTTTTGCTGTGGCTTTCTACAGGGGGCATTAGCTTAAATGTCCGTTGTTCTCATCCTGTGATGTGAGCAATAGACATTAAATGATGGTAGTGTGAAAATACTCTTACTGGTTTAAGAAAAATATCATTGTTCTTCACGCATCTGTATATGGTGTTTCTTGCACATATAATTGGTCCTAGTAAACAACTATACAATAAGACAACAATAAGAAAAATTGCAGAATGCCTTATTCCAGACTATATTACAAAGGCCATGGACATCCAAAGAGCGGTCTCCTTCAGAAACATACAGACTGAGAACATATATAAAAAAAAACTCTTATGATTTCTGCTCCATTCATGTGAATCCAGCCATTAGGATGCAGAATGTAAAGTTCTATTGATAGTACTTGGTTTATATTACATTTCATTAATGTAATTAAAAATCGATGTTTTCAATGATCATGTATTTTCATTTTCTGAATTAGTTGAGTATGTTGTTGGTACAGTATGTTACAATTTAGGGCCCCACTTGTAAACTTGCCCAGGGCCCCACTTTGTCTAGAACCGGCTCTGGTTGCCCATGGGCATCGGACTTAATGTTGTTAAAATTGCATAGAATGACTTATTAAAAACGTGTAAAAAAAAAAAGCAGTAACTGAATAGGACTATGGAGGAGACAATGGTTGGTACAATTGTACATGCAATGTTCTAGTTGACATACTTGTCTGATCGGATCTGATACATTTGTTCAATTGAGGGTTTTTTTCCTTTGTATGTCAGGTTTGAGAAATTCCTGTGGTTTATAAGCTCTGAAAATTACCTGGTCATAGCTGGAAGAGACCAACAACAGAATGAAATGATTGTGAAGAGATACCTGCGGCCAGGTCAACAATCTATTACTTATGATTTGATCTGTATGTGACTGTATGTTAAGCATAACATAATGTATGTATATAGGACCTTAAATATCTGATGCTGATGTTCTTCCAACCTCTATACCCGGAATAGGGGTCTCCTAGATCTCACCTGACTAGTGTGGAAGCTCTCGCATCCATATGTAGATTGAATGGACATGGGGGCTGCACATATGCATGGTTTTTTTAAGAAGTGGGGGAGAAGAGGCAGAGGTCGCAGCTGGGGGGTTGAGAGGGGGGTCCGTGGTCGTGGGGGGGGGGGGATCGGGGTTTAACTGAATGTGGATAGCACTGTATGTTCTGGACCTGATAATGACTGGTGTTTTTGTATCTATACAGGTGATATATACGTGCACGCTGACCTGCATGGTGCCACCAGCTGTGTCATTAAGAATCCCCGAGGTAACAATCTGCACAGATTTCTTCCTTTTTATTGCATTAATATTAATTACAATTATTGTGCATTTTGTATTATAATATGTTGAATGAAATTAAAGAAGCACTATGGAATTCAATGTACATATTCCTCTATACATAGAACAGCTAAGAGAAAGAGAAATATAAAAGTCAAGATGGAGTCTGATCAGGAGTGAGGAGAAGCTGAATTGTAGGGATATGAGGGCAGAATACATGAACGAAATCTGCAGGGTGACAGTCAGGTGAGGGATGCAAAGGTCAAAAAAAGGGTTTTGCCTGTAGTGCTTCTTTAAAAGTGTATTCCAGCCATTTTGCAGAACTGTTTGCTCCCCTGGCTATTCTTCCTCTTAGTCGCCAACTCTAGTTGACTCATATTGCATTTGGCTTCTATTGACATTGCTGGTTACACAATAGAGAAAACTTGACTGCATAACAACATATTTTTTACAATGTGCTTTGTGTAGGCGAGCCAGTGCCACCACGTACCCTAACTGAAGCTGGTACTATGGCTGTGTGCTATAGTGCTGCATGGGATGCCCGGGTTATTACCAGTGCCTGGTGGGTTCATCATAATCAGGTATAGTCTATTTCTATGATGTAGAATCGGCTGCAGAGATGGCTGTCATCAGGATGATTTCACATTTTCCTATTATCCATTTAAGGTGTCAAAGACGGCTCCAACAGGAGAGTACCTGACCACTGGAAGCTTTATGATCAGAGGTGAGGCGACCACATCACCCCTGTATTCTGTATGTATGTGAACTGCTAAGAGAATAATTCGATTTTATGTCATTCTTTAATTTGATACCTGCAACACTTGAGTGTGAGATTTTTAACACTGGAACCTTTTTTTTAGGAAAAAAGAATTTCCTTCCACCCTCATACCTGATGATGGGATTTGGGTTTCTTTTCAAGGTTTGTATGTCCACAGATTTGTATATATTTTCTATTTTGTTCATTCTTGTTACCTTGTTGTGTATCTCCTGGTTTACTACATTATTGTCTGACCACCAGAGGGCAGCACTTAAGACTTTATGGCACTAGTTCATATGAAGATTAAATTGGGGTTGGTATGTAATAAAGCTGCTCCTAAGGACATGACTCTTTCTTTCAGGTGGATGAGCCTTGTGTTTGGAGACACAAAGGCGAGCGCAAAGTGAAGGTACAGGATGAGGATCTGGAAAGTGTAACAAGTAGTAATACAGAGCTAGCTGCAGAGGAAAGTGAACCATTGGGTGAGGCACTTGTTCAAACATGTAAAATAGATTAGATGTGTTATGTATACTGCCATCTACTGTTGACAGGAGAGATTGCGATTATCTGTAAAATAATTCTGCACCAGACATGCTTCATCTATTACACATCGGTGTCATTAACATGTCTAAGCCTATGACTATTTGACATTCTTGGATCCATCTTCACGCCTACATGTTTCAAAAATCAGATTTAGGATAAGTACCACCACTAAAGGTTTTCCCATAGATCCCTATATTCTGCATTGCTTAGTAAACCAAAGACCATTTAGTATTCTTTATTAATCTTATTACTTGTTCATGAAATTAACATCCGATCAGCCTAGTAATTAGGAATTGTGCTTATAAATCTAACTTTGTAGAATTCAGTCAGCATTGGACCATCTTCCTTTATTTGTTCTGGTTACGTTTACAGAAGCTCCAGAAGAAGACAGTGATGGCAGCAGTGAAGATGAGGAAGAGGACAAGCCTTGCAACAAGGATGGTGTTGTGCCTCACTTAGAGGACATCAGTGAAGAACCCAGTCATGGACATGTCTCTGAAGATGTACGATCTGATGAAGGAAGTGACTCTGAGAGCTCACATTCTACAGAAAATACCCCCACCATAAAAGAAGAGGGAGAAGAGGTAGTGGCCTACCCTGATACTGCCATAGACTTGTCCCATCTTCAGACAAAGAGGTAGTTTTTTTTATTGCTTTCATCAATGTATTAAATGCTATTATTATGTGAATGGTAAATTGGAATATTCAGTCTAATCATTGCAATACTTGTAGGACACTGAACAAAGCAGCTGTAGCCCAGCCTGGAGACTCAGCAGTGGTGGTAAAATTTATTCATTGGTGTATCTCTATATTCGTTAATCAATGATTTCAGTTGTTTAGTAATTCTTGCTCAATCTTCTCCATTAGAATGACAAGTCAGGCGCTCGGAAACATTTATCGGCTAAAGAGAGACGGTAAGGAGTCAGTGCTAGTTAACGTGTTAAGCTGTATGTAACTAGTTTTGTTGCAGATGTTATATGTAACCAATCCTGCTTCATATGTTGTTGGATCTGCCTTCTACCATGGTGTATAAAATCTGCTAACTCGAAAATTTGCTGGCAGAACTGGAGCAGGATGATAGGGCCCTCCAACTAATGTGGCTCCTCTGAGATATCATTTATCACTGTCGATTTTTAGTCCGCTTTCCTTCCTCCCCCTTCCCCTGTACCTATCCTCTTGACCTCTTATCTTTCTCTTCACCTGGAGCTCTCTTCTGTCCCCAATTTTACCTCTTTCTCTGCTTCCAAATCTTACTGGTTCGCACTGACGTGTGGTGGGTAGATATTTTCCTACACGTTTTATTTCCCCTTCCCGGTTTGCTGATACTTCATGTTTTAGTTTTGTTTTATTCTTGTTCCATTCTGCTGCGACAGAGTATTTGTTTCCCCCAATCCCCTTTTTGCCTTCTTTCATCTGCCTTGCTGTTGTACCCCAAATGTTCCTCTATCTATCCCCCCATTTCCAATTTGTATGACACCTTCTTTCGTTTTACTTGACTGTTGTTAATTGGTTTAGCCATATGTAAAAAATGCAATAAAACTTTTAATGGAATAAAAGAAAAACCTGCTTGGTTTTTGCCATATACATATAATGGGAAATGTACTTTTCCCACGAGTTTTCCTATGAACATAATCATATTTATAATTCTAGACAATTCAGGTTAAACATTTTTCCAAATATAAATGATTAAATACTTTCCAACATTTTAAACAATTTCTCTACTCCCCTTAGTGATGACAGTCTATTCTCTTGATCAGTTGCCAATGGATATAACCAGATATTCAGGAACTTTCTATGCTTTCAGTCCCAACATGATTTTCTTATTTTGGCTGGGTAATTTTCTCACACGTGTAGCATGTCTGTCTGAAAGCCGGGCCACAATCACAACACATGGCTAGGTCTCTGACATGTCCTAGACCATAGAACGTTCCTGCGTTCTTGTCATATCCATTGGTAACCAATGAAGACAAGAGACAAGAAAATTTCAAATTATTTATTTTTGCAAAAAATGTTTATTTTTTAATGTTCAATGTACAGATTTAAATATGGTTATGTTACTAGGAAAACCCCTTTTAAAGAGGACCTGTCATGTCCTTGGGCACATGCGGTTTTATATACCCCTAGAAAGTCGACAGTGAGCTGAATTCAGTGCAATGTTGGCTTTCCCGTTATGTGCCCCGGGTGAAGAGCTATCAGTGCCGTTACCGATAGCTTTTTACTGTCAGAAGGGTTTTCCTGACAGTCTAACTGGGAACGCCCCTCCTGACAGTACTGTATGTAGCTGTATAATGTGAGGGGGCCATCACGCTGAGTGGTGAGGAAGCCCCCCCCCCCTCCTCTGACAGTACTCGCCTATAGACTAGTACTGGGGCGGGGCATTCATCACAGCTCAGTGTCATCACTCGGCGGTAAGGAACACCTCCTCACAGTATAGCGCTACACACAGTACTTTCAGGAGGGGCCTTCCTCACAGTCTGTCAGAAACGTCCTTCTGATAGTGAAAAGCTATCGGTGTCGTTACCTCTTCACCCGGGGCACATAACGGGAAAGCCTTTCTAGCGGTATATAAAACTGCTTGTGCCTGAGGACATGAAAGATCCTCTTTAAGCAGTGAATAGGATGCATGTTTCAGCCTTACATCATCATAGGGTCTCTTCACACTGCACCTGCAGTATATATGAACTATAAGTGCCAGGAAAGCTCACTACCAGTGTTTACACACTCCCATAGGACCCCATTTTATCAAAGGAGGCCAAAAGAGAGAGATGTAGTAACAAAAAATGGAATGCTTGGGCTATTCTTAGAAGTGCATGGATAGAGCCAGATATGTGCTTCACACTCCCCACTCACTGCAGCTATGAGACAGGTCAGGAACCCCTGTTCTTAAGATACATGTGGTTCTGAGAAGGAATCCATATGCGTTGAACACTTATGACAAATCCTTTGGATATTCATGAATGCCCCAGCTGCGTAAGAAAATTCCCAATGCATAAGGTGAACATAGTCTGCAAAGAGCCTTAGTGGAATAAGATGTGGACTACTATGACTGCTACTTGTAGCTATGGTCTCTTGTCCCTTCACAATAACTTTAAAGCTGAGATTTGGTGTCTCAGAACTTGGTTATGTCTGTACTTATTTAATTTCTTCTTTTAAGTGAAATGAAGAAAAAGAAGAAGCCAGACGACTATGAAGAAACCAAGTCAGTGGAATCTAGCGAGAACGCTGAGGAATCAGTACCCCAAAGTGCACCACAAGGGGGCGGAGTGCAACAGCCATTAAAAAGAGGACAAAAGGTATTTGTGAGCATAGGATTTTAATTAGCCAGTTAACAATTGAACCAAATGACATCTGCATTGTTGCTGATAAGAGTATTTATGAGAAGTTTACCAGCCTTTTTCTATATACAAAAGCTGATGTGTGTCAAATTGAACTCTAGTCTTAGCTGTTTTTAGAAGTGACTACTACCTTATTATCGTTCTCACAAGTGTTCGCTTTCATCTTCCCTAAACTGAATAACAAATATTTCTCTACAGACTAATTGTCACATACTAGACAGGTTTGTCGTTCAGAATTCTAGGAACGTGATTGGAAACCATCTGATACTTATAATGGCCACAATACTGAATATGTTTTGTAGAAAAGACTAAATTTAGTTTTTGCCCATTATGGCAGTCTTTGGAGTGTTGGGGTACTTCTGTATTCTGTATATATGAGGTACAGATTTTGCCTGCTCAGTGACTGGATTTCCAAATATATACTTGTAGGGAACTTCTTACCAGGTTTTGGTCTTCTAAACAGTTGTGCAGAGAAGGAAGGCCCAATAAAATTACTGGAGCTGCCGCAGAGGAGTCCGGGACCCTAAACCCCAGCAACATAAGGACATGCTGGTGGCATAGGGGGTACGAAGTCATGTGATAGGTTGCCTATAGATATCTTAAGTATATTTAATATACTTTGTAATTTTCAGTTATGCACACAGGTTTAACTACAAGGGTAGCAGCAGTTTCCGCTGCCACGGGCCCAGGACTGTAGGAGGCCCGGTGGGCCCCTGATGTTTTTTTTTTTAATAGGCCCTATTTACTTACTGATGTTGGCTCCAGACCACGGCCGCCAGCGCTTCTCCTTCTGCGGTGGCGGCTGTGATCAGGAGAGGGATCAGTAAGTAAGGCCACAGGCCTGCGAATCCCACAAAACCACTATCAATATACTCGGCGGGGGGGGGGGTTCTTTTCAGATCCCTGAATATAATGATCGGAGGGCCAGGAAAGGTGAGGGACCATAAAAAACACTGTTTTTTATGTCTCCTGGGCTTCAGCAGACTTCCAGGGGGAGGGAGGCCATGTCAAGTGTTCGCCTTGTGTCCCCGCCATTCCTAGTCACGCCACTGGTTATGCATCACAAACTTTCGATTACTTTAAAAAATAAATTTTGAATAATGTTGTGCAGTACTCCATTTTCCCTGTGGTCAGCTGATTCCCAGAATTCCAGGAGCCAGATCCATGGCAATCAGATCAGATTGTTCATATGGCTGTGGATAGCAACTATTTAGATACTTGTTTTCATATATTTTTCTGTGTCTTATACCTTTAGAGTAAAATGAAAAAGATGAAGGAAAAGTACAAGGACCAGGATGATGAAGACAGAGAACTCATAATGCAGTTGCTTGGGGTAAAACCTATTTGGGTTACATCACCATGTATGTGTCTCTTCCTGTGATGGAAGTCCTAACGTCAATGCTTTGTAGTCTGCAGGGTCAAACAAGGAAGAGAAGATGAAGAAAGGAAAGAAAGGAAAAACAAAGGATGAACCTACAAAGAAACAACAGCAAAAGGGGAAAGGACCTGGAAAAAAGGAGAAGACTGGATCTACTGAGATATTCATAACACAAGACTTACAAGATATGACCTTAGAAGAACAACAGGATGACAAGGTGCGGGCTGGATTAGGTTATGTACTCATTTGTGTTCACAGTTTCTATTAGTTCACACTGTGAAGAAGGTGCTGCACAAATAATGATTCCCCAATATATTTGTATTGTTAGAATATCTCTTTAATACACTCTCTTCACTTGATTGAACAGAAACTTGGCCATGTTTTCTGTGGATTTGTGTGTGATTCGAGAAGTTGATCTTTATAAAAATAGAGCATGTTCTATTCTTTTCACGGCGACCATGTGGCTGAGGAATTCAGTCATGTCAATAGGCTCCCAGGCCAGTTACACATCCGTTGTGACAGAGAGCCTGACTGCCAAACCAATGGTTCCCAGTATTTCTTTACTGAAATGGCAGAGACAAACAATTCCTCTGTATAGGACTTTTCTCTCTGCCGATTTATGGTGGTTTCTGCATCAGAGTGTGTTGGAGATTCCAGAGCAGATGTGAACTTGGCCTTAGATGGAGCATTAGTGCAATAACCTTCATTGATGCTTCTCCTCATACTACACTTGAATGTTTCTATACTTCTTAATACTATACAGTGTAATATATTCCATCATCTTTATTTCCAGGATGATGTGGATCAAGATGCTCCAGGATCAGAGGTACAGTTTTGTGACTGTGTTAAAGGAGTCTGTCACCATAACCCAGTATATAAACCCCCACCCCAGAGAGACACGTTAGTGTGATTTCAATCAAGCATTTTTTTTTTCATCTTGTGAATTGGTGCCCCCATTGCCAAGATACTGCTTTATGCACATACACTGTTTGTCTATCTCATTTTGACAAAAACAGCAATATCTTGGCAATGGAGGCACTCATTCACAAACTCCATTTGACTCAGGTGCCCCTAACCTATTCATCTCCTGGTTCTGGTGGCAGACTCCCTTTAAATAGCTTAGATTTATTTGCAATGTAAGAAATTGTGTTTTTGTTTGTTTTTAGTATGTACTTTCTCAATGTGGGGGGTGGGTAGCAATGTTTACAAAAAATTGATAACATTTTAGTACAATAATTTAGCAATTTGATGTTGCGCCATTGTAAATGATTATGACATATTTCACTGCATCTTTTATCGTAGGAAGCAGAAAATTTATTGGATTCCCTAACTGGGCAGCCTGATCCAGAGGATGTCCTGTTATTTTCTGTGCCAGTTTGTGCCCCGTACACTGCCATGACCAGTTATAAGTATGTTAAATAATGTAATACTGTAGATGTGATAGAAATAGCTTTTACCAAATGAAAGTCCAGATCTGATGAGGAATATCATAAGCAATATTGAAACATTTCTTTATACCGCCACCTACTAATTCATCTAGTATGTATTAATCATTAAAATTGTTTTATTGCAGAAAACATTTACCAAATGATGTAGAGTAAGTTACTATCCAAACATAGAAGGAAATTCCCCTTAACCTTATAGTGTATGTGTACTATTCCAACCAATTTCTTTTATTGCTTCAATGTGTATTCTCCCATTATACGTGCACGGCTACTGTGCTGACTGTACGGTAACAGACTAAAAACAATTTCTGTGTAGTTAGATCTTGTGGGCCTATGTAGCTCAATCCCTCCCTCTTCTTCCTAATATACAGAAAGTAAAAGAGAGGGCATGGGGAATGGGTTTACACATGACTACTGTATATCCTAATGTGATGTAAGTCTAGCCTTAAACATTTCATGTTAGGATCTTCACAATGAAATGTTTATGTAGGAAAAGATGCAAAAATAGAGGTCATGTGCATTTTTCCCATCTACAGGATGAACTGTCTGTGACGGCTAACTTGCATTTTCAATTTTCAGGTACAAAGTTAAATTAACACCAGGAACTCAAAAGAAAGGGAAAGGTAAAAAAAAAAAAAAAAAAAAAAAAAAAGGCAATTCTCCATAGACTGCAATTTTTTAGAAGGTTTTAAAAAACAAAAACCTCTAAGGGTAAGTTCACACAGGGTTTTTTGGACCAGAACACTACGCTCCAGATTAGGCCCAAATAAATGGGCCTAGTCGGGTTTTTTTGAGGCGGATGTTGCAAGGCGAAAGAATGAGCACCTCGCTTCTCTTTTGGGAGCCGGAACAAGCGGCTCCTGGAAAAAAGAACTGACCGGCTCCCATTGATTTCAATGGGAGCCGTCTTTTTGGTCAGGATTTTAAGACCGATACGGCCTCAAAATCCTGACCAAAAAAAACCTGTGTGAACTTACCCTAAGTCCTGTGTGGGCATATACTAATACGTTTGTCAGGGACATTCATGGCACTAGGCAAATGATCTGGAGCTTATGGTTTTGTATACATTGGTAATCTATATATTGTGTATATTGTCTGCCACAAAGTGCTTTTAAAGTTTTTTTGTTGTTGTTTTTTTAAATCACAGCTGCTAAAACAGCCCTGAACAGTTTCATGCATTCCAAGGAAACTTCCAGTAGAGAGAAGGACTTGCTGCGCAGTGTGAAGGTACAGCCCTAATATGTAATGTTTGCAGTAATTTATAAACATACACCTTTGCTCGCTATGGTACAGAGTGGCATCAAAAACTTCTGTCCACAAATGCCATTATCCAAAGTAAGGTTGGATTTCCATTTGCATTGTTTTAGATTTATGTTGTTGTTTTTTTAAAACTAATTTTTATTGAAACGTTTTTCCATAACAAAGTAAATACAATGAAAAAAAAAAATCTGAAGTAAAAACAACAGAGAGGGAAATGGCTAACCACGAAATCCCCAGATAAGAGGAAATCAAGTACACCAATCAAATATCAGGATGAAGGAAGTTGTGGGGACTGCAACTGGGAGCGTACCAAAATAATACAACAGCTTAGAAAGGAGAGTCATCTTAACCCCAGCAATCCTCCTCAAGAGGGAAATGGGTAATAGCTGCCCCTTATCCAGGAAGGCTCTCAATTCACGGTATAGCTGTGGGTAGTTTGACGAATAAAGGATCGCATAGGAACGAGATATCTGGATCCCCAGATAACGAATAGAGAATGTCCGCCACTGGAAATCATAATTCCCACAGAGCAGAGCAAGGAGATCCTGTGGGATATTAAGAGGAAGCACTTCTGTTTTTGAGGGGTTCACCTTATATTCAGAAAAGTCACTCTAAACCTCAAGTAAGAATAGCAAGTTAGGGAGAGTAGTATGAGGAAAGGTGAGGGTAAGGCGCACATCCTCTGCACCCTTAATATTAGGGTCTCGCCTTATCTTGGCCACCAAAGGTTCGATGCAGAGGACACAGATAATAGGAGAGAAAGGGCAGCCTTTGTCTAGTACCATTACAGATAGGGAAAGAGGTATAAGGAGTTGTTTTATTTAATGACAGACAACAGTTGATCCCAAGGGACTCCATTGACTATAGTAGGGTCTTTTGGGTTTCCAGTTTTCTCTGTGAGTTAACCCTGGAAAAACCAGGGGAGGAGACAGGGACTAAATTAGAAAGATGTGGCCGGCAGCATAACACGCCCTAGCACTGAAGGTCTAGTCCCAGCCAAAGCTAAGGCTGTAAGCCACAAAGTACCCTCCCCACTGGTGCGGACAGAGCTAGAAGTGTAGAGGTAATGGCAAGGCCCCAGAGGATTGCTGGAGGGAGGATCCACAGGGGCACACGATGGGTGAGGGTCCTAGCCATGTTGAGGGGGGAGGCTAAGAATGGAGGGTGGAGGAGGTGTCAGAGTAGCCAATACTCTCTCAAATCTTAAATCTTTGGGTGCCACAGTTTCACCCCATTGGTGGACCTTACAAGTGATAATGGGGTCACTAGCACTCTTGCCACTGATGCAGCAATGGGGACTGGGTGACCAGTGAGGCACTCTTTGACAGAGTACAGCACCGACAGGGGCTTGAGACTAGTGTGGCATAAACTCTAAAGACACCCCTGCACAAGAAAAAAAAGACAGAAGATCTTCATGCAGGTCATGTCTGCCTCTTACCAAAACTAGGTTAAAACTGACAAACACTGTGTGTGTGGAGAGAGTATAGCTCAGAGGCGGAATTCACATCTTTTGTTTTTCCTAGGGTCAGCCTCCTAGTGGCCAAGTCTACCCATGGGGCTGTGCCCCTCAATGAAATAAGCAAGAATAAATATTTTTCTAATATCATAGCCTGTTACATTACTGCTCTGAGTTCGTGATCAAGTTTATACGCTTGTTGTATACAGATGTTGATTTGGCAGTAATTGTACAAAAGATTGTGTGCTTGGCTGTACCACTTTCCCCATGGAATGTGTACAAGGGTCTATTTCCTAAGAAATCAACCTGTGCATGCTTGAAGACACCAAGCACAACATCTTACTTTTTAATTTATAGATGTATATAGTGAGCATAACCAGTCTGTAAACACACTCCTGTCTTTGCCTTATTAAACAGGACACTGACCTATCAAGAAATATGCCTGGAAAAGTGAAGGTGTCTGCTCCAAATCTACTAAGTGCAAAGAAGAAATAACATCCTGCAACACACATTTCATAGATGTAAATAGATATACAATTTTTGCACCTACAGATTGAGTGGGTGTTATTAATAAGTGTTTTTTTTCTGTGGACTTATTTTTTGGAAACCAGGAAATGGGTTGGTAAAAATCATTTGGTTTAAAATAAAAAGAGGAGCTTATTTTAGTTTGGTGGTGGGGTTTATTGATTGAAGTTCTGGAATAGAAGTGGCTTAGTGTGAATTAAAATGAGTTCACATTAACATCTGTCAGAGGCTCCATTGTAGATTCCATTGAAAAAAAAACAAAAAAACCCACAAATGAGAAAGTACTACCTACTGCGTCTTCTCATCCAGCAAAACAAACCCTGTTCTAGTTCATGGAATCTGATGGGCTCCATGCTCTGTTATGGTGTATCATTTAACAGTTCCCAGCTTGTATTCGTACCTGACAGAGTGTACCCATTAAAGAGGACCTTTTCACCACATCTACCAACTCTAGTTCTTAGTATGTGTTAATGGTCGCCGTTCCAGCACAGTTCTAGCCTCCGTTTCTGAGCAACAAGCGCAGTTACTTTTGGTGCCTAAAATGCTATATAAAGGGGCTGTTCCATCTCAAGAATCCGATTTATACTGGTAGCTTATGTAAATTGAAGCCTTTTTCTAGATATTGCTTTAGAAATTGATTTATTTTGCCTGCTATGTGAATTTATTGTTCCCATTGTTTACACTGCGTTGCTATAACCACGGACCTGGGAGATGGGACAAGTGATGTCACTTACTCAGTGCCAACAGGGCAATCAATTCAGCTAAATGCACTTTACGGATAAAGCCTGGTCTGTTATCTTTCTATATAAACACAGAGATAACATGGAGTTGTTCTGTACAAGAATCTGCAGATTTTCTGACCTGCAGAAGTGATGTTTGTCCCGGTCGGCAGGAGGGAGAAGTAAAATACAGGAAGTGAGAAGCAGACACTGCATACAGTCTGGCTGAAAGGCTGACATGGGAGAACCCCTTTAACCTCTGCAGTGTCAGACGGGATGTGATTCAGAGCTCCAATCAGAGGCAGCCACTGTCAGAATCGCACCACTTGTCTGCTCCTGCCTAACACCGCCTTTCTGACAGTGCAGAGTCTAAATAGCACAGCAAAAACTAAAACTAACAGCATTGATTGTTCAAGAATGGTGGGGTCGAGAGGAAAATTTTGCCAGAATCAGTGGGATGGTGCCTATTAAATGATGCAAAGAGCTGGACTTGTTAGGAGAAGAAAGGTTACATACCACTGCAAAGCTGACAATACACTGAATATAGCGCATTCAGTTTTGCCAATATGTGCCCCAATGCCATTAATTTAGGCACTGAAGTCAGAGGGACTAGCCTTACAACTTGGTGTCATTGCTGAGAGGCGAGGAACAACTTCCACCCCCCCTTCCCCCCTTCCTTCAATAGTACAAGACTATAGTAGACTCGGTAATAACTGGGCATTGTTTACCGCCCAGCGATGAGCTTTGAGGCTGGCCCCTCTGACATTCAAGTTTTTGGAGTCTCTTCTCCAACCCCAGTGTTTGATTAATTTTTTTTGTCAGTTTCAGCACCCAATATGCCAGTTGAGTGGTCTATTATCCTGAACTGAGACAGATTGCTCAGATACACCCACATGACAGTAGAGAGCCAAATTAGCATATTGAGTGCTGAAAGTAACAGCAATGATCAGAAAAAAAATAAATCTCAATGGTGCTGGAATCCATGGAGTGGAGACCATTGAAGGACGCAAACCGCTGGAGTTGGTGTAAACTCTATAAACTGGTGGAATAAATGACTTTCTAACAATGCAGGAAATAAAACAATATCAAAACTTCAAATAATGAAAAAGATCATCTTGAACTATCCATATTTATTAATCATATTTACATTGAAATAAAATTTACCTACAGGGGGAAAAAAAAACCCATCTAAAAAGACAAAACAATATTACTTCTATACAGCTGGCAGAGTTTGCTCTTCATGACCCAAAGGTGTTAACACGTGCAAGCCTTTGATGCACATAGTGGAGTAAGTGCTTAGGTAGATAATCCAGTGAGTTGGACAGTCTTTCTTTAAGGGAAATCACGGTCTCTAGGGAAAGTCTGCAAAAGGACAATAAAGATATACTAAATACATACACATCAGAATTATGGATTAGGCTCGATAAGACATATGGCAGACACCAATATTTCTGTATGCTGCACTATTGTTCTGGACGCCCTCTGGTTCCGTGTCTTCCGGCTTCTTCTCTTTAAATCCCGCGTCTGCGTAGTAGCGCATCCCTCCGAAGCGCTACTGCGCAGGCTCACTCGCGAATTGCCATTAAGTAAAATGGCGAGAGAGCCTGCGCAGTAGCACTTCGGAGAGATGCGCTACTACGCAGATGCGGGATTTAAAGAGAAGCCGGAAGACACGGAACCAGAGGGCGTCGCTCCAAGAAGACAGAAGAGGCAGGCGTGCCCGAAGCTGATGTCGCATCCTTTATCCCCGCCCATGGTGCACGTTCAGGTAAGTTTTACATATATGTTTTAATACCTTTATTTAAAAACGGGACCGGGATTAAATGTAACATTTACGGTGCCTGAATAGCCTTTTTAAAGGCTATTCACGCATATATGGGGCTCTATTAGCAGAATTTTACTGATAGAGCCCCTTTAATTAATCTCTATGGCACTGACTTAAGCTAGCTAAGTACCAAGCTCTGCTATCTCCTTCAACACCTTACACTTTGGCATGACTGCACGCCTTCTTGACTACCCTTCCATTTAACCCCTCTTGGCCATTGTCTTGTGGCTGGGGCCTAGGATTCCGATTCTGGAATTTGGCAGAACTACCAGTGATTGGCCCCTACTGATCTAGCAGCTATCGCAACACTACTTAAAGAATTGACCATCTGTAAACTGCTATCTCACCAACCTCCATAAAAACATGCATACTTGGATCGGCTGGCCATGCATGTTTATTTTTATTAAGAGGAGAACTAGACCTTATGCATTCTGGGAACAAAACATCAGGTATGTTGACACTGCGTAATCCTCATCCATCACATACACATTAGATCATTGGTGGATTCCATGTCTGCTTGCACTTGCATAATGAGACTTCGAGAAATCCCATTCACAAGTAGCAGATATAAAGTCATATTTTCCATCATTATTTTTTGGTATTTATCTTTATTGTGTGTAGCAGCAAGAAGAGGGTCATGAGGCAGGATTGCTCCAATTCACTTCACTCCTCTTCCCCTTAAGTTATGAGTTAAATGGCAGTGATTTACCTCAGTAGAGACCTTGGTTGTACAGAGAACACTAGAACTGCGTTACTATGAGCCTGCAGGGTAAAAAGATAGGAGGAACATGAAGTCACTGTAGATATTACAGCTTACAAGGAATATATATGATTATTGTCGCTTTCTGGTACAAGCTGTTATCTGAAATACTGAAGCAGTCCTGAACCACCAGGTATATTAAAAGTGCCAGAACATGTCAGCACATGATATACTAACACTTTGTAGCACAGACTGTGGGGAGTTGTTTACTTGGCATGTGACAATCTACGCCACAATTGCACAAAGATTTGAGAGTACAATGCTAGCACAAAATAAGACAAGTAATAGGGGGAATAAAGTTAAAGGGATCCCATCATTTAGGTTTTTTTTTCTGCCTACCATGTCGGAATAACCTTAAGAAAGGCTATTAGTCTCCTGCCTTTTGTTGCCTTCTCCGCGCCGCCGTTCCGTAGAAATACTGGTTTTTACCGGTATGCAAACGAGTTCTCTCGCAGCAGTGGGGATGTCCCCAATGCTGCGAGAGAACTCTCTCCATCGCCGCCTCCATCTTCTTCAGGAACATCCTCTTCTTGTGTCTTCTTCCGGCGTAGGCGGTGAAACTTGTAGGCGTCAGGCCTGGGCAGAGCCGACTGCGTATGTCCACAGGCCACAAGAAAATGGCCGTTTGAGAGTTCTCTTGCAGCATTGGGGACGCCCCCAGTGCTGTTTGAGCGCTGGGGCCCACCCCCAGTGCTGCAAGAGAACTCATTTGCATACCGACAAGAACCAAGTTTTTAACCAAACAGCGGGCCGGAGACGACTTCTAAAGGTAGGAGACGAATAGCCTTTCTTAAGGCTATTCCGATGTGCGAACTAGAAAAAAATTATTTTTAAATGGTAGAATCCCTTTAATATTAAACAGTCTAAAAGTGCACCATATTTATTACACCTACAAAAAGAATAGAAAATTGGTTTGCTGTCAGACTGGCTGCAATTTTTTCAGTCTGATCCGCTGCAATCCGATGTATTTACAAAACCCCTTTAAGACCTTGTTTATACTTAAAATGAAGAGAAATTTGAGATTGTCATCCACCTCAGATTCCTCTTCATTTTCCGGCCTCCAGAGCAGAAGAGTGGCTTTCTGCTGCTTGTTTGGCCCAGATGAATGGCTGCAAGCTGTGGACACTGTGGCTGAATCAGCTGAAATATCAAGCAGGGCGCTCATTTTTCAGTTTACTTCTCCAAGAATCAGGGTGGAATCCACCTCAAAATTATACTCAATGCTACTTTGACCAAAGTCATCCGGCAAAATTATTACAGAACCCGCACTAATATTATTGATAAAGAACTTAACATGAACAAAAACGACAGAAAAGCTGTCACAGCTGCAGGAGAAACTATGAAAATAGTTACCGCTTTGTGATAGGCGAGTAGATTGTTGGCACATCCTCCAAAGACAAATATTTCACCCTCTTTACTAGCACATGCTGTATGCCACAACCTGCAAGCATCACACAATACATTATCATACAGAAAAATTAATGGCACTGGACATTTCTAGTAGAGTAAATAGGATTTGATTAAATCACAATAATTTCCTGGTTAGGCTTTTTTTTTCTATAACCCGAACTACAGAAAAAAAAAAATATTGTATGACCTTTTACTGTACCATTACCCTGCATGCACACGCACATAAATCACTTTCTCTTACAAGAGAGAGTACTTAAGATGGTGATCTATGCTTTAAATAATACTGACTGCTGTCATATACTTCTGGCAGCATCTTATATCCCTTAAAAACCAGAAGAATCAGGCATGTTGACATTAAATATCTTTGGTGGAGTACCAATACCTTAATACTCATAGGACGGTTGGCTGGTCCTACCAGAGTAGTTAAGTTTAGCCTATATTCATCTGATACATATGGCAATTCTTCCCAGAGCGAACCACTGCTACCGTAGATAAAGGCATTGAACTGAGTCATTTGATTTTCTCTGTTATATCATAGGGGGGCCCAGCACCATGGGTAGTGGCTTGGCCACTGGTAGGTTGACACTAGGAATATCAAAAGATGTCAGCTCCATCTCTGAGCTTTACCCTCTCCACTAGCCAGTTTTAGCATAGTCTCTGTAGAAGGATGCAAGGGAGGGGATTATCAGTGTGTACATACGCCCCATGAGAGCATGGTGTTCTAACAATCACCTTGCCCAGGCCCCATTGCTGCATCTGTGGCTGGAATGCCAGTGACCTCACTCGCACATCTGTGGTAAATGAAGTGGTGACCCTGTGGCACCCAAAGACAGCTGATTGGATAAATACCTCTTCATAGTATTCATATTGGGGGGGACTCTTCTTCAGAGCTGGGGCCATCTCTATTGAGTGATCCCCACTTCTCTGCTCGGCGCTGGGGCCTTTCCTGTCCTCCTGCAGCCATCCTATGCCATGGCAAGTCCCCCCCCTTTTTTTCTGGGATTCTCTTCATGCCCCTGGTTTCCTTCCAGGTCAAATGTGCATTGGCACCATCCATAGCCTTCTACTTAAGTCTCTGCCTTCATCCCAGGCTTCCTGGATCCTCACAGACCTCCCAAGGCAAGATCCCTCTCCTTACACCTTGGGCGTGGGAAATTTTGTGGCCGGGTTTCTTCTTCACTTCAGGAAGCACTTTCTCTGCCCCGTGCTCCTGCTTCACTCTGCAGCACCAGCTCTGCATCTATCCTCTAGAACTATGAGCCTGCTTTAGAGAGAACACAGCACCCAGGGAACATCTGCCCAGCCTTCCTGCAGAAGCCTTCAGTCAGTCCCTCTCTTGGTGGTCTGGTAGGCTATACCCTTGGCTTACCCCTATTTTCCTTTGGACCCTCTTCCACCATGTTCTCCCAAGTAGAGCCAATATGCACCTTGGCTCCCCCGATGTCGCTACATTTTGAACGTGCACTTTGCCATGCAGCCAGCTTGAGTCCGTTTGCTCATTATGTTTTCCGCCTAAGACCTTCCCGACCGCACCCCGGTGGATTCTTCCGGCAGACTGGGCAGCCTCCCTTACCTGGGCCATAGGCAATCTTACCAGACTGTGGTGGAGATCCTGGAATGGCCATCTTGCCAGATTGCTGCTTAGTCAGTATCTTCCAGTCCCCTGTACAAGCTATCACCTCGCTCCTGTTCCATCTCCAGGAACCATCCTTGCAAACAAACTAGGAAATCCTCCTAAAGGTCCTAGTTTCCCTCCCCTTCCTCTAGGCCTTCCCTGGATAGGGCTGCAGCTCATGGCTCCACGCTGACAGGCGGAACCTCATCTCCCCAAGCCCAGTCTGCAATTCCAATGGTTGATAGTGGCGTTCCTGAAGACTGGCAAATTCCTGTCATTCATTGGCATTCACGATGCCTACCCACACATTCCCATCCCGCTGTTTGAGTCTTTTACAGTTTGTTGTGCTCCCCTTCAGGCTGACATCTGACCCCCTCCCTTTGATGAAGTGAGTTGGAGCCACCCAGGCTATACAGCATCAGGCTTCAGCTGCCCAGGTCTTCCACCTGGGCCTCTGTCCACAATTTAAAAAATATTCTACCAGATCTATGGCCCTGAGCTTGGGTCGCTAGTTGCTCATATGGCTATGTAATTCCCACCCTCTGGGACCGCTTTAGGATGTCCCATGGTACGGTCCTCCCCAATGATATAACAGAGAAAACTGATTTTTTTTTGTACTGAACCTAAAATCCTTTTCTCGCTGTGTTCATTGAGGACACAGATCCCCACATTTTTTTCTTTGTTGTTCCTGCCTCGGGCCGTTTTGTATTTGTTGTGTATGTTTTGCACCTTTGGTGGTGGTGGGGGGGTTGTGCTCTCTCCCCTACTGCTGCAATATAAATCGGCTAGCATAGTGTCTGTGGAGAGGGCATAACAGACATCTTTTGATATTCCTACTATTAGCCTCCTAATGACTAGGCCTTTACCCATTGTGCTAAGTCCTCCAATAAGTACAACAATAAAATGATTCTACAGACTAATAAATCCAATTATGTGAGTATATTCCTACATTCTCAGCAGTAATAAATTTAGTCTTGGAAACATCAGCTATCCCTTTTTATAATTCTGACTGCAACATGTCGTTCTTTTGATCAACAACGTAGTCATGGTTTAAGGATGTCAATAAAGGCTGACATCTCAATGTTTTACCTTCTCTTCTGTCTCCTCTACCCTCCACTTCCTAGTTTTGTGACAAGTTGGTGGGTGGGTTTAGCACCCCCATGACTAACCGTATGTTTGAGAATTACATATAAAGATAACAGAGGCACTGATCAAGCTCTGTTTTAGCTCTTATCATGGCTCAGCAGCTAAATACACTTTGCAGAGATATTAAAGCGAAGAAAACAAAACAGAGGTGGCTGGGAACAGAGACCGAATCACCAGACCACTACAGCCTGAAAGTAGCCCGAAACCTAGGCAAGAGGCGAGGAGACAGACGGCTGCATCTGGTAAACAGAGAAACATAGATAAACAATGTATTGGGTAAAAATTTAGGTCAAGTTTAAATATTATCCTGGAGATTGTAATACCCATGAGATATTAAATATCTTCTTACCTTGGTTTACCAGCATGGCAGCTCTGGAAGGGAATCCACTCATTCGTTTTAATGCTATAAATCCAAGAGTCACCTAAACACAGATCACCCAGTTAGATTTAGTATACTCTGGCCTAAACATTTTGTCAGAGTCATAGCTAGCTACACAAAAGCTTTTACTAGAACGGATGTTCAGATTAGTTTATAGCATCTATCCCCTTTGCATGTATATCAACAAAGTGACAAATAGATCATATTCCCCTATATGTGATGCTGTTTGGCGATTACTGTGAGAAAGCCATGCCCCCCTATTCAAAACACAAAGGCATAACAAAATGTCTAACACTGTATTAGGACATGATTTTTCCACAAAATCATAGCGTCTTATCCATGTGATATAGACTGATCAGTAAGACACTAACCCTGGCATATGTATTTCTTGTTGCACATCTATAGGATAATTTCTGTTACTGATCACTGTGTATTACTGTATACTCACTGTATACTATTCTGTGCTGGTCAGTACAGAAGCATTTGTTCAAATTCCTGTACCATAAATAGTTGTTATATACTGATCACTCAGCCCCTCAGCTTCCACCAAAGGTACTATAAAAACTATATCTCTATTGTCTTAGTTCGGCTGGAATCCTAAGAAAGAAGAATGTCCAGCATGTATGGAAAGCATCGAACGATGGGTATAGGTATATATATATATATATATATATATATATATATATATATATATATATATATATATATATATATATATATATACACACACACACACACACACTCACTGGCCACTTTATTAGGTACACCTGTCCAACTGCTCGTTAACACTTAATTTCTATTTTATTTTAAATATGATTTTTATTGAAAAGAAGAAAGCTTTTACAATACAATAAAAAAAAGCAAGAACAAACATAAGAGGAATCGGCATACGTCCAAGCAGTAGAATAGGAATCGCAAGCTGGAACTCCAGGCTGTAGCTCAAATACATGAATGACACAAACATAACCGAACATACAAAGACCAAAGGACCAGATACACAGACGCTACAAAGACACCAATTCAACAAGAAGACAAGAAAGGAATGAAAAGGGGAACACAACCAGAAGGGAACAGGAAAGAAACAAGAAAAAGAGAAATAAGGGAGACGGAATAGGAACAGAAAAGAACAAGAAAACCAAACAATGACATAAACAACATAACCACATACCTGAATACAATACCAAAAAAACACAAAATACATCCGAAAAATTGAACACGATAAAATAAAATAAAACAAAATAAAGCCACCTGGGATAATAACATAGTGGGTAAATAGTAATCAAGGGGACCCCCTGGGGGCGGCCTGAGGCCGAGGAGATAGAACATCCTTATTAGACTCCACATACGAAATCCAGAGAGACCACTGGGATCGAAACTTGGCATAAGTATGTTTTTTGTTAGACAACAAACGTTCCAAGGTACATGCCAAGTTCACATGGTGAACTAGTTCAGCTAAGGTCAAACAAAGAGCGGACTTCCACTGGCGAGCGATCATGGCCCGAGCTGCGAGCACGATCTGACCCAGGACGACCTGCATCTCCGAGGGGAAACTACCAATATCTAA
The DNA here is from genome assembly GCF_031893055.1 of Leptodactylus fuscus. Lineage (NCBI taxonomy): Eukaryota > Metazoa > Chordata > Amphibia > Anura > Leptodactylidae > Leptodactylus > Leptodactylus fuscus. The sequence goes on from NC_134271.1 coordinate 97,992,585, forward strand.
GAAACAAAGGGCGAGACCAGGAGAGGGACTGATATCAAAACCAGCTATGGCGGACATGAAATGAAATACCGCTATCCAGAAGGTTCGTACTGGAGGGCAGTCCCACCACAGATGCAAGAATGAACCTATTTGGCCGCATCCCCTCCAGCAGAGTCTAGAACAAGAAGGATCAATATGCGCCAACTGGGTCGGAGTCCTATACCACCTCAGCATAATTTTCAAAGCCGTTTCCCAATGTGCAGCCCCCTTAGATACACGTTTAACAAACCCAGCTGCCGTATACCAGTCAGACAGAGGGATGGTTCTGGCAAGATCCATCTCCCAACGAAGCAGGTGAATAGGCTTGACCCGCTCCGGGGGAACAGAGAAAAAGCCATAAAACACAGATAACCCACCTCTAACAGGCGCGAACCTATTCCACAGCTTTAAGGCTAGCCTGGGAAAGGTCAATCTAGAGGGTTCGTAGGATTGAAAAAAATGACGCAACTGCAAAAATTTTAAAAAATCCGCTTTAGGGAGCTGGAACTCTTCCTGTAACATTGAGAACGATTTAAACCCGTCATCAGAGTACAGATGGGCCACTCTATAGAGACCCCTAGAGACCCAACCACGGAGTCGCAGCTGGGGAAGAAAGGAGGTTAAATATAGTATGGGTAGCTTTGATAAAGGGACCAGGTCTTCTCTGGAAGTATATGACAAAAAATAACGCCAAGCGGACACCGTGGCCCTAATACTCGGTAAAGGAGGGGAAGTGGCGGGCAGACTTGAATCCTTAGGGCGTAAAATACTCATAAGCGGGGCATCCAGAAGGCATTCCTCAATTTCGGCCCAGCGCCATTTAGAAGTCTCATCCCACCCGACCCTAAGTTGATCTAGGACAGACGCCATATAATATTTTTTAACATCTGGGACACCCGCACCCCCATGGGACCAAGGACGTGTCATCACCTTAAGTCGAACCCTAGATCTCTTACCCTCCCAAATGTAGTTGGAAAGAATGGACTGAAGTTTGGTAAAATATGAGTCAGGGAGGGGGATAGCAACTGTACGGAACATATACAAGATTAAGGGTAACACCATCATCTTGACAATAGCAATTCTGCTAGCCCAAGACAACATCGGTTGTGAGAAAGAGGCAAGGAGAGAAGTAACTTTGGTCAGAAGGGGGATGTAATTGACAGAGAACAGATCAGAACTAGGGGCCGTCAGGGAGATGCCAAGATAAGCTATACGGGAGTCATTCCATTGGAAGGGGAATTGAGAACAGAGATCCCGTCTCAGCGAGGGAGAAATGAGAACAGGCAATATCTGTGATTTGGAGGAATTTACCTTATAATAAGAAACTTTACCAAATCCCTCCAAGACCTCCGTAGCAGCACTCAAGGAGGAACCAGGGGAAGTCAGGGCCAGTATGACATCATCAGCATATAGGCCGATTTTATGTTGCTGGCGACCCACAGTAATACCCTCGATATTTCCCGCCGACCGAATGGACTCCGCCAGAGGCTCCATCACAAGCGCAAAGATAATAGGGGAAAGAGGGCAGCCCTGGCGAGTACCATTCGAGATCCGAAAGGGCTCAGACAGGAAGCCCAATGAGAGCACACGAGCCGACGGGTGGGAGTACAGAGCCAGAATAGCAGATTTAAAGACTGACCCCATACCAAACTTATCCAAAAGGCTAAGTAACCCCAGTGGACCCTATCGAAAGCCTTCTCAGCATCTAAAGCCAGAAGCAGAGAAGGCGTACCATCTTTTTCGGCTTTCTGAATAAGATCTATAAACCTCCGCGTGCCGTCTGGCGCCTGCCTACCGAATACAAAACCCACCTGGTCAGGACTGACCAACTGGGGGAGAAGGAGGAGCAACCGCTCAGCAAGGATTTTAGCGTACAGTTTGATATCCGTGTTCAGGAGGGAAATAGGTCTAAAATTAGCCGGGACAGTGGGAGATTTACCGGGTTTAGGGATGGTCACTATAGTGGCCGACAACATTTCCTCCGGGAAGCATTGCTCCTCCGCTGCCTTCCGGAACACAGCTAGAAGATAAGGGGACAAAATATCTGCATATTTCTTATAGTAGATCCCTGAGAAGCCGTCAGGGCCAGGGGATTTTAGTGGTTTCAGTGAGGCTATAGCTTCCGTAACTTCAAACAAAGTGATAGGCGAGGTTAGGGAGGCAGACTGCGCAGGGGAAAGGCGGGGCAGGGCCACAGAATCTAAGAATCGATCGATCTCTTCCCTAGATGGCTGGTACGTCTGGGGATCATCCCTAAGATTGTATAACGACGTGTAATATAAGCGAAACTGCTCTGCAATAAGGCGGGGGTCAATTACTTTAGTACCCGAGTCATCCACAAGGTGAGCAATACGGGTTTTGGGACGCGACTGTTTGATTTTTCTAGCTAAAAAGGCGCTAGCCCTACTATTATGCACATAGGCCTGACATTGAAAACGCTTAAAAGCTAGGTCCTGTTGACAAGCCAGAAGGCCCTGCAACCGGAGTTGACATTGCCGAATCTCAGCAGAGACAGAGGGAGTGCGGTTAAGCTTATTAATTGCAGAGAGGGAGGATAGGGAGCGAAGTGTAGCATCTATGTCTTTAGAGCGTTCCTTTTTTGCCCTTGCGCACGCCTGAATGAGCATCCCTCGCATATAAGCCTTATGAGCATTCCAGAGCACATGAGGGTCTGATACGGAAGGGGAGTTGAGGGAAAAATATTCCCTCAGGGCCTCACGGAGGTGCTCAGCATAAGAGGGGTGATCTAGGATATACTCATTCAGGCGCCATTGGGTAGGCATAGCAGTGGAGAACTTCTCATGTAGAGAGAGGGACACTGGAGCATGATCAGTCCAGGTGATCAGCCCAATATCCGTAGATTCCGTCTGCATCAGCCCAATCTTATCAGTGAGAAAAAAGTCAATACGGGAGTAAGAGGAGGACGAAGAGGAGAAATAACTATAATCTCGTTCCCCGCCATGTTGACAACGCCAGACATCATAAAGGCCCTGGTCAATCAAAGAGGAAGACAATATAGGGGAGCGTCTCTTGGGGTTGGAAGAGTCTAGAGAATTATCTATTAAGCAATTAAAATCCCCCCCAATGATCAACATACCAGTAGCAAAAGTTCGGATCTTGGAAAGCACAGATTTCCAATACTGCGCCTGGGAACGATTCGGAAGATAAACAGTGACTAAAGTATACTTAACATTGTTAATAAGGCAATTAAGCCCCAAAAACCGACCCCCAGGATCAACTAAAGTGGATTCAAGGGAAAAGGCTACTGAATCCCGCACAGCAATAAGAACACCCTTACGCTTAGCATTACAAGAAGCCTGATATATATGAGGGAAAGAGGGATTAGAGAATTTAGGGCTTTTGCCAACACAAAAATGAGTCTCCTGGAGGAAGAGTACATCGCAACGAAGGCGACGGGCCTCCCTCCAGACAGAGCTCCGTTTACAGGGGCTATTCAAACCCCTAACATTAAGTGAAGAGATACGGAGTACCATAGTGATAATCTAAAGAACAATGGCGGAAGACCCAGGTGGCTACACAGAAGGATGCATAAAATATGTATGAACAGGCATAATAAGCAAACTACATTCCAGGTATGAAACAAGAACAAAGAATGCGAACAGAATAACATAGTGTCAAAAAAACACCGAATAACCAAAAGTAATCAGCTGGGGGGGGGGGGGAAACAGGTCAGTAACACTCAGCGAGAGTGAGTATTAGGAAGGCACACAGGTCACCTAAAACAAAGGATAAAGTCATAACATTAGGCAAGGCAAGTCAGTCCGCCGAAGCGGCCAACAGATTCACTTACGACCGCCCACCACAGTCCATTCCTTAGCAAGATGAGAAGGCCGCACTGAGGATTCAGGCACAGATGAATGAGAGTCAGCAGGGGCAAGCTTCCATTTACGGAGGAGGGACATGCCCGCCTCCACATCAGGGACAGAATGGAAAATCCCATTGCGGGGAATCAGCAGCTTGTTAGGGAAGCCCCAACGATACCGTACGCCCCGGTCTCTGAGGATCTTGGTGATGGGAGCCAGCTCACGTCTGGCCTGCATAGTAGCTGCGGATAAATCGGGAAACAGGGAAATGGATGCAAACGGAGCTGGGAAGGTGCCACATTTCCTGGCTTCTGCAAGAATCGAGTCCTTGACTTGGTAGAAATGAACCCTCGTTAACACATCTCTCGGGACATCCACAGGAGCAGAGTTTGCTTTTGGAATACGATGGGTTCGATCCAGGGTGAGCTCCAGCTCAGTAAGTCGCGGGAGAATTTTCTTGAAGAGGCGTTGAACATAGGCCGCCAAGTCCTCCGATGCCACATCCTCGTGGACACCACGGATCTTAATATTGTTGCGTCTAGACCGATCCTCAGCGTCAGCAGCTTTAATTTTCAGCCATCTGACCTCCGCTTCCAGGGTGTTGTGAGCATCAACCAAGTCATTATGAGTAGAGATGAGCGAACAGTGTTCTATCGAACTCATGTTCGATCGGATATTAGGCTGTTCGGCATGTTCGAATCGAACACCGCGTGGTAAAGTGCGCCATTACTCGATTCCCCTCCCACCTTCCCTGGCGCCTTTTTTGCTCCAATAACAGCGCAGGGTAGGTGGGACAGGAACTACGACACCGGTGACGTTGAGAAAAGTAGGCAAAACCCATTGGCTGCCGAAAACATGTGACCTCTAATTTAAAAGAACAGCGCCGCCCAGGTTCGCGTCATTCTGAGCTTGCAATTCACCGAGGACGGAGGTTTCCGTCCAGCTAGCTAGGGCTTAGATTCTGGGTAGGCAGGGACAGGCTAGGATAGGAAGGAGAAGACAACCAACAGCTCTTATAAGAGCTAAATTCCAGGGAGAAGCTTGTCAGTGTAACGTGGCACTGACGGGCTCAATCGCCGCAACCCAGCTTTCCCAGGATCCTGAATGGAATACACTGTCAGTGTATTCCCGTATACCCGATATATACCCCGATACCCGTTCCAACGGTGTGCCCCCCCACCTTCACCCCAGAAATACCCTGCAAGTCCCCTAGCAATAGAATTGGGGCTATATACACCCACAATTTTTACTACTGGTATACAGTGCCATTGTCTGACTGGGAATTCAAAGAATATATTGGGAATACAAATACCCTCATTTCTTGCTACTGCCATATAGTGCCAGTGTCTGACTGGGAATTCAAAGAATATATTGGGGTTACGTGCACCCACAATTTTTACTACTGGTATACAGTGCCATTGTCTGACTGGGAATTCAAAGAATATATTGGGAATACAAATACCCTCATTTCTTGCTACTGCCATATAGTGCCAGTGTCTGACTGGGAATTCAAAGAATATATTGGGGTTACGTGCACCCACAATTTTTACTACTGGTATACAGTGCCATTGTCTGACTGGGAATTCAAAGAATATATTGGGAATACAAATACCCTCATTTCTTGCTACTGCCATATAGTGCCAGTTTCTGACTGGTAATTCAAAGAATATATTGGGGTTACGTGCACCCACAATTTTTACTACTGGTATACAGTGCCATTGTCTGACTGGGAATTCAAAGAATATATTGGGAATACAAATACCCTCATTTCTTGCTACTGCCATATAGTGCCAGTGTCTGACTGGGAATTCAAAGAATATATTGGGGTTACGTGCACCCACAATTTTTACTACTGGTATACAGTGCCATTGTCTGACTGGGAATTCAAAGAATATATTGGGAATACAAATACCCTCATTTCTTGCTACTGCCATATAGTGCCAGTTTCTGACTGGTAATTCAAAGAATATATTGGGGTTACGTGCACCCACAATTTTTACTACTGGTATACAGTGCCATTGTCTGACTGGGAATTCAAAGAATATATTGGGAATACAAATACCCTCATTTCTTGCTACTGCCATATAGTGCCAGTGTCTGACTGGGAATTCAAAGAATATATTGGGGTTACGTGCACCCACAATTTTTACTACTGGTATACAGTGCCATTGTCTGACTGGGAATTCAAAGAATATATTGGGGTTATAAATACCCTCATTTCTTGCTACTGCCATATAGTGCCAGTTTCTGACTGGTAATTCAAAGAATATATTGTGGTTACGTGCACCCACAATTTTTACTACTGGTATACAGTGCCATTGTCTGACTGGGAATTCAAAGAATATATTGGGAATACAAATACCCTCATTTCTTGCTACTGCCATATAGTGCCAGTGTCTGACTGGGAATTCAAAGAATATATTGGGGTTACGTGCACCCACAATTTTTACTACTGGTATACAGTGCCATTGTCTGACTGGGAATTCAAAGAATATATTGGGGTTATAAATACCCTCATTTCTTGCTACTGCCATATAGTGTCAGTTTCTGACTGGTAATTCAAAGAATATATTGGGGTTACGTGCACCCACAATTTTTACTACTGGTATACAGTGCCATTGTCTGACTGGGAATTCAAAGAATATATTGGGAATACAAATACCCTCATTTCTTGCTACTGCCATATAGTGCCAGTTTCTGACTGGTAATTCAAAGAATATATTGGGGTTACGTGCACCCACAATTTTTACTACTGGTATACAGTGCCATTGTCTGACTGGGAATTCAAAGAATATATTGGGAATACAAATACCCTCATTTCTTGCTACTGCCATATAGTGCCAGTGTCTGACTGGGAATTCAAAGAATATATTGGGGTTACGTGCACCCACAATTTTTACTACTGGTATACAGTGCCATTGTCTGACTGGGAATTCAAAGAATATATTGGGAATACAAATACCCTCATTTCTTGCTACTGCCATATAGTGCCAGTGTCTGACTGGGAATTCAAAGAATATATTGGGGTTACGTGCACCCACAATTTTTACTACTGGTATACAGTGCCATTGTCTGACTGGGAATTCAAAGAATATATTGGGAATACAAATACCCTCATTTCTTGCTACTGCCATATAGTGCCAGTTTCTGACTGGTAATTCAAAGAATATATTGGGGTTACGTGCACCCACAATTTTTACTACTGGTATACAGTGCCATTGTCTGACTGGGAATTCAAAGAATATATTGGGAATACAAATACCCTCATTTCTTGCTACTGCCATATAGTGCCAGTGTCTGACTGGGAATTCAAAGAATATATTGGGGTTACGTGCGCCCACAATTTTTACTACTGGTATACAGTGCCATTGTCTGACTGGGAATTCAAAGAATATATTGGGAATACAAATACCCTCATTTCTTGCTACTGCCATATAGTGCCAGTGTCTGACTGGGAATTCAAAGAATATATTGGGGTTACGTGCACCCACAATTTTTACTACTGGTATACAGTGCCATTGTCTGACTGGGAATTCAAAGAATATATTGGGAATACAAATACCCTCATTTCTTGCTACTGCCATATAGTGCCAGTTTCTGACTGGTAATTCAAAGAATATATTGGGGTTACGCGCACCCACAATTTTTACTACTGGTATACAGTGCCAATTTCTAACTAGGAATTCAAAATGCGCAAGGCTCCCGGAAAGGGACGTGGACGAGGCCGTGGGCGAGGTCGGGGGAATGGTTCTGGGGAGCAAGGTAGCAGTGAAGCCACAGGGCGTCCCGTGCCTACTCCTGTGGGGCAGCAAGCATTGCGCCACTCCACAGTGCCAGGGTTGCTTGCCACATTAACTAAACTGCAGGGTACAAACCTTAGTAGGCCCGAGAACCAGGAACAGGTCTTGCAATGGCTGTCAGAGAACGCTTACAGCACATTGTCCAGCAGCCAGTCAGACTCTGCCTCCTCTCCTCCTATTACCCAACAGTCTTGTCTTCCTTCCTCCCAAAATTCCGAAGCTTTACAGAACAATAACCCAAACTGTCCCTGCTCCCCAGAGCTGTTCTCCGCTCCTTTCATTGTCCCTCAACCTGCCTCTCCACGTCACGATTCCACGAACCTAACAGAGGAGCATCTGTGTCCAGATGCTCAAACACTAGAGTCTCCTCCATCTCCGTTCGATTTGGTGGTGGATGACCAGCAACCCACCCTCATCGACGATGATGTGACGCAGTTGCCGTCAGGGCATCCAGTTGACCGGCGCATTGTGCGGGAGGAGGAGATGAGACAGGAGTTGGAAGAGGAAGTGGTGGATGATGAGGACACTGACCCGACCTGGACAGGGGGGATGTCAAGCGGGGAAAGTAGTGTGGATGTTGAGGCAGGTGCAGCACCAAAAAGGGTAGCTAGAGGCAGAGGCAGAGGTCAGCAGCTTAGGCGAAGCCAGGCCACACCCGGAATCTCCCAAGATGTTCCAGTTCGTACCCAGCCCCGAAAAACTCCCACCTCGAGGGCACGTTTCTCGAAGGTGTGGAGTTTTTTCAAGGAATGCGCCGAGGACAGATATAGTGTTGTCTGCACAATTTGCCTCTCGAAATTGATTAGGGGCTCTGAGAAGAGCAACCTGTCCACCACTTCAATGCGCCGTCATTTGGAATCCAAGCACTGGAATCAGTGGCAGGCAGCAACGGCAGGACAAAGGCCGCCTGCCGTTCACGCCACTGCCACTGCCTCTGCCACTGCCTCTGCCACTGCCACTGCTGACTGTGCTGGCGATGCACTCCAGAGGACGAGCCAGGACACCACTTCATCTGCCTCCGCCACTTTGTTGACTTCTACCTCATCCTCCCCTGGTCCTGTCTTATCTCCTTCTCCTGCACCATCAAAGGCACCATCAGGCGTTGCTTTACAACAACCCACCATCTCTCAGACATTGGAGCGGCGGCAGAAATACACTGCTAACCACCCACACGCGCAAGCCTTGAACGCCAACATCGCTAAACTGCTGGCCCAGGAGATGTTGGCGTTCCGGCTTGTTGAAACTCCCGCCTTCCTGGACCTGATGGCAACTGCGGCACCTCGCTATGCCGTCCCTAGCCGTCACTACTTCTCCCGGTGTGCCGTCCCCGCCTTGCACCAGCACGTGTCACTCAACATCAGGCGGGCCCTTAGTTCCGCGCTTTGCACAAAGGTCCACTTGACCACCGACGCGTGGACAAGTGCATGCGGACAGGGACGCTACATTTCACTGACGGCACACTGGGTGAATGTAGTTGAGGCTGGGACTGCTTCCCAAACTGGCCCGGTGTACCTCGTCTCCCCGCCTAACATTCCTGGCAGGGACACGAGAAGAACACCCCCCTCCTCCTCCTCCTCTACCGCCTCCTCCTCCGCCACCGCCTCCTCCTCCGCCTCCTCCTCCGCTGTTAGATTGACCCCAGCTACGAGTTGGAAACGTTGCAGCACTGGCGTTGGTAGACGTCAGCAGGCTGTGCTGAAGCTGATCAGCTTGGGGGACAGACAGCACACTGCCTCCGAGGTGAGGGATGCCCTCCTCGATGAGACGGCAATATGGTTTGAGCCGCTGCACCTGGGCCCAGGCATGGTCGTTTGTGATAACGGCCGGAACCTGGTAGCAGCTCTGGAGCTTGCCGGACTCCAACATGTTCCATGCCTGGCCCACGTCTTCAACCTAGTGGTGCAACGTTTCCTAAAGAGCTACCCCAATGTTCCAGAGCTACTGGTGAAAGTGCGGCGCATGTGCGCCCACTTTCGCAAGTCGACAGTAGCCGCTGCTAGCTTAAAATCTCTCCAGCAACGCCTGCATGTGCCACAACACCGGCTTTTGTGCGACGTCCCCACACGCTGGAACTCAACGTTTCAGATGTTGAATAGAGTGGTTGAGCAGCAGAGACCTTTGATGGAATACCAGCTACAAAACCCTAGGGTGCCACAAAGTCAGCTGCCTCAGTTTCACATCCATGAGTGGCCATGGATGAGAGACCTTTGTGACATCCTACGGGTCTTTGAGGAGTCCACAAGGAGGGTGAGCTCTGAGGATGCGATGGTGAGCCTTACAATCCCGCTCTTGTGTGTTCTGAGAGAATCCCTGATTGACATCAGGGATAACTCAGATCACACAGAGGAGTTAGGGATAGCATCCGATCCGTCACAGCTGGAGAGTAGGTCCACACATCTGTCCGCTTCACTGCGTTTAATGGAGGAGGAGGAGGAGGAGGAAGAAGAGTTGTCCGATGATGTGATGGTGATACAGGAGGCTTCCGGGCAACTTCGAATCGTCCCATTGTTGCAGCGCGGATGGGTAGACATGGAGGATGAGGAGGAAATGGAGATTGAACTTTCCGGTGGGGCCAGAGGAGTCATGCCAACTAACACTGTGGCAGACATGGCTGAGTTCATGTTGGGGTGCTTTACAACCGACAAGCGTATTGTCAAAATCATGGAGGACAACCAGTACTGGATCTTTGCTATCCTTGACCCCCGGTATAAAAACAACATCTCGTCTTTTATTCCGGTAGAGGGGAGGGCCAATCACATCAATGCTTGCCACAGGCAATTGGTGCAGAATATGATGGAGATGTTTCCAGCATGTGACGTTGGCGGCAGGGAGGGCAGTTCCTCCAGTAGGCAACCAAGTTCTCACCGGTCCACACAAACGAGGGGCACACTGTCTAAGGTCTGGGACACCTTGATGGCACCCCCTCGCCAAAGTGCCGCCACGGAGGGTCCTAGTGTCACCAGGCGTGAGAAGTATAGGCGCATGTTGCGGGAATACCTTTCCGACCACAGCCCTGTCCTCTCCGACCCCTCTGCGCCCTACACGTATTGGGTGTCGAAGTTGGACCTGTGGCTTGAACTTGCCCTATATGCCTTGGAGGTGCTGTCCTGTCCTGCCGCCAGCGTCCTATCTGAGAGGGTGTTCAGTGCAGCCGGTGGCATCATCACTGACAAGCGCACCCGTCTGTCAGCTGAGAGTGCCGACCGGCTCACTTTGATAAAAATGAACCACCACTGGATAGAGCCTTCATTTTTGGGCCCACCTGTGTAAAGCACCCCAACATGAAACTCCATGTCTGTACTCAACCTCTCCAATTCCTCCGCATCCTCATCCACCATAAGCGTTGCACAATTCTGCTAATACTAGGCTCCCTCCAACATGATTTCCCCCAACTCTGCTGGTTAGAGGCTCCCTCCACCCTGATTTCCACCAACTCTGCTGGTTAGAGGCTCCCTCCACCCTGCTTTCCCACAACTCTGCTGGTTAGAGGCTCCCTCCACCATGAATTTGCCCAAACTGGGCTGGTTAGAGGCTCCCTCCACCATGAATTGGTCCAAACTGGGGTTTTTAGAGGCTCCCTCCACCATGAATTTGCCCAAACTGGGCTGGTTAGAGGCTCCCTCCACCATGAATTGGTCCAAACTGGGCTGGTTAGAGGCTCCCTCCACCATGAATTGGTCCAAATTGGGGTTTTTAGAGGCTCCCTCCACCATGAATTGGTCCAAACTGGGCTGTTTAGAGGCTCCCTCCACCATGAATTGGTCCAAACTGGGGTTTTTAGAGGCTCCCTCCACCATGAATTGGTCCAAACTGGGCTGGTTAGAGGCTCCCTCCACCATGAATTGGTCCAAACTGGGTTTTTTAGAGGCTCCCTCCACCATGAATTGGTCCAAACTGGGGTTTTTAGAGGCTCCCTCCACCATGAATTGGTCCAAACTGGGGTTTTTAGAGGCTCCCTCCACCATGAATTGGTCCAAACTGGGGTTTTTAGAGGCTCTCTCCACCATGAATTGGTCCAAACTGGGCTGGTTAGAGGCTCCCTCCACCATGAATTGGTCCAAACTGGGTTTTTTAGAGGCTCCCTCCACCATGAATTGGTCCAAACTGGGGTTTTTAGAGGCTCCCTCCACCATGAATTGGTCCAAACTGGGTTTTTTAGAGGCTCCCTCCACCATGAATTGGTCCAAACTGGGGTTTTTAGAGGCTCCCTCCACCATGAATTGGTCCAAACTGGGCTGGTTAGAGGCTCCCTCCACCATGAATTTGCCCAAACTGGGCTGTTTAGAGGCTCCCTCCACCATGAATTTGCCCAAACTGGGCTGGTTAGAGGCTCCCTCCACCATGAATTGGTCCAAACTGGGGTTTTTAGAGGCTCCCTCCACCATGAATTGGTCCAAACTTGGCTGTTTAGAGGCTCCCTCCACCATGAATTGGTCCAAACTGGGGTGGTTAGAGGCTCCCTCCACCATGAATTGGTCCAAACTGGGCTGGTTAGAGGCTCCCTCCACCATTAATTGGTCCAAACTGGGCTGGTTAGAGGCTCCCTCCACCATTAATTGGTCCAAACTGGGCTGGTTAGAGGCTCCCTCCACCATTAATTGGTCCAAACTGGGCTGGTTAGAGGCTCCCTCCACCATGAATTTGCCCAAACTGGGCTGTTTAGAGGCTCCCTCCACCATGAATTTGCCCAAACTGGGCTGGTTAGAGGCTCCCTCCACCATGAATTGGTCCAAACTGGGTTTTTTAGAGGCTCCCTCCACCATGAATTTGCCCAAACTGGGCTGGTTAGAGGCTCCCTCCACCATGAATTGGTCCAAACTGGGTTTTTTAGAGGCTCCCTCCACCATGAATTTGCCCAAACTGGGCTGGTTAGAGGCTCCCTCCACCATGAATTGGTCCAAACTGGGTTTTTTAGAGGCTCCCTCCACCATGAATTTGCCCAAACTGGGCTGGTTAGAGGCTCCCTCCACCATGAATTGGTCCAAACTGGGTTTTTTAGAGGCTCCCTCCACCATGAATTTGCCCACACTGGGCTGGTTAGAGGCTCCCTCCACCATGAATTGGTCCAAACTGGGGTTTTTAGAGGCTCCCTCCACCATGAATTTGCCCAAACTGGGGTGTTTAGAGGCTCCCTCCACCATGAATTTGCCCAAACTCTGCTGGTTAGAGGCTCAATCCACCCTGATTTTCAAAACAAATGTTGGTGCCAACCTCAACTTACTACAAGGGCCAAATTCACTGCTGGTGACAAGCTCTCCTCACTGCAAGTGCCAAATACACATGTTTCAAGGTGTTTTCCTACTGTCAGAGATGTGGTATTGAGTGTGTAAAGTGTGTAGTTGTTAGGCTGTGATGTTGGGGTAATAGAGGGTCTTTGGTGTGTTAGATGCCCCCAGACATGCTTCCCCTGCTGTCCCAGTGTCATTCCAGAGGTGTTGGCATCATTTCCTGGGGTGTCATAGTGGACTTGGTGACCCTCCAGACACGGATTTGGGTTTCCCCCTTAACGAGTATCTGTTCCCCATAGACTATAATGGGGTTCGAAACCCATTCGAACACACGAACATTGAGCGGCTGTTCGAATCGAATTTCGAACCTCGAACATTTTAGTGTTCGCTCATCTCTAATTATGAGCAGTCGAAAATTCCTCCATTTTGTTTTCAAGATGGTCAGTCCGCTCTCCCAAAGCATCAATATCCTGTCGCAATTTGCCCACCGCAGAGGAGACAGTCTTGTTAATCCCCGCCTGTAGAAGAACAAGCATCCCTTTCAATGTATCACACGTTACAGGGTCTGAGGAGGCCGGAAAATCAGAAATGTCCGAATGAACAAAATCAGAGGTAGCAACAGAAGCAGGTAGGACATCAGCGACCCGTTTACACACCGGTTCCTTGCCAGATGGAGAACCCTGAGGAGACACAACAAAACTTCTCTTACCACCATCAGCCAGCAGGGGGAGACGATCGGCTGAGAGAGAGCCCACTTCAGGCAGAGAGTCCGCTAATTCAGACCGTGGAGGCGACTTCGCTGGAGAGCGGGCACCTGAAGGTGAAGAAGGCATCGAACGCGACATGGTGCTCGAGAAGAAGTCAGATAGCTTCCTAGGGGTTTTGGAGGAGGATGGTTTCTTCCGAGGCATAATAAAGACAGCAGGAAAGGTCAGGGATGCAACCGAAGTCAGTGAGGCTGGAGGGCAAACTTATGCGACAGGGACAAAGTTCGCGGAGCAGTGCAGGAGGTCAGACAGCAGCAAAATCCAACAGGGCGGTAGGGGCCATATAACAAGAAGCCTAACAATCAGCTGAGAGCCGCCGGAGGTGACACTGTTAGCGATTTAATCCAACATGGTGAGATAAGGAGCCAGCGGTGGGGACACACAGGCAATTATAAATCCACGGGAGCCCAGTGTTAACACTTAATTTCTAATCAGCCAATCACATGGCGGCAACTCAGTGCATTTAGGCATGTAGACATGGTCAAGACAATCTCCTGCAGTTCAAACCGAGCATCAGTATGGGGAAGAAAGGTGATTTGAGTGCCTTTGAACGTGGCATGGTTGTTGGTGCCAGAAGGGCTGGTCTGAGTATTTCAGAAACTGCTGATCTACTGGGATTTTCACACACAACCATCTCTAGGGTTTACAGAGAATGGTCCGAAAAAGAAAAAACATCCAGTGAGCGGCAGTTCTGTGGGCGGAAATGCGTTGTTGATGCCAGAGGTCAGAGGAGAATGGCCAGACTGGTTCAAGATGATAGAAAGGCAAAAGTGACTCAAATAGCCACCCGTTACAACCAAGGTAGCCAGAAGAGCATCTCTGAATGCACAGTACGTCGAACTTTGAGGCAGATGGGCTACAGCAGCAGAAGACCACACCGGGTGCCACTTCTTTCAGCTAAGAACAGGAAACTGAGGCTACAATTTGCACAAGCTCATCGAAATTGGACAATTGAAGATTGGAAAAACGTTGCCTGGTCTGATGAGTCTCGATTTCTGCTGCGACATTCGGATGGTAGGGTCAGAATTTGGCGTCAACAACATGAAAGCATGAATCCATCCTGCCTTGTATCAACGGTTCAGGCTGGTGGTGGTGGTGTCATGGTGTGGGGAATATTTTCTTGGCACTCTTTGGGCCCCTTGGTACCAATTGAGCATCGTTGCAACGCCAAAGCCTACCTGAGTATTGTTGCTGACCATGTCCATCCCTTTATGACCACAATGTACCCAACATCTGATGGCTACTTTCAGCAGGATAATGCGCCATGTCATAAAGCTGGAATCATCTCAGACTGGTTTCTTGAACATGACAATGAGTTCACTGTACTCCAATGGCCTCCACAGTCACCAGATCTCAATCCAATAGAGCATCTTTGGGATGTGGTGGAACGGGAGATTCGCATCATGGATGTGCAGCCGACAAATCTGCGGCAACTGTGTGATGCCATCATGTCAATATGGACCAAAATCTCTGAGGAATGCTTCCAGCACCTTGTTGAATCTATGCCACGAAGAATTGAGGCAGTTCTGAAGGCAAAAGGGGGTCCAACCCGTTACTAGCATGGTATACCTAATAAAGTGGCCGGTGAGTGTGTGTATATATATATATATATATATATATATATATATATATATATATATATATATATATATATATATACACACACATTATAGATAAAGGGATTCCATCATGCAGTGAACTATTGAATTGTTTGTAACCACAACCTCTTTTCATTCTTTGACCATCTTTGTGTTAACTTGTTTTAAAAATAATACATTTGCATAAAAACACAAATGTTGTGCAAGGCAGGTACTCAATTTTAGTAATAAAGAGCCAGAATTTTAACCCATTTGACTTTGTAAATCTTCCCCAATTTGTTATTACATAAATTATTTTGGCAGCTCAAGAAATAAAGTTAGGGTGCTATGTGCGTAACATCATTCACATCGCAAACTGTCTGGTCTTGAATGTGTTAAATATACCATATATCGGTCTTTTACTGACACCAATGACTTACTCAGAGGTTGTTTGTCAGTGGTAAATCCACCAAAGAGAAAGAGGGTGTCCTGGGAAGCTTGTGTTAATGAATGCCAGGATCTGCCCACTGGAGTGACACCTTGAGGAATTCTACAATTACATAATAAACAGAATTAGAGGATATAAAGATGTGACAGAAATAAACTAATTTATGCTTCTAAAGTCATGAAGACTGACAAAACCACAAAGTGGAGAACTGTTTGTGGTTATACATGGCCGTGGTATATTGATCAATAATACAGATGATATGTTTTAATACTTAGTAACCATGGACATTCATGTTTCAACTGGAATTTGCCATATTAATGTTATTGTTTTAGGGTTTATAAGTGAGACTTGGAGCACCTGCAACCTAATTTGCATAGTCAATTAAAATGTATTTTCTTATCAATACAAAAAAAAAAACACAAACAGTCATCTAGGTATGTGTTCACATGTTACTAAATCCCCTACCAAGCACTGAGAGTCATCTGGTAGCCATAAACAAACTGAAACCCCACAAAGTGAATTCAATATTATGTTAAGATGCCCTGATTAATTCCTTCCCACATTTGGATATAGCTACATTTTCATTTTAGCAGTGCAAACAGAATCCACCGCTCATCCTGCAAAAAATTAACCCTTACACTAATCCAATGATAAAGTTATGATTAAACAATATGGAAACACAAAAGCAAATGGTTTTTTATCATTCAAAATTAGTAAAATATAACAAAACCTATAGAAACTTTTTTTTGGCAAGTGCCAGACCATAGAATGTTCCTGCACTCTTGGACACTGAGAACCAACTCGATAAAAGGCTAATAAAAGTCTAAGCAGTTTAGGAAAAAAAAAAAAAAAAGTCTTCCAAACTCTGCAAAGTTTTTACTTATTTATATTTACAAAAATGTATTTGCGGCAGCGGTTCCTAACATTATTCAGGAGTCCACAAGAGGGCGAAGACCAGTGCCAGAGTCCAGGGGAGTTGCGGAAATACAGCAAAGAGTGTTACGATCTGTTATGTTTCCAAACCTCCCCTGGGCCTCCACTAATTATTATATTATATTAATATATATATATATATATATATATATATATATATATATATATATATATATATATATATATTTTTTTTTTTTTTTTTTTTTTTTTTTTTATTTTTGTAGATTGTGAGCCCCATATAGGGATCACAATGTACATTTTTTTTTCCTATCAGTATGTCTTTGTAGAATGGGAGGAAATCCACACAAACACAGGGAGAACATACAAACTCCTTGTAGATGTTGTTCCTGGCGGGATTCAAACCCAGGACTCCAGCTCTGTAAGGCTGCAGTGCTAACCACTGAGCCACCATGATGCACAAAATCATGTCAATAATGCAGATTGATGGTCGGTTTCAGTTATTTTTGATTAATTGCCTAGCCCTAGTACAAGAAAATGCAGAATACGGTGGACTCACTGTTTGTATTAATGAGAGGTGACATAATTGACAGGCTGCTATGTATACATGGAAATCAATCATTGGTGACAAGAATGGCTGCCCCCTTATGAATACAGCATATTAGTAAATAAGACTATATTCATCTTTAGGTTATACTAGTCTAAATGTTGTATAGCAAACATAACCCTTTGATATGGTGATCTGTAACAGCATAGTATGATGACAGATCAGCTTTATCTTTGATAGTGCCAGAGAAAGAGATGATAAAAAAAAAAAATCCTCTAAAAATATTTAAACATTTAGCTATAACATTTTTTTTTTTTTATTTTGGGTGTGAGGCCAATGATTTCTGTGTACACCCCTTGTTCTGTCTTCTGAACAGTTTCCACTATTCACAAAAGGTGACCCTGAAGTTCAATTTTCTGCTTATAAAAAAAAAATGCTGAATTACTTACACTTCATGCCACTCCCATGTGTCAAAATTCAGATAATATAGGTCATTCATTCTGGATTCCTAGAATAAAAAGCAAAATTGCAGAAAACTCTCCCAATGTGCAAAGGGAAGATACCCAAAGTATAAAGAATGGTGCTTACCCTGTATCTACCACCAAACACATACCCTCTGTTGTCAACAGTGGCACAGGCATGAGCTGCTCGAGGGGAGGGACTTTTACCCTGTAGAGAAAATTGGAAGATTAGTAATTGTGCAGTTTTTGTACAACTTATGCAGAGATATTTCTTCCAACAGACATTGTGTACAGAAGTAAATACTACCGTAGTCACAATGCGATGCCAGGTGAAACTGTCTAGATGCAGCGCATGGACATCATTATTCCATCCCCTCGGAGAACCTGCATTCTGGAGATTGACAATCAAAGATTAGACACTGATAGATCTGCACATAAATCCTCATCTGTATAGCAATGCATAATGAAACCCCTCCCCCATTTGCTGCACAACAAGATGAAATGTCAGTATTAATAATCTTACAACTCATAACTAAAGCAAAATATCTTACAAGTGTGCAAACTGCTGGGTTGACCCACTATTGTGGCATCTCATACTGCCTGTGCTTTACGAGGTATTCGAAAACCCAATCATATTCACAGACTCTAAATTGGTCATACAATTAATTCTAGATTCACATTAGTGTTTGGGTTTCTGTCCTTCGGGTCCACTCGGGGACCTGAAAGACGAAAACTGTAGCTGCTTGAAAAGCTGGGTTTCCGACAGTTTTATACTCCTAGCAGGCCTTTTCTCTCTGCCAATTAGAAACAGAATCTGGGACGGAGTGCCTGAACGCTAGCGTGAACCTAGCATAATCATGATTATGTTATTACTTAGGATTTCTACCCTTGGAACCTCCACTCATCAACAAAACAAAGCAACACCAGCATTTGCTATATCGATGTGTTCACACATCAGCAGTATTTGATAAAGAGATATCCATAACTTATGGGGCCCAGGAGTGGGACTCTCATCAGTATTTTGTTGCAGATTTTGTTTCTTTGAGCCAATACCAGGAATGGCTACAAAAAAAGAATGGGGCAACTTCAACAATAAAAATCAGTGTTTCTGGGGCAACACGGTGGCTCAGTGGTTAGCAGTGCAGCGTTGGAGTCCTGGGTTCGTTATCTGGCCAGTAAAAACATCTGCAAGCAGTTTGTATGTTCTCCCCATGTTTGCGTGGATTTCCTCCCATTCTACTAAGACATACTGATATTAAGAGAAAAAAAAAGTACATTGTGATCCCTATATGGGGCTCAAGATCCACACCAAAAAAAAAAAAAATCTGAGTTTCTGCATCATGGGGCCTCAGCTCAAAATATACGTGTGACTTCACAACCAACAGACAAGCTTCAGAAATTGGGACTATGTAACTCATATCAATAAGGCTAGTAGAAATCTGTGTGTTTGGTGCAGAAATAACCCCATTCAGATGACAGAAACTGATGTTCAGCCACATAATTTTCTGAAACAAATCTGCCACATGTGAATTCATCCTAATGGAAAAAGCTCAGAACACAATATGGCACGTTCTCCCCACTTCTACTCCCCTATATGATCACAATATGGCTACTGATATACATACTCCAAAAGAGGTTTCATCATACTCAAATGTCCCGACTGAATCTTCTTTATAATAACCATATCCTCCAAAGAAGATAAGCCTGGAAGAAGAATTGACAGCTATAACCCATTTGGCAATTTAAGGATGAAACTATATAGAGATACAGATTCTAGAGTATGAAAAAAAAACAAAACAAAAAAAACACACACACTAAAGGATAAAAGCCTCACATTGCAGAAAAGCAGAATTTTTTGTTGCTGATTTTGAGCCAAAGTTAGGAGTGGCTGAAAAAGGAATAGAAAATATAGAGGAAGTACTTAAATGTTTCTATTCTGTTAAATCCACTGCTGACCTTGGCTCAAAAAAAAAAAAAAAATGCAACAAGATACGCTGCAATTCTACAATGTGGGGCCACAGCCTAAGGGTCGGTTCATACAGTTCTTTGGCAGCGGATTTTGACATGGAATCCACCTGACTTCAATGGGAGCCGCTCGCTTCTTTTTTCTGCTAGCATTTTTTACCGCTATCGGAAAAAAGAAGCGGAAGTAACCTAACTTGCTGACTCAGCCGTGGCGCTAGGCTCGCTTCCGACTAGGCCCATTCATTTGGCCCTAATCTGGAGTGGAATGCCGATGCACTGCACTGGTGTTTACATGTAGGATTTTGACGCTGAATTTGGTGAAGAGTGCAACAGTATTTTGCCTTTACTGGGCAGGGCCAAATTCCGTGTCTAATTCGGCTCCGATGGAAAAGGTGTATTTTCCACCTATTAATTTCTATGCGAGTTCTCAGGCAGAATCCACCTAAAGAATGAGCAGGACACTTCTTTTTTTCCCACCAGCAGAAAGTAAAGAAAGAAAATAAATCAGCTACTGCCTCTCACTGAAATCAAATTCCTACATTGACATACCCTCTAAACATATAAAGATACAGAGTCAACCACTTAATTTTTTTTTTAGATTCCATCCAGGAGTGGCAAGTTATTAAGTAGTATTAAAGGCTCCAGCCTACAAACAAATGTAAAAGTGTCTGTCATTGAGTAAAATTAAAGGAGTTGCCCAGGGAGTTAAACTTTGCTTACTTTCTCTGGGGATTTTTTTTATTTTTTTTGGTTTCTTTTTTTAAGCTGGTGCTTGAGGGTTTCCTGGCTGGTTCCAACCCCTGGTCAGGTGATCAGAAACAGCACTTGGCCCTCAGGCTGCTCTACCTCCTCCCATCTTTCCAGTTTTCACAAGAGGCTGGCTACCAGTGTTATGAGGGCTGGTAGACTTTAGTAAAGCCAGTTCCCATAGTATGAGAATGGGAAAGGAGGGAGGAGACAGAGCGACTCTGGGGCTGATTCCAATAATCTAACTTGGGGTTTGAACCAGCCCAAAACCCCCAGGCCCAGCTTAGAAGGGGGAAAAAAAAAAAAAATCACTAGAGAAAGTAAATAAAGGTAAACTGTGTGGACAACCCCTTTAAAAGGGTTGCCTAAGATTAGATATTCAAATAAATGGGAAATAAGCTGCAAAAGAATGGCATGGCCACTAAGTGTATGGAGCCATCTACTGTACTTCCCGCCCTGTACACTGTGCAATTATTAGCTAATTGGTTGTGATGCCAAGTGTTGGACTCCTACCCCATCTGATATTTCTATCCAAAAAAACTAGTCCATCAATCCATCATGGAAACCCCTTTAACCCTTAAGTACTATCATGGTTTCTATCATAATGATATGTCTATGGGAGTGGTGTATGACAGACACCATGATACTACTTAAGGGTTAAAACTGCAAAACAACTTCGATTCACCCTCTTGTGTTTGATGCTGAGAAGACTAAAATAATATTAAACACAAAAATCAAAAGGTCACATCCAAAGAAAAAAAAAAAAAAAGAGAAGATCAGTATATAAAACAATATAGCTCGATACTCACTTGTTCTGATAAACCCACACACCAAGCTTATCCTTTGGAGATGGCGGAATTCCTTTACAATCTAACTTTTCCCAAAAAAGGTCACCATCTCTTGAGTTCAGGTTTAACATGAAAAGCTGTAAAGAAAAAGAAAAAAGACCAAGAAAGTTGTTTATTTTAAAAAGACCATACTCATGAAGCTTTACAGCATCTAAAGTGGTGTGCTGTCTAGTATACAGGTTTTTATGTATAAGCCGTTAATATTTGATCGGTGAGGAGGAGGCTAAGGTGGAGGAATGGCACCCCACCACAATACAGGACACAGAGCTTTCTGCTACCGGCCCTGTGTCATATATAATACAGTGGCTGGAAGTGGCCCTGTACAGCAGATCGGAGCTGAGCCCCGCTGCTGGCACCCCAAACAATAAGATAAACTATGTATGGCCTTTCCTTATTTGATATCCTTGACAACCCCTTTAATATATAGCAATTTGTCGTAGGGCTTTCCCATTTAATGGCTGGTGTCTTCTTAAGCAAGGTTAGGAAATCAGGAGATAAAATACTATATGTTGTGCTGGTCTAGAAAAAAAGTCATCTGCAAGCAATAGTGCACATTACATACTGACCTTGTTGGTATTTCCATGGGCATGATGACCTCCAAACAAGTACAGAACACCATCCTCACATATGGCACAGCTGCCAGACATAGATGGTGGGATATTTCCCTTGGTTTTCCTTTTCTGCCTGCAACATAATGGCATGGTATAGGGAAACTATGGAAAATACTAATAACACATTTCAAGTAAGCATAAAAACCTAGAAATAAATTAAGGCAAATCAAATCACAAAGACATATACAATTTGCATCATAAAGTTTACTTGACAGTACTGATATATACTCACCAGGTTACCCCATTTACCATGTCGTAAATCCAGATTTCATCCCGTGGCAAGTAAAAATCATACAATCCTCGTACAGCATTCTGTAAAGAAGAACATGAAAGTGGAAATTAATTCTAGATACTATGGATTCAGATTTGTACAGTATTGGATTCTGAAAGCAGAATACATAGAGAGACCCTTACAGGATGTTCTCTGAAACAAACGCTTATAGCCTATCCTTAGAATACACCATTAGTCTCTAACCTCAAGCAACCCCTCTGATCAATGCAATGGAGGGATGTATCACTGTACTAGGGACAGCAACATTGTCAAGACCATGGCAGTAACTGCACTGGATGTTCAGCTTCAGTCCTAAAGATCAAACAGTAGTGGATTTCTCGCCCATATGGTACTCACTAAGCTTAATGTTCAGCAGTGGTGTCAGCTTTATTTGGATGGCAGGGCATATGGAAAAGAGGTGCCCTGTAATCTTGCACATCCTCTGGTCACAAAGTTGAATACTAAGGGGGCGTTCACACTAGCGTCGGTATCCGACAGCTACTGTCCGATGCTAATGTCCGTGGAAGATTTTAGCATCGGACACTAGCTGCGTCCGTTTGCAAATTTTATGATTTTAAATGGGACATCATGTAGTGTCCTTTAGTGTCCTTTAGTGTCCTTAAGTGTCTATTTACAAAGAAGTCCGCTTTTTCAAGCGGACAGCTAACCCCTACATGTACACGGACACTAAAGGACACTACATGATGTCCCATTTAAAATCATGCAAATTGCAAACGACCACAGCTAGTGTCCGATGCTAAAGTCTTCCGCGGACATTAGCATCGGACACTAGCTGTCAGACACCGACGCTAGTGTGAACCCTACTTAAGTGCTTACCATTCACTCTAGTAGGTCATAGGCCTAAAATGTGCTTAGACCCCAACCCTGGCTAGTGTCACTCAATGACACCATATCACCCACCTGTGTCCTGCCGCTGGCAGTGTAGTTTGTATGATGCCCATAGCCTGAGCAGCCCTATTATATATATAATACTGCATTATGGCAACAGGTTTAAAAAGTTTGTGAAATGGAGATAATCTGAAAACAGCCTAAAGGACTATTCACAATGCATTCTGCCGTGTATGTCAGAGGTATAAGTCAGTGGGACTTCCTGATATATACCACTGTATACGCATTCAGAGGTAACAATTGTCCATAAACTCACTAAAATAAATAAATATTTCCCTAGCAGTTTGGGCAGAATTCTGTATTCGTTAAATGGGTATATTTAAATAAACATTTAGGTAGTTTGATCTAGGATATGTATTCCTTTTGGGGTATGATAAAGGGGGTTTAATACACTACCCAGCAATGGTTTTCTTATTGTTGCCGGGTTATCGCCTCATGCATGTCACTGCCTGATAATAGGAAAATATAGTGATTTGCCTGACAACCAGGTCACAATAAGGAAACCATATGACTGGGTTTCTGAAAAGTGCCAGACCTGCATTCATGATTGTACCCACTGGAAACCGATCAAGATAAAACTCTGTCAGTACTAAGATGGTTAGAGAATTTTTTTTTTTAATTCAGAAAAATGTTAAATTATTTTTAGTGAAACCTCTCCAAAAGACCACCCCCCCTTACTCAGATTACATTTTCTGTGACAGATTTTCAATTTTTCATATTAACCAACTTTTTTGAAAAGACCTCTCTCCTACAAGACCACTGTTTTTGCGCAATTTTTGGAAATTGTGTCAGAGGGTTCACTGTATTTGCAAAAATATTTAAATTTTAATATGGTTATGTTTGTGGGAAATCCCTTGTAAATAAATGGGTGAAGTATCTGCATTTTTTTATAATTGCCCAGCTTAGGGCTCGTTCACATCTGCGCCCTGGTCTCCGTCATGCAGGTTTCTGTTTCCTGCCCGAAACTGGACAGGAGATGGAAACCTGCAGGCATTTTTCAAACCCATGCATTCGAATGTGTTTGAAAAGTGTGCGGCTGTGAGCGCCGGTGAGCGTTTTGTACTCTCCACGGCGAAACCAGTTTTTTTTAACCGAACACAAAGTCGGACATGCAGGAGTTTGTGTCCGGCTAAAAAAAAAAAAACGCTCACCGGCGCTCATGGCCAGACATGTTCTGTCAGGTTTTCGTCCGATGGAAACCTGAAAACGGAGACCGGGCGCTGGTGTGAACCCAGTGTTAAAATGTGTTTTTCTGAGACTTAACAACCGACAACCTATCCTTAGGTTCGGCCTTCAGTTACAGCTCGTACAGGGTCCGACAACTGGGTCCCCAGACAACCAGCTGTTTGAAAAGACTGCAGCGCTGCTGCAGCCTCTTCAGTGCTCAGCGAGCACAGCGTCATACGTTTGTGCAGTGGCTATGCTTGTTTTTGCAGCTCAGTCCTTTCAATTGAATGGGACTGAGCTGCGATCAGGTGAACAGTATCACAAGAGTATGACAAGAGTGTCAGATCGAAACAGATATTCAATTGATATTCTAAAGGGGTGTTCAGAAATTTGATATTGAATTTGTATTCCGATTATTTTTTCTGCCAGCTAAATTTTTTCAGCTAGAGGAAAAATTAAGCAGCCTGCTCATTCTGGCAGATTATGCCTGGAAACTCCCATTGAAATGAATGCGATGCAGAAAATACACTTATTCCCATTGGTGCAAAATTTGATGCTGAATTTGTCAAAATCTGCTTCTGGAATTTGGCCTTGCCAAATAAAGGTGACTTATGTGAGTGACGTTCGGGTCCTTTCCTGTGACCATTGATTGTCATCAGTAGGCACATATGGCAAGGAAATCCACTGGAATAATGGGCACCAGTGAACAGGACAGCAACAGGGAACACCTCAGGACTGTTTGTTTTTTTAGGCCCCACATTGCGGAAACGCAGCTTTTTTGTCGCTGATTTTGTTGCGGTTTTTGAGCCAAAGCCAGAAGTGGATTAAGCAGAAGGTAGAAGTATAAAAGCTTCCTAAATATTTCCCATTCCTTTGTAGCCATTCTTGGCTTTGGATCAATAAAATCACAACAAAATCTGCAACAACGACAAAAAAAAAAGCTGCGTTTCCGCAATGTAGGGCCTCAGCCTTGAAGAGAACCTTTAACCACTTAATTTTATACAGCGCTGAATTCAGTACACTGTGGGGTTCTCTAGCGGTGTATTACACCTCATGTACTCCAGTGGTGTAAGGTTCTCTTTAATATTGCACCTTCCCTGGCCTAGGACTGTTATTTCCTGGACAACCCCTTATTACATGCTTGGCTCATGAATTAGACGAATGTTTCTGACTGACTGTGGTCAATTATGAAGGGGTCGGAGTCGGCAACTGAGACCAGCTGTGGGAAAAACATTGGAGGTTCGGCCTAGTAACTCCAGCCGTCCTGATAGACACCTATGCAGCCATTACGTACAACAGTTGCTCATGGCAACCATCCAGTTCCGTTCTTTCATCTTGCTTGTAACACCTCCAGTCTGTCTGCACTAGAGTCTATACCAGGGACCCAATGTATAGCAGCTATAGGTACAACTACACGTCTCAGTATGTCAGTGACTCTGCAGCTGTCACCTTATATCCTCCCCACACAAACATTCGAGTTCCGTCAGTAACAGCCACGTGACCGCTCCGCTCTGCCGGTAGAATGTCGTCTACAACCGGTCCTGCTTCCTCCTCGTCATCGTCTTCTACCAGAGCAGGAGGATTTTCATTTTCATCCGCCATCCCTGGGCGAACAGAAACTCGGTGGATGCTATTTCCTAGTGAGCTAAAGGACCTCTGATGACGTCATTACCATGTGATCAGACTCGTGTGAGGGCGGAGCTATTCTGGTTTGTGCACAAAGACTGGTGGAAAGCAATGAGAGGGAGAGGTGTGTGAGGAGGTGGGACTAGGGCTGCAGGCTGTGTGAGGAGGAGGGACATAGGGGTGCAGGCCGTGTGCGAGCAGGAGGTGATGGGGTGCAGGCTGTGTGCATGGAAGGAGGGACATTGGGGTGCAGGCTGTATAGGAGCAGGAGGGAAAAATGTCAATTGTGTGAGAGGAGAAAATGGGGGTACAGGTTGTTTCTCTGCTGTCACATGGAATTCTGACTCGAAAAACTAAAACAATGTTTAATGTGTAACTAAACTTTTGGACAAATTTTGATTTTTTTGCCAGTATTTATGTAATTAAAGGGATCCTATCATTAAAACTTTTTTTTTTTCTCACTAACACGTCGGAATACACTTAGAAAGACTATTCTTCTCCTACCTTTCGATGTCTTCTCCGCGCCGGCATTCGCTTGAAATCCCGGTTTTTGTCGGTATGCAAATTAGTTTTCTTGAGGCATTGGCGGCGGAACCCAGAGCTCAAATAGCACTGGGGGGTCCCCAATGCGGCGAGAGAACTCTCCAGCGCCACCTTCATCTTCTTCAAGAACAGTGTGTTCTTCTGGTGCACGGGAGGTCAAAATTCAACGCATGCGCAAGTCGGCTCTGCCAGCGTGCCTCGGGCAGAGCCGACTTCACATGCAGGCGTCCATTTTTTTTAGGTCTATGGAAAGCGGATTACAAACCAACAGCAATCTGTTTGTGTTCGTTTTGTAATCCATTTTTCTCTCTGCGCATGCTCAGAATGAAGAAGAGGGAGGGGAAAAAGGATTTGGTCAAAAACAGACACAAACGGTCAGGTTTTGTTTTTTTTTTTGAACGGACAACCATTGACTAACCAGTCTAAAAAGATGGATTCGGGTATCCGCTGTGTAAGGGAGCCCGCCCTGTTTGGAATCCTTTTTGTAACAAACCTTTTTTTTTAAAAAAAAAATGCTTGCAAGCAGACGCATGCGTGAACCTACTGTAAAACGTAGAAACTTGCTTTTGGTGGCATATGAAAGAGGAGATTCTCTTCTAAGGTTTGGAAATAAGATTATTAATTTCTTTAGTGTAAAGTTTTGCACTTGTGTCTTGTTTTGATTTAAATATATAAATAAAATAGATTTATCACTAAAAACATTCATTGTCCTGTTTTTATTTTTGCTTTCTCTGTGATTTATAAACTTTAATTAGGCTAAGGCCCCATGGGCCGTAATCGCAGTGCTAAAACGCTGCGGAAAGAACTGCTGCGTGCTCGCATTGCGGTTCTTTCCGCAGCGCTTTGAAGAGAAAGTTCACAGAGTTTTCCTCCGCGGACTTTCTGTTACAATTATATATACGGGAAAGCCGCTGGCGTTTCCGTAGATATAATTGACATGCTGCGATTTGCAAAGCTGCAACGGCTTTGCAAATCGCAGCGTGTCCGCACTGCAATTACTTCCGCAAAGTGGGCATGGGATTCGCATGAATCCCATCCCCTTTGCTTGCACTGTGAAACGCCGCGATTTTTCCCGCAGCGGCAAATCGCTGCGTTTACGTCCCGTGGGGCCCCGGCCTTAAACAAGTTTTTCTGACTGGAGGGAATTTTTGAAACTGATGGATAGGATAGATCCCCAATATTAGATCGTTGGGGTGCCACACTCAGACCCTGCACAGATCAGCTGTTCCAGCTAGACTCTGGTGCGAAAACCTATACAGGGGACAGACCTGGACGTCCACTGTATATACAGTATATAGAGAAAATGGTGTAGTATTGTGCCTGTGCTTCTATTCACTTGGATGGAAGCAGAGCTGTAATACTTCGGGTGGAATCTGCTACCATGGTGTTAGCAGCAAATCATTTAACCCCTTCCCACTCCGCACTATTACATTGCGCTGAGCAGGTAGTTTAGTGCTGTAACAGTATGGCGCAATAATTCTGCAGGCACAGGAGATGTTCAGAAGCACCTAGTATTTTAGTCCAGGATTTAGCACCTTTATGCAGAGTGGGCCAAAAGATAGTGCTCCATTATTCAGCCTTCAGCTGATGTTTTCTGTGCAGGACAGCACATTGCATTTGGCAATCTGCAGACATCATTACAGCCGGAGCCTGCAGATCTGTGGGAACAGGGGTAAGGTAAGTTTTCTCTGTTATTTTGTGTAACATTGGTGGTAGAGGGGGCAGGGGGCCTTATGTGATGGTTGTTAGGGGGAAATTAAATTATGTAGAGGGCCTGCTTACAGAAAGGTTGAAGGACCGTCCTGCTTAATTGCCAGACAAATTAGCAGCAGCTTTAGGTACTGTAGTGCTGACCATTAAAGTTTAAGGATAGGCCATCCATATTATAGTCAGTGGATAACCCCCTTCAAAATGGTTTTCCCACAAAAGCAGGTTATCCCCTATCCACTCATGTTCATGAATGCAGTCACATTAGAACCCTGACATCTAGTCGCAAAAAATAATCTAGCAATGTTCAATCATCTTGCAACTAGAAATGTAGTCGCAGCACCCTTAGGATCTCAGTGTGAGTTCATGTATGAACATGAATTATTTATTAAAGGAGTTGTGCAAGACTTTAGAAACGCGGCTGCTTTCTTCTTCTTAGGCAGTGACATCACGTACATTGGTCACATGGCCATCCTGCAGCTTGGACCCATTCATTTTAGTGGAAAGGAACTGTAGCTCTTCCATGTGACCAATGGATACAATGTCACTTCCTCAGAAAAAGAAAGAAGCCAGGTTTTCTAGTCCTGCAAAATTCCTTTAAGACTGGAGCTTTGTGCAGTGGTCTTAATTTGTGTACTGATGTGAATTGCAACAATATTGTTAAGAAGTGCTGGCTTTTTATTAATTCTGACAAATCTTGGGGGGGCCCATGTACCAGAATTGAAATTTACTCCAATCATTGGGGGTGTAGATTCCATTGTAACTCATGCCAATTTTCTGTCCCTGCCCAGGCCTACTTTGATCCCTGCCTCACTTACTTTTTACAGACGAGGTATGCTAGGCACAAAAGGCAAAAAGAAAGTCGCAATTTTAGTACAAACCTCTCGCCATGTATAAGAGGTTGTGACTTTTTTACATCTTGGATGCCAAAATGTAAAACATTTTGTGGGAAACAACTGTCCTAAAGATCTTAATCGATCAGCCCCATCATTTCCAAACATAGGTGGTGCCCCCGATATGACATCTCTTTAATTTTTAAAACGTTTATTAATTATTGTACAAAGAAAATAACATTAACAAAAAACAAGCATTATTCCCCCTAATATATACGGGTTTTTGTTTTTTTTATGTAGATTGTGAGCCCCATATAGGGATCACAATGTACATTTTTTCTGTAGAATGGGAGGAAATCCCTGCAAACACAGGGAAAACATACAAACTCCTTGCAGATATTGTTCCTGGTGGGATTCAAACCCAGGACTCCAGCACTGCAAGGCTGCAGTGCTAACCACTGAGCCACTGTGTTGCTCCTTCCTCCTAATATATAATTGACTTTCTTTTAAGTGCTTCTGTACCTTCGCTTGTCAACAGACAGTACTACTAGAGTTCTCTCAGAAAACATTTTTGTCGATCAGACAGGTCATGAAGGTTGTAGCATCGGGGGTCTGGAAGCAGGAATAAATGTTAGTATGCCATGTCTAATCATTTTCCCACTTACTGTGGGGGTCTAGGACCTGCTTATTTTCTCTCACAGACCAGATGGATTGGAAAAGCAATATTCTGCCTTTCAGAGCATGTCTAATAGACATTGATGAGAACATCCCTTTAAATAGCACAGTAAACCCTTTAAACCATTAAATTAAATAATATAAAATATATATATATTTTTTTTATCAAACAATCAAATATCACAAAAGGTTAACACAACATACAAAAGTAATACTTTAATGGGACCCAAGAGTAGTTGGGGTATTACAGTATATTGGATAATGCGTGTGTGCTTAGTCCACAATGTGATGAATGTAGTATAGAATACAGTGAGCAGTTGTCTGAAATGTTGTGGACTGATATTTGTTAAAAGGGGGAAATACATCTAAAATATATCTTCTGGCCTCTAATAGATTGCCATGTTCTAGATACTTTTGATAGCAATGTCTCACATTTTGAGAAATTAAACTTTATAAGGATCACTAAATAGGTTTCAGTGCTCTAAATAGTGTTACAGTCCCTTCCTTTTTATAAATCCCTGCTGTTCTCCAATGCTACCCCTATCTGAGTAAAGGATATAAAGCTTTCAGTATTTTGATGTTATTAGTGGGTTAAAGGGAACCTAGGCAGACCCTATAGGGCTGGTACCTCAACTACCATTACTGAACAATTACTTTAGAATACATTTATTTTTCTTACATGCCACAGGATTTTGGTTTTAGTTATTAACATATCAGTGATCCTGACTAGATAGTATACTGTGAGTGAAATATTCTTTAATAAATGGCAATGCCAGACGGGATGACATGGATTAAAAATAATTGAAATAATCGATTGAGTCGATTTATGGATTCGGTTATTTTGCATTTAATTGCCCAGCCCTAAGATATATAGTTTTGTAGAAAAAGAGTCAGTATGAATTGTCATTTATTCATTAAAAGCTCCTCTTATGCTGCAAAGTCAATGAGGAGGTCCAATCAGTGAGTGACAGCCTTTCCTCTATGACTGTGAATACAGATCTATCAGTCACCCACAAGAGCTCTTCTTGGTTTTCTTCATATAGAAGCATAGATATTTTAATGAATAAAAGACAGGTTATGCTGCACCTATTCCCACTACTCCCAATCTGTGTATAATTTTGTATGCTTTTAACAATTTAAAACTTCACTTTTCTGCAACAGAAAGATTACAGAGGGGCCACAATGGAACCTGACAGGTTCCCTTTAAACAGGATTTTACATGTAAATGCTGAATCACAGCTAACTACATATTCTACAGCTCAGTGTGTCCTTTTTCTGCTATGTTTGACCGGGATATGAAGAACTGTCTGATCCACAGATACCAAAATGCCAAGAGTGTTCTTTTTTGTATTAACCATACAGGGTCTCTTTATATGTACGAAAGTGGAGCTCAATGCACGTTATTATATAGTGCAAAAAATGTGTACATTGTTTTAATTCACACCTGAGCCAAGGGATGCCTTGTGCCACTAGATGATATATGGTGGTATACATCAGACTATACATTTGGCACAAATGTCAGGAGATTTTACCACACTGCATGTGCTGAATTCAACCTCCCTGGGACATAAATAGACTCTTAAATAGTATAATAAAGCTAAAAGTTCTTGTAAATGAGAGGGATCACAGGGAGTCGCTCCCTGCTCAGCCTCCATTTTTGTGCATAGCATCTATTCCAATACAGCTATTCCCTGATCAGCCACAAGTCTAGTAATTTCTGTATATGACAAGTGACCAATTATATGCATTTAGCCAGCTTTAGGTATCTAATCCTTACATTCCCAGCTTCCTGCCATATCGGCAAGGAAGTAACATCAGAAACTAATTACAAAACACTTAAGAACAAGAAAAATGTTTTGCATCAGTTATCTACTGAAAACAGCCCTACACAGCAACATGTAACCAAAGGGTTAAAGACAAGTGCAAATAGTCAGACTGTATAGGATGCGCCATCATCAAGTCTTGTTGTTATTGATTTCATAACAACTTTCCCTCCTGCTTTGGCGGAAGAGAGTTGCTGTCCAGAATGTGATCCTCTTGTTGACCTGCTCGAGCAGCTTTAGGGGTAAGCAGGATAATTCCTTTCTTAACTGAAAAGCATTTTTCCCAATGGTATCAAGACACAATCTGAAGAGACAAAGAATATCTACCATTCAGTTGTCAAGTAAAAGTGATACAATTCAATCATATACTACATCATTCTGGTATTGGATCTTCGTTTCTAACTTGTCCTTTCTGTTTTGGTTTGTTTCCAAATTCCAAAACAGGCTGGAAGGTCATCTGCTGTCTCTTACAGAATTGTTCTCACTGTGATCCCCAATAGAGATAAAACATGCAATAATAAACTCCCTATTAATGACAGCTTTGGCAGAATGCCAGAAAACCTGTTTATTATATAACGAACAGTAAAATGAGGTATAAGTGTTTGTTCACACGCAAATCCACATGTGCATATTCTGTCACGGCTTTTCGCTCGGGATTAGGTCCAAATTAATGAGCCTAGTCCGGACGGTGCTGCCGCGAGGCGGCCACTGCGGCTGATTCAGCCACGGAATCCGCCTGAATGCTAGCGGTCTACATAGACCACCATTGTGAGGAGGCGGATTATGACGTGGATTCTACGCCATAATCCACCCCCTCTGTGCCTGTGTGAACGAGCCCTAAGATGCTCTCAAACAAACAAGGAGAATCAAAATGGCAATAAACTACAGAGAAAGACAAACCAGCAGTAAGCAATGTCTCCCCCCTCCCCATGTCACTACCTGCAGTCAGAGTATGAATTGATTACATCAATGGAACATCAGAATAATACTAAATTCAGAGGAAATAACAAAGGCTTGTAACATTATATTTATATTATATCGGAAATCCAAGGACACACTAATAGCATCACAACTAGATCACATAAGACTATCTGCACAAATATAATGCTCATTTTTGCCTGTACATTAAATTCCTTGTCCCATACACTCTTATATCCTCAATGGATTTTACATACCAATAGAAACTGTCAGTAAGGTGGATAATGCAATAAAGAAGGGGGTTATGCAACACTTATACTATCTCACTGACAGGTCAATGCCTGGTGGTTTTTAAAGGGAACTCCAACTAAGCCCCAGATTGTGCCACAGCAACATAAGGCTATTCTAATGGTGCCCCGCATTAAGCTGTCACTAATCATGTGGTCTCTGCTGGTATTTGCACCCTGGAAGGTGTGTTTGACAACTTCCCTGTGGCCTCAACCAGGCTGTTGAATCCTGCTTGTTCCTGGTTCTCTCTTCACTATCCTCAGGAGGCTTCTGTACATATGCCTGTGTTCCAGAGCAGGGGAAAGTGGAGAGGCAGACACCAGCAGAGGCAGCTGCTACTGCCAACCCATGACCTGCCAGACTCAATAAGCAAAGGGCATTACAAGTTTTATAAACCATAAAACTTCACACTTCTGCTAGTGACAGCTTTAGTAAGGAACACCATTAGAACAGCCTTATCTCGCTGTGGCACATGCTGGGGCCTGACAAGATGCCCTTTCATTTATTAGGCTTATTGTGTGTACTTGATCCTTACAATTTGTAAAGTTCTGCGGAATATGTAAGTGATGTATAAATATATTATTATTATTATTATTATTATTATGCTCTTTTCAGTGACAAGTAATTGTCGCTTATCTCCTTTGAATATCAGCATCAACTAATGGAAGAGAGTCACTAGAGTCCCCATGCACATAAGGTCTGCCAATTTCAGTAGGTCAGTCTTACTTTTCTCTTAATGTATAGCAAGACAATGGCACACACTAAAAATTGTATTGTTGCAAGTGCAGCAAAGTTTATTAGGTTCACATTATGTTCTAACCTAATAAACTTTGTTAGGCTGCTTACGCGCGCTACCCATTGAACTCATTGGGAGGCTTTTTTACCTATTGCTTTCAATGTGATACACACCCATTGAAGTCAATGGGATCTGTTTTGAAGCGCCTCACTTTGACATGTGTTTACGTGTCAGAATGATCAGCACGTTACTCCATGAGAACAGAGCCTAAGGTTCCCCATTTTGGTTGAAAAATGCAGGGAGAAAAGCGCTGTAAACAGAGCTTTTCTCTCCACATTTTTTGCCCATTTCGGGTGGCAACCTGGTGGACCCCATTACAGTCTATACGTAACGGAAACGTGAACACAGGTGTGAACTTAGACTTACTCTGACTTTTCTCTTAAAACTATGGGGTCCTTAGGAAGGGCCAACAGTGCTTAATTGGTGGGACTCAATCTCTGCCATTCACCTGAAAGAAGCACTTTACCATTCACACGCAGTTCACATGTTCTTACCTTAGCAGTGGGTAAGGCTGTGTCTGAAAGATAAGCAAGTCATTACAATGACCCTGTAAGAAAAAGACAGTACAAGTTACAAATCCAGACCAACAATGATTTACGGAATATAAAGACTATACAAAGTGATCAAAACCAGTTTAGTACTTATCAGAGAAGTCTCTGGATAGGAGAACAATGTATGATCTTTGGAGGTCTAATCACTGAGACCTCCACTGATCCTAAGAACAGGAGTCCACTGAGTAAACGTAACAGTGAATGAGGCCTTGTGTTTTGCAGGGTGTGTTATACTTTTCATTTTATCACTTTGGGTTATGCAAATATAAGCATTAAATTTATATTAAATTAATTTTGGGAGCACACGTAACCAAGACCAAAAATAACCAAAAACCCCTGCAGGGCTCCAGATGGCTACTCAAATGGTCCTCAAAAGCGAACTAGAATTTGAAAATGGCAGCAAGACTTTTCTGACTACCACTTAACTATTGCTTTAAGAGAAAACCTGCCTTCAACTTCAGCCATTAACTAGCGGCGCACATACTAGATGAACACCCAACCCTCACTCTGCTCTTATTCTTCCAACTCCTGTCCAGCTGTTTTTCTTTCCATCTTGTCTGCCTGGCATTTCTCCTTAAGGCTAAGGCCCCACAGTACAAAAACGCAGCTTTTTTTTTTGCAGATTTTGCTGTGGTGTTTTGAGCCAAAGCAAAGAATGGATACTAATGGAATGGGAGATATATAGGATGCTTCTTGCTTGCTCAATCCATACCTGGCTTTGGCTCAAAAAAAAAAAAAAAAAACGCAGAAAAATCTTCAACAAAAAAAAGCAGTTTTTCTGCAACATGGAGCTTCAGCCTAACATTGCTCAGCAGAGAAGCTAAGAAAAGAAACAGCCAGGCAGCTGCAGGAATGGTGAGATTGTTTGAGTGTTATAAGTACGGGAAATGTACTTAAACTCTCAGATATCTCCTCAGATGTGACCATGACATATGAAAGGTTAGTTTAATTCCTTTTTAATTTCTCTCTGTGAGGTTGTGAGAGCCATTTGGTTTCCATGGCCACCAGGAGCTCTCTTAACATTTAAAATATCAAATTTTTTCCTATATTTTTCCTCTATTTTACATTACAAAAAAAAATTATTAAACCTTTATCAATTCCTGCAACATTGCACGTAATGTAAGTGAATAGAGTCACGTTTTGTGCTCGACATTTGCGACAATGGCAACCTTGGAGTCTCCATTCACTTACATTCCTTGCTGTGTCAGGGGCCAACACAACTATCCTTGCTTGTATGATGGTCTTCAAATGAAGTCTCAGCCTTGGGCTGGGTTCCCACAGGGTAACTTGCATACGTTTTCCTGGCATTTTGTAAATACAGCTGAAAAAACACATGCATTTATCTTTTAAAAAACACATTAAAAAAAAGAAAGCAGCAGCTGTACACATGGACAAGATTAACATTCTGTCTTCCACTGTGTGCAGCTGCTGCTTTGCTTCTTTATGTGTTTTTTAAATAGAAAAATACATATGTTCTTAGAGATGTATTATTCAGCTGTATTTACCAATTGTCATAAAAACCTATGTTCACAGGGTGGAATTTTAACAAGCTAAGGCATTTAGCCTTAGGAATTTTCCCTAGTTGGAAAATTCAGCTTCAGGAACTTAAAGCTGAATTTTTCTGCTTAACCAAAGCATTTTTTCTTTCTGTCTCCCATTCACTTCAATGGGAATTTCTGATATTTGGCTCCTACATTTTTCAGTTTAGAAGTCAGTGGCTTCCAGCTTGTCTGAGGTTCATCACTGATAGGTCCAACACCTCCTTATAATAGACTCCTGACCACATCCCGTATGGATGTGGGTTTGGTAATTACAAAAACAACAGAATATGTTGTGCTAGAGGAGATGAAATGTCCTCTTTAAGTTGTAGATTGTAAAAATATTTTAACACTATTCTAATTTTTTTTTTTTTTTTTGGCTGTGAGAAGAGGCACCCATTAGGACACAATGCAAACTGTGAGAAAACCTTAAGGATCTTTGCTAGGGTTTAAAAAAAATATTAAATGGTTTTTTTTTTTGTCTTATTTATCTACCAACTGTTTTGTTTGTTTTGCTTTTTTAGCATAAGCTGTGAGTAGACTTTTCTTTTTGCTTTACCTTTGTGTTTACATACAGAACCATTTCTCAATACATTTGGATAAATCAATGTATAAAATGCAATGTATTATTTGCTTTGTGCACTTATTATTTGTTATTTTCTTTTACTGGCTATTCATACAGTATTCTCTATTTTCACATTGACTTGTATGTTTAGCCAGGAAAATCCATTTCAATGGATCGATAAAGTATAAATAAACATTAGTATTCATGTTCTTGATACTAACAGTGTCTATTGAGAGCAGGTCGTCTTTGCTGCCACCAAACACCATAACTTCATTATCTTTCCCAGGACAGGCTGTGTGCCACAGTCTAGAAATGAAAGAGTAATTAGAAAGTGCCATATACACAATGTGAATGTTAATAAACAGGGCTGTGGAGTGGTAGGCCAAGGTTTACTCAATCTTCTGTTATAAATATGACTCCCATGACAGCCATGGTCAGACAGAAGCAGTAAAGATCCACCAATTCACAAAAAAGCTAGTGACTGACATGTAAAAATAAATGTGCAGAATATATATATATATATATATATATATATATATATATATATATATATATATCAAATTATAGAATATCGATAATTGTTTATTTCGAAGTCGAGGATGAAATTTACTTTTTTCCTTCACTCTACCCAAAACTGACCCAAGCTCCGACCCCACAGCCCTGTTATATACAGACTATTTCAGGTGGTTGTCTACATGTAGAAAAGCATGGACGCTTTCTTATCAAACAGCTCCACACCTGGCCATAGCTTGTATCATATCTTGCAAATTAGCTCCATTAAACTGGATAGGTGCGGCACAGCATCTGGTGGCAGACTGGCTCTACTACCAACAATATAATTGATGGAGTTGACTTTAGGCTATCACGGAATTTAAGGATTTGAAGCTATGTTTTTCCCCCATTGGGATCCATTTGTTTCTCTCTAAGATAAGTGATTAAGACCAGCCACTTGACCCTCAGCTCCACTGAAATAAAAGATATTCAGTTTAACTGAACAATAAAGTTAATTGCGGCTGATAACTGAATTGTTATCATGTCTCACCTATAGAAACTTCCATTTCTATTATGAAAGCAGGGCTTCTCATAGAGAGGTCAATAGGACAGGACAATTGTGGCTGACTGTATGTATATGAAATAACTGTCATTCACACTAACTACCTATCTTTTTATGTCCATCCCCCCCAAACCATATACCCATGCATGCTTGATTGAGCATGAATATATTCTGAATAGGGAATGGGGAGAAAGCCCTTGACAGATCACTCTGATGGTGGCTCCAGTCTTTAAGAACAAGGGGATCAGGCATGTAGAAATTCAACTGCTTGATCCTTATACTCCCCGACAACTGCAGTTGGAAGAGTCAAGAAGCCCTAATACACATTAAGCCCCATGCATATGACTGTAATTGTATCTACAATTGCAAATCCATGCATTTCTACAGGGCCTTTCACATGTCCACGATTTTTGCGGATGTATGTTTGAGCCGTAGAAGTGGTCCGAAAATTATGAAGCATATCCTATATTTTTCCACATTTGCGGCACAGGCCAGTGTAGAGAATCATAAAAGATCCCCGATTGCCGATGACATACTGATGCAATGCAGACATGTATATGTTTGGATTATTGATCAGTATTTGCAGACAGCAAATCCACTACAGTAATGTGCATGTAGTCTTAGGCTGCATTCACACAGAGTAACGCCAGGCGTCATTTGTGTGTAATTTGTGTGTCTTTTACGGCCGTCATAAAACGTTTACATAGAGTTCTATAGGAAAAGACGTCCGTAAATTTACGGCCGTCATTTACGGCCGTCATTACAATGACGGCCGTCTTTTCCTATAGAACTCTATGTAAACGTTTTATGACGGCCGTAAAAGACACACAAATTACACACAAATGACGCCTGGCGTTACTCTGTGTGAATGCAGCCTTAGATGGTTGGCTGGTCCCCACTAAAACCTGTGGTTTTGGCCAACATACACCTAATATGTGTATTGGAAGTTGATGGCTGGTCAGATAATGGAGGGGGTGTACATCTCACTCAGACTACTCAGGTGGGTGAGATGAGAAAACTCCAGAAGGAATGTTTGTTCTCTGCAGACAACTTTTGGTAAATGCTCAGTATTGGGCTGGATTTTTAGGAATGGCAGGTAAGTTGGTAGTGGGACCTGTCATTCCACCCCCCTCCAGTCCACACTTTGGGGATGTTCCAGCAGCGACTCAGCTGCAGAGAGTCTGCTCATCAAGGAGGCTTAAGAAGCCAGCTCCATCAGCAAAATTTGGGACAGAGCTTGGCTGGAGAGGCAGCAGGAAGGTCACACTGTTGGAGCTGTCTCGGTTGATGCAACCTACTGTTGAGTCTGCTATTCTAGGTGAGGTAACCTATGCTGAGTTAGAGCCTAGCCAGTCAGGTATTTATTTTTGTATTGTTTCCTTTTGATGCTGCACTACCTTTTTGAGTGAAAATAACACTCTACCTTTGTTTTAGACTAAAGAAACTGGACTTTTGTGTCTATGCCACCCCACCTAGCAACCCCCGACCCTGACAGTATGATGAGCTGTAAACTGTTGTCTGAACTAAATTACTTTTAATTTTTTTCTTTCACAATTTTTGTTTTCAACAATTCCACTCCATTATCCACATCTTGACCATTTGGAACAGTTTTAAATGGGTTAAAGTGGAATTTTTACTTGGTCATTACATACTGGGCAGTACATACTACGTATTAGTATTAGATCTATACAAAATATCCAAAAGTTAGGTGCAGCACTGTAAAGAAAAAAAAAGGTAAAAGGGTCTCCAGGAACTTGACAGTCCCATCAGTAAGATGGCAAAAGAGGAAAATCAGAAGTCCAGTGTACCACACAAGGAGGTTTATTGACCCAGAGGCAATAATGTGCTACATTTCTGTTGCACAATATAGTTGAAACATTGCATCTTATTGCAAAAGGGAGAATAAACTACTGGAATTCTGCTTTTCTTCTTTAGGATCTATTCAGGATTACTTGCCAGGCTGCCTTGGCATGCAATTGTGTCTCTCTGCGCCAGTGTCAGATTGGATGGGACAGTATCAATAAAGGTGAACTTTAAAGAGATTTTCCCAGAGATTGATGTTGATGACCTACCCTTAGGATACATCATTGATATCAGATCTGTGAGGGGGACAACCAATAAGCTGTTTAAGTGACCATGGCACTTGGTCAAGCACCACTTCAACTTCAAAGGCTGCGATGTTATGTTCATGTCAGATGACCTGTCTGCAGCTCAATCCCATTCTAGTGATGGTACTGAGGGGCAATACCAGACACAGCTACAATACAATATACTGTGATTTGATTGGTATTCAATGAAGAATTCGTCTCACTAATACTGCCTCCTCAAATGGTTGATCAGCAGAGGTGCCGAGTGTCAGACCCTGTCCATCAGATACTGACAATCTGTCCTAAGAATAGGTCATCAATATTAAAGCTCTGTTAAAGGTATCACATGTTAAATATCAATGGCATTTTAATATTATTATATTATTATTATATTTATTATTTTTTTTAAACATAGGTTTAGAACAGAGGCCCTTTTCTTCCTCACCTCTTCCTTGCTGGTAGCTCTGGCTGCTGTAGGACTCTCCTTTGGTAAGTTCCTTCACTGTGAGGGGGTGACTGTCCAGCCTTGACTTGATTGATATTCTATAGCTCATTCCTTCCTAGATTGCCCTCATTCATAACAGCTGACCAAATATAGAGTAAGTGCACTAGTAATCTCAAGGGTTCCTTTTTACACAAAGTAAAATATACTTTCTCACCAAAACCATTGCAGAATTACTATTGTTAGTGTGAGAAAGAATACTTGCAATTCCCCAACATCATAGGCAGGCAGAAACATCTAAAGATAGCTCCATAGTATAAATAATCTGTAAAACAACACCCCATATCTCAGCTTCCTGGACTCTTGAGAGTGCAACATCGCAGGACTGGGAAATTAAGAGCTGTCACCCATGAAAATGATCAGGTTTTAAAGCTCCACCGCAGACTGCTAAGCTAGCCTTCATGGCTAGTTGGCAGACCGACTTGGAGACCAACCTAATGTTAGACAATTGGCAAGAGTGTTGCACTCACATAAGTAAAAGTAGCTGGCAGGTCTCACTTATGAAAACTTCTCTAAAAGTGTTACATAGATCGTATATTATCCCAGCCAAGCTACATCTCATTTATCCAGCGGTCTCTCCCTTGTGCCTCAAGGGGTGTCTGGATGTTGGAGATACACTACATTTGGTGGACTTGCTCTGTGGTCAGACAAGTCTGAATATCGCTTCATAGACTGCTACAATGGTTACTGGATAATTTCCTGTCATTTACAGCCTCTGTTTTTCTCTTAAGCCTTAAATTACCAGGATTACATTATGCCAAGTATAAATTAATACAATATATTCTCATGTCAGCCAGAATACATGTAGAATCCAGACAGCGGACCCCGAGCTTCTTGATATCAGATATTGTTAAGTGAATAGATGCCATATGCTATTTGAGAAGATTAATGCTACCATAACTGACATTCGTCCCCACTTTAATAAGATTTGGTCTACTTGGATTAATTGATCATACATACCCAACCTGTTATATTGTATGCATCTGTGGCCCTAGGCTAAGAATTACATGTTCCCCTTAATAAATATGCAAATCTATTCTCCAGGATGTAATTAGGAGAACAGTGCACTCTGTGCATGACTCAGTTAAAAAGTCTAATTAATCATGATGCAGATTTAATTGCCAAATTAGTATTTCTATTCCAAAAGGAACATATTCCCAGCTTAATTCAACTAACCTCAAGACCTTCTTTATGTCAATGGTGGTAGTGCTCTCCTCTCCAATCTCTTTTCCCTCTTTTTAATTTCTCCCTTTGTGTGTTATTTCATTTCCTTTTACATATGTATCCTATGTTGTTTTGGATTGCTAAACTTGTTTATACGAGGAATGTGTTTTATGTACTATTGAACCACACACTGTCTATGCTTTACCCTGTTGTATTTTACACTCTCTTGATACTATACAATTATTGCACTTGTTTATTCTTTATTATATTCAATAAATACTTTTGAAACTAAAATGATCATGTTTTAAGTGAAGATAAGTTTAAAATATCCTTGTTTTTGAGCAAATACATCACCTAGGTGCAATGACTGTCACAGGATAAGTGATCTGTGGCACTGGGATTAGTGCAAAGAAAAAGTAGAACAGTTCTGCAACCATTCACATTCCAGCTTTCAATTTTAGAGGGACTTTGGGAAATGAAAAGAGCAATGTGATTGGTTGCTACATTTCATATTATATTATTACTGAGACTATTTATGTTTCAAACTGAATATGATATTATGTGACAAGATGATGTCTGAATATAGCTATAATACGCCTTTTTGTCCCAGGTTGAAACTAAAATTATATGTCCCTCCTGGCATCTTGTAATCTATTGTCTTTGGAGATAGTAGTCCTCCCCCCCAGCTGACTTGAGCAGTCTCCATTTGGTTGGAGACAATGGGCATATCTAAGTGGAAAAACCAGGTAGGCTGTTGTGGAGCATGAACAGATAACATTCAATTAACTCAAAGCCCTCACACATCTAGTGGCTGTGGGTGGATGGAGTTCAGAGCTAAATCAAAGCTGTATACTAGGCTATATGTATATACTGTAATGAACACATGGAATTGTGAAGATTGAGGCTGCAAAGACATTCCTGTGGGCTATGGGCTTTTGACAGTGTACCAGACATCATGACAAGATGGCCTCTATACTGTGCTCAGGTGGAGGCCTAAACATGTGGACACAGAGAGATTATACACGGTTTCCCATGAGAGCATGGGAGGACCTGGCACACCCACAGGAACTACATCACAGAATCACATGGCAAGAAGTCACTCCCACAGGAAATGACATCGGATAAGCCACACGGCAAGGAGCTACATCACTTCCTGGAGGTAGTGCCCTGGAGCTGATGTCACAGGAGGCGGATACCTCGACCAACCAATCAGAGCTTGCTGTTTGTTTACTTCCTGTATGTGGCTATAAAAACCTTGATGTATAATAAAGCTCTCTCTTTGTGTGCAATGCTCAGACTAAGAAAGAGATTCTTATACCAAACATTTCATGTGGTATGAAATTTCATTGAGAGCACTTAGTCTTTGAATTTGGCCAGCAATAGTCACTCACAAGTTAGCTGCTGAACAGGTGACCAAAAAAAGGCCCTGTTTCTCACAAGACAAGAAAGCAGCGCCACATCACAAAATCAAACATTCACTTGTACAGACCTATATTAAAAACAATATATCATAATATGATATCCATAGTAGTATTAGAGACCGTGTGTACAGATATACGAGGTTATAGTAGTAAGTTTCTGAAACATCTTACCTTGGCTGATCTTTGGGTAAGTGTTTAAACTCTGTCCATACATTGGTTTTGAGGCTATATATCCATCCATCACCTGAGAAATAAACCAGTCCCGGTATTTAATAACTCATATAGAGCAGTGGATTTACCAGAAATAGCTGACGAATGCATATGTCCCTGCCACTCACTCACCTATCTACAGGAAAACACTAGTATTGGATTCTGGACATTACGCCTATCACACTGATGTGCCAGTAACTACTCACTTAGTGGTACACTTTCACCACTTAGACCTCCAAAAAGGAATAGCTGATAATCTCCAACAGGTGTTAAGGTATGCCAAGATCTGCCAGGAGGTTTTTCTCCAGTAATGTGGATCCTAAACAAAACATAATACTTCAATTAGAAACAGCACAGTGGAATATATTGGTAGTTTATTAATAATTACAAATAAGTACAAGTAAGCAACAGACTATGTACCACCATAGTATTCTATGCCCAGAGGTAATGCCATTAGAACCCATTAGAAAAAAAATGCTATTAGAAAATGGATCAGTAATATGGCTGCATCTCTAGATCCAGTAACAGCACTGAAAAGCTATCACCTCTTGAAGCTGTGAAGGCCTCCTAACTGCATGAAGTTCTGCTTTGGTGCATTTCTTAGGTATAATTAAACATGTGGATGAGATTAGCCAGAATCCAATCCACTGTGCAGTTACTGTAAAATGCAGCATTTTTTTTGCTGCAGCGTTTCTGCCACAGCCAAAACTACCGTATTTTCCGGACTATAAGGCGCACATAAAATACTTCGATTTCCTCAGAAATCGAAAGTGCGCCTTATAGTCCGGTGCGCTTTATTAGGCTTGAAGCGGCGGCACGCGAGGAGTTAAGCGGCGGTCGCCGGCAAAGTCTCCATGCCGCTTCCATACATTGCAATGGGAGCGCGCTATTCAAATAGTATTCGTTCATCTCTAACTATTTGAATAGCGCGCTCTCATTGTAATGTATGGAAGCGGCATGCAGACTTTGCCGGCGGCCGCTGCTTAAAGGGATTCTACTAGAGATGAGCGAGTACTGTTCGGATCAGCCGATCTGAACAGTACTCGCTCAACTCTAGATTCTACCATTAAAAGAACTTCTTCCCCCTGACCACGTCGGAATAGCCTTAAAAAGGCTATTCGTCTCTTACCTTTTCCATAGCCAGCGCCGCCTTCTCCCTGAGCTGTGTTCGCGCCTTCCGTGTCCCCGTCTGTGTTGTCTTCTTTGGGCCTCATGGATGACGCATGCGCAGTCGGCTCTGGCTGCGAGAGCCTGTTAGAGCCGACTGCGCATGCGTCATCCATGAGGCCCAAAGAAGACAGAGACGGAACTGCGGAAGAAGGCGGCGCTGGCTATGGTAAAAAGGTAGGAGACGAATAGCCTTTTAAGGCTATTCTGACGTGATCAAGAAGGAAGAAGTTCTTTTAATGGTAGAATCCCTTTAACTCCTCGCGTGCCGAGCGCTTCCATTCATTTCAATGGAAGCGTGCCATTGAAATGAATAGAAGTGGCTGGCACGCGGGGGGTTAAGCGGCCACCGGCAAAGTCTGCCGGCCGCC
This sequence comes from Leptodactylus fuscus, assembly GCF_031893055.1. Lineage (NCBI taxonomy): Eukaryota > Metazoa > Chordata > Amphibia > Anura > Leptodactylidae > Leptodactylus > Leptodactylus fuscus. Next base: position 98,036,503 of record NC_134271.1, read on the forward strand.
GCTTTCAATCACATATAAGGCGCATCGGACAGCGCTGCGCCTTATAGTTCGGTGCGCCTTATATATGGACCTAGGCAGGACTATAAGGTGCTCATGGGTAATGCGCCTTATAGTCCGGTGCGCCTTATAGTCCGCAAAATACGGTAGGTGTTTTTTCAATGTCTGGCCCTATCCTGTCATATGTGGGGTCCAACTACCAGACAGATCAGCTGCACTGCAGTTGCAATAGCCTCTGGGTACTAGAAGCTGCTAGAGGACAAGGAGCATGTGTAGGTGTCTTCTATTCGAGTAAAAGGAGCAGTGAGGCAACTTCCCAGAACTACAGCTATGCATTGGATGGCTATGCTGTGCTCCTATTACTTGAAAAAGAGCAGTGCTGTATGCCATTTCCTGTGAATAGATCATCAGTATGAAAATCAATTTGGTCCTGGAAAACCTCTTTAGGCTAAGGCCCTATGGGACATTCCGCAGCGAAAAAAACGCTGCGTGAAAAACCGCGGTGGCAATGCATCACAGTTCTTCCCGCAGCACTTTAGACAGAAAGTTTGCGGAGTTTTCCTCCGCAGACTTTCTGTTACAATTATACCTATGTGGAAACCGCCAGTGTTTCTGTACGTATAATTGACATGCTGCAATTTCCAAAACTGTGCCAGTTTTGGAAATCGCGGCGAGTCCGCACTGTGGTTTTTACCGCAAAGTGGGCATAGGATTTGCTAGAATCCCATCCACTTTGCCCTTGCTGTAAAACACCATGATTTTTCCTGCGGCGTTTCCCTCCCGTGGGGCCCCGGCCTCAATCTCAATGTCTGATGTATGTGCAATAGATTCTCAATGATTTTACACAATGATTTGGATACAATAAAAGTACAGAATATACTTCTACATACTCATTACTAATGTTAATAGTATACATGATCCAAAACCAAGCTCCTTGTTAGGTATTTTCTGTTTATTTCCTACTCTTACCCGCCAGACCAAGTCCATGTGTCCAAGTTAAGAAAGTGCAAATCATTCATTCGTGTTTGCTAAAAATAAAAGATAAAGTCAATTTTACTAGTAGCTCTGATGATCAAAATCCTATATTAAAGCTGTAGTACAAGCAGCTGCTCACCAGTACTCGGCCACCAAACACATAGCCTTTATTTCCTAGGAGGGCACAGGAATGAGCTGCACGGGGCTGAGGAGGGGTGTTCTGTGAACAAACAAGAGCAAGTTATTAGAAGATGTTAAACAAAGTGATGATGACATATGACAAACTTACTTTTATCACTGGTTGTATCCAGGCTAGTTTCTTTGTGTCGAACACATGGATGTCATTGTTCCATCCCCAAAACATCTGACCTTCCTGAAAAGAAACAAAGTATTGGAAAAATATGACTGCTTTCTTCCATAAATACTGACAAACTTGTTCAATAGTTGTGTGCAACCCAATGCATTGCCTTCAATGAAGCAGGGCTGTAATACCAGACACAACCCATGAGCAGGTGTTATTTTATGAGGAAAGAAGCCATGTTTTTTTCTGACCCTGGACATCTTATTTAATTAAAGGGGTTTTCCCATCTAAAGGATTCCTATCTATGCTGGCAGATTAAGTAAATTGAAGACTTTTCCTAAATATATTGTTTAGAAATACTGCGTTGTTTGCCTGCTATGTGAACGTATTCCTCCCATTGTTTACAAAGCGTTGCTATAACTATGGACCTATGAGATAGGACATGTGACATTACTTACTCAGTGCTGGAAAGAACAATCATATAATTGAAGTTTGCTAATAAAGCTGAGTGTTATCTCTCTATGTAAACACACAGATAACACTGAGTCAATTTTTTTTACAAGCATGTGCATATTATCTGATCTGCATAACTATTGTGATACATCATAAGTGTCCTTCAGCAAGCTGAGAGGGGTGGGGAGAAATACAGGAAGTGAGAAGAAGAGACTGCAGGCAAAGTTGAAACAGTGAGATGGGAAAACCCCTTTAAGGATCTGGCTGTTCTTTTACATTGACTTACACATCATAACACCCGGATCTATCCGTGGGAGCTACTTATAGGGATCACAATGTACGTTTTTTTTTTGTTTTTTTTTTCATTTAATTATGTCTTTGTAGAATGGGAGGAAACCCACGTAAACACGGGAAGAACATACAAACTCCTTGCAGATGTTGTTCCTGGCGGGATTCGAACCAGGACTCCAGTGCTAGAAGGCTGCAGTGCTAACCACTGAGCCACAGTGATGCCCCATCTGTGTTCCATACACTCTATACAACTGAAGGAGCTTCTTAAGGAGTTGGGCCCTGATGTACTTCTAGGCCCATCACCTTCATTTGCATACATGAAGGCTTTAATCAATTTATAGTGAAAGTTATGAATATTTCTAATTTACTTAGAGTTTCAGTTCCTCACCAAGATCTTGGTGTGAGGATAGAAACATTCTGGAGTACATATAGAGGCAAACAGACAGCAAGAATTTTCAATTGAACGGGAACAACAGATTAGGTTTAACTTCTACTGAAAACAGTAGAACTCTAAAAAAATAAAAAAGTGAAACACAAAGTATATAATAAACTTGTACAAATTTCCAGATTTAAATAGTTAACAGAACATTAGTTTGTAGTTTTGAGTCATATGCATGAAGCTCTCCACTAAGAATGAACAATCTCTTTAAAGCTAGGTTTGCATGTGGAGTGTTGTGTTTCATTTTTCAAGTTTTTTGTTTTTTTTTAATAGAAACTGAATAGAGATGAGCGATTACTGTTCGAAACGGCAGTTTCAAATAGCACGCACCCATGGGAATGCATGGACGCATGCCGGGATCGGGATCGGCGTCCTGCCGCTTAACCCCCTGCGTGCCGGCCGGCTCCATTCATTCCTATGGGTGCGTGCTATTCGAAACTGCCGTTTCGAACAGTACTCGCTCATCTCTAAAACTGAATAATGAAATTGAAGCTGGGGACAAATCCACGACATGACAGACAGACGTGAACATAGCCTAACTTTTAAAGGGTTGTCTAGTATAAACCGTTTTTGGCAAAGAGGCGGAGGAAGGTGAAAAAAAAATAATTTGTCTCCAATGCACTGGTGTCTCCCACTGCCTGTTTATCCTGGAAAAACCCTTTAAATCTGTTCTACATCTAGTTCAGACTTCACACTCACTTTCAGACACAAGCAAATGAAATGCGTAAACAGTTATATTACCCATGATGCATCATGAACATCAAAACAGTCATTAAGTTCATGGTGTCTTCGGCTTCCATAGCCTCCAAAATAGATCAACCTACACGGCAAATATTGAGAATTAATGTTCAGTATTGCCACCTATTTAGATGTGTCTGTTTAATGGTAGGTTCACAGTACTGTCATTTAATGTCCGTTGCTGTCATCAGTCACAGGATGAGAACAACAAACTTTAAACAACAGGTGTAAAAGGAGCCCATCAGGTCTCTGTCTGCATTCATCCCAATGTAAAAAACATGATAGAAGTTTTCTTCCACCATGTTTTTCACTTTTCTGATGGAATAAAAAGTTGTGCATAAAGGTCTTTTTCTTCCATTACAAAAGTAAACAAACATGAAGGCAGACAGTGTCTGCTATGTTGTGTACATTATAGTCAAAGGGAACAGACACATACTAGGTGGGCTCCACCTATGCTATAGTTAATGTCCATTGCCATCATCCTATGATGGATGACAGCAATGTACATTAATAACAGTAGTGTGAACATACCCTTTGTATACAACTGTATTCCCCTTAAAAACAGAATTCTGAAGCACCTCTTTCTCAATCGAAGAATTTAGAATTTTGACAGTACCAGTTGGGGGTTGGTGTTCCTAGACAGTCTCACATTGTCCAATCAGAGATGAAATTGTACAGACAGGCCCTTTTAACAAGGAGAAAGGTGACACTCAAAAATGCTCCAGAATTTGTATTTAATTGGGAACACGATGATATACAAAAGCAGACAAGTCAGAAGAAGTGAGAAATCCACTTTAACAATGGTACTGAGGAGAAAGAATTAAGTATTAATATAATGAAAATGTTATTTAATTGTAGGATATACCTTTAGTTAGTATATAATGAATAAGAGCAATAAGTGTAAGTACCACACAAAAGTAACATAAAACCACACACATACACATATAATAGTGTATAGCAGTCTGAATTAAGAGTTTCTGATGCTCACTCACTGGTTTTTATAGACCCAGCAAGAAAGCTTGTCCCGAGATGTTGGTGGTTGACCCTTAAATTGTTTCACTTGCTTCCATTTGAATTCTCCAGTTCCAGATCGCAGATCCACATAATACAGCTGTAGAAGTATACACACAAAAACAGTCAATTCCACATAATGAACAAGTGCTGTGATGTATAATAAATGTCCATAAATTCAAGAAAAATCAATTGCTACTGTGGTGGGAGGTGACAATGCACTGAACTGCATAGTGGCTACAAACACTTTACTACAAGAGTTTATACAGATTTATGCAGATCTCAACAGAATTTGATACTAGATTTATAATCCAATACACAGTTAGCTTTCCCAAGTGGTGACTCTACAGTATGTAGCTAGAAATATATCAAGTATGAAGTCAGAAAAATAGAGTGGACTACATAGACATATATTACAATTAAACATCACAGAATTTTGGACTTAATGTTGGACAATAACCTTAAAGGGTTCATGCCACATCAGCCCCTGCTTTTAATGAGCAATGGGACCCATTTTGCGTTTTATTTGGCCAAATGACTTATGTATAGATCCTTCATAGCCTACATAGTAGACCGTAGTCTGACCACTGTATACATCAGACAGATTACCTGATTGCTGTAGCCCGTATCGTCATATCCGCCAAAAATATACAGTTTTCCATTAAGGCAAGCTCCACAACTGCCAGACATGGAGGGGGGCAGCTCACCCTCTGTTAAGTGCATCCGCCTACAATTAATACCTGGAATGAATATTTACACTAAGAAAAACATTTCTCAACTATTAGAATAAGGACTGGGCAATTTGGAAAAAAAACTAACAATCTTTTTTGAGGCTGAGGCCCCACATTGTGGAAAAGAAGCTTTTACTGTTGCAGATTTTACTGCGTTGTTTTTTTTTTCCCAACGCCAGGAGTGTATTTAGCAGAAAGGCAAAGTATGAGAACTTCTTATATAGTTCCCATCCCCTTTGTAGGCATTCTTGGCTTTGGCTAAAAAAAACGCAGCACAATCTATGGGTGTTTTTTTAATCAGGAGGATTGGGTTTTTTTGTTTTTTTTTGTGTGTTTTTTTTTACCAAATCAAGTCCTCTGAGGAGGAGTTACAGAAGACAGTTATTGCAGATCATAGCTAGTGGTAGGAGGAGAATGCCAACAAAGAATATATCAATGGATGCGCAGGCTGTGGGCTGCATCCTGAAAGCATTTTAACTCCCTCTGAGCAAATCTTCATTCATTTTTGTGGGTTTTTTTTCTGTTCTAAGAGGTGGAAAGGTGAAATAAACTGCAAATAAGGCAGATTTTTTTTTCTGCTATGGTGTTAAACACATGGTATAAATTAGTTTATATAGTTCAAGTATGGACATTTTGTTACACAGGGATGCCTAAATGTGATTGTATTGTTCTATGATCTTGACACTGGAAAGTGAAAGCAACAGAGCCCCTCAGATGCTTTGATCACATTTGACTCTGATGTGACAGTATGTATCTGATCACAAGCACTGCCAATGGGTATCTGCAGTGTAAAACAGCAGAGACCCTGCGGCTGTAGCATATGCTCACCTCCTGGACGGGTGCCATATTTAAAGTCTTGCATCTCCCATACTTTTATGGTGAATGTCGGGTCAAGGTGATAAAAAAAAACAGAATTGTCAGACACCTTCAGGTCAAATGATTTAAATTGATTCTATTATTTGCCCAGCCCTAATAGAACACATGATCTTATTAGTTCTTGTAATATTCATCAGGAAGGGAAAAAATAGAAATGGAATACAAGACAGCTTACCATAAACCATTTTCTGTGTCATAGACCCAGATCTCATCATGTGGCAGGTAAACCTCATTATCTTCAATTGTCTGTAAATAAATAAATAGAAAAAGAACATAGTCCAGTATAAGAAAAATAGTGACTACAACTTTTTTATAGTCACCCCAAATTCTGCTTCTCTGGGATACTGAAACAGAGGGATTGGGAACTGGGGTTTTAGTGATTGTTGAAGGATATTGTGCATATTTTATCATTTATCCCCTGAATAGGTAACAAAAGATCAAGGCTGGAATACCCCTTTAATTCTGAGATGGTGGCAAAGTTGGAGCTGTGGACCTACAGTGAGTGTGTCTTTAGGGCCTGTATATAAATATATTATATACAACAATATTTCTATAGCGATTGGACAATTCATGTACAAAATAAAGTCAAACTCCATCAGGTTATTCCATACTATTGCAACTGACTTAAAAAGGAGAATAAACTGGATCAATACTTTTTTTCTGTTTACTTTAAAATAATATAATAAACACATATGTCTGTTGTATGGAAAAATAATGGAGGTTACATATCCAACCACATGGGGATACTAGTAGATATCCATATGCAAATGAGTTGCACAGTGTACCTGGGGCAGAATCTACTGGAACATCCATTTTCACATGTGTTTGCCACACTTTGGGACCCAAACAATCTTTATGTTAGGTAGTGATGCAGGGTGGCAATCATGTGCACAAACCAGCGCCCTGGCAGCCAAAGCCATGCCCTAGGTGCAAGGAACAGCTGATTTACATATGGACTAAAAGTACCCTCTCCACAGCAAGACTGCACTTTGACACTCCTTAGCACTCCTGAGACTATGGCAATCCTGGGGCATTTCTTCTTAGAACTCTGTATTTTGTTGTTCTTTTGTCATGCCTCTTGGAAATGTATGACTAAACTGATATGTCTAGACACACTCCAACAGGGTCAAGGGAAAATGAGAACATCCAGTTGTCTATACATTTCTAGGAGGAATAATAAAAGCACAGCACGATCCAGGGTTTTAAGAAAAGGTGATTTAACGGGGAATACATGTCACGTGAGGTGGGTTCAATATTCCAGTCTGAAGACAGCCTTAGGCCAGGGCATCACGTGGCGGAAACGCCATAGAAAAAAAGCGCGGTGTGTTACAATCACTGTGTAGTGGATGGGATTCTATGGAATCACATCCCCACAGTGCAGTAAAATACGTGCACTGGACATGCTGCGATTTCCAAAACCATTGCAGCTAAGGATATTGCAGCATGTCAATTATACAGTACTTCTGGAAACACTGGTAGTTTCCCCATAGGTATAATTGAAGCTGAAACTCCACAGAGTAAACCTCTGCCGACTCTCTGTAAAAAGCGCTGTGGAAAAAAAAAAGTGATATGCTTCCGAAACTTTTTTTTTCTGGCATACTTTTTTTGTTGCGGGTCGCTATGTGAGGCTTTAGCCTAAGGGTAAGTTCACACGGGGTATTTTGGTCCAGATTTTGAGGCCATATCCGCCTCTAAATCCTGACCTAAAAGACGGCTCCAATTGAAATCAATGAGAACCAGTCAGTTCTTTTTCCGGGAGCCGTTTGTTCCGGCTCCTGGAAAAAAGAAGCGACATGCTCGTTCTTTCAGGCGGATTCGCCTCGCGACATCCGCCTGAAGACGCTCCCTCCCGACTAGGCCCATTCATTTGGGCCTAATCCGGAGCGGAGTACGCGATTGGATGCCAGAGCATTGCTCCGGCATCCAGTCGCAGCTACCGTATTTTGGTCTGGAACCTGAGGTGGCCTCCACCTCAGGTTCTGGAGCAAAACCCCCCATGTGAACCCGGCCTAAAGGTGTGATCTGAAGTACAGTAGGTCTTTCAGTGGGTTGAACACTTATTGAAAAATAAGTCACATCGTAATATCGGATTTCTGCAAAACACATACAGGTATGTTTTAGGCAGATTATAGGTAGATTGTAGTGTACCTCTTGGTGAAATTTTGTTAACTGTTAAGATACCTCTACAAGACACCTAAAGACAACTTCCCACTTAAGGTTAAGGCCCCACGGTCCCAGCGGGAACGCATTGCGTTTTTTCCCGCAGCGCTTTGAACAGAAAGTTCACAGAGTTTTCCTTCGCTGACTTCCTGTTACAATTATATCTAGGGGGAAGCCACCATCGTTTCCATAGATATAATTGACATGCTGCGATTTTCAAAACCGCAACGGTTTTGGAAATCGCAGCGTGTCCGCACTGCAATTTTTTTCCGCAAAGTGGGGATGGGATTCGCATGAATCCCATCCACTTTGCAAGTGCTGTAAAACGCAGCGATTTTTCCCACAGCATTTCCGCCGCAGGCAAATCGCAGCGTTTCCGGCCCGTGGGGCCCCGGCCTAACAGACTTTGAGAGGGGCCGCACCATTGGCCTGAGAGGTGCACAATAGTCGCTTAAATGAATTGCTCATCATCTACACAAGGGGGGATCTTCATGACTAACTGCAACATCCGTGGACAAATGTGCTGCAAGATACCATCATAAAGAAACTGTATGCCTCCATGCCCAACCATATCTCATCTTGTATCTAGGCTACGCTAATAAAGTACTGGAGCCTCCTTTCAGTTGTACAGTTTCCCAATAAACGGATCCTTCCCTATAATATTGCAATCACTTACATATATCATCATTACATTCACACATAGAAAGTTTAATTAAAATCCAACAACCCATTCTTTATGCATTATTTTTTTTTTTTTACCGAGTTTATTACTGTATATTCATTTCCTTAAAGGGATTCTACCATTAAAAACCTTTTTCTGTGGATAACACGTCGGAATAGCCTTTAGAAAGGCTATTCGTCTCTTACAGATGGGATCTCTGCCGCGCCGTTACTTAGAAATACCAGTTTTTACCAGTATGTAAATTAGTTCTCTGGCAGCGATGGGGGCGGGCCCCAGCGCTGAAAATGCGATGAGGGCGTCCCCACTGCTGCTCGAGAACAGGATCCTGCGACGCCTCTATCTTCTGCTGGATCCTCCCCTTATTTCTTCAGCTGCGTCACCTCTTTCGGCTCTGACACTAGTAGAGCTGACTGCGCAAGCGCGCAATTGCAGCCTTGGAACTATGGCCGCGCATGCACAGTCGGCTCTACTAGTGTCAGAGCCGAAAGAGATGACGCCACCGAAGAAAGAAGGGGAGGATCCAACAGAGGATAGAGGCGTCGCAGGATCCCCATCGCTGCCAGAGAACTAATTTACATACTGGTAAAAAACTGTATTTCTAAGGAACGGCACAGCAGAGATCCCATCTAAAGGTAAGAGACGAATAGCCTTTCTAAAGGCTATTCCAACGTGTTATCCACAGAAAAAAGGTTTTTAATGGTAGAATCCCTTTAAAGTGACCCTACATACAATCCACATCCTTTGACTATGTTGAGGGCTACAGTGATCGATCCAACTGTGCCACAGCAGATATTCTGTGACTTTAACATCACAGCAATGGCCAATCTCCACCGATATTGCAGGAACCAAATATTAAAAAACAAACAAACTGGAAATGTGATATGGCACAGCAGCCCAGCTCTGCATATATAAGGGAAACGTATGAACCCCAAAATGCACTCTAGAGTGTATATTTCGAAGGAAGTTTGTTTCAAACTCCACTGACACTGGAAGTCCCAGTTGTAAGGTGACAAATAGGCAAAATACCCATGAGAGGCCATAAAGAGGACCACGTCCCCCCCACCATTAAAAAGGATCATGCATATATTTACATATGAAGGGTTAATTAATGCATAAAGAGTTGTTTCCTGGGTGGTGGTGCCAGGTAGTCTGGGGGGAAAAAGAGTGAACAATAGGAGGAATTTATCGTTAATTATGTGAAAGAATTACTAGACTGGTATGCACAAACACTTCTATGTAATGTAAATTCTGTTGTGAGAATGGTTTTTTTGTATTTCAGCTATTTCCACAGAAGGAGGGATAAATTACAGATCAGTTGGGGTCTGACCACTTGTTCCCCTACCAAGTAAGAGAATAAGTGGTCGGACAGGCACAACCCAACTCCACTCATTTCACTAGGACCACTAAAGATAGCTCAGGTCTGTAATTTGCTACTTTTCTACCCACTGTGCAGCTAGCCCTGGGTGTAAACCATTGTGGCACACAGAGCAAAGTGACATACTGTGTTTTTCAAGACCCACAGAACAAGACAAATTACATTGTGGGCTTTTTCTGCAGTATGTGGATAGGATTTGTTTAAATCCCATCTAGCATAGTGCCACGGTACTTTGCAGCGAGCTGGCTACATGTGTCCCTAGCCTAATATGGCTATGGATTGTAATGCAAGAATTTAGCAGTTTTAGGCTGGTCTTACACGGCCGTAGTTTAAGACCGCAAAGGATCCACAATTGTGGGTTTTAAATTGTGAACCCTCTGTTTTCTATGCGGCCTCTTACACCACCGTAGATTTCGTAGTGTGGCATGCCGTAACCGTGGTCCGGACAGTATACTGCATGTCCGTAATGGCCGTGTTTTTACGGCACGGACTGTCCCATACAAGTCTATGGGCGCGTGCAGTTATGCGGATATACACAGAACATACATCAGTGTATATCCACAATTGCGGATGTCAACGTGTGTTTTGTGGTGTGTTTTTGCGAATCCGCATAATACTGATACACACGGAACGTTGTGGATGCACTTTGCGGCACGGACGTCTGCGGAATGAGTTTTTAGAGTGAAATTTGTGTTGCGGGTTCGCAGATTGTGGACCACATAAACCATTACGGTAGTGTAAGACCAGTCTTAGTGTTCCATACACCATCCTTGATCCTCTGTATGCCGAAGACATGATGAGTTTCATTTATTAAAGGGGCTTTATCAGCAAAATCATGCTGATAGAGCCCCACATATGCGTGCATAGCCTTTAAAAAGGCTATTCAGGCACCGCTAAAGTTATATTAAACTAACCCCCCCCCCCCCCCTGTTTTAAAATAATAACCTAAAAAAGAATGTGCTCTACTTACGGATCGTGCACGCTGGGCGGGCATTCTGGGTGTGTCTTCATCTTCCTCCCCGCCTCTTCTTCCTCCGACGTCCTCCTCTGGCGCTCGCTCGCGGACACCGATATAAAAAAAACGGCCTGGGCGCATGCGCAGTAGCATGCGGCTTCTACTACAGCTACTGCGCATGCGCCCAGGCTATCACTGTCCGTTCGCGAGCGCTGGAGGAAGACGGGACCGGAGGACATCGGAGGAAGAAGAGGCGTGGAAGAAGATGAAGACACACCCTGAATGCCCGCCCAGCGTGCACGTTCGGTAAGTAGAGCACATTCTTTTTTAGGTTATTATTTTAAAACGGGGGGGGTAGTTTAATATAACTTTTACGGTGCCTGAATAGCCTTTTTAAAGGCTATGCACGCATATGTGGGGCTCTATCAGCATGATTTTGCTGATAGAGCCCCTTTAAGAGGCACCGGTTAATAAATGAGATGTAACCCTTTTCCCCAGATACTCAAATCTATGCGATACAGTTGCTGGCATAGATTTGAGCTAAATTGTACATCAGTTTCTGGCATAAATAGTAGTAAATTTCATAGGCCGTGCAAGGCAAACTCCGTTGTGACTAAGTTGCACACCACCACACCCACCTTTTGGAAAAGAGGCATGTGGAACGCAAAGTAGCAAAAAGTTGCAAATTTTTGCACTTATATAATTGTGCACAACACTTTACGCCAATGTTTTTTTCATACAGATTCCCAGTTTCAGACTAATTAACAACTGACCCGGGACTGACCAATGGTTGCTTGGGGTGTCGAAGTAGAAGTTCAATGACATTGCTAGTTCTTGGTGCAAGGGCTGCAGTCTGTGGGGTTCACAAATGTGCTAGAAGTGTGTGTGACTGCCACAGAATTTTCCCATACGCTGGCTGTTTCGTGGTGATTTATCTTTAGATGAGTAGTGGTATAACATGAACTTCACCAAACAACCCCCACTTCACACTGAGTCCTAGGGAGGGTTGTCTCCTTTAAGAGCCCGTCTAGCACATAGTTCTCCATAACTTGTACTACACAGTAATACACCCCGGGCCACCTCTTACCACGTATCCCCCCCACACATAGAGACAATGCCGGTCCATGGCAGCGCAGTGACCGCTCCTCTCCTCGGCCACACAGAAGCGCTGTGCAGTGGCCATGACCTGTCAGTGCGGTCTCAGGTAATGTACGAGCCCCCAACTGACAACATCATCTCCTGTAATAGCAAAAAGGCAGACAGACGGTGGGCGGGGAGGGACAAATCCCTATCTGCGTTTACGGGATAACGTCTTGTTTTACGGAGATGCAATTGGTAACACATAACTGACCGCATTCATTGTATTAAACCCAATGGTCTACAGACTGGTTATGGAAAATATATATGAGATGTTATGAACGACATATTCAAAGACAGCATCTGTATTGATACTAGTGAATAATACTAGTGGCTAGTGAACGGTGGTCTACAGAAAAATGGCGGTATCATGCGGACATAGGAATAGAACGCGTTTAATACTCTACTGTCAGCCTCATTGTATCCCGGATGGGATGACGTCATCACAGCTGTGTGCAGGATTTGGCGCGAACGTTTCGAGATGGCAGCTGACAGGCTGAAGAGTAAAGTGTCCTCCGCCTTTAAAATGCATGGCCTTCTGTTGCGGGTGTGAGTAACCTTATTTCATAGGCATGTTTGACTGGTGTGATTATGTGCCCCACTATTGGCAAGTAAATGGGGAGTTCAGATGAAGGCGCTGGTGCTGGTTTATTATGTTTATGAAAGTTCATATGTAAAAGTTCTTACACAATCTATTTACTTGCTGTGTTTAGATCTCAAATGAATGTCAGTCATGTGATACCTACAAAGGTGCTGAACCCCTGGGGGTCCATTCATTCTACATATATGGCATTGGTGTTATATAAGATGTATGGTGTGGATAGGGATTGGGTATGATCAGAGCCCACATCACATCATCCATTAGCAGTATCTCCTGTATGTAACAGCTGATACCCTGCTGCCTAGGCTGGGATTGGAGACCATTCAGTCAGTAAGGGACCGTGGCATCGGAGAGATTAGTCACTGTCACCCCATTGGTACCTCACCACAGTGCAATTGAGTGGTGCTGATGGGTTTCCATGGTAGCATGGGGCCCATATAAATCCTCCTCTGTGAGCCGGACGTAGGATCTAGTAAGATGATGCCTGTCAGTTTTAGGCCGGGGCTACACTGCAAATTTTTGTAATGCTACTCATTGTTTTTACCTGTTGAGCTACATCTGCTGTCCAAATAAATACAGTTGTGCTAAAGATTTTACATACCCCAGCAGATTTTTTTTAAAGAGATTATTAATGATAACACAATTTTTTTTCTCCACTCATGATTATTATTTTTTCTATTACATTAAGTATTTTATTGAATAACATTTTTAGGTGGGTACATTCGAAGGGAGAGGAAAACAATGGTGATAAGGGAACGGAGAGTCGTGGGGAGGGAAAACTAGAAACGACATATGGAAACGGGAAGGGGACATGAGGGGAGGAGGGGAATAAGAGCTCTGATGCAGCAAAGTCACATAATTATTTCAAAACAAGTATAAGAAACAAATGAAGATAATCCAAATTCCACGAGAAAACTAAGCTAACATCCTGTATGAGGAAGAGGTAAGTTGGTAGCGAAGAAGAGGAGGTCATGGCGGCATGGAAGGAAAAGAATAATGGAAATGAGCGGAGTAGTAAAAATGGTTCCACAGGAGCCACGTACGCTGGTTTACACTATCATCACATTGCAGGTTTGCAAGCAGCGTTTCCATAGTGCGTATATTCAGAATCTCCTGGAGCCAAGACACAAGAGAGGGGGGAGTCGGGGAGGAGCCTTGGAATGACAGTTCTTGCTTCTACTAGCAGGAAACCCAACAGTCTGCAGACATGCTTTCGGCTCTTACCGGGAAAAATAGAAAGGAGTAGCGGGATAGGGTCATCCTTCAGGGTGACACCGGTAACATGTAGAACAACCCAACAGACACCTGATCAAAAGGGGGGCGAAGGAGAGAATATCCCCACCAGACGTGCCATCGTACCCCGACCAGCATTACATCGTGATTGGTTATTATTATTATTTTCATAGCACCATTAATTCCATGGTGCTTTACATTATTATATTAATTCCATGGTGCTTTACATTTGGGGGTTTACATACAGTACACAAAATATACAGACAAATATAATACTAACAATGACCGACTGGCACATTGGTTGAAGCCATTTATTGTCAAACTTCTGTGTTTTCTCTATGTAAACTTTTTAGCACAACTGTACATTGAGTTGCAAGCTTGTAGTTGTAGAGCTACAAAAGCCACAGTGTAGCCCAGGAATTATACACTGCAATAGTGTTACATTAGAGGTGAGTACGTTTTTAAGTTTATGGCGTATTCAGCAGCTCTGTTAACAATTAACCCCGTGCTAAAGCGCTGTGGGAACAACCGCGGCATGAATGCATTACGGTTCTTTCTGTAGTACTTTGAACAGAAAGTTCACAGAGTTTTCCTCCGCGGACTTTCTTTTAGGGTCAGTTCACACGTGAAAACCGCCTAGCTTATTTGTGCGAGGTAAAAAACCTCGAGGAGTTTTTTTGACGCTGTTTTTTGCATTCCACGCGGTTTTTGACGAGGTTTTTGACGCGGTTTTCGCTAGCGGTTTTCGCTAGGGTTTTTTTTTCCTATATGTGCTATAGAAACTGCAGGCGAAAACCGCGCGGTTTTTTGCAAAAAACCGCGCGGTTTTGTGTGCAAAAAACCGCGCAGTTTTTTACCGCGCGGTTTTCGCCTCCCATTCACTTCTATGCAATTCTTCAGGCGTTTTCCGCCTGAAGAAAGGTCATGTCGCTTCTTCAGGCGGAAAACGCTAGGAGGAAAAAAAAAGCTAGTGGTCTACATAGACCACCATGTTAAAGGAGAGGTTTTTGAAGTGAATTCCGCTGTCAAAAACCTCCCCTTTGCCCACGTGTGAACTAGCCCTTACAATTATATCTACAGGAGAGCCGCCAGCATTTCCGTAGATATAATTAACATGCTGCGATTTTCAATACCGTAACCGTTTTGGAAATCGCAGCATGTCCACGCTGCGATTTTTTTTTCTGCAAAGTGGCCATGGGATTCGCATGAATCCCATCCACTTTGCAAGTACCGTAAAACGCAGCGATTTTTACCGTGACATTTCTGCCGCAGCCAAATCGCGGCATTTCCGGCCCATGGAGCCCCAGCCTTAAGTAGTTAATTAAAAAGTTAAAAATCTTTCATCTGCTAACCTAAGTGTCATTATTTCAGGGAGGCCAGCAAGTACCTTAGTGAAGTGCTACGATCTGTGAATGAAGTAGAACTGGAGGATGTCATCGACAGTATCATCGATAATGTGGAGAAACAGCCATGTATGTGTTTCATTCTTCTGCTGTATTCTGCAGTGCAATATTGTGATGTTCAAAGGCAGCTACAAGCGTTATAATCTTAAAAGCATGCTGTATTATGAAGCTATACTTTATAAAAATTTCTTGTAGGTCAGAATGTGTATCACCCAGAGGCGCTTTTTTGCTATATCATAGGGTCCGCACATGAACCTGTAAGACATTGTGACTAAAAGTATCGGTAGAAATACAATACTCCAAATCAATGTGTATTGATGGACATGATTGTAACAGAGCATGGGGTAACTTGAGAGGTGTTGTTGAGTCAGCTAAAAACATAGGGCAATAACACCCATTTCAACCTTGTGTCCAATGGTGATATTTTCAGCAAAGAGTCCCATGTGCCAATTATGTGACCTTTCCTTCTGCTTGCCCTGCCCCTTACATAATATGCATTCCATTTATGGAGCTGGGGCAAACTAGAGGCGAGTACACATGACTGTCAGATAGGACATCATGGTACACCAACTAAATAACACAACTGAGGGTCAGAACCAAAATTTAAAACAGTGTGTTATTGGCAAGTTTATTGTATGCTACTGAGACAAAATTTACACTAGATTATTAGTTAACTGAACTGGAAACTGTTAATGGTGTGGTGAACGCACCTTTCTTGTATCAAATGCAATCTTGCTCCTGAGAAATGTAACTTTTATTCTGTGATTAAATAAGGTGTTCAGTGCACTTGGGACAGGGTCACACCTGCTGGAGCACTCATTTTCTTTTGCGACCACTGCAGCTCTCTATTCATGGAGTGTATCAGCCTTTATGTTTGAAGGGCCAGCATTGGGTGGCGTCCACAAAAGAAAACGAGTGTGCTGGTAAGTATGCCCCTGTTCGGGGGGGGGGGGGGGGGGGGGGCGCGTGGCTAGCCGGCTAGGAGTGCGGACGTGTTCACTGGAGCTCCCGGTGATCCTGTCCGAATCTCCTCGGCATCCCTACCTACCTTACCTGCCTTGGGTCAGTGGCACTTTGTGGTCTTCCCCAGACCCCTGGAGACTGTTTTGCTGGACCATTTTCCCTCCCTGAGAACTCCGGCGGACTCCTTGCGGCCTACTCACCGCTCCGAAGCGCGCCGCCATCTTGGTGTCCGGGCCTTCTTCATCCTCGTGCTGTGCGGCGGTCGGGTCCCGTCCTCCTTCCTCCGGTTCCTCCCTGGTGGTGAGCGGAGTCCGTCCAGCTGTGGGACACTGGTTAGCTGTGCTTCTCCGGTCCTCCTGCGCTAGTGGAAGCCGACGTGTAGCCTGCGGCCTATAGCCGGATGTGAGACGGCGGCCATTTTATGTGGACCCTGCGATGTTTCTCCTACCCTGGACTGCTTTAATTGCTGCACTGCCTGCTCCCACCTGCTGTGGACTTCCTGCTGCCTTTACACCTGTGTTGAGGACATACTGTGATCTCCCCCTGCTCCTTGCACCACTGCCTGCCATTGCTTTCTCTGGCCCTGGAATTATAAGTAAGTGACTGTTTGCTGCTACTGCTTGGGGGGTCCAGGAGAGTGCTGAGCCCCTACACCACCATCAGGGGGGGCTCCTCTCCTCTCCCCTAGGCTGGACTTTGTGTATCACCTGGCTTATACCCTGCCTTTTTGGTTGAGCCCTTTGTGAGTGCTGAGCCCCTACTCCAACATCAGGGGGGGCTCCTCACACTGGGCTCCCATGGAACTGCATTTGCCTGTGAGTCTCCTCTGCATGCCACTTCTTTAAACATGCTTGATTAAACCACCAACAGTGTCACCTCTGGCGGCTCTCAGCTGATTGTTGGGCTTCCTGCTGCTCAACCCCCACGTTCTTTCCGGATCTTGCTGCTGTGTGATCTGCGGCGCTGCTCTGCAAATTTTGTACCGGTCACATCACTTTGCTCTTCTATCCTGATATCCTCAGTTGCGTATCTGACCTTTCCTGCTGTTGCTATTATGCCTCGAAAGAAACCATCCTCTTCCAAAACCCCCAGGAAGCTTTCTGACTTTTTCTCAAGCACCGCTTCGCACTCTTTGCCTTCCTCGCCGTCAGGCTCCCGCTCCCCAGCGAAGTCGCCTCCACGGTCTGAATTGATGGACTCTTTGCCTGTGGAGGGTTCCCCTGCAGCTGAGCGTCCCCCCGTACTGGCCGATGGTGGTAAGAGAAGTTTTGCTGTGTCCCCTCAGAGTTCTCCTTCTGGTAAAGAGCCGGTGTGTAAACGAGTCGCTGAGGTCCTACCGGCCTCTGGTGTTCTCTCTGATTTTGCCCACTCAGATATCTCTGACTTCCCAGCTTCCTCAGACCCTGTAACGTGTGATACTTTGAAAGGGATGCTCGTTCTCCTGCAGGCGGGGATTAACAAGACTGTCTCCTCTGCGGTGGGCAAATTGCGACAGGATATCGATGCTTTGGGAGAGCGGACTGACCATCTTGAAAATAAGATGGAAGAATTTTCATCTGCTCACAATGAATTGGTTGACGCCCATAACACCCTTGAGGCGGAGGTCAGATGGCTCAAAATTAAGGCTGCTGACGCTGAGGACCGGTCTAGGCGCAATAACATTAAGATTCGTGGTTTCCCTGAGGATGTGGCATCGGAGGACTTGGTGGCCTTTGTTCAACGTCTCTTTAAGAAAATTCTACCACAGCTTACTGATCTGGATCGAACTCATCGTATTCCAAAAGCGAACTCTGCTCCTGTAGATGTCCCAAGAGATGTTCTAACGAGGGTCCATTTCTACCAAGTTAAGGATTCGATTCTTGCGGAAGCCAGGAAATGTGGTACTTTACCAGCTCCGTTTGCATCCATTTCCTTGTTCCCCGATTTATCCGCAGCTACTATGCAGGCCAGGCGTGAACTGGCTCCCATTACCAAGATCCTCAGAGACCGGGGCATACGGTATCGTTGGGGCTTTCCTACCAAACTGCTGATTCCCCGCAATGGGGTTTTCCATTCCGTCCCTGATGTGGAGGCGGGCATGTCCCTCCTCCGTAAATGGAAGCTTGCCCCTGCTGACTCTCATTCATCTGCTCCTGAATCCTCAGTGCGGCCCTCCCATCTCATTAAGGAATGGACTGTGGTGGGTGGTCGTAAGTGAACTCTTTCTCCGCTTCGGCGGACTGACTCGCCTTGCCCAACATTGATTTGTCTATATTGTTTGATTTAGGTGACCTGTGTGCCTTCCTAATACTCACTCTCACTGAGTGTTACTGACCTGTCCCCCCCCCCCCAGCTGTTTACTTTTGGTTATTCGGTGTTTTTTGACACTATGCCACTTTGTTTGCATTCTTTGTTCTTATCTCATACCTGGAATGTTGTATGCCTAGTATGCCTGTTCTTACATATTTTCTGCATCCTTGTTATTTTGTGTGTAGCCACCTGGGTCTTCCGCCAATTTTCTTTAGTTTGTTACTATGGTACTCCGTATATCTTCACTTAATGTTAGGGGTCTGAATATTCCCTGTAAGCGAAGCTCTGTCTGGAGGGAGGCCCGTCGCCTTCGCTGTGACGTGCTTTTTCTCCAGGAGACTCATTTCTGTGCTGATAAAAGCCCTAAGTTCTCTAACCCTTCTTTTCCTCATATATATCAAGCTTCTTGCAATGCTAAGCGTAAGGGTGTTCTTATTGCTGTGCGGGACTCTGTAGCTTTTTCCCTTGACTCCACTTTAGTTGATCCCGGGGGTCGGTTTTTGGGGCTTAATTGCCATATTAATAATGTTAAATACACTTTGGTGACTGTCTATCTCCCGAATCGTTCCCATGCGCAATATTGGAAATCTGTGCTCTCCAAGATCCGAACTTTTGCTACTGGTATGTTGATTATTGGTGGGGATTTTAACTGCTTAGTAGATAACTCTCTGGACTCTTCCAACCCCAAGAGACGTTCCCCTATATTATCCTCTTCTTTGATTGACCAGGGCCTTTATGACGTCTGGCGTTGTCAACATGGCGGGGAACGAGATTATAGTTATTTCTCTTCTTCATCCTCTTCCTATTCCCGTATTGATTTTTTCCTTACTGATAAAATTGGGCTGATGCAGGCGGAATCTACTGATATTGGGCTGATCACTTGAACTGATCATGCTCCGGTGTCTCTCTCCTTACATGAGAAATTCTCCACTGCTATGCCTACCCAATGGCGCCTGAATGAGTATATCCTAGATCACCCCTCTTATGCTGAGCACCTTCGTGAAGCCCTGAGGGAATATTTTTCCCTCAATTCCCCCTCCGTGTCAGACCCTCATGTGCTCTGGAATGCCCATAAGGCATATATGCGAGGGATGCTTATTCAGGCATGCGCGAGAGCTAAAAAGGAACGGTCTAAAGACATAGATGCTGCACTTCGCTCTCTATCCTCCCTCTCTGCAATTAATAAGCTTAATCCTACCCCCATTGTCTCTGCGGAGATTAGGCAATGTCAACTCCGATTGCAGGGCCTTCTGGCTTGCCAACAGGACTTAGCTTTTAAACGTTTTCAATGTCAGGCCTATGTACATAACAGTAGGGCTAGTGCCTTTTTAGCCAGAAAGATCAAACAGTCACGCCCCAAAACCCGTATTGCCCACCTCGTGGATGATTCGGGTGCTAAAGTAATTGACCCCCGCCTCATTGCAGAACAGTTTTGCTTATATTATAAGTCTCTGTACAACCTTAGGGATGATCCCCAGACATACCAGCCGTCTAAGGAGGACATAGATAGATTCCTAGACTCTGTGGCCCTGCCCCGCCTTTCCCCTGCACAATCTGTCTCCCTAGCCTCGCCTATCACCTTGCTTGAGGTTACGGAAGCTATAGCCTCATTGAAGCCACTAAAGTCTCCTGGCCCTGACGGCTTCTCAGGGATTTATTACAAGAAATACGCAGATATTCTATCTCCTCATCTTTTAGCTGTGTTCAGGAAGGCGGCGGAGGAACAATCTTTTCCGGAAGAAATGTTGTCGGCCACTATAGTGACCATCCCTAAACCCGGCAAATCTCCCACTGCCCCGGCTAATTTTAGACCTATTTCCCTTCTGAATACAGATATCAAATTGTATGCTAAAATCCTTGCTGAGCGGTTCCTCCTCCTTCTGCCCCAGTTAGTTAGTCCTGACCAGGTAGGTTTTGTATTCGGTAGACAGGCTCCAGATGGCACACGGAGGTTCATAGACCTTATTCAAAAAGCCGAAAAAGATGGTACGCCTTCTTTGCTTCTAGCTTTGGATGCTGAGAAGGCTTTTGATAGGGTCCACTGGGATTACTTGGACAGCCTCTTGGATAAGTTTGGTATGGGGCCAGTCTTTAAATCTGCTATCCTAGCTCTGTACTCCCACCCGTCGGCTCGTGTGCTCTCATCGGGCTTCTTGTCTGAACCCTTTCGGATCTCGAATGGTACCCGCCAGGGTTGTCCTCTTTCCCCTATTATCTTTGCGCTGGTGATGGAACCCCTGGCGGAGTCCATTCGGTCGGCGGAAAATATTGAGGGTATTACTGTGGGTCGCCAACAGCATAAAATCGGCCTATATGCTGATGATGTTATACTGGCCCTGACTTCCCCTGGTTCCTCCTTGAGTGCTGCTACGGAGGTTCTCAAGGAATTTGGTAAAGTTTCTTATTATAAGGTAAATTCCTCCAAATCACAGATATTGCCTGTTATCATCTCCCCCTCGTTGAGACGGGATCTCAGTTCTCAATTCCCCTACCAATGGAATGACTCCCGTATAGCTTATCTTGGCATCTCCCTGACGGCCCCTAGCTCTGATCTGTTCTCTGTCAATTATATTCCCCTTCTGACCAAAGTTACTTCTCTCCTTGCCTCTTTCTCACAACCGATGTTGACTTGGGCTAGCAGAATTGCCATTGTCAAAATGATGGTGTTACCCTTAATTTTGTATATGTTCCGTACAGTTGCCATCCCCCTCCCTGACTCATATTTTACTAAGCTTCAGTCTATCCTTTCCACCTATATTTGGGAGGGTAAGAGATCCAGGGTCCGACTTAAGGTGATGACACGCCCTTGGTCCCATGGGGGTGCGGGTGTCCCAGATGTTAAAAAATATTATATGGCGTCTATCCTAGATCAACTTAAGGTCGGGTGGGATGAGACTTCTAAATGGCGCTGGGCCGAAATTGAGGAAAGCCTTCTGGATGCCCCGCTTATGAGTATTTTACGCCCTAAGGATTCGAGTCCGCCGATCACTTCCCCTCCCTTACTGAGTATTAGGGCCTCAGTGTCTGCTTGGCGTTATTTTTTGTCATATACCTCCAGGGAAGACCTGGTCCCTTTGTCGAAGTTACCCCTATTATATTTGACCTCTTTTCTCCCCCAGCTGCGACTCCGTGGATGGGTCTCTAGGGGCCTCTATAAAGTGGCCCATCTGTACTCTGATGACGGGTTTAAGTCGTTCTCCATGTTACAGGAAGAGTTCCGGCTCCCTAGAACAGACTTCTTTAAATATTTACAGTTGCGTCACTTTTTTCAATCCTACGAGCCCTCTAGATTGACCTTTCCCAGGCTAGCCTTAAAACTGTGGAATAGGTCCTCGCCTGTTAGAGGTGGGTTGTCTGTGTTTTATGGCTTTTTCTCTGTCCCCCCGGAGCGGGTCAAGCCTTTTCACCTGCTCCGTTGGGAAGCGGATCTTGCCAGAACCATCCCTCTGTCGGACTGGTATACGGCAGCTGGGTTTGTTAAACGTGTATCTAAAGGGGCAGCACATTGGGAAACGGCTTTGAAAATTATGCTGAGGTGGTATAGGACTCCGACCCAAATGGCGCATATTGATCCTTCTTGTTCCAGACTCTGCTGGAGGGGATGCGGTCAAGTGGGTTCATTCTTGCATTTGTGGTGGGACTGCCCACCAGTTCGAACTTTCTGGATAGCGGTATTTCATTTCATGTCCGCCATAGCTGGTTTTGATATCAGTCCTTCTCCTGGTCTTGCCCTTTGTTTCTTAGATGTTGGTAGTTTTCCCTCGGAGATGCAGGTCGTCCTGGGCCAGATCGTGCTCGCAGCTCGGGCCATGATCGCTCGCCAGTGGAAGTCCGCTCTTTGTTTGACCTTAGCTGAGCTATTTCACCATGTGAACTTGGCATGTACCTTGGAACGCCTGTTGTCCAACAAAAACCATACTTACGCCAAGTTTCGATCCCAGTGGTCTCTCTGGATTTCGTATGTGGAGTCTAATAAGGGTGTTCTTTCTCCTCGGCCTCAGGCCGCCCCCATGGGGACCCCTTGATTACTATTTACCTACTATGTTGTTATCCCAGGTGGCTTTATTTTATTTAATTTTATTTTTCGGATGTATTTTATGTTTCTTTGGTATTGTATTCAGGTATGTGGTTATGTTGTTTATGTTACTGTTTGGTTTTCTTGTTCTTTTCTGTTCCTATTCTGTCTCCCCTATTTCTCTTTTTCTTGTTTCTTTCCTGTTCCCTTTTGGTTGTGTTCCCCTTTTCATTCCTTTCCTGTCTTCTCGTCGAATTGGTGTCTCTGTAGCGTCTGTATATCTGGTCCTTTGGTCTTTGTATGTTTGGTCATGTTGGTGTCATCCATGTATTTAGGTTGCAGCCCGAAGTTCCAGCTTACAATTCCTATTCTACTGCTTGGACTCATGCCGATTCTTCTTATGTTTGTAATTGCTTTTTTATTATATTGTAAAAGTTTTCTTCTTTTCAATAAAAATCATATTTAAAATAAAATAAGTATGCCCCTGTTCTGAGGGCACCAAACTGCTCATTTGCTTGCAGAGTAAAAGTAGAATTTAGAGCTTGCTAAAAAAAAAAAAGTCAAGCGTACTCACGAAATACAAGGTTTTGTAAAGCTACATTGAAATTAAATGTAAAAGCTTACAAATCTGGAATGCAGGGAGGCATGCAATGTGTTAAAGAAGTTGTTCAGGCACTTATTTTAATGCCAGGACAACCAGGAGAGGTGAAAGAAAAAACAAAATCATACTCGCCTGCCACCGGTGCTCTGGTGTCCTAACAGCACTATCCGGGGTCTTTTCATGGGTCTCTTCTGAGTTCCACTGAAGCCGCTGATTCACGTGTGGCTGCGACTTCTGACACACGTCAGCATGGGACCAAGAAGGTCAGAAAGCAGGAAGGTACCGGAGCACTGTGTAAAAAGTGAGTATGATTTTTTTTTTTTCACTGCCCCCGACCTATTTAAAACTTAAAGAGGACCTTTCATCAGATCGGGCACATGCAGTTTTATATACTGCTGGAAAGCTGACAGTGAGCTGAATTCAGCGCACTATCGGCTTTCCCAATCTGTGCCCGGTGTAAAGCGCTATCTGTCCCGGTACCGTAGTGCTTTACAGTCAGAAGGGCGTTTCTGACAGTTAGCCAGGGATGCTCTTCTGCCCAGCAGCGCCTATCGCGCTGTACTGTGTGAGCGGGGAGGAACGCCCCCTCCCCTCCTGATAATACTCATCTATGGACGAGCTGTGTGAGCAGAGGGAGGGGGCGTTCCTCCCCGCTCCACTGTACAGCGCGATAGGCACTGCTGGGCAGAAGGGCGTCCCTGGCTAAGTGTCAGAAACGCCCTTCTGACTGTAAAGCCCTACGGTACCGGGACCGACAGCGCTTTAGACCGGGCACAGATCGGGAAAGCCGATAGTGCGCTGAATTCAGCGCACTGTCAGCTTTCCAGCAGTATATAGAACTGCCTGTGCCCGATCTGATGAAAGGTCCTCTTTAAACGGGTTGTTCATTTTTATCTGGACAACCCCTTTAACCTCTGAAAGAGTAAAATGTGCATAAGGCATAACTGTGATGTGCCAGCTATATTTACTTGAGCCATAAATTAAAAATCTAATAGTGACATTTTAACTTTCAATGTGACTATTGGGGGATTAAAGTGGAAATAACTCGTTTTTCATATCATATTGCTATATATTGGGTAATATAACGCGTAGAAACGTGCGTCTGGTGTCGTGTGAAGTTTGCAGTTCTGCAGTTTTCAGAGATATCACTGGGTTTGGCAGCATCTGTATATAAATGTTATTCACAACTGTTTTCAACTAGTGATATTTCTGGAAATAGTAACCTTAGTGTTATATAAGAAAGATGAAGTGAGTATCTCGTCTGTTATACGACAACAGAATTATGTTTCTACATTTTATAATACATGCGCTATAGCTGTGTGAAGTCACCCTCCCCCACCCTCAATTTCTTTTTATTGCACACATAAGCCTATATAGCTGTCAGGAGAGAAGCAAGGGAAGAATTAAGAAATTCAGGATTTCACAGAAAGGAGACAAAATCTGTAGATCATAAGTATATTACAAATTTTCTTAATGACTAAAATCCTACCAGAAACTCAAAGGTTGGAAGATTTACTTCTGCTTTAAAATTATTGTGAGGATAATTTCACATGGCTTTTAGTTACATTGTAATTCCACAGTGTGTACTTTGGCATTAGATATCTTTGCTTTTGCTGTGATAAATATGTAATGTGCGTTTTAATACATTTTAGTGTCTTCCAACATGATTGAGAAGTCCTCAGTGGAGACAGCTGTACAGGAATGCAGCCGCACTTGTGATGAAACTATGTAAGTGACCCTGGTCAGATTTATTCTGGAAGGATAATCTTAATGATTCTGCCAAGGAAATATATGTGTAGAAATTGAAAAACCATTATCATTTTTCTGTGTGTGCTCTTTTGCTGACCTGCATCTTCACCAATTTGCGCACAAGAAATTATTCTGTATGTGACCAGTTTAAGGAATTTCAGTATATAAGGTCTAATGCTAGACCTTACTGTGATAACCAGTGGAGAATTGCTAACTAACAATGCATCACTATATGGACTCTTTTTGGGGGGTTTGAGCCTTGTGCTTGCCATATATTCTGGGAAAGACTCTTGTGTTAGATCGTATCCATCGAGTAAATGAGTGTCCTTTTGGGCTGATATACATAATGACGTTTTTTTATTTATTTATTATAGATTAAGACTATGCAAAAGCATAATTTCCCAGATTTATATATTGATGACCTGTCCTTAGGATGGATAATCAATATCTGATCAGGGAAGTGTGACACTTTGAATTCCTTTGAGCAGCTGATCTGTTGTGGTCTCCCTAATCTGATATTGATGACCTATTTTACAAATTCCTGACTTTCCTACAACAGCAGATGTGCGGAGATTGGGATTGGGCAGTTGGATTTCAGATTTTTGTTACTGTTTAGATAAGCCACTGCCACAGTTGTCTGGCTCGTGACTGGGCATCTATGTGTATGGGAGTTGATTTGGGAATGATCGTTGTCAGCTGAACAATAAGCTTTCTTATGTGTATGACTATAATTATACTGTAAGCCACTTTTTTTGAATGGCCAGTATATTTTAAGGAGAACCTTTGACCACCTCCAACAGGTTGAGCACTTCACATCATTTAATATCTGCTACTCCACTGATTTTGACACAGTTGGAATTTTTTTTTCTAGCGATTCCCATCCACACACTGCCGCTGCGGTAAATACTGTGATTTGTCACAATGGTTTTTCCCACATCGCTTTTTTTACTGCAGCTTGCTACATAGGGCCTAAGGCTAACACCCAACATTACAGTAAAACATTTTTTTTTTTGTTGCTGATTTTTTTTGAGTAAAAGACAAGAGTGGTTAAAATAGCAGTGGGAAATATATAGAAAGTACTTCTCCCTTCTGCTCAATCTAGTCCTGGCTTTGGCTCAAAAAAATCACAATATGCAACAAAAAAAAGTTGTTTTCCATAATGTGGGGCCTCCTAAAGAGGTTTGTTCAGATTATAAAATTGATGATCAGCTGAGAGCAGCTTCACGTGACATGTGACATCACGTCTATTGGTCGTATGGCCTGACTGCAGTTCAGTCCACTTCATATGAATGGGCTGAGCGGCAGGGCCGGTGTTAGGCAAACTGGGCAATTGCCCTGGACCCCGATAGCTTAAGGGACCCCCTGGCTTCAGCACTTCACCACCATTAATTGAGCCAGGCTATGAACGATGGTCCAGACTGTCAGGTTGACACGATGGTCCAGACTGTCAGGTTGACAATGAGTACGGACGGTCACAGAGCTAGGGCGGGCAGCTATGGAGAAGTGATAAATAGAGATGAGCGAGTATATTCGATCGAATACCTTCACCACATAGCTCCCGGTGCAAAAACACCCCAATGCTGCAAAAGAACTCTCCAGCGCTGCCTCCATCTTCTTCAGGAACAGGTCTTCTTCCGGGGGTTGGCTTTAAACTTCTAGGCCTAGGGCAAAGCCGACTGCGCATGCCCGCCGGCCAGAAGAAAAAGGCCTCTTGCATAGTATTGTAAGAGGCCATTTTCTTGTAGCCAGCAGGCATGCACAGTCGGCTGCCCGAGGCCTAGAAGTTTGAAGTCAGTGCCGGAAGAAGACGCAAAGAAGACCCGTTCCTGGAGAAGATGGAGGCATCGCTGGAGATTCCTCTTGCAGCATTGGGGACGCCCCCAGTGAGGTTTGAGTGCTGGGACCCGTCCCCAGTGCTGCAAGAGAACTCATTTGCATACCGAAGAAAACCGGGATTTCTACGAAACAGCGGCGCAGAGAAGACTTTTAAAGGTAGGAGACGAATAGCCCTTCTGTACACAATCTGTGCGGGCAGTGAAGCTTAGGTCCACATGTGCCCAAAGTGTAAAGCACGTGCAGTGATGATGTACTGACCTTGGCTTTACTGCATGAAATGTGCAGGTTCCATAGTCCTTCAGTGAACTAATTTTAGTGCAAACCGGCATCTTCAGTCTTTGATTCCTGGTTCACATCTGCATTCGGTATTCCGTTCGGGGAATCCACTTGGGAACCCCCTGAATGGAAATCTAGAAGCATTAAAAAGCGGTTAGCTAAGAAACCACACGGACCCCGTAGACTATAATGGGGCATTTGTGTCTTCTGCGCAGTGTCCGCACGAGGCATGTAGAGAGAAAATTACTGTGAGCACCACTTTTCTCTCCACATGATTCGTGCAGACACTGAGCGGAAACCACACAAACCCCATTATAGTGTATGGGGTCCGTGCAGTTTCTTAGGTAACCGCTTTTTAATGCATTTGGTATTCTGTTTGGGGGGTCCGGACGCAGATGTGAACCAGGCCTAAGGATACCAGCGCTGAACAGTGGTTTGATACAGAGGTTTGGGACCCTAAACTTCAATGGCTTAATGGCATACTCAGAGTTTAATGGTCACAAACACGCAGGTGATTTGATTTGTGACCTCCTGGACTTGACCATGGGCTGGACTTCCAATATTCCTCTGCTAGTATTTTGGCTATTCTCGTACTTTCCCGTACATTTTTGACTCTGGCTTGTGTATTACTTTTTCTCTGTCTGCCATAGCCTTTTTGGTCTGGTCCTTAGCCTACAAGTGCACCTATTTTTTGACACCTTGTTCTGGGGTTGCTTCCTCTACTCTGAGTAGCCAAGTCCATCCTGCCTTGCAGCAGACTCTTGACTATCTCTGGGCAGCCTTAGGCCAGGTTCACATGGTGGAAAATGAAAAAAGTTCCTCTTCATTTGCCGCTGCCGTATTCGGACACGGGATTGCCCCAACATAATGCTGATGCAGGGTATTCATAATTCATTAACACTGAAGCTACAGTGCAGCTTTATTTATTTATTTTTTAAGTTTATAGTGATTGTGTGTTTTAGATTACTCCTTGTTTTGATGGTGGGACTTACATATTGAAGGTGTGGTCAAGGGATGTCGCCCAAAATAGGTAATACAAACAGAAACTAGCTAGAAGGTGTGTTGTCTGCATCTGTCTTTTAGGCTGAGGCCCATGCTGTGAAAAAGCAGCGTTTTACAGTATCTGCAAAGTGAATGTAATTCTGAATAATCCCATCCACACATTACAGAAAATCCACAGTGAAAAACTCTGCAGACTTTATGTGAAAAACGCTGCGAAAAAAACTGCAATGCATTTCCACAGCATTTTTCTCCACAGTGTCTTTTGCTGCGGCTTTCTACATTGAGCCTTAGCTTAAATGTCCGTTGTTCTTATCCTATGATGTGAGCAATAGACATTAAATGATGGTAGTGTAAAAATACTCTTACTGGTTTAAGAAAAATATCATTGATCTTCACGCATCTGTATATGGTGTATCAAAAGATCTTGCACATACAATTGGTCCTAGTAAACAACTATACAATAAGACAACAATAAGAAAAATTGCAGAATACCTTATTCCAGACTATATTACAAAGGCCATGGACATCCAAAGAGCGGTCTCCTTCAGAAACATACAGACTGAGAACATATATAAAAAAAAACTCTTATGATTTCTCCTCCATTCATGTGAATCCAGCCATTAGGATGCAGAATGTAAAGTTCTATTAATAGTACTTGGTTTATATTACATTTCATTAGTTTAATATAACTAAAAATCGATGTTTTAAATGATCATGTATTTTCATTTTCTGAATTAATTATGTTGTTGGCACAGTATGTTAAAATTTAGGGCCCCATTTGAAAGCTTGCTAGGGCCCAACTTTGTCTAAAACTGGCTTTGCTGAGCGGCAATAACAAGCACAGTTGCTGTGCAAATGTGCGCTGCTTGGTAAGTATTGAAGAGGCAGCAGCTTCTTCAAGCAGCAGATCGGTTGGGGCCTGGGTGTGGGACTCTTGCTGATCTTTAAGCGATGACCTATCTTAGGGGTAGGCCATCATAGAAAATCCCTTTAAGCAGAACTTCACCTAGTGATATCAGTTGCTTACTGGGGGTTTCAGCAGTTAGTTATTGCTAGGGGGAAGCTGTCGGAGAATTGTAATATTATACAAGTGACTAATTTTAGAAGTAATGACTCCAGATTAGTTATCATGTACTCACCAGTGGCTAACCTTCTGATCTCTATAGCAGCAGCATAGTGGATTAGATTTAAGGAAATCATCACCAGATGCACTGACTAAAACCCACAATACCAATATCTGTGCCAGCCTTACTCATCGCATGTCCTTGCAATGGAAAAGATGAAAGCTGCAGTGATTTCTGCTGATGCGTATAGCAAAAAACACCCAATTTTCTGGTGCCTTTTGCCATGGTGACTTTCATTGATACGTACTGAGTTTCCATTAGGGAAACTTGGCGTTGTGTGTGTGCCCACCACTTTACATGGCGTCCATTCCAGTAAGAGAACAAGCAAATGAGACACGGTTGTGGTTATTTCTCCATGGTGGGAACAGCTCTTTCCAGAAATCTATATGTTGCAAAACAGTAGACTTGGCTGTTAGGACAACTAAAATTAGTGTAGCCATATAGAGTAAGTATATGCAGTAATGGCTGTAGTAATTATTTAAAAACAATGGATTTATTTTGTGTGGTCTTTCATGTTGCAGAGAGAACATCTTCAACATTATTGGAGCGTTTGACATCCCACGATTCATTTATAACTCTGAAAGAAAGAAGTTCTTGCCGTGAGTCAATCAGTTTTTGGGGGTTTTTTTTGTTTTAGCCTGCAAATTTTTAAAAAATTTGCATTTAAAAAGTAAAAAATATTTAACGTCGCTGTCTACTGTACCGCTTCTCATTTGTAAGAGATGTTGTAATAACAATATAGTTCACAGCGTATTTCTGTACAATGACATTTGATTTGCATTCTGCACATTTCATATCCATGTAACTTTACCTGCAGTATAAAAATTGCTAATTATCCTGAACCCAATCTATTTGGAAGTGCAAGAGACAAAGCCGAGTTATTCCGGGAGAGATACACAATACTGCAGCAGGTGAGACGATGGTGTCCTTCATTTGGAAATACATGTCTGCTCAATTTCTGATGATGGGTAACTGCATAACAATGATGTGATAATTACACAACCAGAACAAGTTGTCAGTGTATGAAATATAAATAAAAAGTGCTGACCGTAATGTTGTAAATTCTAGAGGACTCACAGACATGAGCTCTTCACGCCGCCTGTTATTGGTTCCAACCCTGATGAGAGCAGAAGCAAATTTCAGGTATGGTGAAAAAAAATATTATTAGTGGCAAGCAGTTTTCCACTTTTATGGACACAGTGGAGTGATTTTATATACATATATACAATTTATACATTCAAACCATCACTATTGAATACTGCAGGTCCCATGTAGGTAAATGTGTGTGGGGCCACAGCTTCCCCCATTGCTGAATGCATTGGTTACAGAAGCTGAACTGCTCATGGTGAGCACCAGAGAAGGGGTTGATTTATTCAGAGTTGTATGAGTCAGTAGTTACAGATTTGATATGTTTGAATTTTAATTTTTTTTTATAGCTCAAAACTGTTGAAAACCTCTTGGGCAGTGCAGCAAAGATGGGAGAGGTGATTGTGCTTGGAATGATAACACAACTAAAAGAGGTGAGAGAAAAACATTTTTATGACTGTAGGTGCACCAGTAGTTAAGCGAGCAGGAGAACGGGGGATCGAAAGTACTGCATGCCTTTTCCTTGTGAACATAGCGCCAGTGTCCTTGGAACTGACAAAGTTTACATTCCTAGCAAAATCTGCAACAAAAAAGCTGTGTGTCCGCAACGTGGAGTCTTAACCTAAAGGGGTATTTCTTTTCCTTTGACATGATGGGACGTTGCTAATATACACTGTCTACCAATAAGTATTTGGATACCCATGCAAATGAAGATATCTGCGGTCGTGATGTACGTCACAACTTCCGCCATTACGTAGGAAACAATATTGGCATTAGTCGCATGCAAGATGCCTCAAAGTGCAGTTGTCCGATTTTGAGATTGGGGTAATTGTCGGGTACCACAGAAACGGTCGATCCTTAAGGGACATAGCAAGCGAACTGAATTACCCAAAATCGACAGTGGCCTATATGATTACAAAGTGGAAGGTGAACGGTGATTGTCGGAATGTGCCCCGAGTCAGCAGACCTCCGAAACTGGGAGATAGAGAGCGAAAAGTGCTGGCCAGAGAAATTCAGACTAACCGCACCCAACTGATAGCTCACATACACCAGGAGTTCCAACAGGCATCTGGGAGTATTGTCGATCAATACCATCCGTAAGGAAGCATCTGCTGGGGTCTACCAACTATTGAATATGAATAAATGTTATTTTTCTATTCTACCACAGCTGTCCAAATACTTATTGTTACACAGTGTATGTCATCATTTTATGATTAGTGAAAGTCCATTCTCTTGGCCAACTTCTGACAATGAGCATGAATAGTAATTTTCAAGGTTTTCCCTGCACAGCTTTGCCATTGCAGCCAGCTACACTAACTGGTACTGCTTTGTTGGGTAACACTGTGATGGGGACACAGTGTTAAATCAGCTATGCAAATGATTCTTAGTAAGAATCCCATAGGTCTGACCACCACTGATCATAAAGTGATGGCATATTCTGGTGATATGCCATTATATTATAAAATTGTATATTGCTAAAAAGTAGGCTGACTGGCCTTACTGGACTTCACCATGTATCCATTGTATTTGTTATATAGATGAGTATCACCACTGGATTGTCATGATGTTGGTTGTGCAGTAATATGCTGTATATTCTCTTTTTATAGGGCAAATATTTCTTGGAAGATCCTACCGGAACCGTTCAGCTTGATCTCAGTAAAGCAATATCCTTTATTTTGATATTTTTCTGACCATAGCACTTTTTTCTGGGTCCTATTCTGTTTAATGTGTTCCTATCTAGAGATGAGCGAGTAGTATTCGATCGAGTAGGTATTCGATCGAATACTACGGTATTCAAAATACTCGTACTCAGTCGAATACCACGCGGTAAACGCAGTAAAAATTTGATTCCCCTCCCACTTTCCCTGGCACTTTTTTTACACCAATAACTATGCAGGGGAGGTGGGACAGGAACTAGTACAACGTAGGCATAAATAACAAAAAAGTATACAGTACAGATGAGTGAGTAGTGAAATATTTGAAAATTCGATTTGAGTAGACCTCAATATTCGACTATTCGATCGAATACTACTTGCTCATCTCTATTCCTATCCCCTAAAATGTTCTAAACAAATGGAAGTTATGGAAAACATCCACAGTCAGGTTGTGATCTCCTTGTCTGATGCCGTAGGCCACTCTTGAGTTTTACTGATGCAGTTCTGCAGGTAATATCTGCAGCGGGTTCTGTTCTATGTGGATTTACCCTTCCTCCCTATTATTTGGACATATCCTTAATATCATTGCACCAGTTCCATAGCGGCTTGTACACAGAGTCCTGCTTTGTCCTGGCAGAAGGTAAGATCACAGCACCTCATGATTTTCTTGCTGTACCGAGTAGATATTTAATATGTGCATTGTCTTTACACAGGCTGGTATGAAGACAAAGTATTTCACGTTAATGCCTTTGGGTTTCCTCCCACTGAACCATCCAGCACAACACGGTAAGTAAGATATTTCATTTAATTCTTACTGCTCCAGTCACCTTTTACATGTACTGTATGAATATTGTTTTAGTGCCATAGGTACCATGCCATTGTCTTAGCGTGATATCTCAATCTGTATTTGACAACTCCAATTCATCTCTCTTTCACAGGGCATATTACGGTAATACCAATTTCTTTGGTGGACCATCTGCAACATCAGTGAAATCTTCAGTCAAGCTAAAACAACTGGAAGAAGAGAATGAGGATGCCATGTTTGTCTTTGTGTCTGATCTCTGGTTGGATCAGGTGGAAGTCATAGAGAAACTTCATATCATGTTTTCAGGTACTTGTAACTATTATTTTTATTAAAGGGGTTGTTCCAGATCAGCAAATCACTGCTGCTTTCTTCCAGAAATAGTTTTCCGCTGGTTGTAACTGGCAATGCAGCTCAGCACTACATTTAATACAACAAACAATCTGTAGACGCGTGTGACAGATTTTTTAAAAGGCATATTCTTCTAGTAATGGGCAACCATTTGATAAGGAAGCATCTCTTATACTTCATACACTTTCTAATGCAAGTACTGTGACAGGGCTGCAGTTTTATATGTAGCACAGCATTTTAGTAGTCCACAATATGTTGCTTTTCAGTCACTTTTTTTTACCAGCATTGAAGTAATATCGGACACTGACTCATCATACGTCACATTAAATAGCATTTCCTGTCACTTTGATGCTACTTGTCACACACATTACTTTGACTTTTCACTTGATGTTTCCTATTAATATACTTGTTGCATGATAGGTGTGTGTAAATATCTTATAAAAGTTGCATGTACATGCATGTCATTGTATTCCTAAAGACTGTAACTTGACATGCCCTACAGTTGTGCTACTATGTTCCCTTTAATGACTTATAAGTTAGACAAAGATAGCATCAAATGTTTGCCACTTCCCAACTCCTAATATAAAGTTAAGATTTTTCCCACCTCTTTTCAGGCTATTCCACAGCACCCCCAACTTGCTTCATCTTCTGTGGCAATTTCTCCTCAGCACCCTATGGAAAGAATCAAAATCAGTCACTGAAAGGTACCATCATACTCAATAATGATGCAGAGAATAGTCACAGACCTAAAAGAGCACATAACTGGTTACTATAAAATTTATATAGATTATGGGTTACTTTTAGGTTCTAGAAATCACACTGCAAGCTGTTGTCCTAGCTATCTGGTTAATTTCCATATGTTGAATGGGTGACATGATGTATAAATAGCTGTATGAAGAATATGTTAGCGCAGTGGGGGACAAATAAAATAATAAATGAGACAGTATTATTGATAAGACCATAGATATATGAGAAATAAATAGGCTATGATTCATATTACATTATATACCAGAAACTGATGAAGATTGTACTTTTAGTAATTTTTTATAGCAAGGTTATATCACTAACTCTCAATGTGTTCCTAGAATCATTGAAGAATCTTGCAGATGTGATATGTGAGTACCCAAGTATACACAAGAGGTAAGCGCTCCTTATACAGATGTGTCCTATTTAAATACCTGCACAGATTCAGCACTTTGTGAAGCGTCTCCTAAAATGACTTGTTCTGTTTTACATTTAACAGCAGTCGCTTTGTATTTATACCTGGTCCTGAGGACCCTGGCCCTGGTTTCATCCTGCCCAGGTAATGGTGTATCCTATTTTGGTGGTATCCTATCATGTCAGCGTGTTAGTAAATTCTATTTTTACCAAATTGAAATGATTTCTTTGTTATTTTTTGGAACATTACCTGCAGACCACCTATCGCAGAACACATTACAGCCGACTTCAGACAACGAGTGCCCTTCTCCATTTTCACTACAAATCCTTGCAGGTGGAGTTTACTTTTGAATTCGATATTCAGTATAAGACCAGTGATTTATCAGATCTGGACAGGGGGTTTTTTGTTATGTTTTTTTTTAACTTATAACTAGACACAGATTGAAAATATTGATTTGTTACTAATCGTGCCATACAAGTGCACATGCCTATACTAACAGTGCAGTTTACAAAATAAATGTGGGACTTTTTATGGGCAACAACGCCACATTTTTCTTTTCTTAGACTGTTTTACTACATGGTACCCCTTTTATAAATGCCTCTAAAGGCTTATTCACACAACAGTGAAAAACCATATCTGTCACATGGCCTTTTTGAGAGCACATTGATTTGCATGGCCGTTTTTTGGGTTTTTTTTGCTCGATCTTTTTTCATCAAACAGACATAGACATGCGTTTGAATAGACCCATCGACGTACATGAGTTCTATAATGCCAATGTAGCAGTCGTTTCAAAAACACCGGTTGCATGGCGATTATTCACGGCCATGTGAATAAGTCCCATCTGGACAGGGCCATTTTTTTCCAGACAATGGTTCATGAAAAATGGCGTAGCTGTGTGTATAAGGCCTAATGGTAAGGCGGAAATTCCCATTCATTTCAATGGGAGGCAGATTTGGGAGTTTAAGCAGATTTTCAGTATTGGCATAAAAAATGGCTTGCAAAATCAAATTCCTGAAGTAGTTTTTGGGGGCTTTTTTTGGCCTGACCAAATTCCACCAAGGGCAACTAACATGCAAGATTTGCTACCAATTAAATTTCTCTTCATTTTCAGAATCCAGTACTGTACACAAGAAATTGTAGTGTTTCGAGAGGATCTGGTGAACAAAATGTGCAGGAACTGTGTGCGATTCCCTAGCAGCAGCTTAGATATTGCAAATCATGTATGTAGTATTTGTCAACCCCAATGTTTATGTCTGACTTAGTCACATGTTACCTTGTAGTAACACTTTCTTTAATTTTGCTCTTTTTTTCTAGTTTGTGAAAACTATCCTGTCTCAGGGACACCTCACACCTCTTCCATTGTTTGTCAGTCCTGTTTACTGGGCATACGATTATGCTTTGCGCTTATATCCTCTGCCTGATTTGGTTGTCATAGCGGATAAATATGATCCTTTCTCCATCTTGAATACAGAATGCCTCACCATCAACCCTGTGAGCAAACCTCTTTCATTTCCTTTTTCTTGTTTAGCTGTGACAAAGATAGTTGGTGGGCCGTTTTCTTTTAGCTCAATATTTGCAGCCTTTAAAGTGAAAATTAGAAAATTACCTTTTTTAAGTCACATTTTTATGTTAAACACTTTTTTAAGAAGTTTAGTAGTTTTCACTCTGGCCACTAAACTTAATAATAGACTGATTCTTACTTTACATGCATATTATCAATGCAGGAGGGATTTGATTGAAAATTCCTTTATTAACAGCCTGTCTTCATTAGGCTTACAATATACTGTATAAGCAGCACACACTGCGAGACAATACACAATAAATAAATACAATAGTCTTAAATAGCATGATAGTGCAATATTCAGTACAGGAGGGATGACAGGTTTAATATATACATAATTTAAGGACTAACATTCACAATAGGTAATGAACACAGCTTATCTACTCCCTTCACTGCACAATGACCTTTGCCCAGGTCACAAAAATGTCTAGAAAACTTGTGCATCATCTCCAGACGTGTAAAGCATACCTCTAAATATCGTCAACAGCTCAGACAAAATAACTCCCTCCATAACCAAGTACAAAAAAATCCAGAAACAAATTTGAAAAAGTAATATGTGTCACCAGGCCCTTTTACATAATCTTCCCAAAAAACTATTTAGCATTCACTTTTTAGCAGTGGCATAACAAAAGTCTTGTGGGCCTGGGTGCAAACTTTTGTCAAGGGCCCCCTACCCCCTCCCTACGGCAAATTTTGGATGATTACGGGTGCTGGAGCGAAATCTCAGATACTTGAAAGCGATGCAGCTGTATTACCCAAAACTGCAGTTATCAATAACATGATGAAAAAGCAGCACCTGGCATATAAAAATAATACCCGGAGCTGCGTGCTTTGGGAAAAAGCTGATCTGCAGGGTCCTAACAGTCTAAGAGATATAAAGATCAGTGGTGGTCACACACCAGGGGCTAAAGTATCATAATCGGAGGTTCAGGGAAAGTGAATAAAAATAAACACTAATTTTCACATTGCCTGGGCATTCTCACTCCAGCTGTCTTCAGCATCTTCGGCCATCTTGTGATGTCCCTGCTGAGGCCTGTGATTGGTCCTCAGCGGTCACGTGGAGGCGACTGATGTCATAACGCCGCTGCACCCCATATGACTGCTGGGGCCTAATCACAGGCCTCAGTCACGTGACGGAAGAGCGCCGAAGAGGACGCTGAGCCCAGGGGAGGTGAGTATATGTATTTATTATTTTGAGTCCCCTCCCCTGGGCTAGCATCTATTGAAAAGGGGCCCGGTGGCAGCTGGGGCTCCTTTTCATTTACAATATGTTTAGTGGTCAGGGAACCAGACTTTCCCTGACCGCTGTCATAGTAATCCCAGCCCCACCCAGAGTACCTAAAAGTCTAAAAATGAAATACCATATAAGTATTACGCTGCCAGTGCTTTAGTCTGCTGTGCTGTTTACTTCAGCAGCACAATACATGGCAGTGTGGACATTGCCATTACTCATTGAGTACAGTGATGATATCACTACATGTTAGGGCTGAGCAATTGATTGCAAAATGACAATAAAATTCTGCTCAATTAATCAGTGTGAACTTGCTGTCATCAATTACTTCTATTGTTTTGTATCCATGTCACCCTGTCTCACATTGCCATTGGCTAAAGGATATGTCACTTATAGTAACCAGCCAGGATTGCTGATAGGGTGAATAGCAGAAAACAAAATACCCTGCCATGTTTAGAAAAAAAGAAAAAAAAAGTGAGTGTCCTGTGGAATAATTCTTGATTAATTGTAATCGAGGTAAACTATTAAACTGATTTTTTTTCTTCATTTAGGTCACAGTCACTCAGACCTATTACACACAATTTTTTATTTTTTTTCAGGGTTCTTTTCCAAGAAGTGGTTTTTCGTTCAAGGTCTACTATCCATCTAATAAAACAGCAGAAGATAGGTGAGCATATCTGGGTATAAGTACAGGTGATGCTCAGCTGACTGCAGAGGTTAAAAGGGTTGCACAGGTTTTGCATGATAACACATTGTTCAGAGGTGACTCACACTTAAACTATTGTCTCCACTGGTCTGGTGTCATTGTATTGGTGAAAGGGAATTAGTTTATTTGGAAATACTATTGTTTTTACGTGTACTCATGCTGTGATGCCACTCTATGTAAAATCAT
Source organism: Leptodactylus fuscus (assembly GCF_031893055.1). Taxonomy (NCBI): domain Eukaryota; kingdom Metazoa; phylum Chordata; class Amphibia; order Anura; family Leptodactylidae; genus Leptodactylus; species Leptodactylus fuscus. The sequence goes on from NC_134271.1 coordinate 98,074,453, forward strand.
CCTGCAGAGATAAGACCTTACTGAGTGATCACATTTCCTGATCTACCAATGTACTTTTAGTGTTTGGTAGCCAAGCATATGAATTAGTCTTGGGTGAGAGGGTGAAGTTAATGAAAGATTTATCTCTAGAACAGCATGTACTTGCCCTAACCTCACTTATTTCTACACTAGACTTTATGTGACTTATAAGTGTTGCCTACCCTGGATCTTGGTGGATTCATTGTTCGCATATAAAATCAACCTTCACTTCTTTGTTTTTCAGCAAACTGCAGAACGTTTGACTAGAAGATGAAGATAATATTGTGGTGAACGAAGATTTTAAGAACCTCTCTGTAAAAAGTTTTTTTGTTCCTTTTTATGTATATTGTCTGTATTTTATGTATTGACGTAATGTAGAATAATAGAATATTTTGTAATAAATGTCATTTTGGGGCACTGACTTCACAGTCAACTCAAAAAGTGTAAATCATACTTTTATATTAATGTTTTCATGACAATGTGTGTTTGGCATATTTGGCTAATTCCATTTAATTGAGATGACGCACTATTCTTAGACTTGGGCCACAACTCCCATCACATGACCAGAGACTTCTGTGTCACCCTGCAACACCTTTATTAATCCAAGTGAATGGAGTTGCATTGCAACCAGGGGATGTTGTAAATGTCACTACTAGGCTTAAAAAGATTGAGCACTGCTGGATTCTTTTCCAATTTAAAGTCGCAACGTGACTCCATTCCCTTACATCAGTTAAGGAGACACAGGGCAAATCGGTAATCGTTGGTTGTGTGACAGGAGTTGTTACGATGTTTGTCCTGTAGCTGTAGCCTCATAACTTCAGAGGTTGTCCACAAACCTAGTGGGGTGTACATTTATCAATACCAGTCTTGATTCCCTTCTTGTTGGAGTGAGATGCATCTAATTCTAAAGAGGTATTCAGGCTTTCCGTGCACCAATAAATCTAATCTACAACAACTAGGAGCTTGAAAAGATTTTAGCTATATATTGTACTGGAGATGCAAAGCTTACGATATTAAAAAATAAGCTTTTGAGCAAAATTGAATGGCAACTTTTGTACAAAGTGGACCCTCCATCACCCCGCTCCCCCATTATGTTATGAACCATCTTCTGGTGGTGTAAAGGGTTAGAAGGATCTTACAAATTAAATGTAAATCTGTCTGAGCCCTTGTTTCCTTAGTATAATAAATCCCCCCTAGTGTGTTTGGAGACAGTCCGGCTCCTGGTGGAACTTACAAATTGAATATAACTGTCTGAACTTTGGTTTTCCTTTAGTGAATTAGATTCGAGGACACCACTATTGTGTAAGCCATCACTTTACAGATGTTAAAAGCTGGATACAATACTAGAATTACTTATGTTAATACGCTAATCAGACTACTGGGTTTCAGGCACACATGTAAAGGGGCGCAGGGGGTTGTCTTATCAGCACCCCCCCCCCCAATTAACCAAAACCAAGTTAATTTCTAAAGCAGGTAGCCTAACACTATGTGGTTGTTCCACAACTATTCATACAGCTATACGCTTTTGAAATAGCATAATAGGGGTACATTTTCGTAAGCTGTAATATGGTCAAAGTCTTGGCCTGACATTAGTTTAATGCCCAACCTATCAATATCTTAGGACACTACATTACTGTCAGTTCGATCCAATGTCAGTCAGGACTTGTAGTCATATTACATATACAGAAATGGGCCCACATTACTCAGTCTGTGCTTTGGTGTGTATGTGATGGCCACCCAGTTGATCTACAAAAGATATAGAACTTATGACTCCCACATTTATTGCATTAGTTTATTGCAAACACTAGAACACCGCACTCTAATCAGTCCTATTGACAAAATAGATATACTATAAAAATCCTCTTTATTTCTACATGTTTAAAAATAAAAATACTCTGCGAGATGCAGATGGGTTTCCACTTGTGCATTTTCAGATATTGCAGCCTCTTACTTAAAAGGTGTTCACACTAGCGCTGGTGTCCGCTCAGCAGTGTTCAAGACTGTCCATACGATTTTAACAATGGACACTAGCTGCAATTTCCATTCAGTTCAATGGGATTTTATCTTGTATCCTTTAGTGTCTATTTGTGTCCTTTAGTGTCTGATTACAATCATGTCCGTTTTTTCAAGCAGACAAAAATCCTACATGCAGGACTTTTCTGTCCGTTTAACGCTAGGTTCACACCTGCGTTCAGGGTCTCCGTTCTATGGTTTCCGTCTTTTGCATGCCAGAAGATGGAAACCATAGACCGGGTCCGGCCGTGAGCGGCGGTGAGCGTTTTAGGCTCTCCGCCGCAAAACTGTTTTTTTTAATCCGGACACAGAGTACTGCATGTCCGACTCTGTGTCCGGATTATAAAATCCGGTTTCATGGTGGAGAGCATAAAACGCTCACCGCTGTCACGGCCGGACAGCTTTCTCACCCATTCAAATGAATGGGTGAGAAAGTCTCCTGCAGGTTTCCGTCTCCTGCCTCTGTTTTATGCAGGAAACGGAAACCTGAAGTACGGAGTGCCGGCGCAGATGTGAACGAGCCCTGAAACAATGGACAGTAAGTGTCTGTTATTTTTTTTTTAACATTGAGGTCTATGGGCAACGGACATATAATGGTCAGAAACTGATAGCCATCAGTTACTGTCCGTTTGCGTCCATTATGATAGGTGTCCGTTTTTTGTTGCTTTTTTTTTTTAATTTTTTTTAAATAGACACCTTCTGAGCCGACACCAACGGTAGTGTGAACCCTACCTTAACCCTTTCACTGCCAAGGGTCTCTGGAAATTTTGCAACTCCAGTAGCCAGTGCAATTTTCAGTTTGAGATGGACAAATCAAACCTAAATTGAAACATTAAAAAAGCATCCAACCCCCCCCCATACCTATATATTTTATTAAAGTAGACTCCTGCAGCATTGTCAGAATGCCACTTGATACTGTATATGAATAAGCACCTTCATGCAATTTTGATTTAAAGTGAATGTTTTATGAAAAAATGCATGTAATATGTGGTGATAGACTTGAGGAGGATTGGGAAAGGAGTATATAATGTCACTCTCTGGGGGCAGTATGTAGTATGGAGGAGAGGGCACTTTGGGGGGCATTATACTGTACAGCGCAATCCTGTATAATATACACTATGTGATCAAAAGTATCCAGACACCCCCAAAAACATGTTTTTCATATTAGGTGCATTGTGCTGCCACCTACTGCCAGGTACTCCATATCAGCGACCTCAGTAGACATTAGACATCATGAGAGAGCAGAACGGGGCGCTCCGCGGAACTCACAGACTTTGAACGTGGTCAGGTGATTGGGTGCCACACATCACGCAGGTCAATGCCAAATGACGCCTCGCATGGTGTAAGGAGCGTAAACATTGGACGATTGAAAATGGAAAAAATTGTGTGCCGTGACGAATCATGGTACACAATGTGGCGATCCGATGGCAGGATGTGGGTATGGCGAATGCCTGGTGAAGGTCATCTGCCAGCGTGTGTGGTGCCAACAGTAAAATTCGGAGGTGGTGGTGTTATGGTGTGGTCGTGTTTTTCATGGAGGGGGCTTGCACCCCTTCTTGTTTTGCGTGGCACTATCACAGCACAGGCCTACATTGATGTTTTAAACTCCTTCTTGCTTCCCACTATTGAAGAGCAATTCGGGGGTGGCGATTGCATCTTTCAACACGATCGAGCATCTGTTCATACTGCACGGCCTGTGGCGGAGTGGTTACACGACAATAACATCTCTGTAATGGACTGGCCTGCACAGAGTCCTGACTTGAATCCTATAGAACACCTTTGGGATGTTTTGGAACGCCGACTTTGTGCCAGGCCTCACCGACCTACATCGATAGCTCTCCTCAGTGCAGCACTCCATGAAGAACAGGCTGCCATTCCCCAAGAAACCTTCCAGCACCTGATTGAATGTATGCCTGCGAGAGTGGAAGCTGTCATCAAGGCTAAGGGTGGGCCAACACCATATTGTATCCAGCATTACCGATGGAGGGCGCCACCAACTTGTAAGTCATTTTCAGCCAGGTGTCCGGATACTTTTGATCACATAATGTAGGTGCATGCTGGACTATCTCATTCACATGTTTTGACCTGTACTTAGGGACTATGGGCTAAAAACCCATATTCATAGTATGTAGCGAGACATCGGTCCTCCACTGCATGAAAACTGGATTTTCTTGGAAATTTTCAGATGTTGGCAACTACAGGGGTAACATGCTTGGCAAACACCACTATGTGTGTCAAAGCCACTATGAGGCATATGCGGCCACTGTGCCATCATTGCCAACCACATGTAACTGCCGCACCGTGAGAATGTCTCCTGGTCAGCTCTAAGTCTCCATGTCAGTGAGCAGCTAATGTCTCAAGGCACGGCACACAATGAAGTGCTGAAATAGTTCTGCTCACAAGATCCTTTCTACTGCAGATGATATTTGTTGCTGCTTCTTCTTTCTAATCTCCAGCCAATCTGTGAGGGTAAGACCTGACAGTAGAACAGCTGGAGCTGCCGGTAAATCTAGCAGGAGTTGTGTTTCAGCTGTTGTAGATACTATTACACATACTGGGGCTAATCCTCTCACACACAGCCATTTCCCGTCATGCCTATGGACACACTCCCTGTATATGGAACACGCTTGTATCTGTAGCCACGCTTCCTGTGTAAATAACCGCGGTTTCTGCTCACCATGGAAACCAGAGCAACGCTTTCATCCTATTGGCTAGTGGGATGGGTTTCATACCACGTGCCGGCATCTTGACCAATCACGGTCTGGGCGCACATGTGTTCTGATCTCATTACTAGGCGCCCGTAGCCTAGGTGATCAGTGTTGGAGTAGAATGGCGAGCAAGCTAGACGACGTTCTCGTGACTCCGGAGGAGCTGGAGAGGTTCAGGACCGCCTTCCACGACGCCCGGTTCCGGGAGCTCTTCGCTCAGTATGCGGCGGAGATCAGCAACCCTGAGAACCGGCTCCGCTATGAGCAGGAGATCTGTGAGATGGAGCGACAGAGAGGCATGGATGTACAATTCATCCACCCGACGCCCGATCATGTGCTGCAGACCACAGTGAACGGACAACAGACGTGTTACCTGAACATCTGCAGTAACCCTGTGGTCAGTAAGCCGAGCTGTGTGCCCGGTACAGACCAGACGGGCCGGCAGGGAATGCACTGGAGTCTCCCTTGTACCTTCACTCCACCTAGAGAGGAGCTCAGCTCAGATGGCAACAAGGAGTTGATTTATGACGTGGTCTTCCACCCAGACACCTTAAATCTGGCCTCCAAGAATGAGAGGTTCTTCTCCATGGTGGATCTCACTGCCTTGGACACCGTGTCCCAGCATTTCAAGGTTGTTCTTGATACAAGGAATCTGAAGACTCTGAATGAGAAGTATAAGGGGGTTCCACATGCAGCTGTAATCCGTACCCCTCGCCCTGGAGCCACCCCCAATCCACAGGACCCCAACCTTCCACTCCGGTTCCCCTATCCTTATGGCGAGCCAGGAAGGATGAGCAGGAATATGGATCAGCAGCGACCCTATAACGCCTCTGGTGAGTGTGGATCTCAAAGCCAGGAGCCCACAATTCCTCACTACACCATCAAACACCGCTCCTATGTGGACATCCAGGACTTCCGAAACACCAGGGACTCTGCCCCCAGTCCAGTGCCAAAGGAGCTGGTGATTATTGTAGACTTGCCCTTGTTGAGCTGTGCTTCTCAATTCATCTTTAGCATTAAAGGAAAGGAATTCAGCCTAGAATCTCATAAACCGGCCTATAGACTGCAGATAAATCTACCATACCCTGTGGATGGCGAGCAGGGGAATGCCCGGTTTGATACGACTAAGAGGCAGCTGGAGGTTGTGGTGCCAGTGGTGCGGCAAGATAGCAGCAAACTGATACAGGATCATACACTTGAAGACACCAGTGAAGAGGAGGAGATCTCCCCCATAGAAAGCCCAACCACTGAAGAGGCAACAACAGATGATGAGTCCCCAGACTCGTCCCTGGATCCCGCTGAATGTCCCATATTTACCTGTTCCCAGGACGCTACTACTGTGACACTCATCATACATGTGAAAGATGTAGATAAGCACAGTGTAAGATATGAGGTCCGAAACTACCAATGTGAAATTCACTTCTGTGTGAAGATGACAAACAACCCCTATATATTGTTTGTGGAGTTCCTGCCGCAGTATAACCTGAATGTTCGCTATATTGTTGTGAAAATCTCTGAGGACAACCTGGTTATTGAGCTCACCAAAGCCTCCGGATGCTTCGGACCATGGAAAAACCTCTTTTTCGGTGTAAATAGCAATTCTCTGCGGGTAAGTTGTAGTTTCTAAATGGACATTGTATGACATTGTATATAAGATGTATCTGGATCTCCAGGTATGGATGTAAATTGGTGACTGATACATTTCTACAATGGATTTCAATTGACTTGCTATCCAGAGGGAAGGAAATATCAGTAAAGTGTGTGCACGCTCAGATGGACACATCTGCCTTCCAAATCATTCAGACTGTGTGGGAATTGTGGTATTTGTAGTTCTCTAACATAGATTAGTGACTGTGAGAATTCACCATATGGGGTTACATAAGGGCACTGACTATTTACTAACATGTGATGATGCTGTCAGTGCTGCCCTCTGTTGTTGTGTTGAATATTGCATGCTGTAGTCCATACTATAACCATCTCTTATTTACCATGTTTTGTATAGATGAAGCTAATCTCCCATTAAAGCAATGGTCCTTACATATTTTATCCAGTAGGGTGCAGAACTACAACTCCCAACAACATGCCCTAACAGTCTGTATCCATCAGGGTATACGGGGGAGGGGGCTATAGTTTCACAACTTCAGGGGAGCCACAGATTGGAGACCTCTGAATGGGCATGTTACTATTCTTGTTTGATTCATGTAAAATACCCTTTTATCAGCTATTTGTACAATGACTTGGGGGGCATTAACTCAGTATGGCTAGTTAAAATTGGAATAATCTGCTTTATGCTGCTTTTGGTAGTTTAACTTTTTTTTTTTTTCAAGTGAGACGCATGCATTTACTCTTACACCACTAAAATTGAAAACTGGTCCACAAACCACATCAAAACTCCATGCAGTTTATTCCAATGTATTTTTAGCTGCAGTATTTCATTGCATCCTTAGGGTGCGAGTCAAAGGGCTTTTGAAGTTTGGGAGACCATCTATGTACACTGTATCTATTGCTGGATACCATATACATGGAGGTCACTCCATTATTGCAAAGTTCAATTGAGCATGCTATGTTTCTTCTCTGTTCGACTTTGTATTAACCAGTCACGTTCACCGTTGCTTAGCATGGTACATGGGGTCACCAATTAGTGCTTAGATTTTAAATTTAGCTGCTTGGTCTAACTGCTGGTAGCCAACGCCTCTAACGAATATTCATGAGCAGCCATTTTGTTGCGGATACACTTGAAATTCAGTAAGTCTACAATGATAGTTATTGGTTATAACAAATTATTACCTCCCTCTCCATATCTACTCTGCTTTTATATGACTAAGGAATGTTTCAGTTGCAAAAATAATTCTTATTTTGGCCAATATTTGCACAAAACTATGGCCAGCGGGTCAGGGGTTATTGATTTTGTCTTAATGGGAAGGGAGTGCTAACTAGGTTCAACTAAGATTGTTTGCTCTCTGAGCTAGTATCTTGCTTTACAAATGGAGAATGGACGACATGCATGGTTTTATACAAGATGTTACCTGACACTTGTGTTTTTTGTTTTCTTTGTTCTATAGGAAAGAAGATTTATTAATGAAGAGAATGTTGCAGAGTTCCTAGAAAATGGTCTACCTCCTGTTCCATGGTCAACTTTAGAAGATCAGCCACAGATAAACCTCATTCATATGAATGACGAAAGGACCCTCATCCACCTGAATGTAAGTTCTGACCTAAGCTGTGGGCAATGTATAGAATAAGTGAATAATGGTCATGTTCTAACACGATACCAGTTCCCGCAGTGTTTAGAGTGGACCACCTGGACATATAAAGTCAATGGGCTGTCCAAAAGAACTTAAAGAGAAAATGGGGTTTAGGTGCAGTTTGTTATTTACAGAGCTTCTGCATTGTACTAAAAAGCTTTCCTTAGGATAGGTCATTAGTATGAGAATGGTTGATGTGCTGGGTGTCAGATCCCCACTGATGACCTGTTCAGAGCGAGGTGTACAGAGCTGAAAGCAGATGGCGTCATGCACCGTGTAATTGCTGTGTTATTGTAGCTAAGCTCCCATTCCTCTTTCTCTTCTGTTTTTTCCTTAGCTGCCATGGACTCCTAGTATATCTTCTCTTCTCAGCTTATCTGTGTCTACGTCTGTAACATATTACTCTGTATTATCCTGTATCTGTATTACTATGCTGCTGTAACACGCTGAAATTTCCCCAAGGTGGGACTATTAAAGGATTATCTTATCTTATTCAGTTAGGCGTCACAGGTCCTGTTCCCAACACTACAGCAAGCAGCTGATTGTGGCGGCGTGTACGGTAAGCTTTGCTCATGCCGGAGCGTACACGCCGGCACTCCCCATTCACTTCAATGGGACTGCACGGAGTGAAAGAAGCAGCCCATTCATTTCTATGGGGAGCGCTCGTATCCCCGCTCCCATAGAAATGAATGGAGCTGCTTTAGACGCCGCTTATTCTGAACGTGTTTTACGTTCAGAATAAGCTAGCGTTTACTCAGTGTGAATTCACCCTTACTACTCAGCTAAGCCCTCGTTCACGTCAGTCTTTGGATTCCGTCCGGGGGAGTCCACTTGGCCCCCCCAAGAACGGAATACAGACGCAATTGCAAGCGCTGTGCTGTAAAAGCACACGGACCCCATAGACTATAATGGGGTCCATGTGCTTACCGCGCTCTGCCCTCACAAATCATGCGGACAGGAAAGTTCTGCAAGTTCCCTGCGGAGATCTCGCGGCAAGCACACGGACCCCATTATAGTCTATGGGGTCTGTGTACTTTTACTGCAACAGTGCTTGAACTTGCGTTTGGTATTCTGTTTGGAGGTGGGGGTCCTCCTGTGGACTCCCCTGTACGGAATCCAAACGCAGATGTGAACGCGGAGTAAACAGTAAGTGAGGAGTCCATCAGAGGGCAGGCTGCCTGCTGTTTCCAATGATCTTGTCTGCTTATAACAAAAAAAAATCCTAGAGTAGCAATCTGCTATCCGCCTTCCCTCAGCAAGCCTGATCTAAGAACTTGTCCATTTTGATTGACCTTTTAACCTTCCTAAACGATGTGTAACAGGATTAGCATTTTTCTCACTGAATAATTCATGACTTTTTTGTTTCAAATGCAGAAACCTGAACTGGAAGGGAAATATTATCTGCATGGAAGGGAAGTTTCAGATGAGAATGAGGTGTCAGAACAGTCGAACTGTCATTCAGATCTGTCTGATACTAGTGAAACGGAGGACATGGTGGCACCTTGTTGCACCTCTTTCACGGCACAGACCTCTGCCCAGCTGCTAGGCACAGATGCGTCTACTGAGGAGGATGAGGGTCTCTTCTTCAAAGAGATTACACCAGCCAGAGAACTTGATGAAGATGATCTGCTAGATGCTGCGGAGTGCACACACAGCTCTCCACCCAGCTCTTCCAGCACAAAGCCGGTCTTAAAGGAAGTGAACTCGTCTGATGGTTCTGTCCATGTTATCTCTGAACACAGAACACAGTGTGCCATTAAGTTTGAGAATCCTGTGCTGTTTGACTTGGATTAATTGTTGTTGTTGTAGTGTGTTGTTTTTTTTTTTTTTGTTTTTTGTTTTTTTTTTGGGGGGGGGGGTTGTTTCTGTTTGTTTTTTTTTGTGCAAACTTTGTGTGTGTTTTGTGTAGCATTATACAATTTCATGACTACTCACAGATTTTGGGAGTTTTTTTGTGTGTGTTGAATTTGTATCCTATGTAGAGATGAGCGAACGGCGTTGGTATTCGAACGAATATCAGGCTGCTCGAGATATTCGATTCCAATCAAATACCACGCGGCAAACGCACTAAAAATTTGTATCCCCTCCCACCTTCCCTGGCGCTTTTTTTGCACCAATAACTGTGCAGGGGAGGTGGGACAGGAACTACGACAACATAGGCATCGGGGGGAAAAAAATCGGAAACCGTAATTGGCTGGCTAAATCAGGTGACCTCCAATTTATACGAATGGTGGATTTCGGTTCATATGAGACTGTGAACTATGTGACTGTGAGACAGGGACAGATGTACTGGCAGGGTTAGCTAGGGATTAGTTTTATTTAGGTAGGAATGTTACTCACTCAGCTCTTTGGGGCTCTATTTCGTGGCAGCCCATTATATGCTAGTCGGGATCCCAGTCAGCTTGCATTATGCGGGAGCTGACTTTTTGTCATAGGAATGCATTGACCAGCGTTGATTGGCCGAATGCCATACAGTGTACAGCATTCGGCCAATCAACGCTGGTTAATGCATTCCTATGGGAAAAAGTCAGCTCCCGCATTATTAGTGGCATAATACAGGGACTTGGGCATTTAGATGCCCCCAGGCATGCTTCCCCTGCTGTCCCAGTTGCATTCCAGGGTGTTGTCCTCATTTGCTGAGGTGTCATAGTGGACTTGGTGACCTTCCTGAGTCGAAGAGTGGTTTCCCCTGAAACAAAGCATTTTTCCCCATAGACTATAATGGGGTTTAATATTCGTTCGAATAGTCGAATATTGAGGGGCTATTTGAATATTTCACTGTTCGCTCCTCTCTAATCCTATGTTTTAATTTAACCTTTTTGCTCCGTGCAGTGGAGACAGCCAGTACTGCACCTACATTGCTGTTAGGATATTTTTACCCTATTAGAAGATACTATTAACATACTAAGAATTATTGGGAAAGGACCAACCAATTGATAGTATGAAGTGACATTGATGCTCAAGTCTACCCAGTGGCACCACTGTCATGACTTTGACCATTAAGGCCAGCACTCCTCCTTGGTAAGGGCAACAGACCCTTTATTTTTATTTATGTTTTGTGTCCTCCAGGGGATGGGGAGGGGGGTCCTCATTGATTCTATTTTCCCATGTGCAAGTCTACACTCACATGAATGTGTGATGGAGGTGTTTATGAAGACTGGTATTTTCCTGCGGAGCAGGAATGACTTGTAAGTCTCCGTACTGCCTATGTAGGCAAACACTCTCCCTGATGTGTACGATTATCCCCTGAGCCTGGTCTATAGTCTCTCACTCTGACAAATCAGTATCCCTACGCTATGCTGAGGATGGCCCAATAGGCCGAAACAGCGCTGTCCATAGCTGGGAATCTGTTCCTTTTGGGATAGAAATACTAATTTGGCAATTAAATCCACATTTTAACTGAGTCATGCGTGATGTTAAGGATGCTGCCCTCTAGAGGGCGGCGTACAGAGTGCACTCTGTTCTCCTAATTACATCCTGGAGAATAGATTTGCATATTTTTTTACCTGGTATTTTCAGTGTCAGTCTTCATAACCCCTATGTTGATTGAAGATGATTTATACACGTGTCAGAGCGCTGCGCTTCAAAACAGATCCCATTGATTTCAATGGGTGCCGGCTTAAGTGCGGAACACATTGAAATCAATGTGTTACAGAGCCTCCCATTGATTTCAACGTGTAGCACGTGTAAGCCGGCATCCATTGAAATCAATGGCATCTGTTTTGAAGCCCCGCGTTCTGACACGTGTATATGTGTCTAAATGAGTGGCGCGTTACTCTGTGAGAGCTGAGCCAAAGTTTGCAGAGATTTCCTGATGGGAGCGGCCCTGACTGAAAACACTCCTTGTATGACTGTATATAGAGGAGAGAGCTGTCTGTCCAGCTCCTCCTCCTTCATAACACATTGCCTGCAGCTTGCATTACATTTTTATATGACAGGTTCCCTTTAAAGAGGATCAGGTAAAGCTTTGTATTTCCCATTAATTAATTCTGAAGCATCTTTTCTAAGAAGTGAACAGGTGCATCTCTATTCTTGTGCTACTCTTCCTGGAACTGTGTATGCCCTCGTTCACATCTGCTTTTGTATTCCGTCCAGGGAGAGTCCACATGAAGACCCCCCCAGATGGTGAACTACGTTCCTGTCTGCACGATGCCTGTGGAGATCTAGCGGTAAGCACATGGACCTTGCACATGTGCTTTTACTGCACCAGCGCTTGCATTTGGTATTCCATTCGGGGTGGGGGGTCCCCATGCGGACTTCCCCGGATAGAATTCAAACGCTGATTTGAACAGGGCATAAGTACATATTGACAAAGGGAGTCCTAAGGTGTATCCTGAAACTCTCTATACAGTGCTGACCGCATTTGTATGTAGAGTACGTTTGACCCAAGCTAGCAATTTATTAAATGCAATGGAGAGTTCTAAGGGCCCATTCCCACGAAGTAACGCTGCGCTCATTCTGACACGTAAACACGTGCCAGAGTGGGTGCTTCAAAACAGAATCACATTGACTTCAATGGGTTCCGTTTAACAAGCGTAACACATTTAAATCAATGGGTTGAAAAGCCTCCCATTGATTTAAATGTGTAGTGCGTGTAAGACGGAACCCATTGAAGTCAATGGGATTCTGTTTTGAAGCGCTCACTGCGACACGTGTTTACGTGTCAGAATGAGCGCAGTGTTCCTTCGTGGGAATGGGCCCTAAGGGGGAGAAAAAGCCTGTTATTTGAAAGAGAATGCAAGTATTTACTGAAATGAACATGACAGAAGACATGATAGGGAACGCACAGGTTTATTTTATTGCAGGTTAACCACTGTGCTGTACAGCATGATGGGATTTATCCAAATAACATCCTCATGCAACACAACCATGTCAATTGATGCACTGCAGGGGTTGAAATTTGTGGGAGATCTGTAAGGCTGGTGCTGCAAAAACCTGATTTCACATTGTTTTTGCCACTTTGAGTTTTTGAGAAGCGCTCTGCTGAATGCAGAAATGCAGCAGGCTGTCTCTCCTAGGTGTCCTCCTAATAAAGTGTCTTCCATAATTAGAAAAACAGTGGCACACCTGTGTAGTGCTATTTTCTAAGAAAGCTGTCACATTAATACTTGGCATTGATGACCATTTCCTCTGAATAGAAATCTGTATTTTCTGCTTCTAGAAGATGGTTTTCCCTTTAATATTAATATAAAACATCTTGTTTTGTGTGCTGAAAACTTTATTTTTCTTTTTTTTTTTTTTTTTTTTTTTTGTCTGTGGGCTGTTGTATTTTTTTTTTTTTTTCTTTTTGGTCCACACCCCTTCTTTCTATTTCATTGCCAAAACTGGGAACAGATCCTGGCATAAAAATAAGAAAGCGTTTCCGTTGCTGGAAACTGGCAAAGCTCAAACATTCAGCGATTCTAGGGCCAGAACTATCTGTAAACAAATCATTATAAGAATTTAATTTTTTTCTTGCTGTGAATAAAGCAATTCCAGTTGTTAGCAACTATGCACAGGCACTTATTCCAGCACAATTAAAATTTTCTCTCTAGCCCCACCGGTCACACGAGCAATAAGCAGTTAGTTTTAGTGTCTGGATTCAGAGCTCCAATCAGAGGAGGACCGTGTTAGCTCAGACTCATACCCCTTGCCTGAGCCTGCCCTCCTGACGGTAGGGAGCCTGAATAGCTTGTCAGACACCCAAACTACCAGCATTGACTTCTCAGGAGTGGTGGGGGCTAGAGAAAAGAAAAAAATCACTGGTGGAATCGGTGGAGAAGCAGCAATTGATATGAAGAGCTGGACTTGTTAGAGGTGGGGAAAGGTCCTTTTTAAAAAAAAAAAAAAAAAAAAAAAAGTTTGTAAATCAGATATTTACACAGGAGAGAAACATATGTGCATAGTGACAAATCTTGATACAGTGTATTCCTAAGAATTTATTTTGCAATTGTATTTCACAGCTATCATGATGGCATAGGTTGGAGTTTTAAAAGGGACCAGTCTCCAGAATTTTCACCTCTCGTCTATCTTCTGTTATGTAATGTTCTGTAATAACTGCCTATACTTTATCTATAAATATCACTTCAGATCTTTGCATTAGCTAAGAAGAGTCACACTGGCCTGTTTTCATCCTGAAAGGCTAGAGGGGGTTAAATTCAAATGACAATATGTTTTGCTCTGTAGCATCTGGAACCATAGTCTTTAACCCCTTAATCCAAAATCACATACACATAGACAGTGGCGTAACTAGGAATGGCGGGGCCCCGTGGCGAACTTTTGACATGGCTCCCCCTCCTGACCGACACCGAAGACCTTGACTGACCGACACCCCGCCCCCCGCCGAATTCCTGCGCGCTCTATTATGTCCCTCAGTGGCCCCTGCCCACAGTATTACACCCCATTGTGGCCCCTGCACACAGGATTATGCCCCATAATGAACACCCATGAACAATTATTATACTTTGGGGTATTTTCAGACCCCAGAGTATAATAATCGGAGACCGAGGGGAGACACATACATGAAAAAAAGTTACTTACCTCTCTCCGGCTCCGCTGCAGTCTTTGGTGGTGTTGGCCATCTTTAATAACGCACGGATGTCACATGACATTTCATGCCCTCCCTTCATCTGCCCCCAGTTTCATGCACCCCTCATCTCTACCCCCATTTTCATGTCCTCCCCTCCAACTCTGCCCCTAGGTTACTGTTGCTCCTCAATTGCTCCACACCACACATACATACACACTCACACACATACACGCTCTCCATTCTGCATCTCACATCCCCCTCCCCTTCAGTACAATACAATACACAGAGCGCCCCCTGACTACTATTAGACAGTCATTAGTTACAGCAATTGCAGGCTAGTCTGAATACAAACAGTGTAGCGTACTGATCCATCTACTGACACTGACCTCCCCCTCCTACTAATACACAGATATCAGGGCACTGTCCTCTCCCCTCCTCCAGACCACACATACATACACACACAGACACACACTCTCTCCATTCTGCATCTCACATTACCCCTCCCCTTCTGTACCCAGCATCACATTTCTCCTTCTCTTCATCTCTTGCAGGACTGCACGGGCTATAAAGACACGCCCACCTAGTCATGTGACGGCTGATGTCACAGAAGGTCCTTCAGCTACAGGTCCTACAAGCTTTCCCCCAAACTTATCGCAGTTACAACAGTTTGTCTGTGATAAGAGCGGGGGTAGCAAGGGTAGCTGTCGCCGGGCCCCCTAATGTCCCGGGCCCTGTGGCAGCTGCTTTTGCTGCTATGGTGGTAGTTACGCCACTGCATACAGATTAGAGGAGGTGAGCCTTCTACAAACATGTAGGATGCCAAATGGTATAATATAGTCAGCACTGATGACACATTATAAGCCGCTGTCGCATTTAACCACAGCATCTAAAGTGTGCAGGCGCTGCCATTTTTAAATGATAGCCGCCCTCCAGGTGATCAGTTGCCATGACAGCCGGGAACCAATTAAAGGCTTCCCAGATTATCATTACCATAGCATATTAACATGCTGCCATAGGCAGTGTGTTATAGAAGTTAATGGAGTTTTACTATACACTGCAATGGGAGTGCAGTGTATTGTATGAGCGGTCACCCTCCCTAGGGGTCTGAAAATAAAAAGAAAAAGGTTTTAAAAGTATTTAAAAAAAAAATCACCCCCATATTCCCTATATAAATAAACACTTTAGGTATTTAAGTGTTAAAAAATACCTGAACTATTAAAATCTAAAAATACTTCTCATATGGTGAATGCCATAACCAAGACAAATTTAAAATAGACAAATGGCCTCTTTTTTTTTGACTCCTAAACGCAATTGCATAAATGTGATCAATCAGACCTTCCTCAAAATGGTTTCAATAAAAACCACATCTTGTCCTGCATAATATGAAGTCTTACCCAGCACTTTATATGGAAATATGAAAAAATTGTCAGGACATGGCGACAATTTTTTTTTTTTTATTTTGCAAGTTTTTGGGTTTTTTTAAATGTAGCAATTTAATTGACTTTATTTAATTATACCGTATTTTTCGGACTATAAGACGCACCTAGGTTTTAGAGGAGGAAAATAGGGAAAAAAAATTTTGAAGCAAAAACTGGTAAAATATTTAATATATGGGAGTTGTAGTTTTGCAACAGCTGCAAGGCCACATTGACAGGTGACCCTGCAGCTGTATGGGGATGCATAGAGCGTTTTTTTTGCGGGGCCAGCTGTAATTTTTAGTTATACCATTTTGGGGGATATCTATTGCTTAGATCACCTTGTATTGAAAAAAAAACAGGAGGTGATTTAGAACTTTTATTTATTTCATATTTTTAAAGCTTTTTTTTTTTTTACTATTTTATTCCCCCCCGGGGGCTTGAAACTGCGGTCACTTGATCGCAAGTCCCATAGACGGCAATACAACTGTATTGTCGTCTATGGGACATTCTGTATATTAGTATTACGGCTGGTCATAGAGACCAGCCGCAATACTAATATAGCAGTGACAGACCGGGGAGCCTCATTAGGCTCCCGGCTGTCACCCGAACAGGTCGGCTCCTGCAATATCGCTGCGCAGGAGCCGGCCTGCAACTTTACAGGTACGGGGCCAGTGGGGACCGGCCCCGGGGGAGAAGAGGCCGCTAATACAGACTGCAGACCCGGCATCCGCTGTACTAGAGAGGCGGATGCCGGGGAGGGATAGTCGCCGGGGCCTGAGACATCGCTACGATCCTCTGCCCTGCATGAAGCCAGCGGCGGGGGCACGGAGGAGCCCCTGCCGCTGCTGGCTTCATGCAGGGCATAGAAGCGCAGCGATGTCTCAGGCCCCGGCACCTGTAATGGCGTCTATCACTTGCCGGCTTCCGTCTCTCTATTACAGCGGATGCCAGGCGCCACCTTCAGACTATAAGACACACCCTTCTTTTCCCCAAAAAAAGTGCGTCTTATAGTCCGAAAAATACGGTAATTTTATTTATATTTTAAATTATCAAAACATTAAATATTACCGTATGTATAACTGTCACCATGATTGTAATGAGCCACAGAATACAGGTAACCACAGTGAATGTCGTAAAATTAAACCCATTAGAAATTGGCGCAAATGCATTTTTATTTCCCATTCCATTTTGGGGGTTTCGTTACCCTCTCCTCGGCCTGTGTACGAGGTCCCGGTCCTTTTTCTTTTGTTCATCTTTGGTTTTCTGCCTAGGGCAGAAATGAGAGAAGAAAGTTCAGTTTGCGGGCTGCCTATCTGGTCAGTTAGCCGCAGTGCGGCCTGGTCCAGTTAGGCTCCGCCCACTTACAGTTAGACCGCGTTTGTGCGGCCTTCTTTTGGCCGCGCCATGGCCTGGGTTGGGCTGCACTTGCGGCCTTGTTTGGACCGCGCTTGCGGCCTTGTTTAGCCGCGCTCGCGGTCTGGCCGCTTTGTGGCTTGTTCCGGCCGCGCTTGCAGCCTAGTCTGGCTTACTTGCCACTTTCCTTAGTGGCAGTACCTTGCGGCCTACTTCCAGTCGCTTGCTCCACTTCCAGCCTACTGCTAGGCCGTCTGTCTGGTGAGGGGCGGGCCTTGGGCAGTGTTGGTTAGCTCCTCGCACCTTGCGGCCAGCTCCTTGCTTGTGGGGCAAGATCTTTATGTTCTATCCCTGCTTTTCTTGCAGGGTCTCAAGGTTCTGAGCCCCTTTTTATTCTCATTATGTTTTGGAGTGCAGGGCTCTGTGGCAGCGGTGGCCACGCCCCTTCCGGCCCCGTCCCTAGTGGAGATCCTCCTCTGGAGGCTCTGGGCCTTACTAGTTACTAGTGGGGCTTGCTGGCACTAGCATCTATTTGTGTAGCGGTTGCTTCATAGCTTTGGAGCTTCTTGTGCTAGTCAGCTCAATTATTCAAGCGCTGGGTGGCCTCTTCCATGAGTATGCAGGTCTTGCTATTATTTCCTATGGTCATACACTAACGTGTTTGTTCCTTCCGTAGAGTCAGTGGCTTGTAGCCCAGTATGTCTTCTACTACCCCTCCTCCGGAAGACCATAGAAGATGGAAATCTCCTCTAAGAGGAGGCATCAGGCCTGCGCTGAACGTGAAATTCCCCTGCCTGATGGTAGGTTTTTTTCTCACCAAAAAGAAAAAAAAAAAAAAGGGAAAATAAATATTTTTCTTTCCCCTTTGGCCCAGGCTATGTATGGGCCCGCAGCCGTTCTTGCAGAGGCCCTGCTCCCGAGAACATTTCTACTCAAGATGTTATTGTCTGCGTAAGAGACTTCATGTTGAGATAACTTCTTTTTCATGACCGTCCAGCCGTTGGACGGCCCTTTTTTCTCTTTTCTAAGGACATCAGAGATTCCATTTCCCACATCGCCAAGAAACAGCGCACTGATAGGTGCTCTTTGTCCTTGCCATCGCTGGTGCAATTAACCATGGACGACCAAACTGTTTCTTCAGACGAGGATGTCAATTCCAGCAGATCCATACTCCCCATGGATAAGATGGGGAAACTGCTGATGTCCATCCGGTCAGGCGACCAGGATGTTGATGGGGAAGCCTCTTCGTCCACCTCTGGGAGGCAGAGGGCCTTCCATGTGGACGCAGCCCTAGCCAGGTTGATGGAAACTGAATGGAAACATCCGTAAAGAGCTCATCTAGCCTCCAGCGTATTTAGAACCGTATCCGATTTCATCTCAGCTGGATCGATGGGGCCCTCCACCTAAGGTGAATATGGACGTGGCGAAGCTCTTCTGCCGTACAGTGGTACCTCTGGAGGACGGCTCTAATTTGCAAGACCTGCTGGACTGACCTGTGGACGAGACCATCAGGAAATGTAATTCGGCCTGCTCTGCGCAAACTTCGGTGGCCATATCCTCCACCGTTGTGGCTGACAGTCTTCGTTCCCGACTTCAACAACTGGAACTAGATATCGATTCCGGGGTCCCTAGGGATGATATTCTCTCTCATCAATGTCCTCCCTGTTCACTACTGCTGATTATCTGGGTGTGGCTTCCCGTGAACAGTTAAAGATAGCTTCTAAGGACATGGCACTATCCACTGCCGCCCGGAGACCCCTCTGGCTTAGGCCATGGAGAGTGGACACATCCTCGAATTTCACCTTGTGTACCCTTCCATTTGATCCTGCAGGCTTTGGGCACGCCCTGGACAATTTGATAGAAGGTTTGGCAGACACCAAAGACAAATTGTTACCCCAAGCTGCAAGAGGAGGCAAGAGCCCTCTGGTAGAGGTCGTGGCTCTTCCCGTCCCAGACCACAGCCAGGTAGGCACTCAAGAATCCGCCAAGAGACTCTGGACATGGTCGTGGTAGAGACGACCCCAAGAAAAAGCCTAACTTTTGACGGGTGCTTGCTCCCTGTGGCTGACATCCCTGTGGGAGGCGGACTCTCCCACTTTCTTCCTGCGTGGCAAAATTCCATTCAGGACCCCTGGGTACTTCAAGTCATCAAGAGAGGTTACACCATCAAATTATCTCTGCCACCTCTAGACCACTTCGTGTCAACTCTCCCTGTCGCTGAACAGTCCATCTTGGAGAACTCCATCGGGAGTATATTCAGAAGGGCGCCTTGGAACAGGTCCCTCCTTTGGGCAAGGCAAGGTGAGGGTCACACTAGACCAAAGGATCTCTACTTGCATGTACCCATTGTTCAACCACACAGTAAGTTCCTCAGGATTGCCATCCAGATCCCCGGTCACAGGGAGCATTACCAGTTTGCCACTCTTCCCTTCGGCATTTCATCCGCTCCTCACACCTTCACCAAGGTGAGGGCTCTAGTGGACGACTGGCTTATAAAAGCTCGGTCACTCCCAGTCCTCAAACGTCATCTTCTGTTAGCCACCTCCTTCCTGCAGAGGTTAGGTTGGCTAATCAATTGGGAGAAGTCAGAGGTGATTCCATCCACCCGGAGGAAATTTCTGGGATTCCTTCTGGACTGGGAGATCCTGCAAATCTCACTTTCCAGCCTAAGGAAGTTGAGAATACAGGTGGCTGCCCGTTTTCTCTACAAGACTCGGCGGATATCTATCAGAACCGCCATGAGGTGCCTTGGCCTGATGTCTTCCTCCGCCAAGGTGGTCCCTTCAGACGGAAGTGTTGAGCACCTGGAAAAGGTCTCCACAGGGGTTGCACAAGAAGATCTGCCTTTCTCCCAGTACCCGTCTTTCCCTCAGATGGTTGATACACCTGAAAGACAGAAGGTCCTTGGTACATCCAGAGTGGACCCTGTTAACAACTGATGCATCTCAAGCAGGATGGGGAGCCCATTTAGACAAGAGGACTCTTCAGGGGTATTGGAGCAGCTCGGAGGAGGGATCCTCCAATCAGAGGGAACTCAAAGCTATATACTTAGCACTGATGCACTTTGCCCCATTCCTCAAGGGGAAGGCTGTCAAAGTGCGAACAGACTACATGACGTCAGTGTTGTACCTAAACAAACAGGGAGGTACCAGGTCCAGACTTCTCCTGAAAGTGACAAATCTGATATTTGCCTGTGCCGAGACGAACCTGACCCAGTTGACCGCTGTTCACATCAAGGGCTCTCTGAACATAGTAGCGGATCAGTTGAGTTGAGGTATTACCGTATCAGGAGAATGGTCCCTCAATCCAGAGGTGTTCCAACGTATTGTCTAGATGTGGGGGCTTCCAGAAGTCGACCTCATGGCAACCCAACTCAACGCCAAAGTAGAAACGTTCTGCTTTCTGTATCAGGAGGACAATCCTTTGGCAGTGGATGCCCTGTCCATCCCATGGAGGTTCAGGCTGGTCTACATATTCCCTCCAGTTCCCATCATACCCAGGGTATTGATGAAAATAAGACAGAACCAAGTCCAGGCGATTGCCATCATTCCGTTCTGGCCGAAAAGGACTTGATTTGTCCAGCTCATACAGATGAGTCAAGGCATTTACTGGAGGCTTCCCCCTCTCCCAGACCTGGTCACTAAAGGTGGACCGAGATGCCAGGATCTGGTGAGATTCAACCTGACAGCCTGGAGGTTGACCAGTCCCTATTACTGAATAGTGGACTGTCAGAGGCTGTCCTGAGAACGCTTGCCCATGCAAGAGCGGATTCCACCAACAAGAATTATCGCAGGATCTGGAGGATCTTCGAAGCTTCAGTGCTCTGAATGCAGGATTGTTTCTACTAACCCCTCGGTGGGGTCTGTTTTGGACTTTCTACAGGACGGCCTAGACAGAAGACTAGCCCCCTCTACCTTAAAGGTACACATGGCAGCCCTGTCCGCCTATCTGGGGAGGCGTTTAACTCAACACCCTTTAGTTGGTAATTTTCTAAAAGGTGCAACAAGGATCAGACCTGCTGACTCTGCTCCGGTTCAGCAGTGGCACCTGGGGAAGGTCCTTTTGGGTCTTTGCAACTCCCCATTTAAGCCGCTAGATCAGGTAGATCTGAAATTCCTGGCCTACAAGACGACCTTCTTGCTTGCAATTACTTCAGCCCAGAGAGTGGAAGAGCTTCAGGCGCTCTCTTCCGAGGAACCCTATACCTCTTTCTTTGAGGACAGGGTACAATTATGTTTTTGCCAGAATTCAGACCTGAAGGCTTCTAAACCTTCGATTTCGTAATGGGTCAGAGAGGCCATCAAGTTGGCTTTCTCCTCCAGGTTATCTAAGAGCTCACTCCACGAGGGCTGTCGCAACTACATGGGAGGAGAGGAAGGCAGTACCTCTGGAACAGATTTGCTCGGCAGCTGCATGGACATCTTGGCCTTTGGCCGTTCTGTCTTGAGCTCTGTACGTTCAGTTGAGGAAACCCTCCCTAAGGGGATTACTTGACATCTCCCCACATTGTGCTGCTGTATGACGTCAGGGAATGGTGGTTTATGTAGATAAACTGTTTTCCCTTAGTCATAACAGCAGCACAAGGCTTTCCTACCTATTATTCATCTTATACTCTTGTATTAACACATGGGGGGAGGTCTCTGTGCCCTCTTATAGGGCCTAGTCATATTTAAATTAATTGCTGATTAAAATATTCCATCTGTCCTACCAGCACGCAGGCGCAGAAATACCAAACATTGTGCTGCTGTTATGACTAAGGGAAAACAGTTTATCTACATAAACCACCATTCTACCTCAGTCTGAATTTTTTTTTTTTTAGCATACATCATGTTGAATGAGGCCATTACGAAGTACAATTTGTTCCACAAATGATAAACCATCATGTAACTCTGTGAACTGAAAAGTCAAAAAAATTAAGGCTCTAGGAGTGTGGGGAGAAAAAGACTGATATTCAAAAATGAAAACTGGCTTGGTACTTAAGGGGTTAAAACTGCACCAGGCTGGTGTATATATCAGCACAGCTCCCATTCCTAACTATGTCTTTATCTGGCCGTATCTAAGCTTCTGTGGCATATACAAGCATTGTACAGGTGTGCTTCTAAAGCAGAGATTTTTTTTACTTTAAAAGAATGTGAAAAGCAAAAAGAGGGGAAGTTTAAAACATAGGCTCACCTCAAAATCAAATCTTCAGGGTGCACGGCTGAATGATCCCGGACTCCAGGGAAAGACGAAAGGTCAAGTAGTAGAAAAAGTATTCCAGTCCGCACTCCTGAGATTTACTTAAAAATTAACCTTTAATTATCCATATAAAAATGGGTAAATCCAATATAAAAATTTGAACGTGACAGTGATAAACACAAAAAGTGCATTTAAAAACCCATAAACCGCCTGACGCGTTTCTGGGTATGCTTTACCCCTTAGTCATAGCCTGATACTGCACTAGTATCCTAGGTTTTAAATACCGTACACACTTGCAAAAAACACCTGAACTGAATACCTTCGTTATTGCCTCCCATCTTGATATCACATAGAACAACATACAAATTGGACTGATAGTCTGTCAATAACTAATTATATTCAACATCTTAACAATTAAACTTTGAACAGTACATTGTTATAACACATACCTTTATAATATTACACAGAACCGGAACTCCGTAGACTCACAAATGTGCCGTCCTCCTATGACCTTATACTGGAGTTGTAACCAAACCTCCTTTTTCTGAATGGATAAGTCACGTGACCTAAAACTCACCAATGAGCAGCAACCGCCGCTCATAGGCTGTCTAAATCATGTGATCAGAATTAACCAATAGAAAATTCCTGCCTGTATATAGGTTTACTAAACGATCCTACCGTACCCGATAAATCCCAACCAGAAAGACTACAGCATATTGATGTAATAGACTGTTAATATAGCAAATAGTGGAAAGATTTAATAAATGTACATAAGATCCGACCTCAAATTGAGCCCACAGGGATTCCGACTATTGAATTTGAAGATATAAAACGCTTCTCTTTCCAGGAGGAGTTTTCTACTGTTACCCCCCCTTACTGGTTCTTTAATCCCCTCTAGTGCAAAAAAACGCAACGACTCAAGCTGTCCCTTGTGTACAGACGCAAAGTGTTGCGCTGCTCCCGATATATTTTCTGTGCCTGATTTCATACAATCCCTTAAATGTTCCGATATGCGAGTTCTTAATTTACGTGTGGTACATCCAATATAATCTTTATCGCATATAATACATCTAATGCAATAAACTACATTGGAACTCTGACAGTCAAGATGTGTCCTTAACTTGACTGTAAAATTGGATGCAAGGCTATTGAATACATTAGAGAATGTAGCGTATTTGCAGACAGAACATTTCGGAAAACCGCAGCCCCAAAATCCTGCATGATGTGAATGAACCTCTATTACAGCAGGTAGGTAGCTGGGGGACAAATCATCACCTAGAGTTCTGCATCTTTTGGCTACACAACGTATTCCTTCATCTAATATTTTGTTAGTGATCGGATCAGTTTGTAAGATAGGTAAATTCTTTTTTATTATGTTAACAATTTTATTGTATTCCAAACTATATGGGGTGGAAAATACAATTTTTTTGTCCTCCAATTTGTCCTGTGTATTTTCTTTGTTGTCATCTAATAATCTAATTCTTTCCTTTAAATCTACTTTTTTTACTGCTTCATTTAATATTCTATCTGAATAACTTCTATCTTTGAATCTGTTAATTGTTTCCAAGCTAAGTTCACGTTCAAATTTTTATATTGGATTTACCCATTTTTATATGGATAATTAAAGGTTAATTTTTAAGTAAATCTCAGGAGTGCGGACTGGAATACTTTTTCTACTACTTAACTTTAAAAGAATACCAAAAAGATGGTTCTAGGTGCTGTAGTGCCCCAACATATTGGCACCATCTCCAAATCTTTCAGTGTGACTGTTCTCAGCTAATATATATATAAATCCCCCAGGGGACGAGCTGAATACAGGATGGATGTGTTTAGTAATAATGCAGCAGAGCTCAGTCCCTGAAGAAAACTCCCCCTACGCTCCGAGAACCTCATTAGAATAAAGAATAAACATGCCTTTTCTCCCTTTCCATGGAGCTCTGAAACTTAAGAAAGGTATAGTTTTTATTCTGTTATCAGCACCTAAAGCACTATGGGAGCAGTTTAAAGTAACTGGGGGAAGTGATAGATTCCCTTTTATTTCAAGTCCCCGGACAAATCCCTTTAACCATAGTGACCAAATGCCACTAACCTGTTTGACCAAACTGCAGCGCTTATTTTCTATCACTTTGCACAAGACTATATTTATATGAAACCTGTAGCAATACCCCTCGCATCGCTATATTATAACCCAATTGAAGTGTAAAACTGGTTCCAATTGGGTTATAGCACCTGAACATCAAACTGTAGGGTATAGTCCTGTACTCAATAGACTGCAAGCCAAGGCTGTATATGAATGCCAAGATTTCCTCTGTATGCCGAGGACACTCATGGCAGCTGTGTTGCAGTACATATCTCCCATACACCACAAAATAAACACCATCATATGGTCTTCAGAAGATAATGCAATAGACTTCTGTATTTCAGGGAATTTTCAGGAACTTTTATCATAACGTGCATAGTTTTTCCCAGCAAAATTATCTCAGTACGGAAGGATGTGACCATCAATCATACCAGGGTCAGAGGTCAGTTTATTTTTATTTTTTTTATACACTGTGAGGGTTCATTGAAACCAAGGTTTTTGCTATATTTTACATAAGCCAGGCTCTAGCTGGAGCATAGAACAACTTACATTGGAATACAAAATGTGCCTATAGAAGTCATCAGTAGATTTTTCAATTGGGCGTGAAAACCACTGCAACGGGGCAGCTCTGTAACACTATCCCTAATAACGAACTTACTCTTGGGGAAGCTTTTGCACCCCTACACTGACATGAGGCAATGATAGAACACCAAGCTAGTTAAAGAAAATATTCAGTAAAATGAAATCCTCCTGACAGTGTGTCATATTTATTTAAAAAACAAACATATGAGGAAGTGATATTCGAGAACCTGTAACTTACAGCTCAGGGCTACACGGAGACGTTTAATAGCACTATTAATACATTTTAGCTATTTAGTTACAAATAAATGTATTGGCTATGTGCAGTCCTGTGTACTGCAGCTGTCATTAAATAGTTAAATTCACACGGTATGACTACAAAATGTCACAATGTAGCTCTGGCCTAAATACTACGAGAGCTGCAAATATCCCTAAAGGGAAGGGTGGAGTAGTTTTCATTAGATGGTCAACCCATCAGAAGAGAAAAGCTAATGGAGGGTTTACTGGAATGAACAAACATCTGGTGTGTTCAGTACGTACACCTACACATATTAGGAATTGCCTTTTCAGCAATTTCCCAACACATCCATTATCAGTATTCTCCCTTTATAAGAGGGGAGGTGGCAATTCATATTCCTTCTGGTCTCCGTATCAGCGTGTTAGCAAGCATGTGCTGTTTCATGGCCATCTGACACAGTACACATACAGGCTAGTGAACTGCACTGGACAATAGACTGCACTGTTGGAGAATTTAATGGCGCTTGTAACCAGAACTCAGCATATCAATCCAGCCACGTGTATAGGTTATGGTTACCTGAAAGTGTCGCACCTCATCAATTGTGGCCTATGTTTGCAAGACATAAGCCTATTTTTTCTGTCAGTATCATTCTGTCTCATTGCATCAAAAGTTAGTTTGCATATTGACAAAAACAGCAATATCTCCGCAACAGATGCACCAATTCACAATTTGATTTTGGTGACCCTAACCCATCTATCAGCAGGTTTGGGTTGTTATACTGGGTTTTGGTGACAGGAGTTCTACTACACTTTAATCTAATCATCTAGCCATATCATTGAAAACATCAGTGGGGACCGACTGGCGGGATCCACACCAAACTTGACAAGCCTTATGTGTCATCCAGCTCTCCCTTGGCGTCCCATAGAGTTATATGGCCTTTTGGCTAAGATCAAGTGTAGTATCTGTTCTTATCAGAACCAGTTAGTATGTGCTCCTATCCAGGGGTGAACCTAGAGCCTTTTTGCTGCCTGAGGCGGACGACCTTCATACACAAATTCACTATTGGATTGTTCCTACAGGATTCTGATAATCTGTGGTATATTAAGAAAGCATTATTCCTTCAGTTCTCTAATATATAAATAGTTGTCAGAAGTCTATGTGTGACCCAGTATGTTGATGACTATGCACTACCGTGTAAATATTTGTCAGTTTAAAGTTCATGAAGTCCAATGAACCATCCAAAAGAGCCGTCTATTCTGCAATCTTAGCTTGGCCTCTAACAATATTTATAAAATGTGCAATAAAACAAATATTCTGTTGTACTGACCTTGTATGGCACTCTCAGGCCACCAGATCTCATGTTCCTGTAGGACACATTGCGCTGCATTGCATTGTAACATAAGTGGTGTTTCTCCAGGCTCCACTCTGATGTATGGCTTAATTCACAGCTGTGCAAGGGTTTCCATTCGGGGAGAGGGGGGGGGGGGTCTGCTTGGGGACCCCCAACCAGAAACCTAATCCGCATAAAAAAAGTGGTTATCTTAGAAATCTGTGGACCCTATAGGCTATAGTGGAGTCCGTGTAGTTTCTGTATGAAAAGTGAGGAGAGGGGGTACGGAACCCCCGAACGCAGATGTGAACCAAGCCTAAGAATAAAATGACTGACACCCCTCACAATGCAATGCACAAAGGGTAAGTTCACACAGTGTAAAATGAAGAGGAATTCCCTAGTATTTTCCACGGCTAACTGCAATGGGATGCTGATGTACTGCATCGCTGCTGATCAAGTCCAGATAAATGGGCCTTAAAGGGGTATTCCCAATTTCGCCTGTTCAACCACTTACATGCTGTGTGCTCTGTTCACTTCCTGGTTTTCTCGGTACATTGGTAGGCGGGGTTTCACTTGCTCTGCTATCTGTCTTCATAGCAGTATGTTTGCAGTCAGTAATGAGGGATTGGTTGTAAATGAATTGCCACAGTATGAAGCTGATGTAGCACAGCTGGATTTGAGTCAGTTTGCATTACATACAGAGGTTACGGACTCCCTATCCCTTATCAGCCAAATTCAATTAAACTGACTGATAAGTGGAAGAGCAGGAAATAGACAGCTCAGAAATACCGGAGCACTCCCCTCTCCTATCTGAGAGCAGGAGCTCCATTACTTGTCTGTGGCAGAGACACAAACAGCTCAGAGCTGCTGCCGAGCACTCAGCCCCTCCGTCCCTCCCGAGAGCAGACGCTCCATTACTTGTCCGTGGCAGAGACATACACAGCTCAGAGCTGCACCCTCTTCCCTCCTGCTCTGCCCACATTCATGAAAAGAGGCAAGGGGGGTCCAGAACCAATAATGTGATGCATCTTTAGCACAATTTTGGGCCATGTGCTAAAGATGTACCACACTATACCAGTTTCCAACGCGGGTGTAAACCAGTTGGGCTCCCAGCTTACCAACAAGGCACTCATTGTAAACCATCTCAAGGGTATAGGTCAGAATAATATACTGAGTAAATTAAGAAACTATCCAGTTTAATCTTACATAGTGTAGTCATACTGTATGGCTGAGATGATCTCAAGGAACAGAGAGAGTATCCGTTCTCCCTGAGCCCCATCTTCTCAAACACACTGTAGTGGCCCCAATCATCTTGCTGCTGCCTAAAGGCCTGATGCTGTGTGGACACAAATCCTCATCTCACAAAGCAAAAATGGGCCCATTTCAAGGCAAGAGTTAGACAGTAATTTACTACTGGAAAATTTGTATCGTTGACATTTCAGGAATTTGCAAAACAGTGTCCAGGAATATTTGCATGTACCTGTATAATGGGCCCCCAGAATGAATTTTACTGGTAGGCCCAAGGCACCCTAGTCCAACCATGGTTATGCAGACAGGGGCCTAGAAAACAGACAACAGATACAGAAAATATGTTGGAAACTTGTTTCAATATGCAAAGACTAGCATGTATTTACTAAAACTAGAAAATCCACACAAAAAAATAAATAAATAGGGAAAATACAGATCAGGGGCTTACTACAACCCAACACATTTTACCCAGCTTCTTCAAGAGACTCTTGAGAAACACTGGGTGAAACTTATTTTTGAGTGTGGTAGGTAATGCCCTAGCCTGTGTTTACCTGTTAAATGTTAACTTTCTTTGTGTGGCCATTTGCTGCCTTGTACTTGGGACTTGCACCTTACACTTTATGTATTAATAAGGCCCTCATATACTTTTGTATTTGATATTTACAGCTGGACTGATATGGATTCCACAAGTGGTTATCTATCCATGGAAATAAACGTAAAATACATATAAATCTTATTTTGATGTATTAAAGATTATATCCGTTTTGTACTTTTTCTTCGCTGTATTGCTCTTGTAGGTAACATTAGGAACAACAGCAGCAGCTTAAAGGGAGTCTGTCACTACAACTCTTTACATCAACCCAGCTCTACACAGATAGGATTACCTGAATTAGTATTCCCTCCTTGACAACTGATGCCTCTATTAACAAGATATGGTCATTTTATCGAGCAGAAAATGAGTCTTAAGAGTGTAGAGCAAGTTATGTGATAGTCAGATGTGCTCTCACTTTGCATTGTTGTGATAGTATGCAGATCACTTGTTTGTTCCATTAGCTACTACTGGTGCTGGAAACTGTCCTAGGGAGAACACTGGATATACAATCAATGGGTGGATGAGGCTTAAGCAATAACTGAGCACTAAAAGTTCAAAGTGCATTTGTCAACTTCAATCCAATCATTTCTTTATTGGAAGTTAGCGGTTCTGGTCGGCTAATACTTTGCCTCCTCTACACTACACATTTCAGAATAGTGTGAGCTGTGTTTTCTGGTATAAGGAGTAACTTTTTCTGACTGTTCAGTCTCCCATCAATCACACGACATAGATAAAGGTCATGTATGTGCGTTGGTGCTATATCCAGTTCAGTTTTCCTTGATTGGAGTGGAGTTTTGTCCCACAACCAGAAGTAGGATCATTTACAGAGAACTGTCAGGGTGTTGGTATGGTTGTTGACCTGTCTGACATGTTCTGCCACAGACTGAAACCAACACTTAACTGTGAAGGTATACTCCTCAACTGAACAGGAAACTGCGTATTGTATTTCAGAAGGCACATCCTGGTTAGATACAGACAACAGATACTGGAACCATCAATACAATGTAGAACTTTAAAGGGACAGAGCAGCATTTAGAGGAAAGGAAGGAAGGTTCTCAGTGAGGCCAAGACCCCACTTTTCCTGTTTCTCAGTAGTCTCCCTTTCGTTGAATACAATTGTGCACATTAAGAGAGATCACATGGGATGACGTAGCAAGATCCAAAGTAAGCAGTCATGTGCACTCATGCATGTGACACTCACAACCCCTCCTCTCCCTCACAATAACTCTAGGTTATCCTGGTTGAACCTGCCTGCTTCATAATCTGTGCTAACAACATCTCTCGCAAGAACAATTTTGCTGCCAATCAGCCACAAGCATCGGAGTCTCTGCTGGAAATTGGTTTCAATCAAGAGAAATGATCTCCTTCCATCACCCCCTCACACATCATGTGGAGCCGCAGAACATAGCTCATTGCCTTGTGACTCTCCCCTGGCTGCTATAGTAACACTCTTGCCCTTGCCAACTTGTATGACCAATGCACCCAGTGCCAGGTAACAACCGCAAGCAAAGAAATAACATATATTGCAAGGTCTAAATTAAACATCCACAAGCACTGTAGTGAATATATAACATTCTGAGACTCTCATTCAGCTGCCAAACAACCCCATTTAGATGAATTTAATGGATCTGCCATTTGTGAATCCACTTCAAGCTGAACAGACAATTTAACATGGACACTCAAGGACTTCCAGTGGATTGAGCAGCAGGAATAAGTAAATTCTTTTTTACTTCCAATTCCTTTTGCAGACATTCCTGATTTAGCTAAGAAAAAAAAAAAGCAAAGTTTGCAACAAACCAAAAAAAAAAGCTGCATTTCCGCAATGTAAGGGCCTTAGCCTTAAGCAGTTTCCGGACCTCCATAAAAGTGCAAAGAACCTGTGTAGCCTGATCCTGCAGTCATGCTCCAACTCCTCCCTCCCTTAGGGGGAACCTTCTCAGGAAATATATCAAGCGCTACATTTACTTCTCAGTTTTTAGGAACGGAGAAGTCAATTTCATAAGCTGTAGCTCAATATCATATAGATAAGGGAGGATACAGGAGTGTTGGCAGATGTACTTCTCTAAACAGAAACTAACAGCTTTGGTCTTAACAGGTTTCATTTCTCAATCTTGCTGAATAAATATTTTATAACACCCAGGGCAGGACCTGTAGATGACTGCAAAGAATACAAAGCACAACATCACCTGGAAGAGAAGCTGCCATGCTGAATCAATAGACAAGAAAATACATTCTGGTAAGGAATAAATCTCAATGCTGCCCAGAGATTCTTCTGAATTGCATCTGTGCTTGTTAAAGGGATAGACCTCTGCAATGAGGATCTTCTATAAGACTGGAGACACGTGAACGACCACGCAGGTTTTTTTCCCCTCCTATATCGGCTCAAATGAATGAGCCGACACAGGAGGGTGCTGCCGCTAGGCAGAAGCCGCGGCCCAGCGCGCCGCGGCTTCTGCCTGAAGATAGGACATGTCGCTTCTTTTCTCCGCTAGCAGCAGCCCGCCGCTAGCGGAAAAAAGAAGCCCGGCGGTCTGCATAGACCACCATTGTAAAAGAGCGGATTTTGAAGCGAAATCCGCTGTCAAAATCCGCCCCTTTGCCACCGTGTGAACGAGCCCTAATGCTTTTTGGTGTAGATTATGCTGTTTTTTGTTTGTTTAGACCAAAGTCATGAGCAGATTCAAAAGAAATAGGAAATTTAAAGAAAGGACTTCCCTTTCTTGATAAATCTACTCCTGGCTTTAGTTCAAAACTCTGCAGCAAAATTTGATCCAAAAGAGTTACAGAAACTGCATGTAGATAGCTAGTCTGAGAAATATATGTAATAAAGAAGTGCTACCTTAGGCCACATGTTGCAGGGAAAAAAAAAAACAAAAACAAACCACAATCCTCCTGGTTAAGCACAGAATCACACTAAGGATATGTTCACACTTTTTTTTTTATGCAGGCTGATTTTGAGGCAAAATCTGCCTCAAAAAACACGTCCCATTCATTTCAATGGGAGTCAGTAGCAGAAGTTTCCTGAAGCAGATTTTTTTTTATCCTGCAAAAGACTGTATGAGTATACCTAACTATGTAAAAGCAAAACTTATAATAAGTCATCAATATCATAATCAAGTGGGGAGCCTGATGAAGTGCATTTAGCACGAAACGGTCGTCGCTTCATTTCTTCTACATTCCATCTACCCTACCCCCGTCTGTAAATGCTGTTCAAGTACCTATTTTTATGGAAGATTATTAAAGTTTGGTGAATTTTACTACTGGCTGGTGAGTGCCCTGATTTTTTTCTATTTTTTTGCACTATATTGGACTATTTGTTTAACAGTGAGCACCACCTGAATGCCAGATCATCTAGTTTGAGATCCAGTGATTTGGTGTATGTTCACACCCACAGAACGGTGCCGCTGCTTTTGAACTTTTTTGCATTTTATAATCAAGAGGAGTCTAACACTCAGCATCCAGACTGAATAGCTGCTACTTAATCTGCAGTGTATGACTTAGACCTCCTCGTACATGGTGTAGTGCCTGTGCTATTGCAATTGAATGGGAGCAGAGTGGCAGCGCCACACTCCAACCAGTGCTCAGTGAGCTGCTTACTTATAGCGCCGCACACAGGGCAGCTACAGTAGCTATGATCAATGGGAGCACAGGGTGACGAACCCCCAGCAGTCCGATATTGATGACCTATCCTAAGAATAGGCCACTGATATCTAGTTTTGTACAATCCCTTCAGCAACTGATCGTGACCTTAACACCCATACTAGCTTTGGTAGTGAAATGCAAGCATCACTGTGACTGATGTGGTTCATGGTGTACTCGTGGTTGTTGGACTTAGAGGGGGATAAATTTAGCATACTACAATAGGAGTTAGAGGGGGGTCGATGAAGGCATGAAGCAGCATCTGCTGGCTTATACTGCAAACAGATCAGTCCTTGTAAGAGAACAACTTTAAAGATGGCAAACATGTCAAAGAGATCATACAACAATTATAAAGAATATATCCTTATAAAATACTATGTTGTGGTTGATGCCCCTCCTGAAAAAGCAAGACTAAAATGGTAAATGTTAATAGGGTGTATGCCCCAAAACAGTTCTATGAGGTCAGACTGTGTTGGGTCATACTTCTTTGATAAAAGAAACAGAGGACCGAGAACTTTTATTCCAGGTAACCCGAACAGACTCATAGGCTCATTACTCCCTATTCTGTGCAAAGTATCGGCAGTGTTTTTCCTGGATCAGTTCTAATTTTCTTGGATGACTTAATATCTCAAAAGCTTGCCTCGAATACGAATGGGGACTAAAGCATTCAGACATGGCCTGACTACCAGAGTGGTCCAATGATATACATTCTTATAGCCTTCAACAGACGACAACATATAACATTAGACATACTGGAGTGGGAGTATCCAAGTACTAAACAGAACCTTGTACTAGGAAGCAAACCCTCAGCGACGCAGTGACCATATGCCTTCTAGATCACTTCATATTCATTTATTTTGAAAAGGATTGAATGGCCAAGTTATACAGAATGCAAGTCTGAAATCTGTCATTAGTATTAAGAAATAAAGAAGCAGAAATCAAGTTTTTCTTCTCGTCGGATTCCACATGGATATAAACGACGGACAATTTTGGGACAACATTTGACAAAAACTGGTTATTGAAATTAGAGCATAAATTTGTATATTCCATCACTGGGAATATGCGATATGCCATAGTACAAACTTAAAAAGAGAGGTTCATACATCACTGCAGTCTGCGATAGCTCTTACATAACTCATGGTCTCTAATGTCTCCCCATCCCCCATTTTTCACATGAGGCGACAATGCCGCCATTGAGTATCGCCTACTGATCACTAGGTTTTCAGGAAACAAGTAATTCTGGTTGCCTGTGAAAAGAGCTTCCAGTTTGGCACTTTCTGTCGTTGGTTTACATGATTTCTTATGGTGCATTCCACAGCTTCCAGTGTGATAAATCCTGGGAACCTCAGCGACCATAACTTTCCAGAACTTAGGAAGACAAGTAACAGTCAGATGTTGAAGTGTCCAGTCCCAGTTATAGTCATCATAAGTGCAAAAAGTATCAGTGCACTGGATAAGTTTCTGGTAGGTGTCCCTGCTCATGGCCATCCCCATGTTGTGTTCTGTAGACTTCCATGTCTTCACCTCCACTTTATCTGCTTTCTCCGAGAACGACTGGAGACGGGTGTAGGTCCCAAGGGTCATCACATCACAATCGGGGCATTCCTCATTCTTCCGAGTCCACATCTTTTTAAGTACGTAATAAAAGTCTGGAGCCAGGTAATGATCTTCTTCAATAAACAAGACTAGACCCTTGTGGTCTTTCATAATCTTAATCTTCTCCCACACAAAATGCAGTTTCCACCACCAGTGATGTTTCGTCTGTGAGAATTTTGCTTCTCTGTAATGCCCAAAAGAATCTGGATATTCAGCATTGAGGCAGCCAAGCTTAATCGCATCCTTCTTCTCTATGTCTCTAGGACAATCCTTAGGGTCATGTCCAGGGAATTCATTCGGATAGAGCTGGATACTGAAAGGGAAAAATATCTGAAGCACTTGACAAAAGTCTACACTGGCCACAATCTGGTTAATTTCTGGGGACCAGTAGTCATGACTGAAGATCAACAGAATGTTTTCTATACCCTTTGCTCTGCGCAGGGACTCCAATAGATAGCGCAAATAGTCAGGACGATTGTGTACCTGCACTACTATCACTATGTCATCCGAAGGACGTTTTATGGTTTCCACATTTTTAATTGTTTGGTCAAAATTGAGCTGGAACACCACAGACCTGTACGCCAAGGTCATATTGTCCACTTCTGGTTTCTGTACTTTGTCCACCACTGACTCATTGGCCATTTTTCTAATCCCTGGTGACACATGCCCCCTGCTGTGTGGTTTCTCAGCCTCAGGGTCTGGAACAAAGTCATTTTTCTTCTGTTTACCACTGTTCCATAATGCCAAGCCACAAGCTACCACCACCAAAGTGAGGATGATCACTTTCCTTTTATATATTCGGCACCTCATGATCTGCAGCAAATGGAGGGAGGGAAGTTGCTGGAATAACACACACAGGGCCTGCCTGTGTGATCCAAATCAAAGCCCAGACGGAAACATTAAAAGAACAAATCTTTTTGGCTAACTCATTTTCCCATCTGATGAGGATATGACTCGCAGCTCCAAGTGGGCGATCAGATGCATCTCTTATCCCTCGGAGCCTCGCACACATTGACTGAGGCAGATCACCGGCTGGGAACAGGCTTCATGCAACATCTGCTACTTGAGGACGCTCAGCACTCTGTCCTCAGCAGCACTCCCCCTGCAAAAGAAAACGAATAAAGATAATCCTGGGAAAGAACCAACCAGCCCCAAAAAAGCTGAGTATTATTGTAGTCACAGAATTTACTATGCTATAAAATCTGAACATATCTAAATCCAAACTACAAGACAACTCTGGAAGAAAACCACAGACATGTGAGAAGTAATCATGACCCTTGGCCTCTCTATAGCGGTCCTTATCTCTGAGGGATTTCATCACTCCATAGGGAGAGCCCACCAATTAGGTGTGTGGAGTCTTATTAAGCCATGAGCGCTCCACTTTGCAAAGTAACATGGGAAGAATATGCAAATCTGACTTCCATGAGGTCTTATCTCTGAGTGCAAGTAAAAGGGTTCAGTGGAGTACATAGGACCAGAGCCCTTCTGTCTAGTGATCTCAAGAATGTCAATGATGACAACATACAGACGTGTCAGTTCTTTGAAATGGTCAGACCTCAGCAGAGAGACCAACAAACTTTCTCATCAAAAATTAAAGAGCTTGTTTCCTGGAGACTTGTGGCCTCTATAAAGCATATCTCTGGCATACAGTGACTGCACATGTACTGAGTATTTGCAAACCACTGCACAGAAAACAGATATAGTTCTGTACATGAAGTATACAGTAGTGAAGCTAGTTTTCTACCCAAGCACATTATTAGCGAATACTACACTGTGTTCTAGTTCTCCTATTGTCCCATGTGATGTCACATTGAGGTTCTCCTAGGAAAGCATTGGTAAAGGACTTCAAAGTCGCAATAACATAGGGCAATGGACGGCACCAATAATTCACTCCTAAAGCTCGCAGCATTATTTACCTCATGCACAGTACTATCAGAAAAGGTCTCTCTCTTTAATGATTTATTAAGTATAAAACTTTGCCCAGGTTACCTGGAACCATGACAAGAGATGGGCTGCCACCAGAGAATGCCCAGCACTGTACTGAGAACCACTGTTGTATTCTGAACCATCATCACAATGATAGAACATTGGGACATGGAAAAACTTATCTACATGGCCTGTTCCACAAAACATATAGAGGTCATATAAGACTTTATGATATTGGCTCTTCTACCCAGGTTTGATCTACCTTTCCTTTTAAATAAGAGAAAAAAAATTCTGTAACAGCAAAAACGCATACGGGGGAAAATGAATCTCCCCAACTTGTATGGTGGTACTCCAATTTTTTTTTTTACATAAAAAAAAAATCCAATCCGTCAGCAGCTTGTAATTTGATGGAAAACATCCTTTTTTTATTTGGAAAATACGATGCCATTTTCCATATAAAAAGGACTTTCCGTGAAACTACAAGCTGCTGACAGATTAGAATTTTTTATTTAATTTTTTTTTTTGTTATAGGCAGCAGTCCCTTAACTCCAGCTTCCCCACTTTGAGTCATAGTGAACGGTTGCTAGAAATTAATAGCCACAGTACAGTTTAGTAGCGGGCAGGATAAATTCTGAGGAGGGATTGTGCATGTTGTAAAAAGCCCCATTAAAGTGAAAGGTCCCTTTTGAGCGCCACTTTACAGGAAATATAAATTCAACAATTTCATAAAAAGACAACTCACTGTTTAAACATGTTAGGCTAAGCTCATACTACCGTTATTACAGTTCATTGCTCTTATCCATCATAGGAGAACAGCAACGAATATTAACTGTAGCAGACGGACAGAGACAGGCGGCGCTTCTTCCCCCCTTCTTGATTGCTATTAACGTACACAACATTACAATCCACTGATTGAAGGGACCATGGGGCACCATTGAGTGCTGTGGCTGCTATACGGGTTATAATGGTTTAGATACCTCTGGTGGAGGCTTATCTCACTTAGGAACTACAGATCGACATTTTGAAATCAAACGCCCAATGCCTAGTGCCCATTCCTAGCACCTGCCATCAGGAGAGTCCAGGGGCTGCTAAACACGTTACATGGTTGGCCTACCCTAACGAAAACCGGTTTGTTTGGCCACATAATGTTCACACAAAGCAGTCACAGCCAGAGTAGTGCAGTCTCACTCCATACACTATACAGTAAGCCAACATAGGACACACTGTCCTGCTCTATTCCAGCTACTACACCACTGGCAGGACATCCAGCAGAATAAAGAGTGCAGCTCTGAAGCATAACACAAGTAAGGCAATGTAGTCACAAAGTTACTCAGCTTTGTAGGTACATTATACTTGTATCTAAACTGTAAGGCTGGACAAGTAAACATGCCATTTCCTGGTGGCCACACAATGTGACTGCAATCCATGAACATCGGCCTCATCAGTAGTCAGGAATGGTTAGAAAGCTCATATGTATCATATGTCTAATAACAACACCCTTGTGGTCTCCTCAGAGCCTAGGGGGCGCTCATCCCAACAAGACGCGTAGCAGTGGGTCAGATGCATAAGTGCCCTCTTCTACTTCCTGCAGACAGGACGCACTGCTCTTACATGTGTGTCCTCATGGCACAGGCAGCAGACCAGGCCGATGGATCCAGTAAAATGCAGTCACGTCTGTGGTTTCTACGGGAAAGCAACAACCCCCATCATGTACGTCTGCCCGCACACACAATAGCGGCTCTGCACACCGCACAACGGTCACACATCACGTCATCACCGACCCGTCACACGTAACAGGCGGGCCACCGGAGCCCCGCCTCCAGCCGTCTGGCCCCTGGGCCACCTCACCTGAGGCTTCTGCTGCCGCTGTCCTGTCAGTGCTATGCTATGCTTGTGCCCCCCCACCCCACAACGAGCTCCCTGACCCAGCGTCTCCCTACCGGCTCCTCCCTCTCACCAATCCCATTCGCTACCCGAGGTCGTGACGTGCGGTTGCGGATTGGGAGCCACTAGCAGTATCAACTGGAGGGTAGGAAAGGGTTGACACACCATGTTGTGCGCCAATTGGACAAGGCTCAGGAAGCAGCTCTTACGTTAACCAATGATAGTTGGGAGGTGGATCAAGGAATTTTTCGTCAGGAGATGAACCAATAATTGGGTTCGTAGAAACTTCACAAATGCTATCAACCAATCACAAGGTACGTTTTGAAGTCAGACCCTGGTCATTAAATAACCAATGAGCGGTGAGAATGAGTTTCAGAAGGCGGGGCTAGTGTAACATGACGGTTTACATACCAAATAGAAAACAGTTTAGCGTTGTCTAGGCGCAATGACTAGGACAGGATACAGGTGGAACTGTGTTTCGCTGAGGGGTTACAAAAAGGCGGGTTGGCTAGCTAAAGACTGCACAATATGTATGTGCTTTAGAAAGGCTTCGACAAAATGGCCACTTAACAAGATGATCATAGGCTTTTTCTGGCTATAGGGCTGAGAGTTGTTATAGTCCAAGTTAGAGCTAGATGACTGCATTATCTCGTTGCATATGACTGCTGTTTTGTAGAACTAGCGCCATTCCTTTCCATATCCTATGCCTAGTATTACAGCCCATTTCTATAGACTCTTGGGTGAGCTGTGATACCAGACACCACCTACTGACAAATGTGGCACTGATTCTAGAAGCAAAATGGGATTATTGGATACGTCTGGCTGGATAAATAATTAAAATATACCTTTTATTAACCCCTTGAGGACCTGCCCATTTTTTGTTTTTTTGCATTGTCGTTTTTCCCTCCTCACATTTCAAGAGCCATAACTTTTTCATTTTTCAGTTCACAGAGTCACATGATGGCTTATTGTTTGCTGGACAAATTGTACTTTGTAAAGGCACCATTCAATATGCTGTGCAATGTACTGGGAAGCAGGAAAAAAAACATTCAGAATGAGGCGCAATTGGAGAAAAAATGCATTTACGCCAATTTCATATGGGTTTAATTTTTACAGCGTTGACTGTGTGGTTAAAAAGACGTTACCTGTGTTCTGCGTGTCAGTACAAACACGGCAATACCAAATTTATATAGTATTTGTAATGTTTTGATACCTTTAAAAAAAAAATGAAAAACTTTGCAAAATAGAAAAAAAAAAATTGTGTGCCATGTTGTGACACCTGTAACTTTTTCATATTGACATGTATGGAGCTGGGTATGACGTGTTTTTATGCAGGACAAGATGACCTTTTTATTGATATCATTTGGGGATAGATCTGATGGTTTCATCACTTTTTATTCAATTTTTTATGGGAGGTAAAGTGTAAACTGCTATTTGGCTATTTTGATTTTTTTTTTTTTGTTGCTATGCCAATCACAGTATGGGATAAATATTTTAATAGTTTGGGCATTTTGGATCGTGGGGACACCTAATGTGTTTATGTTTATTTACTTTTATATCTGATCAAGGGGGGGGGGGGTGATTTCAACTTTTGTATTTTTTTTTCTACTTTTAAAAGCTTTTTTTTTTCCTTCTTTTACTTTTATGATCAGACCCCCTAGAGAACTTGAAACCTAGGGGGTCTGAACGCTCATACTATTCATTACAATACTACTGTATTGCAGCGAATAGCAAAATGCCATCACTTCTATTAGATGCTGCCTCTGGCTGCATGTAATAGATATATTGCAATGACAAGCCTGAGAGCCTTCAATAGGCTCCTGGCTGTCATGGCAACAGATCACCACCCTACAGCAGACACCCAGCGCTAATGTCCGCACTGATCATGGGCATTAACCCCTTTGGCACCTCGGTCAAAGTTGCCCAAGGTGCCATTTTCCCGGCA
Organism: Leptodactylus fuscus; assembly: GCF_031893055.1. Taxonomy (NCBI): domain Eukaryota; kingdom Metazoa; phylum Chordata; class Amphibia; order Anura; family Leptodactylidae; genus Leptodactylus; species Leptodactylus fuscus. The sequence continues at coordinate 98,113,951 of NC_134271.1, forward strand.
GCATGTGGCAATCACTGGCACCCAGAGCAAGGTCCCAGATCCCGTTGCCATGACAGCAGGGAGCCTTATAAAATTCCCGTTCGGTAAACGCCGTAGTAGGAAATTTTTTTTGCCTTTGATAAAAATTTGAATAAAAAGTGATCAAAGCAATAGTAATTCCTCAATGGTAAAACTAAAAAGTACACCTGGTCCTGCAAAAAAGACACCCTATGCATCCCCGCACACAGAGGTATAAAAAAAAGTTATGGGTGTCAGAATATGACGACTTTTAGAGAAAAAAAATTGGGGGCATAGTTTTTGATTTTTGTTAAGGGGTAAGGGTGCATGCACACTACGTAACGCCGGGCGTGTATGAGAGCCGTACACGCCGGCGTTACAGCAGGGCTGCCGAACACTTCCCATTCACTTCAATGGGAGCGCTCGTAAACGCCGCTGTTACGAGCGCTCCCATTGAAGTGAATGGGAAGTGTTCGGCAGCCCTGCTGTAACGCCGGCGTGTACGGCTCTCATGCACGCCTGGCGTTACGTAGTGTGCATGCACCCTTAAAATGTAAATAAAACCATATAAATTATGTATCCCCAAAATCGTACCGAAACATAGAATACAGATGACATGTCATTTTGGCTGCACAGTGAACGCCGTAAAAACAAAGCCCGTACAAGAGTGCACTTTTTCTTCAAATCCACCCCATTCTGATTTTTTTCTAGCTTCCCAGTACAGAATAATTAATGGTGGCGTCATGAAGAAAAATTTGTCCCGCAAACAGTAAGGCCTCATATGGCTCAGAGCGGAGAAATAAAAAAGTTGTGGGTTTTGGGAGGGGGGGGGGGGGGTCAGAAACAAAAATAAAAAAAATGCCTGCAGCAGGAAGGGGTTAAAAAACAATCTAGGCAATGATAGACTCGCTTTAAGGCAGATCATCGCAGCTAGTCTTAAAGTTACTTTCCTTTTATAATTGTGTCCTGTTTCTAACATTTGTTATTTAATAAATGGTATATTTGAATTATTTATCCAGCCAGACCTATCGAGCAATCCCTGAGTCTGTAAGCTATATGATAGTGCCTAGTTAGAGGGTCACTTTTCCTTATTTGTACGTTAACTGCATGTGAACTGTTTCTAGAAGAACTTTTTCTGTTTCTGTAATATCACACAAGCAATTGCAGAGCTGCAGTATGAAGCATAGCAGAGGGACAATGGTGTATTTTGAGCTGGTACAGAAGGTTGGTTTCTGCTGTTACTGCAGGAAGAAGTGTCTAGAATGTTCCAATAGAACATGTCACGGATAAACTTAAATTACTCCTTTGCGGTGAAACCACATGCTGTTCACATAGCTGCAGGGCTAACACATCCATGGCTCTTGTAATAACGTCAAGCTCAACTCTGTGCTAAACATATGTTCACAACTGTATCAATGTAAAAGTTCTCATTTACCTAAGTAAATATCCCTGAGCAGTGTGTACTTATTTAGTCAGGGAAGTTTCAGGCTTAGGAGTAATGCCAACTTCACTCTAGCATTCAACTCTCTGTCATTTGGGTCCGCATGGGGAGCCGAAAGATGGAGAGCCTGTCCACTTAAAAAGTGGTTACCCAAGGACACCCACAGATCCCATAGACTATAATCAGGTCTGTTGGGTTTCTAATGGGTTTATAGTGAATCCCTCAGAGAGAAAAGTCTTCCTTGCAGGACTTTCCTCTCCACTGATTTTAGATGGAGTCTCCAACACAGATGTGAACTAGCCTCAGGCTTTGAACACTTAGGCTGGGTTCACACGGGGGGTTTTGGTCTGGATTTTGACGCAAAACCCGTGTCATAATTCAGCTCAAAAAACCACCTTCCATTGAATTCAATGGGTTCTTTTTTCAGCGAGCGATTTGTTCCCGCTTGCAGAAAAAAAGAAGCGACATGCCCTATCTTCAGGCGAATTCTGCAGCTGATTTATCTGCAACACTCCCTCCCGACTAGGCCCATTCATTTGGGCCTAATCTGGAACAGAATGCCGCAACTGGATGCCTGTTCAATGTATGCACTGCACCGGCATCCAGTTGCGGCTAGCCGTCTTTTGGACCGGATTCTGAGGCGGCCTCTGCCTCAAATTCCGGTCCAACCCCTCCCCCCCTGCTGCTAAAGCCGTTGGAAACTACTGTGGAATCCGCAGCAATAATGGACTTGCTTCAGGTTAAACGTTCCTCTAAGTTGTAAAGAACTTTTCATAAATGAGTAGTACAGGTGAATATAAAGAAACTTTGTAATACATCCTATTAAAGGGGGACCACCGTGGGAGACCCCAGCACCCAGAGCACCAGTTGTAGTAGGTCAATTTTTTCTGTGGATTTTCATTGACGACTTAACCTTTGGTAAAGCATAGGGTAGACTCTACAGGAGAAAATGCAAACTTTGATGCAGAACTAGATAACCAATAATAAACATTTTTTTCACCTACAGCACAGATCTTATGTTATTACTAATAGAAAATATGCCAGGAGTCAATGGTTCTCTCTGTTCCTACTATTGTAAACTATTATTATTAGATCCCAGAATAAAAGAAATGTACTGTATAGAATACCAACATAATCTACAGTGCTTTCTATATTCAATATCTTTAGTCCCTTTCCCCCCACTGGAGCTCAGAAATGCAATTTAATTTTGTCTGGGCCAGTTTAAGGGGAAAGCAAATAACCCAGTGTGGGAGGAACCCCATTCAAACAATGCGAACAAGCAACTAGAAACAGATGTTGTCCCATTGGATTCAAACCAATGACCCCTGTGCTGAAGCAGCAGCCAGAAGAAAACACGAACAGATCAGATGTATTTCTGTATAGTTTAAAAGGATATTCCCATCATTGACAGTTATGGTATATTGACAAAATATGCCATATTATTTTGGTTGTGGAAAAAAAAAAAGCTGCAGGGTCACTATACAGGGAACAGGCCCTCTGCTTCTGGTCCTTTGCAGTGCATAGTACAGGTGTCTGAAGTAGCCCCAAACAGATGATCTGATCAATTACATATTTAGGCCATAAATGAAAATTCCTGCACATCCTCTTTAACCTCTGCCTGACCTGCACTACAATAGTACGCAGAAGTAAGCAGGTTATTCCTGTGAGTAATTTACTATAAAGGTACTAGACAACCAGGAAACTGGTGCAGGAGGGGTGTGTTTCAATAGGAGATGCTGATGACATCACATGACCCTCTATTAGCAGATATTTTTAGGCTAACATTACGTGGCGCATCACAATGGCATTTAACATGACAGAACTTCTAGAAAGTTTATATTGTACAGACTATTGAGTATTTCCACACTGGACACAACCCTCAAATCTGCACAAATCCTCTGTGTGTACGTCTTCATACACCTTCATTCACAAAGAAGAACAAAGAACACCTGAGCTAGAGGTCAGAAACTATCACCTATCCTTAGGTTATATAAACTTTGATCTTAGAACACTTTTAACCACTTCAATATATGGTTTATTATACTATAGAACAGTAATCTAGAATACATCATATTACATATACATATTTTAATTACATACATATAGATACTCTAATGCAGGCGTCCCCAACCGCCGGTCCGCGGACCAGTACTGGGCCGCGGGGCATGTTGCACTGGTCCGCAGGGCCGATGTTATGGGGAGGGCACTCACTGTGCAGAGGCCGCTGGGCTTTGTAGTTACTTCTAGCTGCGCAGTGGCCGTGCAAGCAGACTCCAGGGAAGGCTCTGTGAGCTGCTGTATGAGAGGTTATAGTCCCGCCTCCTCCAGTTCAGCAATGGGTGCAGGGCTGTGTGAAGCCTTGCTGCTGCTACAGCTCAGCTCCTGCCGTCTGCATCCTGCAAAGTCTCCCCCAGGAGGAGGAGAAGAGCTCTGTAGAGCAAAGTGAAAAAGAAAAACCACCAGGTACCTACTGGGGGAAGGGGAGGGGCTACTTCTATTAAAGGGGTATTCCCATGTCACATACTCACCAGTCTTTGTTGCTGTAAATTCTTCTTTCTTCCGGCTTTGTTGCGTCATTGGTGGGCAGGGTCACATATGCAAAGCCAAGCGGCGAGATGCCGCTGGCCCTGCATGCACGCTCATAGACCAGTCTAGCCTTCACAATGCGAATACAGACCCGGCATCCACCTCTCTCTATTACAGCGGATGCCGGGTCTATATTCGCATTGTGAAGGCTAGACTGGTCTATGAGCGTGCACGCAGGGCCAGCGGCATCTCCCGCTTGGCTTTGCATATGTGAATACAGACCCACGATCGGCTGTAATAGAGAGGCGGATGCCAGGGAGTGTAGACGCCGGCACAGATGCACAGATGCCTGCAACATCGCTATGCTCCTGCCCTGCATGAAGCCAGCAGCGGCAGAAGCGATGCTGTTCTTCTGCTGCTGCTGTTTTAGTAACTCCATGTGCTTCACATTAATAGCAATTAACCCCATCATGTCCCTCACATTAACCCCTGTGTGCTTCACATATTGGTTACTAATGTGTGAGACATATGCAGGAACTAATAAAGGACCTCAATGATGAAGATAATTATTACCTCCATATGTCTCACATATCAATAACCCTTATTTAAAGCACACAGGGGTTAACTGCTATTACTATGATCCCCATGGAGTTACTAAGCTGTAATGTACATAACCATACTTTTTATTCACAACTGATGATAAAAGTATGGACCCAGTGGCATGAGGGCTGGTTCACACCTGCGCCCAGTCTCCGCTTTCAGGTTTCTGTATTCTGCCCGAGAAACTGGACAGGAGACAGAAACCGGCAATCACTTTTTAAACCCATTCATTTGAATGAGTTTGCAAAGTGTCCACCGGGGAGTGTCTTCTGGTCTGCACAGCAATCACCCCTATGCGAGGAGAGGGGAAAACCGCCTGGCGTTTTCTGAAGTGGTTTTTATAAAAAAAAAACTGCTCCAAAAAACACGTTTACGTCTTAATTAGGGCTAAAGCGCTGCGGAAAGAACCGCGGCGTGAACGCATTCTTTCCCCAGCGCTTTTAAGAGAAAGTTCATAGTTTTCCTCTGCGGACTTTCTCTTAACATTATATCAACGGGAATGCCGGCGTTTCCATAGATAATAATTGACATGCTGCGATTTGCAAAGCTGCAACGACTTTGCAAATCGCAGCGTGTCCGCGCTGCGATCTTTTCCACAAAGTGGGGATGGGATTTGCATGAATCCCATCCACTTTGCCTGCACTGTACAACGCTGTGATTTTTCCCGCAGCGTCTCCGCTGTGGGCAAATCGCGGCGTTTACGTCCCGTGGTGCCCCGGCCTAGGAATCGTTTTTTTTCCAGACCAAATTAAGCCACATGTAATTTACGTGTGAACTAGATTATTGTTCCTCCAGAGACACAGGGCAGTGTGTTCAACAGGTTTCTTGTGCAAGAGACAGCCACACCCACTTTCCTTGGATAGCCTCAGCTCTTTCAATCATTTGAACCCCATTTTATCTCCCTATCACATAGGAATAGCCTTAAGAAATACTTCTCCTACCTTTAGAAGTCTACTCTGTATCTCCGTTCCGTAGATATCATGGTTTTCTTTGGTGTGTAAATGAGCTTTCTTGCAGCACTGGGGGCGTTCCCCAGCGCTCAAACAGCACTAGAGGCGTCCCCAGTGCTGCAAGAAAACTCTCCATCGCCAGCCTTTGTCTTCTTCTGGCATGCTTCCCCGTGATGTCTTCTTCCGTTGGCTTCTTCTGGATTTAAAATTCACACGTGCAGTTGACTGCGCATGTCTGAGGCCATTTTGTTATGGTCGCTTACACAGTAAGTATATATAAAACTCATCTAAACACCAAAGAAAACCAGGGTATCTACGGAACAGCAGCGCGGAGAAAACTTCTAAAGGTAGGAGAAGAATAGCCTGTTAGGGAGAATAAATGTGGGGGGGGGGGATATTCTGAAAGCTGCGCACAGGCAGTTTTATGAAGCTGGAACTAGCTAAGTGCAGTGTTGGTGGAGATATATTGATGACATATTATTCATCTGGCAAGGCTCCCTTGATGAACTTGAGGTGTTTATAGGCCACATAAACCATAATGATTTGAATGTGAAACTCACATGGAGGAGCAGTTCCTAAGAAATAGATTTTTTGGATTTACAGCTTAAAGTGGATGCAGATGGATTTATTCAGACTGATCTTTTTCGTCAATCCACAGCCACTAATGCACTCTTACATTATGATTCAGCCTGAAACAGGCTCTTGGAGCCAAAACGTTGCAACATGAGGCAATAAACCTCCTTCACTTTTTTTTTTTACCTCATACTTTTGGGGTGACGCCTGTTTTTTTGGAGTTTTATTGAACGAGACAAATCCTTTTCTCATTGGTGAGCACCCTATATCTATACTGGTGTCGTCATATATATATATTTTGTCCTGTATTTTTTATTAGTTATTAATAAAATATTTAACTGTTTTATCATTTGTTGTGTGGATGTTTCTTTAGATGTTTTTTTTACTTTCTCCACATGTTTTTTTTTGGCTTTATAAGTAATCCATATCGACTAAGTGCAGGGACTGTCATATGCTGCAGCTGTGGCTCCTGTCCCATCCTTCGGATGTACTATATCCACAGTAGGAATAGTATCCGACTGTAGGGGGCCCTAATAGTGGTGGGTCTCTGTGCAATTGCCCAGCCCCCCGCCCAACTCCAGCTCAGCCTTACAGGGATTCTGCAAGATCATAAAATATGTTACCAAGGGGAGGGTGTTATAGAAAATAACAAAGCACCTGTTAAATGCTCTGCAGTTTTTTGTTTCTTTGCCTATAGCAGTGCTGACCACTACTTCACAGGCCTCAGCAGTCTATAACCATAAATCACAGGGGTAGATAAGGACCTCATTACTGCAGCTACATAAACAGGGACCATCTGAAAGCACTGGCGTGATTAAGACCTCAGACAACAACTTATAAACTAGCAAAATAGACCCTGTAAACAAAAAAATGAAACAAAAAAAACCCCACCACCACTCACATGCTGTTGTCCTTTAGATTCCACCCAAAATCCCTTGCGAAAAAGTTTTTAAAATGTTGATGCAGTAGTGGCAGAAGTAAAGCTGCACCCTCTTTAGTCAATTTTCTACAGCCATTGGCTAGAGTTAACGCTTATTCACACAGCCATTTTGACAACTCTTTGGGGTTGATCCTTCTTTGGCAATATTTTTTAGTGGTGCTTGAAAAAGGCGTACTTTAGGCCCTGCCCTTGTGGCTCGAGTCAAGGACGTATGCAGCCTAGAATACCTCAATACGATCAATAACACAATGGGGGTGCCTTCCATTCCATTTGGACTCCATGGGATATGTACTGCACTCTTTGTGGTCTCTGATCTCCTCTACCTCTCCTTTTCCCTCCTCTCGTTGTTCTTCTGCCCCGTGTTTGTTGTGTTTTTAATTCTGTATTCGGTTCAGACTAATGTGCTCTCGTTTCATTAGTTAGTGGATTACTGTTTGAGCTTTCCATCTTTGTTTCGTTTTCTCCTATGTACTCACTTCTTTTCCCGTTTCTTTTCTATTTTGTACATTTTGCTCCTTTGTTCGTACTTTTATATACTTTGCAAAACTTAATAAATCTACAGTTCAAAAAAGAAAAAAAAAAAAAAGATGCAATTTCTTATTTTTGTTGTAAAAAAAGGCACAATTGCCACTTTTGAATGCACCTGATGGTCTCTTTATACTTCTCACGTACTGGTGTGCATTTGCTTGTAAGGAATTCCATTTAGATTATGCTCCCTTTTCTTGACAAAAAGTGATAAGGACTGCATAATTTCTGGAAAAAAAAAGGTGCAAATGTTTCATAAATAAAGTGCAGGTAAGAAAAAAAACTACAAAACAGTGCAATATATGAAGGAAAAAAAAAACAAAACACAAGTAGAATACTAAATGTGCCCCTTTTTGAGCTGTGTGAACTAATTCCCCCCCCCCTTTTTTTTTTTTTTTTTTTGGAAAAAAGGTGCAATTTCCCTTAGCAGTAGTGTTGAGGGAAGCACAACCAGTCTCAGACTGGCCCACTGGAGTACTAGTGAATCCTCTGGTGGGCCCCGTACCTTTAGCAGCCCCTACCAAGCGTCCACTGCTTTTTTCATAGGCAGTGGAGGTCTGGTAATGGGCACTATTAACTTACCTTTTCCCGCTTCTGCTCACTGCAATCTTCCTGTTCAGCCTCCGGTGGTCTCCGTGTGCTGCACATTACGTCATTGCAACATGATGTGCAGCACACAGGGCCCATTAAAAGTTGAAGAGCCGAATCTGGCCATAATATATTTTAAGGGCAGTGATTGGGGGGGGGGTAACATTTTGTGTGTGTTTATTCCGTACAGCGCCTGCCCTGTACAGAAGCAGAAAGTTCCATCCATTGTACAGGGGCCAGGCACCTTCACTGTGTAAGCTGCTCCATACAGCTAATGGTGCGGTGGGTCAGTCTATACCATTTAAACTATTCATGGCTTAGTCCATACAAAAAATTTTATATTCACTCCTAATGCAGCCCCCCCCCCACACTTTAAAGTCCTCCCCCATATTATTTTAGTCCCAATCACTGCCCCCACACAACATAATGGTCCCATCACTAGTTCCCATATAATATGGAGGGCCTGTGAAGTGGCCATAAAAAGTAATTAGGCCCAGACAACACTTTAAAAAGGTTAATAATAAATTTAAAAAAAAAAAAAAAAAAAGGCACAGGCATGAGACTGAATGGACACTGGATAACTGGGGACAGGTAAAGTAAAGGGTAAAAAAACAAAACAAAAATAAAACACCCACCCACTTCATGGATTGCTCTAATTCCTGGGCAACCTCTTAAGGCCAGGCGTATTCACCACAGATTTCCATGTAGATATAATTGATGCAGAAAGTCCACGGAGGAAAACTCTGTATACTTTCTGTTTAAAGCGCTGCGGGAAGAACCGTGATGTGTTACCGCTGCGGTTTTTCTCGCTGAGCTTTTTAGCTGCAGATCTTCACCTGGGGACTTCGCCTTAAAGGTTCCCCCCCCCCCCCTTCTCCCTCCCTGTATTCTTCTACAAGCTGGTGGGGGGGCTCTGACAGTTTGATGTACAGGACACTATGAAGTTCCCTTAGTAGATATAGACAGGTGTTGTCATTTTAAGTTTCCTGATATTTTCAGAATGAGTATAAGTCACACATATGTAAATGAGCATAGCCACAAATGCAAAGTGTTCCTGTGTACTGCAGTCTCAGAAGCCAAGACAAGTAGTGGTGATGTTATAAGGAGGAGGCACGTTTCACATGGATTACATTTAACGTTTGGTAAAATAATAAACTCTCACCCTTTACGGTATATGTGATTCTGACATCTGCTGCTATTGCTGCCATCTGGCATTGAGCCGCATTGCCAGAGGAACAATTCACCCTGAATCAGTTTCAGTTGTAAAGTTACACAATACACAAGACAGTACAGAGATTTCACCCAGAGGAAACACCCAGAAACTATATCCTTCCACAAAAGACTCCTGTGTAACGCACAACATTGAGAAGCTAAAGCATAACATTCAATAAATAAAAATTTCATTTATTAAAATTTAAAAATGTTTTTAACACAGAAGCAATAATATATGTCCAGATGACATGTCTCGAGTCTGAAGAGATCATCCTGTTTTCGTTAAGGATTTTTATAGACACTTTGCACTCACATACACCACTAAGGCACATCTATTACGGTACAGGCATTAATACAAGAGTTTCCTTTGGCCACTTCATCTGCACGGGCACACTTAGTCTGCATGCAATATGTCTTATGCACTTAGTTCCACCTATACATTTCAGAACATTACTATTGCCATGGCACCATTCAGAAAACTGAAATACGTGGACTGCACTGTGGCAGGTCTTACCATGTTAGATTTGAATAAATATGAATGAGGAACGAGTGTTAGTCTGCTTGGCCACACTCAGTTACGGTATCAATGACCCCATGATACCAGTACAGGAATGGTAAAGATCAACACATGGCACAGCACCCATTACACTACAAATGTAACAGGCCTGGACTATATACAGTTAGTGTAGTTTTGTATCCAGAACCAAGCACTTGTTACAGACATAGCAATACTATGTGGGAGTCATTGGTGTGGCAGCAAATAAGAAGTGGTTCAAAAGGAAACTGGGCAAAAGTGTTTCCGTATGGTACACCAACTGCAGGGTATATGTGGGTGGAGTATGATTTTCAAACTCCCTGTGTCATACCATAGTTGATCCTTAAGATTGGCGGGGTGTCTGTGTCAGCATCCCAGCCGTTTCCCAGAGCACGCAGGTTCAGTCATTGACTACATGCCAGTTGCTCCACTGCTCACTCACTGTACTTTTAGTAGTAATGGTTATTGGTACTGAAGCTGTACTCCATTAAGGTCTATGGATCAGCACTGTGGTACCAAACACCTGCTACTAAAAGCACAGCAAGTGAGCAGCACAGCACCCAGCGTGCAAACAATGACCCTCACTGATCTAAAACCAATAGCCTACGTTACTGATAGAACATCAGTTCTGTAAAGGTGAATAACACTACACAAGTATAGCATCATTTATAACATTTGCCTGCCTGGAGTGTTTAAGGAGACAGATGTTTATCCAGTGTATATATCTTGTGACAGTAACAGGAGGTCAAATGTACACTGGGGTGCAACTTGGCAGATCATATAGCTTCCAGCATGACTTGTAGCGGTCACAAGATGCTGGGAACTAGAGTACCACACCAGCTGAATAGCAAAGGTTTGCAGCCCCTGCTCTACATAATACTGCTTGTGTTCTTAATCAGTATGGAGAAGGCAGCTTGTATATTCATTATGAATCAGTGACAGTGCCAAGGCATAAGGCGTTGTGATATCAATGCTCAGCGAGCAGCTTGGGAGACAGAATTGATGCGCTCCACAGCAAGACATGTCAGGTCTTCATGTTACACTCTGGTGCTCTGCAGGTATTTATCAAGGAACAGTGAGTAGCAGGTGAGCGAGCAGAAGTAACAGATGATAGGGGCCTCAGTGCCCCCCATGGAGTCCACTAGGACAACTGTCTGAGACACCTGGTGTAAATTCATTCCAACAATTGTCTGGATGAAGGAAGAAAGGCACGGTCGGCCACAGTCACACGTTTTAGCCACTGACAGGTCTTGGCAGAGGTGCTTGGGGATCACTTGCGGTCCATATGGGATTCTAGAGGAAAGAAACAATGTAAGTGATAAATCTCCATCAACTCCAAATGCATTACACTTGTTGACTACTAACATAGACCTTTTACGGGTTTTTGTTTATTGAACAGGGAATCAGAGCCGAGGATCAAGTTTAGATGTGGTCACACCCCAGCCCCTTTCACACTTGTACATAATAACATGAAAGGAAAAGAATACACAGGTTTCATAAGCAGCAGAGAATTAGGTCAGCCAACAACTCTGGGAATAGGAAAGAGGTCAAGGAATATTTCGTCTAATAATAATAATAATAATAATAATAATAATAATAATAATTAAAAAAAAAAAGCTGGATGACAAGCAAGGTAGAAGTCACAGATTTTTGCACCAAACTGGCTCCACAATAACAAACCTGCCTTAATATTAATGATTGAAGGAGTATTCCCAGAATGCTAACTTGTCATCCCTCCAGAAATGGTTGTGTCTGACCACTGAGACCTCCACAGGTCAAAAGAATGGGCCGCCCTATGCCCCTGCATATGAATGGAGTAGAGGTCAAGTACGTGTGCTGCCATTCTGTTCATTTTGCTAGAGCTGGCATAGATAACTGAGCACTGAACTTGACTTGTCTTATGTAGTATCAGAGATAAATGGAACAGCATGTGCACAACCTCTACTCCGTCCTCGGGTAAATACATGAACTCTATTCTTGTCACTGGTTGCAGTGATTGGATCTCCACTGATGACACTTAATATGTATGGCACAGGATAGGAGATGACATTAAATCCAGAGAGACAATCTGCACACAGACTAAAGGGGTTGTGCCATCAAAAACACTTCTCCACGAGATAGAGGAGATGTGTCAGATTGCTCATGGTCCAACCCTTGGGATGTTAAATGGGTTATCCAGTTTCTAGAATTGCTGGCCTATCCAATGACAATTGGAACCCCCGAAGAGGCCATTAGTAATGGAAACCAGACAACCCCTTTAACCCCTTAGCGACCTTTGACGTACTATTACGTCATGGACGCGAGGTACTTTGCGCACCATGAAGTAATAGTACGTCATGGTGATTCCGCCCGCTCACTAGCTGAGCGGGCGGAATCGGGTGATGGCTGTTACTGACAGCTATCACCCTTTTCCATAACCTCCGGTCGGTACTTTTACCGATCGGAGGTTTTAACCCTTTGATTGCGATGGTCAAACATGACCACCGCAAACAAAGGGTGCCGCGATCTCTCCCCCCCCCCCCCCCCCCCCGCGGCGAGATCGGGGGGTGCCGGTATCTGTAATATGTAGTCTGGGGTCTGGTTAGTGACCCCAGACAGCCCTGAGCACTCACTTACCTGGTGATGCTCCCGGCGTCTTCTGGAAGTAAGTCTGTGCCGTCCGCACAGCTCACTTCCTGTTTCTCGAGTGAGACACGTGCAGGCTGTCACTGCAGCCTGTGTCTCAGTCTACAGTAGAGAATCAGTGATGCAATCATCACTGATCCATGTGTCCCATAGGGACACAAGAACAAGTAAAAAAAAAAAAGTGTAAAAAAAAAAAAATAAAGTATTTGAAAACAATTAATAAAAAGTTATAAAGTCCCAAAAATCCTTTTTCTATAAAAAATGAATTATGTAAAAAAAACACAAAAAATTAATAAAAACAATACATATTTGGTATTGTCGCGTCCGTAACAACCTGTACAACAAAACTGAAACAATATTTAATGTACACAGTGAACGGCAGTAAAAAATAACGGAAAAAACCCGCCGGAAGTAATGATTTTTCGCCATCTCACCTTACAAAATGTGCTATAAAAAGTGATCAAAAAGTCATATGCATCCCAAAATAGTACCAATAAAATGCACAGGTTGTCCCGCAAAAAATAAGCCCTCAACCAACACTGTCAAGCGAAAAATAAAAATGTTACGCCTCTCAGAAGATGGCGATGCAAAAATCACTGATTTATGTCCCCAAATGTGTTTTTGTTCTGCAGACTTAGTATCGCATAAAAAAATAACATAAATGAGGTATCGCCGTAACCGTACCGACCCACAGAATAAAGGTCACATGTTACTTATACTGTACGCTGCATGGCGAAAAATGTAAAAGGTAAAACTCAATACCAGAATTGATTTTTTCTCTTTTAAATCCAGCAAAAAAAGAGTTAATAAAATGTAATCAGTAATTTTTAGGCACCCCAAGATGGTGTCATTACAAAATACATCGCATCCCGCAAACAACAAGCCCTTATATGGCCACGTCAGCAGAAAAATAAAGAAAATATAGCCTCTACCAATGTGAAGACAAAATCACGCAAAATCGCCAAATCATTAGAACACAACTGGGTGCGGCAGGCAGGGAATGTATAAGCTGTGCAAGCGAATATCAGGGGACACCCCATATTTACAGCTTATGAGGGAACATATACCAGAAGTGACCCCCAAAGTGACCCCAGTGTGACTTCCCCAATCATAGGAACTACTGGGGGTACAGTAGGGAATTTAGTGTCTGCAATGTCCTCCGCACCGCTTATACATTCCCTCTTCGCCATCCGCTGTGCAGTCACGTCCGGGATACTAATACTCACTACACCCCCTGATAAATTCTTTGAGGGGTGCAGTTTTCAAACTGTGCTCACTCCTTTGGGGAATCCACTTTTCTGGTACCTTACAGGCTCTACAAACATGACATGGCGTCTAGATACCAAACATCTGAATCTGTGCTCCAAAAGCCGCATCGCGCTCCTTCCCTTCTGCCCCCTGCTGTGCGCCCAAACTGCAGTTTATGCCACATGTATGACACATGTATGACACTGGTGTAACCGGGGTAATGTCATATGTGAGTATAAACTGATATTAGGGCACATATATGACACTGGTGTACCCGGGATAACATATGTAATGTCATATGTGGGTATAAACTGATATTAGGGCACATATATGACACTGGTGTACCCGGGATAACATATGTAATGTCATATGTGGGTATAAACTGATATTAGGGCCCAGCCAGACACAGAAGGGAAGAAGGTTATTTGGTTTTTGGAGCACAGACTTAGACGGTTTGGTTTTTGGATGCCATGGCACTTTTGCAGAGACTCTAAAATTTCCCCTACAAAATAGGGTCACTTCTTGGGGAATTCCAGTTTACTGGCACCTCCAGGGCTCTGCAAAAACAACATGACACCCAGAAAGTCCCTCTAAATCTGTACCCCAAAAGCTATAAAGCGCAGTGCTCCTTCCCTTCTGAGCCCTGCTGTGTGCCCAAGCAGCAGTTTATACCCACATATATAATTTTTTTGCCCCTTGGGATGGCCCACTTAATAGTTTTAGGAGTGCAGGTCTCTGACAATACAAAGTGGGTGCAATGCATTGGATACCAAAATGGCATATTTCTTTAAAAATTTCAAATGTTGTGAAGCATTTTTAGTCTCAAAATCATAATACCACTTGATACATTCCTTGATGGGTGTAGTTTCTAAAATGGGGTCACTTTTGAGGGGTTTCTATTGTATTGATACTTTAGGGGCTCAGCAAATGCAACATGGCACCTCAAAACTATTCCAGCAATATATGCCCTCCAAAATCCAAATAGCGCTCTTTCCATTCTGAGCCCCGCCATGTACCCATACAGCAGATTATGATCCCATATGGGGTATTGCCGTGTTCAGGGGAAATTGTGTAACAAACTGTGGGGGGCTCTTAATTCTCTAACTACTTGCAAAAATTAAAAATATGGCGCTAAATGGACGATTTATTGGAAAAAAAGTAATTTTTCATTTTCACATCTCAATGGTAAAAAAATCTGTGAAACACCTGTAGGGTCCAAGTGCTCACTAAACACCTTGATAAATTCCTTGAGGGGTCTAGTTTTCAAAATGGGGTCGTTTTTTTTTTTTTTGGGGGGGGGGGGTGTTTTCCACTGTTCTAGCACTTCAGGGGCTCTCCAAATGCAACATGGTGCCTGAAACAGATTTCAGCTAAATTTGCCCTCCAAAATCCCAATAGCGATCCTTCAGCTCTGGACTTTACAGTGTGCCCATACATCACTTTACATCCACATGTGGGGCATTTCTGTAGTTGGGGCAAAGTGCTTGACAATTTGTGGGGTGCATTTTCTTTTTTAACCCCTTGTGGAAATGCATAATTTGGGGTTAAAGCTACATTTTATAGCAAAAAATGTCACTTTTCCTTTTGTTGGGCCAATTCTGTTACACTCCTGTAGGGTCAAAGGGCTCACTAAACCCCTTGGTAAATTCCTTGAGGGGTATAGTTTCCAAAATGGGGTGACATTTTGGGGGTTTCCACTGTTTTGACACATTGGGGGCTCTGCAAAAGGGACATGGTGCCTGAAAAGTATTCTAGTAAAATCTGGCCTACAAAATCCAATTAGCGCTCTATCCGTTCTGAGAGCGACCGTGTGCCCGTACATTAGGGTACCAGCACATATGGGGTATTGTCGTGTTCAGGAGAAATTGTGTAACAAAATGTGGGGTGCAGTTTCTCCTTTAACCCTTTGTGAAGATGAAAAATTTGGGGCTACAGTGACATTTTATTATAAAAAAAGTAATTTTTCATTTTCACATCTCAATGGTAAAAAAATCTGTGAAACACCTGTAGGGTCCAAGTGCTCACTATACCCCTTGATAAATTCCTTGAGGGGTCTAGTTTCCAAAATGGGGTGACATTTTGGGGTTTTCCACTGTTTTGGCACCTTGGGGGCTTTGCAATCGGGGCATGGCGCCTGAAAAATATTCTAGCAAAATCTGGCCTACAAAATCCAATTAGTGCTCCATCCGCTCTGAGAGCGACCGTGTGCCCGTACATTAGGGTACCAGCACATATGGGGTATTGTCGTGTTCGGGAGAAATTGTGTAACAAAATGTGGGGTGCAGTTTCTCCTTTAAACCTTAGTAAATGTGTAAATTCTAGGGCTAAATGAATATATTAGTGACAGAAATTGAAAAATGTAAATTTGACTTCCATTTTGTTGTAATTGTTGTGAAATGCTGAAAGGGTTAAGAAACTTTCTAACTGCTGTTTTAGATTCTTTCAGGAGTGCAGTTTTTAGAATGGGGTGACTTTTGGGGGTTTTTATTAGAGAGGCCTTTCAAGTTCCCTTCAGAACTGAACTGGTCCCTTGAAAAATGTGTTTTGGAAATTTTCTTGAAAATTTGGAAAATTACTGCTTGACTTGTAAGCCTTATAATATCTGAAAAAAATGAAAGGGTGCTTAAAATTTGATTGCTACATAAATCAGAGACATGGTTAATTATATTTATGAAAAAATTCGGGTAGTATGACTTTCTATTTGAAAGGCTTGCAATTTCAAAGTTTGAAAACTGCATTTTTTCATAATTAAAGACAAAACATATTGACGAAAATTTACTACTGACATGAAGTACAATGTGTTACGAAAAAACAATCTCAGAATCACTTGTGTAAGTTAAAGCGTCTCAAAGTTATCGCCATTTAAAGTGACATGTCAGATTTGAAAAAAGAGGCCTGGTCCTTAAGTCACTTTTGGGCTGTGTCTCTAAGGGGTTAAACAATCAGCAAAATGGGGCTCTGAAAATCCCCCTGAACACTAAAAGTAAGTAATAGGACTGGGGATTGCGTCACTTCTACGCTGCTGGGACAGCAATCTCCAGCAGTCCCACAGAAGTGAATGAAGTGTTCCTCATGCAAGTTCACTGACTTAAGACAAGTTAAGGACTTAGGATAGGTTCACATCTGTGGAGACTCCACCGCAGTATCCACCTAAAATAGGCAGAGAGAAGAGACCTGCACAAAGGATTTCTCTCCCAGTTTCAGTATAAAAACACAGCAGAAACCAGGACATCTGGAAGTCGCCATTATAATTTTTTTTTTTTTTTTTAAGCAACTAGATCAGAAGTCTCACAGCAGGGATGTGACAATTGCTCTCCCTAGAATTTCAAGGTAAGGGCTAGCTCACACGTAAAAACCGCCTGGCTGATTTTGGTTCCGAAGAAAACCGCTTCCTAATTAAAAACTGCTTCAGAAAATGCCAGGCAGTTTTCCCCTCTCCTAAAGTGAATGGACTGTTAAAAAAAAAAACAAAACAAAAAAAAAAAAAAAAAACACACGCTAGTTTTTGATAGCGTTTTTTTTTGGGAAAAACAAACGCTAGGCATTTTTCTCCTCCCATTCACTTCTATTGCTTTCCTCAGGCGGAAAAAGCTAGCAGTCTCCATAGACCGCCATTGTATGGAGGCAGATTTTGAGGCGAAATCCGCTGTCAAAATCTGCCCCCGTGTGAACTAGCCCTAATGGTTAAAGGGATCCTATCACTCACACACTATTTTTTTTTCTAGGTACAACGTCAGAATAGCCTTAAGAAAGGCTATTCGTCTCCTACCTTTCGTTGTCTTCTCCGTGCTGCCGTTCACCTACAATCCCGGTTCTTGTCGGTGGCTTGTAACTTCTAGGCCTCGGGCAGAGCAGACTGCGCATGTCCATAGGTGATGAGAAAATGGCCGCTTGCACAGTATTGTAAGCAGCCATTTTCTTGTGGCCTGTGGGCATGTGCAGTCTGCTCGGCCCAAAGCCTAGAAGTTTCAAACCACCGCTGGAAGTAGAGGCTGAAGAAGACGCTCCTGACGAAGATGGAGACGGTGCTGGAGAGAGTTCTCTGGCAGCATTGGGGACGCCCCAGTGCTGTTTGAGCACTGGGGTCCGCCCCCAGTGCTGCGAGAGAGCTAATTTGAATACCGACAAGAACAGAGATTGTAGGTGAACGGCGGCACGGAGAAGACAACGAAAGATAGGAGATGAATAGCCTTTCTTAAGGCTATTCCGACGTGGTGCCTAGAGGGAAAAAATAAAAAATAGTGTGTGAATGATAGGATCCCTTTAATCTACAGTTCATCGAAGATAATTTGTCAGCATATGGACTCCTGAGGTAAGACACACATGAATCTTGTTTTCATTTCCTCTTGGATATTTGCCATGAGACAATTGATCCCTTTGTGGCAGGAGGCCAAATGCTGATATAAAAGGCTCTATGTAAAGAATGCCGTGCTGGTTGTGTGCACCAGTTAGGGCTAGTTCACACGTGAGTATAAGGGGAGGTTTTTGACAGCGGATTTCGCGTCCAAAACCTCCCCTTATAATGGTGGTCTATGGAGACCGCCGGGCTTCTTTTCTCCGCTAGCGGCGGGCTGCTGCTAGCGGAGAAAAGAAGCGACATGCTCTTTCTTCAGGCGGAAGCCGCGCGGGCTGCACCGCACGGCTTCCGCCCGGCTGCAGCACCCTCCATGTTGGCTCATTCATTTGAGCCGACAGCGGAGGTGAAAGCCGCGACCGCGATGGTCACGGCGGGCGGGTTTTGGCAAGAGAGAGACGCGGCTCGCCGCGTCTCTCTCTGTGTCAAAACCCGCGTGGGCAGTTCACGTGTGAACTGACCCTTAATCTACACGACACAAATGTGTTTCATGTAGCATAGTAAAGTATCGACAAACCTAACAAGGGTTGGATGAACATGTTTAGATTATATAAATATATTTATTGTCATGTACAGGGGATTCAGACGCTCTGGTTTCTTCTTCAAATCAGCCTTTATTTGCAGCAGACAAGTTTAAATGTACAGATTGTGCTGCTCAGCATATCAAAAACAAACAAAAGAAAACAAAACCCTACGCCTCTCTGGCGACTTACTACACAGGTTGTTCCCCCATTAACCAGGGGTCAGCCTACCGCTGGCCTCCTAACAAACAACCTTTTCAAGATCAACAAGAGGTGCACATACCCAGCTCTTTAGCAGTGTCCTCTTTGGCAGAGCTTTCTCACAGACTGGTTGAGTGTGTGTGTTTCAGTCTCTCTCCTCTCTCTCCCTAACCAGCACACCCGTGCTACTTACAAAGCCCTGCTGATCTGTTTCCAAGCCTGGAGTGGATTGCCCTGTAGGACTGGCCCGAACTTTACTCCAGTCCGGAACCTACAAGCTAAACGCCTGTGCATACTGCAACAGTCTTGGGGAAAAATAACGGTTCTCCCACACTATACCCCTCTCCACTTTACTATATGTGTGTATATATATATATATATATATATATATATATATATATATATATATATATATATATATACCGTATTTTTCGGACTATAAGACGCACTTTTTTTCCTCCCAATATGGGAGGAAAATGTGTGTGCGTCTTATAGTCCGAATGCAGCGTGTGCAGCGTCTGTGTCCCGTCTGTGTGAATCAAAAGGAGAGCAGCACAGTGCCTGCCTGCTCTGCCCCTCCTTCCCTGTCTGTGTCGCGTGTTTGCAGGAGCGAGATATGAGAGGCAGGGAAGTAAGGGCGGGCCAGACAGGTGAAGGAAGCGTGGTTTCAAGCTTGCCGAGAAAACCACGCCTCCTTCTCCCGTCTGGCCCGCCCCTCCTTCACTGCCTCTCAGATCTGGCTCTGGCAATGAAGCCACACAGACAGGGAAGGAGGGGCGGGCCAAACGGGAGGAGGAGGCATGGTTTTCTCGGCAAGCTTGAAACCACGCCTCCTTCACCCGTCTGGCCCGCCCCTACTTCCCTGTCTGTGTGGCTTCATTGCCAGAGCAAGATGTGAGAGGGAGTGAAGGAGGGACGAGCCAGACAGGTGAAAGAGGCATGTTTTCAAGTTTGCTTAGAAAACCACACCTCCTTCACCCGTCTGGCCCGCCCCTTTTTCTCTTCTTGCATAGCTTCACTGCAGGGTGTCTCTTTCCATCCATGGATGAGATAGATTAGATATAGATAGATAGACAGAAAGACAGACAGACAGACACAGACAGACAGACACAGACAGACAGACGGATAGATAGATAGAGATATATGTTCAAATCACCCCCATATCCCTAGAATACATATAAAACAAAAACATTACTGTGAAACACATACACATTTGGTATCCCTGTGTCCGAAAGCCCCCGGTTCTATTTACATTGGTGAAATATTATATTAGGTTATTAAATATTTCACCAATTTTTTTTCCTTAAAATTTTTTTTTTCCCCTATTTTCCTCCTCTAAAACCTTAGTGCGTCTTATGGTCCGGTGCGTCTTATAGTCCGAAAAATACGAATATATATATATATATATATATATATATATATATATATATATAGAGAGAGAGAGAGAGAGAGAGAGAGAGAGAGAGAGAGAGAGAGAGAGAGAGAGAGAGAGAGAGAGAGAGAGAGAGAGAGAGAGAGAGAGAGAGAGAGAGAGAGAGAGAGAGCCTTCTAAGCCAATCCAGACCACCTCTTACGTATGCCTTTGTTCCTAGTAAAAGGGGCTTCTAAAAAGTTATGTAGCATTTATCTAGTGGTATACTTTGCCATCACTACATCTCTCATAGTGCATGGATGTGCTCAGCCTGCCGCTTCATCATGACAAGGGGAACCAGAGCCTTTCTTGGGATCAGTTGTTTTTGGGAGACCCATTGGTCATACCCCCTTATCCTATTAATAGGGAATTACTTCATAACTTGGTATAACCCAGTTCATCACACCTACAACCATACAACCAGTACCCAAATCACACTGACAGAGGAGGAGGCAGGTCCAGACTGCAGACAGGACTGGACAGTCCTTTTCCTCTTTGGCTAGAGGACACGACGTCCATGATTTCAAAAAACAACCTGAAATGTGGACTGGCCAGACCACAGGACACTTTTCATTAGTTTGTCTCATATGAGCTCGGGCCCAGAGAAGCCAGCAACGTTTCTCAGCGTTGTTGATATATTGCTTTCGCTTTGTGTGCTAGGGATTTAACTTGCACTTGTAGATGTAGTGACGAACTGTGTTCACCGACAATGGTTTTCTGAAGTGTTCCAGAGCCCATGTGGTAATATCAGTCACAGAATGATTTGCATATTTTTTACCCAGAATCTCTAGCGGAGCAGGAATGACTTGTAAGTCTCCGTACACCAATGTAGGCAAACTCTCCCTAATGTGTTTGATTATCCCCTGACCATCACAGAATGATGTCGGCTTTTAATGCAGTGCCACCTGAGGGAATCGAAGGTCACCGGCATTCAATGTTGGTTTTCGTACTTGCAGTGATTTGTCCAGGTTCTCTGAATCTTCTGATGATATTATGGACTGTAGATGATGGAATTCTAAAATTTCTTGCAATTGTACGTTGAGAAACATTGTTTTTAACTGTTGGACTATTTGCTTACACAGTTGTTCACAAAGTGGTGAACTTCGCCCCATTCTTGCTTGTGAACGACTGGGTACAAATGGAGTTTCCCTGAAAGGCTCAATCATGACACTCACCCGTTTCCAATTAACCTGTTCACCTCTGGAATGCTCCGCACATGTGCTTTTTCAGCATTCCTCAACTTTCCCAGTATTTTGTTTCCCCTGTTCAAGCTGCGACACCAATATGTTGCTAGCATCAAATTCAAAACTAGTGAATATTTGCGCCCCCCCCCCCCAAAAAAAAAAACAAAAACAAAACACAAAAAAAAAAAAAAAAAAAAAACGGTTTCCCCACAGACAGAAGATGCACACAGGCGATAACCTTTGCAAACCCAATCAAGTGAATGGGTTTTTAAAGCTGACCACCGGGTTTCCGTCCCCTGTCCAGTTTCTCTGGGGCAGAAGACGGAAACCCGGCAAATTGCACAAACTGGACAACGAGTGCGGGTGTGAAAGGACCCTAAGACATAAAAAAAAAAAAAAAAAACAGAAATATTTGGCATCACCATAATTCTGCTGATCCGCAGTACGAATTAAAAATGGTATTTTTACCACAGAATGAACAGTGCAAAGTTAATAAAGCAAAAATCAATGACAAAATTGCCCACATGTGGCTATGCCTACATAAAAATAAAC
Organism: Leptodactylus fuscus; assembly: GCF_031893055.1. Taxonomy (NCBI): domain Eukaryota; kingdom Metazoa; phylum Chordata; class Amphibia; order Anura; family Leptodactylidae; genus Leptodactylus; species Leptodactylus fuscus. The sequence continues at coordinate 98,135,934 of NC_134271.1, forward strand.
AAACTAAAAAGATGAAAACATGAAAAATAGGCCATGGCCTTAAGGGGTTAATGGTCATTAGTTATCTAGTGACAGATTACAACATTGGACATGAATAATGATAGAGTGAACGTAGCCTTAGATGGTTAGAGGAAATCTTTAAAGAGGACCTTTCATGTTCTCATCAATGTGCAGTATTGTATACCCCTAGAAAGCAGACAGTGCACTATGTGCCCCAATGTTGGAGATGGGCCTGCCCTTCTGACAGTGGGGATAGATTGTTGCCAAAACTAACGCCACTGATATCACCAACAACGAGGCACATGCAGTGAATTCATCACACAGTTGGCTTTTTAGCAGTATATAATACCGCACATTGATGAGGACATAAAGGTCCTCTTAAAAGTTTTTACAGAGTTTTAATTATATTTGAAAGTATGATTAACTTCTAAGGGCAAGTTCACACTGAGTAAATGCTAGCTTATTTTGTAGAATAAAATTACACTTGTAAATTTTGCTATCCCATTAACTTCAATGATATTTTTTTACAAGTGTAAAAAAATGCCTGTAAAAGGTCATTGAAGTCAATGGGAGTCTTATCTTTACACGTGCATTTTGCAAAAATACATGCGCGTTTACTCAGTGTGAATGCACCCTATTGTGCAGACATTTACATTATGCCTAAAGGAAAGGATATACCTTTTAACCATTTTCATTTTTCTTTATAAAGATCTTTCATCTTGAATAATGAATGGGACTGTTCCAGAGAAAAATCATGTACTGAAAGCAGGAGCCTATGAGAATCAATTTACATCATTTAAACTCTCTTTAGTACATGAAGAAAAGAGAGTACCGTATTTTTCGGACTATAAGACGCACCCAGGATTTAAAGGAGAAAAATAGGGGAAAAAAAATTTTTCAGGCAAAAAATGGTAAAATATTTAATGTATGGGAGTTGTAGTTTTGGAACAGCTGCAAGGCCACATTGACAGGTGACCCTGCAGCTGTACGGGGATGTATAGGGCGTTTTTTTTGTGGGGCCAGGTGTACTTTTTAGTTATACCATTTTGGGAAATGTTTATTGCTTAGATCACCTATTATTTAATTCAGAGGCAAAACAGAGAGAAAAACCCGGCGGTTTAGCACTTTTGATTTTGACGTTCACTGTACATAAAACTATTAGTAGACCGGGCATTTTCAGACACAGGGATACCTAATGTATATGTTTCACAGTAATGTTATACTTTTATATGTATTCTAGGGAAAGGAGGTGAACTTTAATTTTTTATTATATTTTTTTTTAAGTTGTTTTTTTCCCCACTATTTTATTATCCCCCGCCTAGGGGGCTTGAACCTGCAATCATTTGATTGCAAGTCCCATAGACGGCAATACAAGTGTATTGCCGTCTATGGGAGATTCTGTACATTACTATCGCGGAGTGTCATAGACCAGCCGCGATAGTAATATATATCTATGACAGGCCTGGAAGTCTTCATTAGGCTCCCGGCTGTCATCGGAACAGGTCGGCTCCTGCGGCCTCGCCGTGCAGGAGCCGGCCTGCATCACTAAAGGTATGGGGCCGGTGGGGACCGGCCCCGGGGATAACTTTCACTGCCGGGACCTGTGGAGGAGGAGCGGATTTACAGCATGCCACCGCTGGTTTTCTTCAGCGGCAGGAGCGTGGCAATCTGCAGACCCCGGCAGCTAAGACACTCCCCGGCATCTGCTGTAATAGACCGGCGGATGCCGGGGAGTGTTTTAGCTGCTGGGGCCTGCAGATTGTCACGCTCCTGCCGCTGCAAAAAACCAGCGGTGGTAGTAGCGCGGCCATGCTGCAAATCCGCTCCTCCCCCCCACATTCGGACTATAAGACGCACCCTCATTTTCCTCCGAAATTTTGGGGAAAAAAAAAGTGCGTCTTATAGTCCGAAAAATACGGTATATGTGTCTACATAGACTGCACAGTCCCTGCAGAGGATTCCCTCCCACGTCAGCTCAGTAATGAATAGACAAGATCCCTAAATAGCAGAAAAGCAATTAGCTAGGAACCTATAAAGGAGGATTTTTGGTTCCTTCCTAGAGCAGTATAGATCTTCCATGTGTAACATCAGGTTTCCTAGAATTCATGAGCTGTCTACATGCCACTTCTAAGGAGCTTAATCTCATCTAAATACTGGGAGAGGGAATCTTGAAAAGTATGTCCTAATCCAGAGGTCTGCAACCTTTACTAACAGGTTGAGTCACACTGTATGTTAAAATAGAAAAATTCTATGAATGGTATTGCCTAGTCATAAGTGCTCTCACTTAAAGGGGTGGTTGTTCAGGATTAGAAAAACATGGCTACTTTCATCTATCAGTGACAAACTTGTCCATGGGTTGTGTCTAGAATTTGTAGCTCGGCGCACACAGAGTAGATAGGTGTGGCACACTGCTTAGAAGCAGCTATCTTTTTCTAATCTGGACATCCCCTTTAATGAGGGGTTATACTTCTATAGAAGAGATTCTAATGACTGATTATTGTTGTATTGCTAGTTATTACACAAAGCATTATTTACTGCCCGTTTTATATAAATTCAAAACAAATAAATCAATTTACACCAATCAATTCCAAGCAAGGGTAAATCTATGACTGCAGTACAATGTATAAGTTTGCACAAGTAATACTTTACCTGTAGCCAAGAGTTGCCCTTGAAGCAGTTTCCAATAATGTAAGCGGGAACTTTAGCCTGATGTCAGGAACCATAGGATTTGGTTTAGTAAAAGGATTACCAAATAGATCAAGATTCTCAAGCACTAACATCTTGAAGCTGTTGGGAACATATGGAAGTTTATTTTTGGTGGCTGATAGGAAGCGCAGTTTACTCAGCTTGCCAATGGCAAAGGGCAACGTAATAAGTTCATTGCCATCAAGCTTCAGACTGACAAGTTCTCTGAGATTGCAGAACTGCAAAGGAAGAGCCTTTAGTTTATTCTCACTCAAGTCCAAAGACTTCAGAGAGTTCTTCAAGGTGGAGTTACACAGTTCTACTTCAAACGTCTCCAGAAAGTTACTGTGTAGGGTCAGCTCCTGGAGGCAAACCAAGTCACCAATGGTTTTTGGCAGTTTCTTGATATGGTTGTTGCTGAGGTCAAGTTTCTGAAGTCTCTTTAAGCATAGCATCCGCATGTCCACTCGTGCCAACTTACAGTAAGAGACCTGAAGATGCTCCAGTGAATAGGGGAAGCTTTTTGTGAGGGGGTAGTCTTTTTTGCAAGTAATAATCATTTTGGCTCTGGGTTTTTCTATTTCAGAGGACTTAGCTGGAGTCAGTCGTGACAGCGGTACAGGACTGGCATCTGTGCCCTTGTGTGCTAAACTTACTGCAGAAATAAAGCTCTTCAAGTTGCAGATATCAGCCTGAAACAAGGGAAATAAAAAAGAGGATATGTATATAAGTGAGGAGTGTCACCAAAAAAAATAAAATATCTATCTATCTCTAGGAGTTGCTTGTCATTAGAACCTTCATTTTTCCTCCAGAAACAGCACATCTCTAGTCAATCTTTGTCTGGTATAGCAGGCTCCCCAATGTAGCCATTTATGAGTTACAAAAAAAAAAAAAAAAAAAAAAATTCTATTAACGACACCTTTTTTACCCACCAAACAACCCCAACATGATAATTTATTACTTTATGTATACAGAATAGGATTCTCTAGCAAAAAAATAAAATACAATAAAATACAATTTTACAAGATGGATTTCCATCAGTTGTCAAAAATTGCTCCCCGAATCAGTAGCAAGCAGTTATAGCTAGTTTCCTTCATTATACAGTATAGATTTGGAAAGCTTTATGCTCAGGTAACGTGGCCATGCACATAAGATGAACATTGACCAAATCTGCATATTTCAGCCAGCCCAGGCGACCATCTAACGAGGTTGTCTCAAGTTTTGATTCATGGCAGAGGGTGAAATCACCCCTTTACAGATATCATAGATACAGTGCCTACAAGTAGTATTCAACCCCCTGCCGATTTAGCAGGTTTGATAAGATGCAAATAAGTTAGAGCCTTCAAACAAGAGCAGGATTTATTAACAGATGCATAAATCTTACAAACCAAAAAGTTATGTTGCTCAGTTAAATTTTAAACATAAAAGTGTGGGCCAATTATTATTCAACCCCTAGGTTTAATATTTTGTGGAATAACCCTTGTTTACAATTACAGCTAATAATCGTCTTTTATAAGACCTGATCAGGCCGGCACAGGTCTCTGGAGTTATCTTGGCCCACTCCTCCATGCAGATCTTCTCCAAGTTATCTAGGTTCTTTGGGTGTCTCATGTGGACTTTAATCTTGAACTCCTTCCACAAGTTTTCAATTGGGTTAAGGTCAGGAGACTGACTAGGCCACTGCAACACCTTGATTTTTTCCCTCTTGAACCAGGCCTTGGTTTTCTTGGCTGTGTGCTTTGGGTCGTTGTCTTGTTGGAAGATGAAATGACGACCCATCTTAAGATCCTTGATGGAGGAGCGGAGGTTCTTGGCCAAAATCTCCAGGTAGGCCGTGCTATCCATCTTCCCATGGATGCGGACCAGATGGCCAAGCCCCTTGGCTGAGAAGCAGCCCCAAAGCATGATGCTGCCACCACCATGCTTGACTGTAGGGATGGTATTCTTGGGGTCGTATGCAGTGCCATCCAGTCTCCAAACGTCACGTGTGTGGTTGGCACCAAAGATCTCGATCTTGGTCTCATCAGACCAGAGAACCTTGAACCAGTCTGTCTCAGAGTCCTCCAAGTGATCATGAGCAAACTGTAGACGGGCCTTGACATGATGCTTTGAAAGTAAAGGTACCTTACGGGCTCGTCTGGAACGGAGACCATTGCGGTGGAGTACGTTACTTATGGTATTGACTGAAACCAATGTCCCCACTGCCATGAGATCTTCCCGGAGCTCCTTCCTTGTTGTCCTTAGGTTAGCCTTGACTCTTCGGACAAGCCTGGCCTCGGCACGGGAGGAAACTTTCAAAGGCTGTCCAGGCCGTGGAAGGCTAACAGTAGTTCCATAAGCCTGCCACTTCCGGATGATGCTCCCAACAGTGGAGACAGGTAGGCCCAACTCCTTGGTAAGGGTCTTGTACCCCTTGCCAGCCTTGTGACCCTCCACGATCTTGTCTCTGATGGCCTTGGAATGCTCCTTTGTCTTTCCCATGTTGACCATGTATGAGTGCTGTTCACAAGTTTGGGGAGGGTCTTAAATAGTCAGAAAAGGCTGGAAAAAGAGATAATTAATCCAAACAAGTGAAGCTCATTGTTCTTTGTGCCTGAACTACTTCTTAATACTTTAGGGGAACCAAAAAGAATTGTGGTGGTTTGAGGGGTTGAATAATAAATGACCCTCTGAATAAACTTTTCACAATTTAAAAAAAAAAAAATTAAACAAAGAAATAACATTCTTTTTTGCTGCAGTGCATTTCACACTTCCAGGCTGATCTACAGTCCAAATGTCACAATGCCAAGTTAATTCCGAATGTGTAAACCTGCTAAATCTGCAGGGGGTTGAATACTACTTGTAGGCACTGTACTTGTAAAATATTATAAATACACATGAGACTTTTCCAGCCAAATTAACACCTAACAGTTTTGACATTGCTCAGAAACAGACCAGGTACCATAACACACCTAGTCTCCTCTGGTCGCATACAATTAGCTCCAACCTGCCATTTTGATTTCATATTTATCCTGTGGCAAGATCACGGGAGCCATTTATTTGCCCATTGAGAACCTATGCATGTTTATCAGGAAGCAATAGCTGTCGGTCAAACAAACGTCTATCAGACTGCTGTCTAATGTGTATGGGCAGCTTTATAGCTGGGAGCAGAGACTGGTGGAAGACCTGCGCAGTGCTGCAACAGGAATAGAGGGATTAGGAGATGCATATGACTTTTTTAAACCCATTGTGAGCCTGTTATCAATCCCCCCCCCCCCACACACACACACACTCACTGAACAACCCCTTTAAACAAAGCCAGCTACCATAAATGGTTATAAGTGGCTAGTAGATCACTTCTACCACCAAACTGAATTCGTATGCTCTCAGGATGCAACACCATCTAACTAAACAGGACAGCAGAAGAGTTCATCACCCTGAACCCTAGTTTAACCTTTCATGGGCATTAGAGATGAGCGAACACTGTTCGGATCAGCCGATCCGAACAGCACACTCCCATAGAAATGAATGGAAGCACCTATGACGCCGGCCGGCCGCCGGCAAAGTCAGTGTCACAGGTGCTTCCATTAATTTCTATGGGAGCGTGCTGTTCGGATCGGCTGATCCGAACAGTGTTCGCTCATCTCTAATGGGCATCTTTTAGATGTCCTTGGTAAACAGTAATTGCTGTCTGTCACCACTTGAAAGGCTGTGTATGAAAGTAGAAAAACACTTTCTCCCATGTCTATGGGTTGTGTCTGGTAATGCAGCTTTTACTTGAATTGGCTTGAGCAGCGTTACTGTTCACATTCCATAGTGGCGCCGATTCTAAAAGAAAGCAGCCATTTTTCCCTAATTTGATAAAACACGTTAAAGAGTCTGTAAAACATGTTCCTTTGGTACCAGAAATAAGTTTTGAATTAAATTGCACAGAAAAAGAAATTAAATAGATGTGTGTTTTGTACCTTGCTGAGACATATGTCCACCGCTGGCTCCCTAAGACGTATTGTGGCCTTTCCTTCATTTATAAACTTGGAAAACAAATTCTCAATATTCTCTTGTAGCTGTAGGAGAGAGAACAGTTGGGTCATAAGTGTTAGTGTTGAACGATAAACATGATATTACAGAATGCAAAAAAAAAATAAAGATTTCCGAAGTACATTCACTACAACATAAATAAATAAAAAGTTGTTGAATTACTTACGATGTTTTGATAGCGACAACTATAGATTCCATACCTGATATAAAACCACTGCTGATCACTCAATATCTTTGCTTTGGAGGCCAGAACGTATACAGTACACAGCCGATTCCACTGTTTATCTTCTGCGGCAATTATTTGTTTGGCCATATGACCATGGAGGTCAGAAGTCATTATTACATCAAAACTAGATCAATACTGTTTGCGACAAAGGTCATCTCATAGAATGTAAGATCTTGCAAGCAGGGCCCTCGGTCCCATTGTGTGAATTGACTACTGATTTGTAATGTAGCTTTTTTTTGTCTGTACTTGAACCCTACAAATTGTACAGCGCTGCAGAATATGTTGGCGCGATATAAATAAAATGTATTATTATCAGCATATGGCTAAAGCTTCAGGCAAGAATGTTTTTCCTATGCAGGATGTACGCACGCCATCTAGTGGTTGAATCAGGTACATATGTTGTAAACAGAATGACAAAAGGATTGTTTATTTTCCTGTAACAACAAAACACTAATATTCTCACATCGGGTTTCCTAAAGTAAATTTTAGACTATGAACAATCGAGCAGCTGCTAAAATATATATAATTAAATTGCGGGGCCAGATGGCATATAGAAACATACAACTCCGCATATTCCAGTTCTCCTCGCCTAAGAATGAGATGATCTCCAGGGAAACCCGCACACTGATCAGCTGGTATCGCTTGTGGATACCACTGGTGCTTTGTCATTTAACCACATTTTACATCTACAAAATATATTTTTTTGTTTCCAGTCTCTCTGCAGATTAAAAATCTTGTGGATATTCCAGATAATCAAAACATGTGCCTACCCATCAGGTCCCATATATGCAGATTCAGTAAAATGAAACAATATGTGACGCAGAACCCCAAGGCTAGTCTTTGGAATTCTGTCAAGAGTCTGCAGGTTGGGGGAAGGGGAGGATTACTGTTCCTTCTACACAAGAAAATTGGAGTAGATGGGAATAGTTGTGGAGCAAGTTTGGTGCACAGGCCTTTTTTGCTCCAAAAAAGCACCACTTTTTCTACACCCTGGTTGCCACGTTTAGCGCCCCGGTCTCCGTTTTGCAGGTTTCTGTTTCCTGCCCGAAACTGGACAGGAGATGGAAACCTGCAGTCAGTTTTCAAACCTATTGATTTGAATGGTTTTGGAAAGTGTCCGGCCGTGAGCGTTTTGTGCTCTCCACAGCGAAACAGTTTTGGGGTTTTTTTTACCGGACACAAAGTGGGACATGCAGGACTTTGTGTCCAGTTAAAAAAACAAAACGGTTTCGCCGTGGAGAGCACAAAACGCTCACAGGTGCTCACGGTCTGCCAAGTTTCCGACTTCTGTCGGCAGAAGACGGAAACCTGAAAATAGAGATCGGGCGCTGGTGTGAACCCAGCCTGATTGAGATGGGAGGGAAGGCCTCAGTATGACAAGTTTACTATAGCCCATGCCAGGTTTCTGCCAAGAGTTATATGAAAAATAAATAATCTATGTCAGTTCCTGACTGGTGTAGTTATTCATTCTGAGGAATGGGATTGTGCATGAGATTAGGGTGACACTTGCACTGAACCCATCCACTAAAACAGCATTTACCCGCAGGTATCTGTGGACCCCCATACACTATAATGGAGTCTGCTAGGTGTCTATCGGTTTTATACTGAAATTGGTGAAAAGTCCTTTGTGCAGGACTTCTCTGACAATTTTTGTTGGAATCTGTGGCAGAGTATCAAACAATGATGTGAACCTATCCTAAATTATTAAGAGGCTGGAGCTCCTTGATATTTCAGGCACATTAAGGCAGGTTGCACACCAAAGAACGGTACGGCTGGCGCATAGAGGTCATCCCTGTGCTTCACTTGCCCTATTGATTGATTCATTCATTCAATGAATAGGAGCCATGGAAGCATGGCCACAAAACTGGACAGGAATAGGACCTGTTCTATATTTTGCGGCCTGGACACACAACTGTACAAGTCAAGATCATATGCACGGCCCAAAGAAATTAGTGGGTAATTGTGGTATCCAGGAAATGTGGATACTGTGGAGGAGTCACCTAGAGGGTTTTTTTTGGGGGGAATTGATTGTTTCAGATTTTAGCTCTGTGCCACATGAGTAATGGCGTTACCATTATAATGGACTTGATTACATTTATATTCCCTTTTCCATCAGAAGGTTGATATGGGAAAAAAAAAAATCACCTTACCCTATCCATACAAAATACATATATCAGCATTAATAGGAGTCTTGCAGGGCATGATAGTGCACTTATATACATGTGAATACATTTTGATTGCAGAATTACGTCATAATTACCACAAGGCCAGGACCAGACTCAAGGTGCTCCGAGTCACACTGGTAAACGTGACCTACTTGGCCTTGACAGGACACATTTGGGTATTGTCACTGTGAGCTCCAATGACATGCGTCCTTTAAACAATCCTCACCCAGCTTTGGGTAATGGCCTTTACAGCTGCCCTGTCAATCAAGATCTCACTGGTAAACACTGCAGAACATCTGCCAAGCCTGGGACCTCGGATGGGCGTAGGTGACGGTATTAACATATGGCAATACACTTCTGTTCTTTAGCAATCAAAAATCACTGTAAATGGGGAAAAAAAGCTTATACGTCAAGGTGCCTTCACATACCCTACAAAAAAATACGGCTGTATCTCACCTGACAACCTGCCGCTAACTATAAGCGCAAATTGTGGCCTGTAACCTCTGGATTATGAGCAGCATGGCTAAAGAAATGTTCTGACTGTCACCGTTGATAACAGAGCCTCAGCATATTCCCCATCTATAATCTACAGCACTATTCTGCATTTCCAACAGGTTGAATATTACTGCTCTGTAGTATCAGCTGCTGCAGAACCTCTTTCACACTGGTGATAAGGAGTATGCACTCGCCTTGTATCTGGAGCCAGCCTTGTCTTTGATGGTACAGATCATCAGATAGATAGGTCCTCGCTGGCCGGAGCCCTTTCCCTCCTGTTTCCCCACTGACAGCACAGCCCGGCTGCCTCTTCCTCTGTTCCGCATACCGAATGTCGGGAGCATCCGGTTAATCACTTCCACTTCACACTGCAGCTTCATGGCCCCGGTAAATCGGGATCAACTGGTTTATTCCGCCGGGGTCATAGAGAGCAGGCTCGCTCGTCCACACCGCTCTACCCCACCATGACAATAACAACTTTATGTTCCCGCTCATCAGTACGGTGACGTCATTTTACACCTCCCATTCCTCCAGGGTGATAGAGAGGAAGGGCAGGAAAGCCGCCTGTTCTGGTTGTTGGCGCTAGTAATACATAACGTGATAGAGGCTAACTACAATACTGGGTAAGGACCTTCTGACAGGTCCTTATGGAGAAGTGTATTCAGTCACAACCATAAAACGTATTGGAGGTTTTATATGACAATAAAACACACGTGTGTTGTCAGTAATCCATAGCAAGCATTCAGGATTCTGCTTTCGGGTCATTCCGTGTCAAGTGAACCAACGATTTTTCCCTCTATATTTTTAATTCTTTTGAGATTTTGTTATTTGGTAATAGTGTGTCAGAGAATGCAAAATGCGAAGAAAAAAAAAATCTAGAATTTTTTTTTGTTTTTTAATTGATTTTCAAAGTTCAGAAAAAGTGTGAATTTCTGTGTTGCCTGCCTTTACATTTCTCCTCATAACTTAGGCTAGAAAAAAGATAGAGAAACAAAATAAACGCCATTCTACTCAGAACTATACAGGCTTTCACCAGATATGTCACAAGAGTATCTTTGTTAATATTTTACCCATGTTAACGCAAACGCAAAATTTTAAAATGCATTTCCGAAAAAAAGTTTTTTTAAAAAAAATTTCAAAAAAATGCACATGGGCCTGCTATGCCCTTCGCCACATCTGTACCAAAATTCAAGTTGGGATCGCGATGGGATAATATTTTAAAATATAACTATTACAGTGTCATTCCGAAAATCTTGAATTCAGATCTGTTCAGCCTGTGGTCTAAAAGTGTGGGGTCTATATGTGAGATATGTACAGAGAATGATCCGCCTCACAAAATTTTGTGAATATGATCGGCGCTGGTGGCTGGCTACTGTACTCTCCAAAGATTGTGAAAATGAAGACATAAAATTGACTTTTTTGCATCCTTCTGGTCCAGCACCATCCTTTGTGTATCCAAGAAAACCAGACATTTTACAAGTCAACAAAAATCAGATATTAACTCAGGTGGAGCCTAACACCATGACAGGCCGTACATACTCTTTGACACAAAAGGAAATGGCCATTGCTAGTAAGCGCTTATGGACAAGATTACATTTCACTCACTAGAAAGGACAAATTGATGATAAAAGGCCGGTAGTTTAAAAATGTCCTATTAATTGTTTGATTAGTTCAGATTTTATAGAATGAGGATTTATCTACTGGACTATTTTTCTTAATAAATTACATGTTTAGTGATATAACAAAAAACAATTGTTACATGTAGAAATAGGTGTTATAAATATTGGTTCTTGTACTCTTGTTAACATATAATTAGGATGAGACTATTTAGAAAATCGCACTTGAGGATATGAGCAGCTTTTTTTCTTTCGGTTTGTTCAATGCATTCAGGTTGAAAATGCTGAACAAGCTGTTCTGATGATGAGATGTATTTGTTCTGGCACTTACAATATTTGTTTTTTATGTTTTTTTTCATTGTTGCATATGAATGTTGAATTCAGCAAGTTATAATTTGAAAAGAAAAAAGGAAGAAGCCACACAAACATAAAATCAGATGATTCAAGGCTTAAAAAAAATTTAAAAAAATTGATCCCAATTTGGTCCCAAGTTGAAAACCTGTACAAATATAACCAAGTACACAAGTAACACAAATGCATTTTTTCACAATTTTAAAACATACGTTTTTTTCACAATTGCGCATCAAAATTTTGAATTTGATTTCTCCAAAACAAAATATAAAGAAACATCGTCTTGTGACATATCAAATGAAAGCCGGTACCGCTCTGAGAAAAATGATGCCTCTCCCACCTATTTATCTTAATTCTAGCCCAAGATATGTTAAAAAATGTAAAGCCATACCAGGCCAAAATTCACACTTTTTCAAAACTTTAAAAGTCTATAAAAATTAACTGATGAAGAAAAAAATTCAAAACTTTTTATTTGTAATTAACTTAAGTGGTACTTCATAAAAATAAAAAAAATCTAAAGACGTCAGGTAAAAAAAATATTCCTATTTGGATCACTTGATATGGAATGACCCTTTCATTTTACCTCATGAGAACGTAGTCTGGTTGCTACAGATGGCTTCTCCATTTTTTGCTGGGTACAATTCTGGTGCTATTTGTGTAAAAAAAAAATCCGCAACATCATTTACGTCATGTTTATTAAATTCGTATGCATTTTGGGAAAAATTTAAACGGACTTTCCGGGCAAAAATAGTTTTTTTAATGTCTGTTAATAAATGCACCCATATACCTTTAGCCTTGTTTTGAGTGATTTCTTGGTGTCTCTGGGAGCTCCTGGTATCTCCTGAATTTGTTTACTTGCTTCAGCTTCCTGCTATGTAGCTTCCTCACTAACTCCTCTCACTTTTCTCCTCCGCTTCCTTCCTTCCTCTCTCCCATAATCCCTTCCCTGTCTCTCTAGCTCTCCTGCCCTTCCCTCAGCCCAAACTTGACCCCATTATAGGAGTATACTTCCTGTGAGATGACACATGCTCTTCTCCATCGCTGCTCTGTTCTCTGCATTGATGATCCACCTCTATTGCGCATGTGGAAGCTGTGTATTAGAGGTGGATTATCGGCATCATTGTGCAGCACTGGGAGAAGTGGCAGCAGTCAGAAAAGAAGGAGGAGTCATCCCTCAGGAAGAGGCTTGGAGGGTAAATATAATGGGGTGGATGGGGAGGGAGTAGAAGTGATGATCCTTTTCTGGAAATGGTGAAACGGATTCTCACCAGATATTCAGAAAATGTCCATGACCAACCCAGGGATATGGGGAACTATACAATTTTGATTAATTAGGTTATTTAGAAAGTAGAAGGGCGGAGGGTGTTTAGATTAGTGTAGGGATTTCAAGTTATCCTGAACCCCTTTAAGACCTGCACATTGTGATGAATGCTGGTGGAAGATGTTTCAAAGTTATTAAGAAGCTTTGGGCTTCCCATGCGTCAGGGCCTAAATTGGATTTTAATTATAATGTATAACAATCTTCTCACACATGTCATTGTAAATTTATTGGACCAAGGCATTCGTGGGCCCAGGTCTGCCCCCTTTCTGTAGGTAGACAAAAACCAGACAGAATGGTACCTTTTTAGTGCCAATGTTCTGGCAGCCTCCAAGCGCTGAAAGTTACAGCAGTATATTGGGAGGGTGCTCAGGGTCTCCAAGTGAAATGACTGGAGTGACACTGCAGTACTCTATGCTCTGAAAAGGCTTTCAGGCTTGTCATAGCATTGGTTCTATTGCACAGTGCCAGAGGCATCGTTTAATAGAACTGCTGTCATTTTGCTATTCACTAATAGTATGAGCGTTCAGACCCACTAGGTGTCAAGATACCTAGGGGGTCTGATTATAAATGTAAAAGAAGAAAAAAAAAAGTTTTTAAAAGTATTTAAAAAATTAAAAAAATACAAAAGTTCAAATCACCCCCCTTTCCCTATTTCAGATATGAAAGTAAATAAAGAAAATTGAACATAAACACATTAGGTGTCCCCACACTCCAAAATGCCCAAACTATTAAAATATTTATCCTATACGGTGAACGGCGTAGCGGCAAGAACAATTTAAATAGCCAGCTAGCTTTTTTTCAACACTTTGCCTCCTATAAAAAAATTTGAATAAAGAGAGATCAAACCATCAGATCTTTCCCCAAATGCTATCATTAAAGACGTCATCTTGTCCCGCATAAAAAGACACCGGACCCAGCTCCATACATGTAAATATGAAAAAGTTACATGTGTCAGAACATGGCGACACAATTTTTTTTTTCTATTTTACAAAGGTTTTCATTTTTTAAAAGTTATCAAAACATTAGAAATACTATATAAATTTGGTATTGCCGTGTTCGTACTGAAACGCAGAACACAGGTAACATATCATTTTTACCCAACAGTGAATGCTGTAAAAATTAAACCCATATGAAAATGTTGCAAATGCATTTTTTCTCCAATTGCACCTCATTCTGATTTTTTTCCAGCTTCCCATTACATTGCACAGCATATTGAATGGTGCCTTTACAAAGTACAATTTGTCCTGCAAACAATAAGTCATCATGTGACTGTGAACTGAAAAATGAAAAAGTTATGGCTCTTGATATGTGAGGAGGGAAAAACAAAAATGTGAAACCGAAAAATGGCCTGGTCCTTAAGAGGTTAAAGAAAATGGAGAAAATGGCCGCTTACAATACTGAAGAAGATGCGTCAAGACCCCGTTCCTGAAGAAGATGGAGGCGGCGCTGGAGAGTTATCTTGCACCATTGGGGATGCCCCCAGTACTGTTTGAGTGCTGGGGTCTGTCCCCAATGCTGTGAGAGAACTCATTTGCATACCGGCGGAAAACGAGATTTTAACCAAACGGCGGGGCGGAGAAGACAGCTAAAGGTAGGAGACTAATAGCTTTTCTTAAGGCTATTCCGATGTGTTAGGGAGAAAAAAAAAGTTTTAATGGTAGAATCCTTATAAACTGGTGGCTGATGGAAGGGAAACATTAAACTGAGGACAGATGGAGGGGGACATGTCAGCTACCCATACGGTTTAATATGCTCCTCCAGATGCTTCCAGTTTAATGTCCCCTTCCAACTAATCCCTACAGTTTAATGTCCCCCTCTATTTTTCCTCCAGTTTAAACTGGAGGACTAGGAGAGAGACTTCATATTGGAGTGCAATTGGAGGGGAACATTATAATGTGAGAGCATATAATGTTAGGCAAAGAAAGAAAAAAGATTTACGGCCCCAAAAAAGCATAAAAATGGATCAGTGAGAGTCTGCCAGGTGCACAAAGAATAATGACCTCCCGGGCCAGGCAGAGGTAAATAATCAAAGGGTACATTTCAGCACCAAAGTCAAGCTCACCGTAGTAAAACTTAAAGGGGCTCTATCAGCAAAATTATGCTAATAGAGCCCCACATATGCGTGAATAGCCTTTAAAAAGGCTATTCAGGCACTGTAAATGTAATTTTAATCCCCCGTCCCGTTTTAAAATAAAAGCATAAAATCATATATGCAAATCTTACCGAACGTGCACCGGGGGCGGGG
Organism: Leptodactylus fuscus; assembly: GCF_031893055.1. Classification (NCBI taxonomy): domain Eukaryota; kingdom Metazoa; phylum Chordata; class Amphibia; order Anura; family Leptodactylidae; genus Leptodactylus; species Leptodactylus fuscus. The sequence goes on from NC_134271.1 coordinate 98,151,055, forward strand.
ATGCACGATGCCGCGTCATCTTCAGGCACGCCTACCTCTTCTTTCTTCTTAGAGCGACGCCCTCTGGTCCCGTCTCTTCTGCCAGCTTCTTATTGGTCTTCTTCCGGCTTGAGGTCTTCAAATCCCGCGCCTGCGTAGTAGCGCTTCCCTCCGGAGCGCTACTGCGCAGGCTCACTTGCCATTTTACTTAATGGCAGTACGCTTGTGTAGTTCTATGGGGACTGGCAAGTGAGCCTACGCAGTAGTGCTCCGGAGGGAAGCGTTACTACGCAGGCGTGGGATTTGAAGACAAGAAGACGGAAGGGCACGGAACCAGAGGGCGTCACTACAAGAAGACAGAAGAGGTAGGCGTGCCCGAAGATGACGCGGCATCATGCATCACCACCCCCGGTGCACGTTCAGTAAGATTTGCATATATGTTTTTATGCTTTTATTTTAAAATGGGACGGGGGATTAAAATTACTTTTACGGTGCCTGATTAGCCTTTTTAAAGGCTATTCATGCATATGTGGGTCTCTATTAGCATAATTTTGCTGATAGAGCCCCTTTAACTTTTAATGAGAAAAATAAAGTCCATAGATGCGCAAGATACCAGTTAAAAATTATTGCCATGAGTAAGAAGCTGTTGCCTTGAAATGCGTAGGCGGCTAGTGTTTCACTATGTGTCCTTGTTTTTCTACCGTCCTGTGGTAAGTGCTTTAAATTTTTAACTGATATCTTGTGCATCTATGGACTTTATTTTTCTCATTAGAAGTTAAGTTTTACTACTGTGAGGTTGTCTTTGGTGCTGAAATTTACCCTTTGACTACATAATGTTAGGGTGACTGTAGGAGCATTATACTGTGTGTATGTGTGGCACAAAGAAAAATGAATGAGAATGGGCGGAGTCAACGCAACATGGGTGAACCTCGGGCTAGTTCACACGTGAACTGCCCGTGCGGGTTTTGACACTGAGAGAGACGCGGCGAGCCGCATCTCTCTCTGGTCAAAACCCGCCTGCTGCGACCATCGCGGATTTCCCCTCCTATGTCGGCTCAAATGAATGAGCCGACATAGGAGGGTGCTGCCGCCGGGCGGAAGCCGCATCCCAGCGAGCCACGGTTTCTGCCTGAAGAAAGGACATGTCGCTTCTTTTCTCTGCTAGTAGCAGCCCGCCGTTAGCGGAAAAAAGAAGCCCGGTGGTCTGCATAGACCACCATTGTAAAGGGGAGGTTTTTGACGCGAAATCCGCTGTCAAAAACCTCCCCTTTGCTCACGTGTGAACGAGCCCATGTGTCATGGAGCACATAGCACCCTGCATATTCTGTCCCTTGAAAGTTGGAAGATTTGGAAACGGTAATTATACAAGGCACCACAGCTGAAGGTAATATTGTGGCGAGGAGACCTATCAAGAACCTCTGCCTTAAGGGCCTGGTCACAAGTGGGGCCATATAGGCTTAAAGGGATTGTCTTAGCTAAAATGTTATTCTTTAATGAGGCCAAATGAAGGTGAAAAAATGAAAAAAGACACCTGAGCAGAAGTATCCAACCGCCCTGGGACGTGGTATGTTTGTTTTAGTCACCTCACAGCCTAATTAAAAATGAATATTTTAGCCTGGACTACTCCTTTAAGGGGGTCCGCTGCAGCTGTGCTGTTAGCCCTATGTCTAAAGCGGCCTTGCTACCACCTTTCTATGTCATAGCCCCAAGCTTGTCCTGACACACTGTGACTGCACAGCGTATGTGAGCCTGCAAATACGAAGGTATATACGCTATGGCTGATATAACACGCCAGATATTATTTATTAAAGTTTCATTGAGATTTTGACATTCTGAATGAAGGTAACGCCGTCCACCTCAGTGACAGGAACCACAGAAGAAGGCGCTTCGGTTTCCATGGTAGCCTTGCCGCCGCGGTGCGACCTGGGATACCAAGAAGTGTGTGCGCGCGCGCAGTGCATGCTGGGAAGCCCCTGCCGGGTTGATTAGCGCCTGCGCAGCTCCGCCTCTTCCTTTTCGCGAGCAGATAGACGGACGAGATGGGTCACCAGCAGCTGTACTGGAGCCACCCCAGAAAATTCGGCCAGGGATCCCGCTCCTGGTGCGTATATGGCGACTCGCTATGTTGTGGAGGGTGTTCTGGGGACGGGTGGGGGTGGTCGGCGGCCAAGAGGTGGCAGTTTAGGGAGGCTTAGATTAGGCCGCATGGAAGCATCATGGCGGCCGAGATGGCGGCACTTGCTTTAGGTTTGCCGGGTGTGGATGTGACCTGCGTCGGGCTTCAGCTTTATAGAGGCGCTTGGAGCCAGGATTGTGTGTTGGCCTCTGTACCTATGCACAGCCGTGAGTGTCTAGGCCACAGATCTATCTGTATCATATGACTTGTACATCCTGGTGTGTTACCATAATCACTTAACATGGCCGCGCATCATATAGATCACTGTCTAGTAAATGCTCTGCAGTCTGTGCACTGGAGCATCTCCCCGGGCCTGATGATTCGTTACAATGTATCAGCCAGTAGTCCAGAGTCTTATCCTTATTGTAGAACCCCCCCCCCCCTCCCCAGACATGCTATAGCATCCTAGTATTTCTAGGATGTTATGATCAGTATTAGAATGGTAGGGATCACTAAGATCTCCTACAATGGGACTCTAGGGAGGTTGCTGTCACTTCTAGAATCCATAGCTTTGGATGCTGAGCTGTTTTTTTTCTTTGGTAATGTGAGTGCCACTGAATAGGAATATGGAGTAACCCTTGGTTCACACTAGAGTTTGGGTTTCTGTTCTTTGGGGACCTGACAAATGGAAACCCTATCTGACCCGTAGACTGTAATGGGGTCCATCGAGTTTCCTCCTGAAATCAGCAGAGAGGTCCTGCTTGTTATGGGGATCCCCTAAAGCTGGTGTGAACCTAGCGTAATAATAAAAAAGTAACATTCATATATAAAATATCAAAATTCAGTTGTGTATAACAGGGAACTATTTACACTTTTCTCTTAATCAGTTCCCCCTTATGCCCCTCCCCCACTTCACAGATTTAACCTAAATCCATGGCATAAATGTTCTAACTTGTTCACCTGTTATAGTTATGACTGTTTGTTTTCTTACAGCCGTGTGTGCTCTAACAGACATGGACTGATCCGCAAATACGGGCTGAACATGTGCCGTCAGTGCTTCAGGCAGTATGCAAAGGATATTGGCTTTATTAAGGTAAGTGTGCGTGCGTGTGGTAGGCTTCACAGCACTTGGTGTATATTTAGGTGCAGACTTGTCACTAAATATCAGTTAATCTGAGTGGGCTGGTTTCTTCTGCATGCACATAGAACTCAGGTGACAGTGGCTTTGGAAATCTATTGAAGTTATTGGGGCCGATATGTAGAGTACAGTTTTGTATGCCAGTCACATAAAAGCAAAGACTAGAACAGGACTAATCTGTAAAGAGGCTCCGGCCTCCTCAGAATTAAGTGACCTAGCCATGTGCCTGAATAAAGAGCTACACTGCTTAGGAACTGGTGTAGACTTCTCATTGTAACTCGTACCAGAAATTTTGTATGACTTATAATATGCTGGGCTGGTGGCACAAGAAAGGAAAGTGCACTGCAGTAACATCCCACTAGCCAAGATAACTGACGTAGAGGGATTGATAATGGGAAACCATGAAGTCTGTGGTTGTACAATACTACAACTTGCCAGCAGGTGAATGAGTGGTTTACTTTTTTTTTTGCAACCCATAGATTAGTTTTTCCTGCAGTCCAGTTGCTTCCCACTTGGTAAAACAGTTTGTATGGTGCTATCCACATGCTTACTGGGGGTCTGTGTACAGATCAGATTTGTTACCAGGAAGCAAACCTGCACCAGTATACCTTGCTACACTACCAGTTTGTGCTAGTTGTCTGACCTGTAGTTCTGTTCTTTACTTCAAGTGGGTTTTATTGGCTTTACTGACAATCTTTTCCCTTTTTAGTTGGATTAAGCAAACTCCAGTTTGGACAAGATCTCTGGCCAGGTTATGAGAATCTTCAAGTTCACATTCACGCCAAGAAGACTGTAAACAGCATGATGAGACTTGTGCAAACAGAACACCTTGATTTGTATATAAACAAATAAATTGGTGCAGTCTTCACTATCTTTGTTCTACTGTCTTTGTATATACCATTTGTGGGAAGATACACTTTAGGGGATTAGATATGAAATCAAAAGACTTAATTAGGTGATTTTTCTTACATCTCCTATAAAGTGGAAGAGACTTAAGTAGTAAAAATTGGCCACAGTGACAAGGGAGCTGGGTGCTGCAGAGAGACTGGATTGGTGGTCAGCCGACAAGCACTGATCTGAAGACGTCAAACTGTTGGTATATAATTTATGCTCCATACACACAGTATGGTATTGCAACAGAGGAAAGAACTTTTGCAAATTAGGTTTTTGTTTTGCTGGATTTTAAGACTGGGACTCTTGATAGATTCTTGTTCATCAGATGTGTAAAGGACTTAGAGATTTATACAGTCTCTAGAGGATCTGCAGTGGTCTGACACGCCAACTGCAGCAGTAAGTTGTAGGTACTGCAGTTCTGGCCCATTGAAGTCTATGCACTAACCAGCACTGAAGTACCTGGACCCTCCCCATAGGTATAATATTGAATACTAAGGATAGGCCATCAATACTTGAAACTGGGTAATCCCTTTAACTGGATAGCTGTCCAGCTGCACCCACTGAGTCATGGTAGGATGCACAATGCAGCTTTCTTTAACCCCATATTTCATCAGTTTAACCTCAGGCACACAATAGTGTGCAAGCTGAGGCTTTTCCAATGTGGTGTTTGGTTTGCAAGCTGATTTTATCATGACCTGTGAAAATTAAGTGCATTCTATGACAAAATTGGCCCTCCTTCAGGGCAACACGGTGGCTTAGTGGTTAGCTCTGCAGCGCTGGAGTCTCGAGTTTGAATTCCACCAGGAACATCATCTTCAAGAAGTTTGTATGTTCTCCCTGTATTTGTGTGGATTTCCTCCCATTCTACAAAGCTGTACTGACGGGGGGAAAAAAAAAAGTACATTGTGATCCCTACATGGGGCTCACAATCTACATTAAAAAAAAAGTTCCTCATTCAGCCTTTGTCATTGCTGTAGAAAAAGCAACATGGCCATTATTGGACCCGCAACATAGTTTGTGATCCAGGACCTGGCAGTGGAAGAAACTCCGTGTGATGCCTAGTTCTCCTCAAATATATTCAAACTCCTTGTCTGGATCTGTACACCACCTAGCACTCAGGAACCAAACATTAGAAAGTAAAATTCCAGCAAAGCCATGGCTCCTTGAGTAAAACTTTTTTATTGATTGAAGACAAAGTCCATAAAAATCATGGTAGTCAGTGCGATACGAACATATTAGTTACATGTAGATGATGGAGAAACAGCTGATGCGTTTCGAACACTAAATGTGTTTATTCATAGCACTCAGGAAGGCTTACAAAATTGTATGTCAGCTGATGGTGCGTTTTGTTTGTACCACGTGGTGGCCCCCTTCGGCTAAGCATTAGTTTAGCAGAGGATGGAGGACATGGCAACAACCCCCAAAAGAACAGACATTTGCCCACGTGTCACTTTATATGACAATTAGCTTCTGCCCGTGACTTTATGTGCATGGACTTCAGAACAGGGTCCAGAGAGAAATGAAAAATATATGAATAAAAATTCACCTTCTCCAGCGTTTCATTAGCTCTCAAGCTGGCCTGTCCCTAAACTTGTTCGCCGTGCCTGTGATTATTCCAGCTGCTCATTAGGACAACATATAATGAGTGTGTTGTTGGCATCAGTGATCCACCTGCTCTGATATTTTAGCTGCTCTAAGAGCCACTTGCCGCTTAGCTTTCTCAATCCTTCTCTGTACCGCTTGAGGAGAAGGCTGTTGACTTCTGGCTACCGTAAAAGCTCTCGTTTTTTGAGAATTTAGCAGCACATTAGATATTCATTTTTCTGGCCTGTTTAAAATTGGAAAACTGCCAATTTGGATTAATAGGATTTTCCCATCTGTCTCAGCACACTGCCTCCCTCCCTCTGGCTGAACAGGACACAGAACACTCATGCAGATCAGATAATATGCAGATGCTTGTACAGAAGAGACTCAGTATTATCTGTGTATTTACATAGAAAGATAACAGAACAGGCTTTACCAGCAAACTGCAATTAGCTGAATTGTCCTGCAGTTTAACTTAGTTAATATACTAAGATACAAAGTCTCCTAGGTGTTAATCCTATGTGTTAGTTATCTTAGTAGGATAACTTTGAAATGTTGCACAATTTTTCACGGATTGAAATACCCCACATTTGAATGTAAACTGAAGTTGGGAAGGAGCACCATTGGGAATTTGAAAAGCAGATTCCACTATACTGGTATTTCAAAGGCTTTGCAAAAGTGGCCTGGTATCTAAGAAACAAACTAAGTCTGTGCTCCAAATAGTGTTCTTCCCTTCTGTGTGAAAAATCTGGATTTTTTTTTTTCAAATACTCAACATAAAATCCTTTTCTCATTGTATTCACTGGGGGATACAGTACCATGGGTGTAGACCTGGCCACCAGGAGAATGAAAAGCTGTCTGCTCCGCCTCTGGCTATACCCTTCTTACAGACACTGTGTAGTCAGTTTGTATGACAGCAGCAGGAGAAAGACGCCAAAGAACCAAAAAAAAAACCAAAAAAAAACATGGAACCAACAAACACGTCCTGCACCTGCAACAAAAAAGCTAGGATCTGAACAGCAAAAAAAAAAGCAAGGGTGAGATCTGTGTTCTCCAGTGAATACATTGAGAAATGGATTTTAAGGAGAGTACAAAAAAATAAATAAATCCCATTTTCAAGCTTATTTCATCGGGGGACATAGCATCATGGATGTCCTAAAGCAGTCCCAGAAGGTGGGAATTACACGACCAAGCGAACATCCCAGAGCACAGCCACCTGCGGCAGTAGAGGTCACAGATCAGACCTGGGAAAACTTAGAAGGCACAAGACAGAACTTTTACCTGCTGATGAAGGAGAAGGCTTGAACCCATTAGACATAATCACAACTCCTCTGCCTTGGAGAAAGGCTGCAAGGGACACCATCACCTGGTGAAAACTCAGGGAGGAGTATATTGCGGAAAGAATGGGCTACATGTGGAATCAGCAGATACGAACAAATCTATTGAGCTTCTTCAGGTCCAGGAACAAAGTGTGAATGAAACACAGGTGGCAGCCTGTAGCGTTGGACAGCAGAAAACTGATGCAGAACATCCCCTTTGACTCTAACAGCTCTCAGGGAGAGCCAAGACACGGAAGGGCAGTGCCAAACCCATAAGCCAAAAGGCCTTCTAGATCACATACCAGATTCATAGGGGGATGGAAGCCTAGAAAGCAGGAAGGTCCTAGTGAGGACCCTCAGGAACAATGAACAAAGTGTCGATGGAAAGAGTCAAATAGGTATGCTACTTACCTTTCCCATCTTCGTAGCAGCGCTGGTGCTGCTGTTGGCCTCGGTGGAAGTGGTGGGTGGGGCTTAACGAGGTTTCCAGTGGTTGCGTCAGAGAACCTCACTTCGCGGGCATTGCAGCCGGCTAAACGCTGTACACTGTGTGCACAGGAAAGCTGGCTGCTGCTGTAATCCACTGTTCCTGCTGCTGTGGGATGAGCTGGGAGAGTGGACCCCGTGCCGCATACGTATGCACAGCGGGCATCTCCCAGCTCATCCTACAAGCAACAGGAACAGTGGATGCAATGTACAGTATCACAGCAGCCGGCTTTCCTGTGCACACAGAACATCGCGCACAGTGTTCAGCCAGCTGCAATGGTTTTTGGGGGATGTCTTACTTTCGGGAGGTGCCTTATATTAGACAATTCAACAAAACCTCAGCCATGTCTTATTTTAGGGGGATGACTTATTTCCGGGGAAACACGGTACAACTATAAGCCTCCTGTCAAAATATTAGCATAGACAAGTACAGCAGTCATTAAACCCAATCACATTTCAGTTTCCATTTTCCGAAGGCCTTTTATAGACTTCATTGGAGATCTTTTAAAGAGGACCTTTCATCAGATCTGTGCCCGGTGTAAAGCGCTATCGGTCCCGGTACCGTAGCGCTTTATAGTCAGAAGGGCGTTTCTGACACTTAGCCAGGAACGTCCTTCTGCCTCGCGGTGCCTATCGCGCTGTGCTGTGGAGCGGGGAGGAACGCCCCCTTCCTCTGCTCACACAGCTCGTCCATAGACAAGTATTATCAGGGAGGGGAGGGGGCGTTCCTTCCCGCACCACAGTACAGCGCGATAGGTGCTGCGAGGCAGAAGGACGTTCCAGGCTGTCAGAAACGCCCTTCTGACTGTAAAGCGCTACGGTCCCGACGGGACCGATAGCGCTTTACCCCGGGCACAGATCGGGAAAGCCGACAGTGCGCTGAATTCAGCGCACTGTCAGCTTTCCTGCAGTATATAAAACTGCATGTGCCCGATCTGATGAAAGACCCTCTTTAAGTCAGTATTTCGGTTGCTTAAAGAGTCAGAGTTCCATCTTAATCACTTTAGTCCTTTTGGCTATAAAGAGAGGTCCGTCCATTTAAGCTTCCCATGTCCCTTTAAAGTACAGTGTATGATTTTTAGCTCATCACCCTGGGGCCGGCTTTAATAGGCCATCACAATTTGTTTTTATAGGACAATTTCCAGCAGTGTTGAGCAATATAACCAGACGCAGAGAGACAGCAAGATAGGCTGTAATAGGGTAGAGTTGTTAAAAGAAAAATATTCCTTAAAAAACAAAACACAAATATACCACAAGAATATACAGCTCCATGGGGTTGTGCGGTTTTTATTTTTTTTGTTCTTGTTTTTTTTTTCAATTGAGAAATACATCATCTGTTTACAAAATAGCTTTTGAAAAATACAAGGAGAACGGGTACTATAAAACAAAGCAAACTCCAGTCATGGGACAATACATACATCATGCGGAAGCAACAGTCTGATCTTCAGGTTGGGGAAATTAGAGTTAAAAATTACAACACAGAGGGTGGGCAAAAAAAAGGCCAACATCTTGAGAGTATGGGGTAGGGGTATAGAAAGAAAAATATAAACATCTTAGGTTTCTATAAAGCTGTGGACAATGAACTGGGGTGGGGCCTTACTCTGCTGTGTAAACAAATGACTACAATAACCTTGTGGCTGCCAGAACTATATGGGACACACAAAGGCCTTGCCTGTTTACTGTGTGTCCTCAAACTACAAGTTAATTAGGTCAAAATGTTCTATGAGTGGGAGGAAGAAATTCAGGAAAGGGAGCTGTAGAGGTGAGAAATTGCAATTATTGCACAGGCTGAAAGGAAAACTAACATACACCTATGCCAGACTTTGTAAGGACTCAAGAGTCTTTCAATATTGTCCATATGCTCAGTCTGGTGGTGTAGCACTAGTCTGAAGGGAGACGAGCCGCAATACCACACAGCCATGAGTGGCGCGGCTTCTGAAATAGGGGAAGAAAACAAAAGCTTTTTTTTTTTGTAACAACAGACTGCAAAGGATTACTTCAAAACAAAAGTACAGAGAATGTCGACATCGGAGGCGAAGGAGAACCGTGTAGGAGTTAGCATGCCGCCAACCGTACTGGGAATCACACACCAACTACCTTAGCGAAACCAAAAGCTTTATTTTGGGTTCAGACTTTCAATATTCCTGTTAATTTATCCAAACAGCAGCACTGCTGTAGACGCCCTTTTTGACATATATTCCTGTACCCTACCTAGCTTAGAGGACAAGTCACAGCTTAAGTTGTCAATGAATTACTGCAGGAAAAAAAAAAAAAAAAAAAAAAAAGAGTTGGCTGACTTGTACATGATAGTTTCTACCATTGCTCACTACTACTGCACTTTGCAGCATGACTACAAAAACCCCCCCCAAAAAACAAAAAAAGCCTTAGCTTAAACAAACCCGATATTACCGAAGGAATCACGTGCCTCATTGGCCATTGTGTGTCATGTGACAAAGGCACGCTTCTACTGCCCTAGATGAGATTAAATGGTTGGAGAACTAAGATTATAATCTCTATGACAAGTATGAGTTATGTTAAAGGAGGGAAAGGGAAGAGAAGGGGAAATTGGGGGAAAAAAAAAAAAAGGACCCTTGAAATTGGCCTACCTTGTAGCTTCAGAAATCACACAAATGATATCTTAATGGTATTAAGACAAACATCAAGTTTCACTTCCATTTTTTTCATAAGAAGGGTAAGAAACCCATCAAAATGACAAGTCCAGTGTTGGGATCCAACATGCAAAAAATTCTAGCATATGAATGAAACTGAAAGGACAATTAAAAGAAACCCATCTAAAAGTTCCTCACTACTGATAAAAGAAACAAAACATAAAAGTGCGACTGCTGAGAGATTTTAGGCCAGCTGTATTGTCAATTTTGCAAGAGATACATGAACTATCATAGAGTACAGATATCAACAGTGACCAGTCTTATCTGTGTGTTTTCTCCCAGCATCCCAGTCCTTTAGGGGAAGTCATTATGGAACAGATGGTAACCATTTACTAGTGCTCAGTCATCATACTAACCTGGGCGTCCAGACAGGGTGCTTAGAGGCCAATACAATTAGCTAAACTTTCTTTTTTAGATATTTTTTTTTGTATTTTTTTTTTTTTCCAGTATCACCACACTTCACGTACTCCTCTTCTCCAGAACTTCCAGGCGACCACTGTTCATCTGGCAGAGAGATTGTATATGGACCCTGAGGTACTAAGACTGGGGGGAGCGTTTTACCGGTTCAGTCTCAGTTTTATAGAGTTCTTGATAACTGGGATAGGGTTAGCCGGTAGTGCGGGGATATCAGACAGATCGGTACTGGACGATCGCTAGGAATAAAAGACAGGATCAAAAAGAGGTGAGGAAAAAAAAAAAATCCACAACACTCCTAATGACAACTGAACTATATTCTGTGTAAGGGCTCGTTCACAGCTGCGCCCGGTCTCCGTTCTGCAGGTTTCTGTTTCCTGCACAAAACAGAGGCAGGAGACTGAAACCTGCAGGACTCTTTCATATCCATTCATTTGAATGGGTTTGAAAGATGTCCGGCCGTGAGCGCCAGTGAGCGTTTTATGCTCTCCGCCGCGAAACAGTTTTTTAAAAATCGGACATGCAGTACTCTGTGTCCGGTTTTTAAAAAACGGTTTCGCGGCGGAAAGCATAAAATGCTCACCACCGCTCGCGGCCGGTCCCGGTCTGACAGCTTTCAGTCTTCTGCATGCAGAAGACGGAAAGCTGAGAATGGAGATCGAGCGCTAGTGTGAACCTAGAATAAGGGGCATAAAAGTTCTACTCAAACCAATCTAAACTGTTCAATGAGATTTATAAGTGTTAAAATGCAGGTTCAACCCAACTACCATTTTAATATATTATATATATATATATATATATATATATATATATATATATATATATATATTTTTTTTTTTTTTTCTCTCTACAGGAGGCACTTTATACAGCACCTATCTTGTACCAGTCCTAAGTTACTGTAAGTATTATACTTCAGCACTAACACTTCTGGTGGAGGAGTGCACACACATTGCCTATTTTATAACACAGACTGCAATTCAGGATATTCCAGAGCTGCAATCTGATTTGTACGAGTTATTAAAAAGTCAATGTAATTGTTATTGACATACATCCCCGGCTCACCAGTTTGGCTAAGCTCCTCAGATGACTGTACAGTGTCTGGTGTAAAGACCAGGGTCAGGGGATAATCGTACACATCAGGAAGAGTGTGTGCCTACATAGGTAGTACGGAGACTTACAAGTCATTCCTGCTCCGCTAGGGATTCTGGGTAAAAAAATATGTAAATCTATTCTCCAGGATGTAATTAGGAGAACAGTGCACTCTGTATGCCACCCTCTAGAGCAGGGGTCTCAAACTCGCGTCCCCCCGAACAATTTTGTGCGGCCCGCACAAGCCTAGGGACGCCGGATCCAAGTTGAATCCGGACGTTTCACCATTTTGCCCACAGGCAGTTTTATATACTGCCGGAAAGCTGACAGTGCGCTGAGTTCAGCACAGTGTCGGCTTTCCCGATGTGGGCCCAGTGTGAAGAGCTTACGGTCCGGTACCGTAGCTCTTCTATGGTCAGAAGGGTGTTTCTGACACTCAGTCAGAGACGTCCTTCTTCACAGCACAGCCAATCGCGCTGTGCTGTGAGAGCCGGGAGGAACGCCCCCTCCCTCCCTGATAATGCTAGTCTATGGACGAGTACTGCGTTCCTCCCGGCTCTCACAGCACAGCGCAATTGGCTGTGCTGTGAAGAAGGACGTCTCTGACTGAGTGTCAGAAACGCCCTTCTGACCATAGAAGAGCTACGGTACCGGACCGTAAGCTCTTCACACTGGGCCCACATCGGGAAAGCCGACAGTGTGCTGAACTCAGCGCACTGTCAGCTTTCCGGCAGTATATAGAACTGCCTGTGGGCAAAATGGTGGAAGGTCCTCTTTAAACATTGAGGTGGAATGAAGGGGCTCATGACACTGGGGGCAGACGAAGGGAGGGGGGAGAACGGCATGACACTGGGGCAGAAATGGAGGGACATGAATCTGGGGGCAGAGATGGGGGGACATGAATCTGAGGGCAGATGAAGGGTGTATATGTAACTGGGGGAAAGATGGAGGGGGGACATATAGTTTACGGGTGACTGTAGGAGGATTATACAGTGTGGGGGCACATGAAAAATGAATGGGCGGAGTCAACATAAAAGTGGGTGGAGCTAAATTTGCCGCGGTGCGGCCGCCGACTGGCTGGGATCTTGCTCTGCGGCCCACATGCTGAGTTGAGTTTGAGACCCCTGCTCTAGAGGGCAGCATCCTTAACATCATGCATGACTTCGTTAAAAAGTCTATCATGATGCAGATTTAATTGCCAAATTAGTATTTCTATTCCGAAAGGAACAGATGACGTATATGACAAGTGCATACACTGAAGCAGCAGAGGATACTGAAACTTGAAAAACAGTGAATGCAGCACTGGGGTATTATACACACCGTAACTTAGATCAGTACAACACAAGTACTGTAATGTATATACACCATGACTCCACCAGTACAACAGTGAGTTTGAGTCTGGAGTATAATACAAGCTTCACCCAATTTTATGTAGATTAATTTCATGTTTAAACTACACAATGCTGAATATAGACTAACTACAGCCTAAAGAATAACTTTGGTTTTGCGTTATCACAATCAATATACCTAAAATTGCATTTTTATCCTTTCATGGCTAGGTCTCCCTATAAACACTTTATGTTCACTATTAACTAAACATTTGTCTAAAGCAAAAATAGTGTTGACCTGACTGCACCCAGCAGTCTGTCCAAAGGAAGCAAAGATAGAAGAGGCTATGATTGACAGGAGTGTGGAACAAACAATTTGAGAGACAGTTTTGTGTTTTTGAACACTAGATAGAATAAAAGAATAGAAAAATAAGCCAACACACTACACTAGCTCCTCTACAGTGTGATATGACAGACAACATATGGTACCTGAGTAGATGGCAGAGCTCCAGGGACAGGGGATGATGATTTCACATCACCATCTTGCTCCTAAAAAAAACCAAAGCCTGGGGTTATATAGTCCCAATGATCAGTGTGTCAATGTACCAGATTATAGGCTCCTGCAGAGTAACAGGCGCTTTAGCAAAGGTCATCAATAGTAGATTTGTGGAGTCCACCTCCACTAATTAGCTGATTACATTGCCTGCCTCACATCAAGACCAGCGACAGCTCAGTATTAAAGGGGTTGTCTGGGATAAAAGAAAAATTTATCCCTAAACTAAACCTCCTCCCCCTGCCAAACTTCTAATTTACTTACTTTAAAAAGAAACAAAATGTATAAGTTTACCCATATCCCTGGGGCATGTGACAACCCCAGGTACACTGTCTGATATCCCAGAGACGTTCCATTTCCCCTTTTCCAGAAAAGTAGAGTCACCAATAATACCCATCCTCCCTTACCTAATCATACTTACCTGTCCTCAGTTTTCTGGGAATGAAACGTCACTTCTAGAGATGAGCGAGTACTGTTCGGATCAGCCGATCCGAACAGCATGCACACATTGAAATGAATGGACGTAGCCGGCACGCGGGGGGTTAAGCGGCCGGCGTCAAAGCGGAAGTACCAGGTGCTTCCATTCATTTCAATGCGTGCGTGCTGTTCGGATCGGCTGATCTGAACAGTACTCGCTCATCTCTAGTCACTTCCTTCTCTTCTGCCGACGCCCGCGCAATAGAGTCAGTGATTCCTGGTTTATTGCGCAATCGCTGGCAGAAGTGAAGAGCAGAAAGATCCTACCTCCCATGCATGTGCAAGAAGTCCCACAGAAGGAGGACTTCTGAGTTAGTTAGGTAGGGCTAGTAGTCCATGGGCTAGCTAGGGAAACTAGAAGGGGGTGTGAATGAGAAAGGGGGGGAGGAAGTGAGAGTTGTAGGCCAACACAGCAGGAAAATAAGCAAGTAAACAAATGCAGAGGTTGCCAGGACTTCCCAGAGTAACTCAAATCACTCAAACACTGCTGGGGGCGGGTTCACACTTGCGCCCGGTCTCCGCTTTGCAGGTTTCCGTCTTCTGCCCGAGAAACTGGACAGGAGACGGAAACCAGCAGTGAGATTTCAAACCCATTCACTTAAACGGTTTGCAAAGTGTCTACCTGTGAGCATCTTCTGGTCGCAGCGGCAAAACAGTTTTTTTAACTGGACACAAAGTCGGACATGCAGGACTTTGTGTCCGGTTAAAAAAAAAACCTGTTTTGCCGCGGAGACCAGAAGACATTCACGTGCGGACACTGACTGCCGGGTTTCTGTTTCATGTCCAGTTTCTCGGGCAGAAGACAGAAAACCACAAAGCGGAGACCGGGTGCAGGTGTGAACCCACCCTAAATGGTATATTGGTGCACTATTAACCCATTAATAGCACTAAAATACCTTTTGATAAAAAAAACAAAAAAAAAAACAGCTGAGGTAGCATCAGGCACCAACAACATTATACTGGGGAATTTTCTTTAGAAAAATCCTTAATTCTAAGATATAGTCACCACAAATTATCTACAACCAACTATGAATCAATGTAGAAGCTTCAAGTTTTACCTTTAAAACTTCCATTTCAACTTTTTGCGATTCCTCCACCTCACTTGTAGCACAGGCATCAACTTCATCCTATTAAAAAAAAAAAAAAAAGATCCAGAAAACATGGATTATGTTGCCTATTCCTAAGAACCTTCCTATTACTGTCAGGTATGGTACACCTCAAGCTGTCCTTATCGATAAAGCAAAGCTATTTTATTGAGACATGATTATGAATGATGTTGTGTAAAATTACTAGCACAATATATGAGCAGTAGGTTAAAATGTTTCACGGAATACTTATAAATATCCCCTCCCACCATCGAGTAAATCCTCAACTCAAAAGGGCTGTGTAGGGTTTAGCTTTTTATGGCCCATAGTTAGGATAGGGCCTGGTGATAGCATCTTATCATTGGCAAGCTTCACAATTCCTATGGAGCAAAAATTCCTCCATAGGGAGAGCTAGATTTATTAGCATTCCTCCCATACATTATATGCTTAAGTACCTCTTCAATTTTGGTTTTCTTGGGACTTTCCTCTTTTGGTGATGAGGAAGACCGCTTTACACCAGAAACAGAAGATGGACTGGGCAATTTTGCAGCTATGTTTGTTAAAGGCTTTGAGACTTGGTTCACCAAACGGGTAGCGGTCACAACTCTCGACACCACAGGCTTTGGTGTTGAAGAAATAGCTGGCTGCATGGCAGTATCAGCGGGAATGCTATCGTTGAGGTTGCCTGTAGGAAGTGTGTCTGCAAATAAAAAAAAGAAAAAGAAAGGGGAGGGGGGGGAGAAGAGTTAAACCTGTACTGGGCCATGGTTGTAAAAGACAATGAAGGAGTTGAAGCCTACCCCAAGATGTATCGCAGGGATTGCTTGGTGACGCAATGACTTCTGCAGCAGCTGTGGTAGCAGCTGAAGAGAGAACTGGTACTGCTGGACTGTTTCTACTAGTAGGAAAACAGAAACAGACATTTTTATGACAATCATCTCATCTGTTTAAGCACATTTAGAACATGTAAAAAGGAACAAAAATATGCTGCTCTTACCCCTGAGACAATCCTGAGGCATTCAGTGGACTACTCTTTGTAGCATTGGTGGGAGAAGGCACAGACATACTGTTGTCACTGTCCATTGATAAGTCCAAGCTGTTGTCATTGAGTGAGACTAGCTTAACACCTTCCATTGAATGCTGCAAAAAAGAAAAAAAAAGGCAATGTAAATTTTCTGCAAACCTACAAAAGGGTTAAGCTTTCCTTATGAAATAAACATGCTACACAGCTTGTTACTTTATCGTTCCAGAATCACAATTTACCAAATCTCCACCGAACGGGTTGTAAGTTGTCCAACTAACCTACCCACTCCATTCAACTTCTATGAGACCGATAGCTATAGCGAAGTACAGCAGTCTATCCTTGAACAGAGTTAACACTGTGCATGTGTCACTCCATTCAAAGGGACTATCTTGTTAACAGTGGGACCTCTGGTGATCATACACTTATCAGCAATAAGTTATGCTTCTGCAATAAGCTTTTCAATGATAGAAGGCCTTGTATATCAGTGACCAGCATAATCCTAACATACAGTGTAAGAAGATCAGAGAGCAGAGCAGTGACCGTAGGAATAAAATCTCTGTGGCCCATCTGGTCATCCAGTGAGCTAGTTGTTTTACAGCAGTCCCTCTACAAAACACACAGACTTTAGGCTACTGGTTATTTGTGGCTTATAGATTGTCAGTGCTCCAAAGAGTCATAGAGAAGCTGCACACCAAATGGCTGCCACACAATATATTCAGGGAATTGGAAGCAACGCTATTGTTTTATAGCAGCTGTACTTTGAAAACAGATAGAAAAGGCCACCTATGCTTGCTCTAGTAATGGGAATAAAGAGATTTGTTCAACATCAGTTTACAATGACTTGGTTCTAAATCATTATGTTGGGATCAGCAGAACTGGGGGCAGTTGGGGTCATGCAGTCATTGGGGTCATCCTATGGGACAGACACAGTGGTCTAGAAAAAGCTTTACTGTGTGGAATAAGGACATGACTAGTTAAAATACCAGTGTATATAGAGCGTGAAAATCACAGTCAAACCAATCATTTAGATTACACGGGGAAAAAAAGTGCAGTCAGTCAAAATATGCAACAAAAATAAGTTATTAATTATTAAAAGGATGTAATAGATCTAACAAGGGTAAACCACCAGTACATAGGCCGGACAATGCGCCTAATAATAGAATATGGGACTTTTAAAGGGGTACTTCCATCTCAGCTAGTCATGGTAAGAAATATGTGGCTGTGCTATGTGGTTTCAGCAACTCTCATAGAAGTAAATAGGATTTATGGAAACGAAGCAGCATGTTATTGTACACTGTTAATTCCCTTCCACAGTTTAATAACTTCTGCAGTAGTCACATAGATTTATGTATAAGTCCGGCCAAAGCCCTCCTTCACATAACAGTGCTGGGCGCTTGTACACATGAGGGTGAATCAGTTTTCATAAACATATTGATGATCTGTGAAAACTGCTTTTCTTGGATCGTTCGCACAGACTGTTAAAATAACAGTCATGTGAATAGAACAATTAGAGTCTTCGGACCTGTGTGCTCAACAGTTATACAACGGCTAGCACACAGTGGTGGAATCCTGTCATGTGAGCGAGCCTTAAGTGTTGGGTCCCAAGTGGTCAACAGAATAAAGATTGTGGCACTTGCTTAAGAACCAAAGTACGTTTATTATTTACGCATGCACACCATAAATATAGATGCCACTGCGCTCAGTAGTGCAATTCAGTCCTGTTCATGTAAAAGGGCTAAGCTGCAGTACCAGCTATAGCCACAAAGGAGTGAATGGTGAGAGCACATAAAAAGGCAGACTTATCACAAGGGTAGCTTACCTTTTTCTTTTTCGGCAATACATGTGTCGGGAGGAGCTGATGCAGTCGCTTCCTTTTTACATGCATTGCTGCAATTTTCATGTCCATTTCAAACATTTTGCTGTTTATTGCCTGCCTGTAAACTACACAAAACATCCAAAAGTTAAAAGAAAAACAAAAACAAAAAAAAATGAAAAATCTCTCTGACCAAGAGCAGGGTTTTACCAGTGTCTGTGAAGGACTGGATATCATAAGTGAGGTCCACACTGAGATTTTCTGAGTTTTCCATCTTTTTGAACACTAATCCAATAACCCACATGGTCTGGAATTCTTCCCTGTGATAAGAGAACATATGTAGATGTGTAGTAATTTCCAGCAGCTCTGACAAGAACTCCATGCACAGACACTGCTGCCATTCAATATTGCAGGTCTAAGCACATCCAGCTTACTTTTCTGGGTTCTCTCCAGGGGCTGGGAATGACTGAGGGTTCACATGAGCCAGTGTGATAAATTCATTCTTCTCTAAACTTCCAACAAGGATACGGATCTTTGATTCTACTAAACCCACCCTGTAAGAGATGGAACAACAGCAATGAATACAAATGGCAAAGAATAGTTTTGCTCGTTGCTCTGAAAGACGACCGGTTTTGAAAACTGCATGTGGCGAGGCCATATGCGGTACAACTAGTACCCAGTATCATTATAGAGGCTATACTCCTCCAGTAAGTGCCACACTTGCTTATAAACTCTACTGATATAAGTTTATAGGATTAATTAGGTTCTCTAATTCAGCCTAGAAATACATTTGATCCAGACATAGGAAGAGGTTCTATATCAAGTCATTATGTGATATACATCCAATGGCTGTTCACTGTGTAACAAGCTGGACATCTCAAGCAGTAAACCTCTCTCATAGCCTACAGAAGTTTAAAGGAATTGTCCGCTTCTCAGACCAATGTTAGAGTTTGTATAATAAAATGTTGTAAAAATGTCCAATATACTTTATCAATTCCTCACATTCTTCTAGATCTCTGCTTGCTGTCATTCATTCTGTTTACTCAGAATGGTCATATAATGTAGACACAGGTGCAGATCACATGACCAGAGTGATTCTGAGTAAGCAGAGTGAGTGACAGCAAGCAGAGATCTAGAAAACTGAGCAATTGATACAGAAAGCATATTGGAAAATTGTACATTTTTTTTTTTACTATACAAACAATAACATTGGTCTCTCAATATTGGTCTTAGGGGTATGGCGGGAGGGAGCAACTTCATCTAGACATACAGGAATTGCTCTAAATCACAACCTATTAGGCTGGCAGGTAGGTAGGTTATCAGACTGACATCAGACAGAGTGACATGCCAATCCCACCTCACAAGACAATTTCATATGAGGACTGCATGACTAGCTAGATCTGCTCACACATCTGCTGTGACTTGATAAAAGTAAATTTACGTAAGGTTTATAAGATTATAATTGGTCTTTTCAGCAACAGAAATATTGGTGAGGGGCACCAAAAGAAAGGCCATTATTTGAAGCTGTATACGCTGGGACTCACTTAAAGCGGAAAAAACCACCTGATGGCTTTCCATTCAGGGTAGTTGCACATGACTGTGGTTTCACCTGTGAAACTTGGTCCGTGTGTTAGCCAGATTTACAGGTTTAAACTTCATGCTGGGAGCCAGACTCCTAACAGTATAGTTATCTATAATTCTAAGAGTTCCTACCTCCGAGCAACACACTGTCCTGACCTGTAATTGGTACAGGGCAGTAGATCGATGGGAGGTAGGTATTCCTACCAAGAAAGATAACTAGAATGCTAGAAGTCACACTTCCAGCATGAAGATCAAGTTAGTAGATCTTTCTGACTTAAATAACTCTTCAATACAGTCCTTACACACTCAGAATGGTTAGAGATTAGAGATGAGCAAGTACTATTCGAAACGGCCGTTTCAAATAGCACGTACCCATAGGAATGAATGAAAGCGGCAGACACGCAGACTTTGCCGGCGGCTGGCCGCTTAACCCCCTGCGTGCTGGCTGCAACCATTCATTCCTATGGGTGCGTGCTATTCGAAACAGGAGTTTCAAATAGCACTCGCTCATCTCTATTAGAGATCCCAGGGGTCACGTTACCACAAATGATAAAGGGATCCCCCTTTAAGCATGTGAAAACTAATTGATAAAGTCTTGTTGTCTTGAGTTTGAAACCACCAATATGTGGATGTATAAGCAAAATAAACCACACATACCAAGCAACACTACACTTTTCGGATTTAAGAGGGCACTTACCATTCAAGATGCTGTTTTTCAGTAGGTGCACTTGCGAGAAGAATAATATAATGCCTTTGAAGATAAAGACAATGCTATTTTATTGCAAGGAGTATAAGCAAGGTTGGTTCAGCAGACTATTTATTAAGAGCAAATAATTCTAAACAAATTAAATGGAACATACTTCTGAAAACTAAAAAAACAAAACTGATGTTACCCATAATAAACCAGGTATTTCACATGGGCAACTCCACCGTATTTAGTTATAGGAGTATACAAGATATTTCATGCTTGCTTTTAACCCTTCCCCACCCACTAAGAGGGCGTTCACACTTGCACTCCTGTCCATCTGTCGAGTTTCCATCCTAATCCCTGGAAAAACTGGATAGGGGACGGCTAGCCGGCGGTCAGTTTTAAAACCCATTAATTTGAATAGATTTTGAATTCATCAAATGAATGGGTTTTACAACTGACTGCTGGCAATCCATCCCCTATTCAGTTTCTCCAGGAAATAGGACAGAAACACGGTGGACGGACAGGGGCGCAAGTTTGAACGCCCCCTAAGGAGAATTAAACACTGCACACAGAAGCCTGCCAGCTTGTGATATTTGGGCAGCTTAAAACATGTATGTGGCAGAAGCTGGAGCTGCAGACTCTTACCTGGACAGAAGTCCATCTGCTGCAACAGATTCCTGCTGAGGAAACTAGTTACAAGTTGCTCACAACATACAGCAACAATTCTGTATTAGTTTTATTCCGCTCAACCATATCAGTACACAAGGAGGCATTACAAGTAGTTTTTTACTCACGCCACTTAATATACACAGCTAATATCGAGACCATCACTAAAGATTACATAACTTTAACTTCAACAAATGTAGGTTTTCTTGTGATTTTATTTCCTCTTCCATCCACTTCTTAACAGCACTGTCACATCATTCTTTATATACAATCTTTACAGGGCACGAGGCTTATGTCTATACTAAATACAATGTCCGTGAAAGAAAAATATTTTAGATCTTGATATCTGTAAATATGCAGTAATGCTTATGGCATGAAAGGTGCTGTAGATAGGAGGGCATCTTGTCCGCAGTTAATCCATGAATCTTGTCACGACTAATCGTACAATTCACAAGGTTTGTATGCGTGAAATAGTATATTATTGCACTAATCATCCCAGCTATACCATTTGGCTTCAGGGTTTGCAATGGCAGGCAAGGCTCTTCAAGTAAAGTCATTCTCAGGATTCACAGAAAAACTAGAGAGTAAGATGTTAAATAACCCAGCAGACTGACTAGTTTTGTAGAAGTCTAACAGCTGACAAAGTACTGTTCTTTCTATGCTGAATTGTTCAGTGGACAGGCATCTCTATATACATGATCATAAAGTGAAGACCATAAAATGCGTTTCTAAGAGCAGAAGGAATAGGACAAACCCATACACTTATGCAGAAGAATCATAACTTTCCCACCAGAATATTTCTGCAATCTCAATTACACTCAATTGTGTGTCACTCTAAAGACTCTCTGAAAGTCCAGTTTGATGGATCCACTCGAGAATAGGGACACAAATGTATTACTAGGTAATGTTCACATGCACTGAGAGCTAAGCTTCCTTTTACACAGGCACTCTGGTTTCATAATAGTGAGGACGTCTCCTTAGAATAAGCCATGAATGGATTACATGGGTGTTGGGGGAGGCTTGGTGCAGACACCTCTTTAGTTTACAAGGGTCAGTCTACTTCCAACCCTTAAGAGGTAATTTAGGATATTGTAGCTACATCCCATTCAAGTGAATGAGGCTAAGCTGCAAAATCAAAGAGGTGTAGTTAGTAAGATGCGTGTTTACAAAGAAAGACACTGCAGAACTTGCCCAAGCTTCACAGTCCCCATTACACAGCTGACTGGCAAGGGTGTGAGATGTCGGACCCCTATTGATCTGAGATTGATTGCCTATCTAAACGGACTGACCCTGAATTGTGAAATTGGAAAACTCCCTTAAATCAAATCTCAAAAAACAAGATATGCAATGTCTTAAGCCTTTGCCAACACTACAAATTGCTCTGAACACTGTGCCACTCCAAAGAAACTAATTATAAAACTAAATTAAAACACGGACACATTCGCCTTTTTTTCTCATTTTTTTCTTTTTTTTTTTTCTTTTCATATATTTTTTTTTTCTTTTTTTAATATTTATTGTCCATTAACATACAGATTGAAAAAAAAAAAAAAAAAAAAAAAAAAAGGATCGATAGTACAAGCTCACGCACACAAACCAACCCAAACCAAGTACATGTAATCTGGCATGCACAAAAAAAGAAAGAAAAATGAAAAAAAAAAAAAAAAAAAAAGTGTCATAGAAAACAATTTCCACAACCATATGACAGATCATGAGGAAAAGGATAGGTGAACTGTTATTAATGGTGTCATAAGGGGAGGCATCAAGCATCTCCCATCAACTGCATCTGCGGCATACTAGAGGTTAAAAGGGTGTCTTTTCTTCTAAATGTTTTTTTTCATGCTTTCATGTACGTTAAAGAACCCACCCAGGGATGAAGTCATCATTTATGATCTACTGAACAATTCTCCTTAAACTGTGTCCTGGATT
The DNA here is from genome assembly GCF_031893055.1 of Leptodactylus fuscus. Taxonomy (NCBI): domain Eukaryota; kingdom Metazoa; phylum Chordata; class Amphibia; order Anura; family Leptodactylidae; genus Leptodactylus; species Leptodactylus fuscus. The sequence continues at coordinate 98,173,887 of NC_134271.1, forward strand.
GTCTTTACGAAGCACTTCTGATGAAAAAGTATAGTATTGTATACTAATATACAACTGCCCACAAAAAAACAGTAAAAACCCAAAGTAACAGACAAGACAATTCTGTAACATGGACATAACCTTCCAAACTTAAATCCATATATCCATAATCCAAATCCAAGGGGAACATGGGGGATAAACTTATTGATAATATCCACTGTAGGCTATTCACATAACAGCCTGGACAGAGCCAGAGTTTGGTTAACAGACAACATGTGCAAAAGAATTTATTTCGTTTTTGTTCACACTTTTTTTTGTTTTTTTAAATCAGGTTTTTTTACATACTTAAAAGAGAGTAAATTCAGCTTGTTCAAATCCCAATGGGGCCATACAATTCAATGTAAAAGGCGTACTGTATAGTCAGTGTTAAAGCAGCAATTTAACTCTTGGATACTAGTTAAAACAGTCTACATAAAAGCCAGCCATTTTTTTCAGCAGATATTGTAAATGCACTGGAATAAACACTGCCACAGAAAGGTCTCTTTTCCTCTTTTACGTTAGGTTCACACCTGCGTTCAGGTTTACCGTTTGTGGGGTCTGCTTGGGGACCCCACAAACAGAAACCTAATCAGTTTAAGAAAAAAAAAAAAAAAAGCAGTTACCTGCGGACTCCATTATAAAGCTGAATGGGGACCGGTATCCCTGAGCTGCAATCAGGAGAAGGTGTGAGCAGAGCTTTAGAAAGATATATGACAAAATTGTAGTGATGGGTAAATCTGCTGACCTTTGACAGCATTTGAGAGTTATCCACACTCCTTTAGTCCTTAGCTACATCATGACTAGAGATGTTTAGCGCATCCAGTTTGTCTGCTGATTGTTAAGAGTCACATTAAGGTTCTCACATGAATAGACAAACTTTCTGTCTTCAAATGAAACAGCGTTTTCTGTGTAAAGTCTTATTGATGGTCACATGACCACAGCTAAGGACCAGAAGGGATAATTCAAATATAGCCACGAATAAGAGGATGAACTTCACTCCAATTAACATCACGTACCTTTCTGATAGGTCAGATAAAACGTTTTCTTTCTGGGAGTGCTACTTTAGTAACATAATAAAATTAAGAGAAATATAGTAGTGACTACACCCCATTGTCCTGTCAAACCAGTGTCAGTGACTATCTGCATATTGACACGAATATTCACATTTTCATTTATCTCCTCATTACAAAAACCAAAGTCATTAATAGTTTTATAAAACCATTTAGCATAGGGAAATGTATTATATCTGACTTTATGCACAGCACACTAGCAATAAAATGTCACTGGTTTATAGTAGTTTAATATTGTGCAAGTGTGATGTTCTATAAATGAATCTATAGCTTGTGACTACATTATACTCAGGCTACAAAAGGAGGTCACTACAATAACAATACATATGCAAATAGCATGGTTTTCTTGGGATATAATACTAATGCCTAAAATGAGGTAAAAGCATCAATGACACTGGTAATTGCTACCACCAGCAGAGGTGTGGTTGTGGCATAGACTTTTGTCTGCAGATTTTGACAGAAACCATTTATATCCATTCAGCTGTGTGAGGTTATCATGGAGCCTTCACTGTCAAAATGGTTCATATCACTTGAAAGGCTGTTTTGCAGTACCAGTCCCAGCCACATGACCACTACTGAAAACCACTTATAAGCTGTTGTAGAATTGGGGCATTCCTTTTAATAAGCGTCACTGGATTTTTTTCCCCCCTAATTTTAAACACACCTTTTTGGTACAATGTTGCTGGTGAGAAAATCCATTTTTAATCCATGTGCATATGAGCTGTTTGATGCACCTATGGTCCACCGCCTAGTGCTGACCCCCAACAAAGAATGACAGATCTCAAAATGAATGGATCAAAGACAAAAACTGTTGCTCCAGCAGATCAGCCACCCCAATGGTACAAAACAGTTCATTCGCATACAGATTAAAAGTTGTTTTACTCAGCAGCCAGATTGTGCTTTGACATAATTATGTTCACTATGCTATGAATGGCTTTTGAAGCCATTCTGGTGGTAGCAATCTTTAAGGCTGAGGCCTCGCATTGCTTTGTTGCAGATTTTACTGCTATTTTTGAGCCAAAGCTAGAAGATTATAAAGCAGAATTATAAGAATTTCCTGCAATGAACAAACTTTCCGCAACTTGGATATTCAGCCTAAGACCAGGCTCCAATTTTGAGGCGGTATTTTACAGTTCCTGAAAAGTGGCTGGGATTCGGGCTAATCCCATCCACACATTGCAAATAAAATAAAAAAAAATCTGTAGCAGAAATGCTGTGATTTCAAAAACTGTTGAGTTTATGTAAATCGCATCAAGTCAATTAGTCCTACAGAAACATTGGCGTTTGTGTATAGTTTTAATTGAAGCAGAAAGTACTGTGGGAAAAACTACAGCACTTTCGTTTCCACCGCTTTTTTTTTTGCACAACGCTTTTTCGCTGCGGCCCAATACATGGGGTCTTAGCCTAAAGGAGTGTTCCCAGTATGAGATCTTATCACTTCTTTACAAAACAGGTGATTGTTTACAATAGCTGGCGGGTTCACATCACTGGGACCCGCACCCATCATGAGAACATGTGGTCCCATTTTGAATGGAGGCTTGAGACAAATATAGCAGAGATTGTACTCCGCTATCTCCATCCGTCACAAAGATTTGAGAGTGGCAGGGCACATTGTCCACATAGAGGACTCGAAAACCCATTCCAAGGATAGGCCACCAATCTTGAATTTTGGAAAGGCCTTTTTTTTAACAGAAACCCTACCACATGAGAAGACAATTGAAGTGGCATTTTGTATGTGCATCATTGCAACTTCGCTTCTTCCACATACAAGAAAAATAAAAAAAAGGCAGCAAGTACCAAAGCAGTTGTTTGGTAAGTCAAGGGGACTCGTACCACAGTTACTACTGCTAAGACAATATTCAATGACTGTGAATAGGGTTTTTTGTAACTGTTTACATTCACTGGGTGAATTTTTGTCTGTGTTATGGTCTCAGATTTCAGACATGGATCTTGAAGTAAATTCAACTACAGTAAAGATACTCCAAAACTGAACTCCTTCTTTCAAAAGCTATATACCGCTATGTTTCAATGCAAAAAACAGAACCCAATGTCATAATGTAATCCGTTACTATTAAGGCTTTGCACTTTGACTGTTGGCATGTCAAGGCTACCTGGAAATAAGCAGGGACTTTAGTACATGTGTTTTTAGCATACAATGTAACCGAAAAGAATCATACTCCACACATACCTCATTAAAGAAATGATTTTTGTTTTATTTTTAATTCCTCCCCCACGAAACAGTGCAGACAGGTTATAATATACATACTTGTATTTCTGAAAGAAGTTTGGAGCTTCAAAAAGTTTGGACCAATCTGCTTTACCCAGCAAGATCTCATCTGTGATGGCCAATCCTGGGAGAAAATATTGGAGATAAAAAAAAACAAAAAAAACAACTTATCTTTAATTACAAATCATTGGTTTTAAACTGTAAATATGAAACAGAAAAATCAAATAGCTGCAGTGCAGTCAATGGGAAGAATAAGAATCATAAGGAACTCATACAGATTTTGAATGTACCTTGCTTGAATTCTTCAACCATAACCATTCTTGTGGAAACAGACACATTGTAGGTAGAATTCTGCTGTGGGTAGGCTGGTGTGATGATGGGCATGAGGTGGTATCTATCACTGGGATTCACCTTCATAGAAGAAAAAAACAAAAACGTTGGCATTTTAGAATCTGAGAACTACTTTGGCAGGGAGTCTCCACATTTATGGCAAAGTAGTCAATTGTTGGGTACCTAAAATTGCATAAAGCAAAGGTATATCATTACTATGTGGATATTTCCCCACTGTGGGACTATTAAAGGATTATCTTACTATATGCTATGAATTTATGATGGGTAAGCCCAACCTCTCAGATGCACACAAATACTGAGAATGACGGGGCCAGAAGTACTAATTTAGTGTTGCATCCATCTCCCATCAGCAGCACTCCTGGCCACCTAGCTATGTGACCCGTTAGCCAATTTCATTCCAGTAGTTGTTCACAATTTATTTCTATGGCCTATCGATGTTCCATACATATCTGATATGGAATGGGGAAAATCTCAATAGCCAAATTCCCGAAAAGATCAGCCATTTGGCGTTACTTCCCATCATAAGGATTGGCCTTAAAAATACAAATACTGTATTATACACAATGGGACGACCTAGCTTGATTTGGTACAAAGCCTGTGTGGCTGGGTTTTTTGTTTGTTTGTTTTTTTTAAACTAATGACAAACAGTAACATTGCATTTATTTGCTTTGACCAATTTTAATATAGCTTATGTAATCACCATGCAACTGACATTACATATACAGATGTAACAGCTTAACTCGATTCTTTCAATGACTATTTGTCTTCTGTGATAAGATATAGTGCAGAAAGATAAACGCTGCTACATCAGTGGATCTAAATATATAGTGCTGTATTTGAACATGGCTATTTTTTATGCAAGGGGCTGTATTGGAGAGGTATGTGCATGGACACTGGTAACAAGAGGCAGAGGCTAGAGTAAGTATTTCCTCACAAATACAGTGGACTGGTGCCTATGAATCTTCTATTTTCTCTGATCTATCCCAAAATTTGTCAAGCAGCATATATTTTTTTATCTTATTGGCCAAAAAATCAAACCTGCGACTGTAATATACCATCCTACATATGGCAGAATGTTAAACTCTTAGATCAGTTTCAAAACAATTATCCATTTGTTAACAATTTCTTTAATATCCAAGTACAATATACCGACCCTGGGATCCCACACAGGTAAATTAAGGTTACACTCTTCTGGCTGCTTCAGCAAAACTGGATTCGGCCATTCCCTGCATAGCAAAAATAGATTACAACACATTACGGTAATATACATGCAAAGAAAGACTACAGTGAACATGACATACACAACCAAATAGTTAGCATTATGGAGAATCTTCCATGCAATACATTACCATAGGGTCACTAAAAACAGAATCAATCAATGAATGTCAACATTCAATATTTTCACCACAGTAGTGACATTTCGGTGATGTATATAGCTCCATGGTATGCAGGTCCATACATTGGAAATATTTGTTGGGGGGTATTTCCTCAAACGTGGCAAACTGATGTTCAAAATGCAGTGCAAACAAAATGACCTAAACACATCAGCAATTTTGTAAACTCACCATTTGGAAAATACCAAGAAAAACTTATGGACAAGTGTGGATGCTATTGCATTTGGGTACAACTGGCATGTTCTCGCTACTAACATAGCCCAGGAGACGCCACCAAGAAATCCTAGTATGTTGGAATATATGTTATGACCTACAGAAGGGAAAGCAGGAGGGCGTTAGCATAGATTTGAGAAGTTGTCAGTGACAAAACATTTCTCTGAGTAACTTACGCTTGGCCCATAGTTTGATTGCTCTCAAAGTTAACCTGAAGTTATCAATGTTCGGTACTAAATGGAGGATTTCATCAGTTACTCTACAACCTGGGAAAGAAACCATAAAATTAATGAGACGAGGGAAAAGGAACCTTATCCAATTTGTTGTCAAACTAAATGAAGAGGGCAGTGTTAGGCTGAGTTCAGAGTATTTTGGATCGGAATTTGCCGTGGAGGCCGATGCAGTACTGCGATCTGGATTAGGACCAAATGAATTGGCCTAGTCGAGAGAGTCTTCGGGGTAGATTCACAAGGCACAATCCGCCTGAAGAATGAGCATGTCCATTCTTTTTACCGGGAGCCGGAACAAACGACTCCTGGAAAAAAGAAACGACCGGCTCCCATTGAAATCAATGGGAGCCGTCTTTTTGGTCAGGATTTTGAGGGGGATATGGGCTCAAAATCCTGACCAAAATACTCAGTGTAAACTCAGCCTCATATGGGTGCGGTTCCCGATTCCTAGTCAAACCCTGCACTTTAGTAATTAAGGTAAGGGTCTCCAGATTACTTGTAGGTACTACAAGACTCTCACATACACTTATAGTCCAGGCAAAGCATGGGGAATGTCTCAGACTACAAAGACAGTGTACAGAATAGTCAGAGGCTGGTGACAACTTGTATAGAAAGGAAAAGGGTACTGGGGATTGGAGGAAATGCACTAAAACTATGCAGTTATTGGGAAATGTTTATGGAGAACTAGAGGAATACACACAAAAAAAAAGCATACATTTAAAAGGTCTACAAAGAAAGAAAGTCGCTGGAATTATGGGAATTCCGAGTAAATTAATTTATTCACTTGCAAAATTGACTGTATGTACTCTTGAGGTAAGGAAGATTTGTTTCAGTAGCTGCACCTTCAGGTACATTAGAATAGGATGTTTTGAGCATGTATCAATAAATTGAAGCATGCTTGGTCAAATAATAAAACACTTAAACTGAGCATTTACCATTAAGACTCCGTATACATCTTATGTCTAAATTCTTCAGCAGGCTATCATCTCGTAGGTCCAAGTCCTCAGGAATTGTCTGAAGTGCAAGTCTTGCAAATAAAATATCAATCTGAAAATAAAACAGATGTAAAGTAATGAATAGCAAACAGGAACAAGGTAAATATGTCTGTAACCATACAGACAAGCTGACAAAAAAAAAAAAAAAAAAAAAAGAAGAAAGATTATGGTTGAATAAAGTAGACTGAGCTTGAGCAGTAGCAATACAAAACAAACTACTCGTATTTCGTATTGATTAACCTCTCGTACTCAGTATAAGCTCAGTATAAAATAAAAGCCATTTTTAGGACGAATGATAAGTAAAGAGGTTTTGACACTGATGACCTATCCTTATGTCAGGGGTAATCAGTAACAATTTGGTGGAGGTCCAACATCTGTCACCCCCACTGATAGGCTGAAATAGTGACCATGAAGGGTTACTGCGGCCTCAATTACATCTGAGCTGCAGGAACCCTGCTCCTGGCTTTACACTTGTTCTGGCAGTTGTGATGGAATCTCAATTGATCTGATATTGTTGACCTATCCTAAGGACACGTCATCAATAGCTAAATCTTAGAAATCACCATTAATTTGGGTGTGCATGCAGTTCATTACATAAATCTGACAACCTCAAATCAAAATTACATTTTTTTTTCATTGAAATTACACTCCTATAAAAGTCAGTTCAAATATTTACCTCTATACCATCAAAGCAAAGCTTGATCACAGGTACAAAAGCTTCTTCCACAGCCTGTAAAATAGATGGATCAACATTTCTAATAAGTCAAAGGTTTCCAGTAAAGTTAATAGTGACCACAATATAGTAGAAATGATGTCCTAAAATGTTTTTGAACCATAATACATAAACTAGTCTGTCACATTTCCCAGCAGTAACAAATAAATACAACATTTTTGATTTACATGATGCCACCATATTCTATGTCTTCACTCAAAATTTAAAAGGGACCTTTCACAAACTCCCCTTGTTCTTAGCATCTGCTAATAGGCTACGCTGCTTCACAGATTCCAGCACAGTTTTTCTTTACCTTCCACCAGTCCCAAGCAACAAGCAGTTAGTTTTGGTGTCTGATGTGCTATTTAAAAGGGTAATACTGGCAAAACGTTGTTTTTTTTTAATGTCAATTACTGCTATTAATAGGTTAATAAATGCACCCATATACCTTTATCCATATTTTGAGTGATTTCTAGGTGTCTCTTGCTTTTGTTTACATGTTTATACTTCCTGCTGTGTAACTTCTTCACTAACTCCTTTCATACACCCCTCCCCGTCCCTCTACCTATCCCACCTGTCCCTATTTACTCAGGATCGTCATTAGATAATCAGAAAATGTCCCTGGGGCGGTCATTTTTGATTAATAATGTTATTTAGAAATTAGGAGGGGGTTTAGATTAGTTTAGGGATTTCCAGTAATTCTGGACAACCCCTTTAAGCTCTATAAAGTCAGAAAGGAAGTCTCAGGCAAGGGGTGCAATTCAATTAGAGGCAGCCAGTGTCAGAGCTTAGGATCACAACCCTTGTCTGCGGCCTGACACTGCCCTCCTGACAGTACAGAGACTAAACATATCAGGCACCAAAAATAACAGCACTGTGTTCATTAACTGTGGAAACTAGAGGAAAAAAATTGCAACTGTGCTGGAGCAGCAGCTATTAATTGATGTAAAGAGTTGGACTTGCTGGTGAAAAGTCCTGTTTTAGGCCGGGGCCAAAGTGGAGTAAATGTCGAAATTTGTCCACAAAAAACGCCAGAGAAAAAAAAAAAAAAAAAAAGTGGTGTTTTACAGTCACAGCAAAGAGAAAGGTTTTGTAGCATATCCCATTCCCACTTTACGGAAAAATATACATAGCGAACACACTGATTTGGAAAACCATTGCAGTTTTGAAAATAGCAGCATGTCAATTATACCTACGAAAACGGAGTCGGTTTCCCTATAAGCATACTTGAAATAGAAAGTCTACAGAGGAAACTTCTGTGGACTTTCTTTTTTTTATGTAGATTGTGGGCCCCATATAGAGCTCACAATGTAATTTTTTTTTCCCCATCAGTAGGTCTTTGGAGTATGGAAGGAAATCCACACAAACACGGGGAGAACATACAAACTCCTTGCAGATGTTGTCTCTGGCAGGATTTGAACCTAGGACTCCAAGGCTGCAGGGCAAGGCTGCAGTGCAAACTCGAGATGAGCGAGTAGTATTCGATCGAGTAGGTATTTGATCGAATACTACGGTATTCAAAATACTCGTACTCGGTCGAATACCACACAGTAAACGTAAAAGGTTTTTACCACGTGGTATTCGACCGAGTACGAGTATTTTGAATACCGTAGTATTCCATCAATACCTACTCGATCGAATACTACTCGCTCATCTCTAGTGCTAACCACGGAGCCACAGTGTTGCCCACTTTCTGTGAAAAAGGTTGCAGGAAAGACCATGATGCGTTGTGGCCACCATTTTTTCTGCAGTGCTTTTTTCTGTGGCCTGCTACGTGGGGACGTAGCCAAGAAGGAGTTGTCTGGGGAACATAATTCTACTTACATAACCCAGGGGTTTTCTTGATGTCTGAACTGAGGGTTCCGATTTAGGTTCATCCCAGGGTCACATGATTGGAAACAGCCCCTGGGTCGCTCCGCCTTCTCTCAAGTATACACAGGTAGTTTACATGTGCTATGAGGATGGCTGACTATAGTAAAGCCAACTCCAATAACACAGTTAGCCAGGGGTGAAAACTGAGATTGGAAAAGGCTGAGTGGGGCTGGTTCTGATCTTGTGACCTCTGGGTTAACACCAGGCCAGAACCTCCAGGCTCGGCAGCTGTAGACTCTTCCACCTCACCTAATAGCAGGTCTGGCACAATGCAACTATTCACTAAGCTTGACAGTTACTGAGGAAACCATTCACTTTTCACCCATGAGTACTGCGAACAGGTCTCATCAATTAGAATGGGACCCATGCACAATATTTGCTGCAGTGTGTAGCGGAGATCTAGTGAGAGAGTAAGTCTTCACAAGCCGTTAAACTTTATGCAACACTTACGCGAAGGTCCTTCACTTCGTCTTGCAGCTTCAATTTCTCATAAAAAGAAGAAAAAAAGTCGCTTCTGTCGACATGTCTGGGTGCCACACACAAGGCGTCAATATCGGCACCTGCAAACAAAGATTATACACGAATGATTTTACATATAAAACCTACACCAAAGACTCTCTACTTAAGAAGGGAAGGACTCAATGCCGAAATCCAGCTTCAAATAAAAAACGTACGTACCTTTTGTATGAACACCTAATCTGTATGATCCAAAAGTAAATATCTTTCCTCCAACATTCTCAATAACAGACTGCGGTAAATTCTGGAGGGGCATAAAAAAAAGTGAACATCTTAGAAACCGTAAACACTATGTACCATATGAACCATAGGCTGCTTAAGGGTATATTTGGATATGGCTATTTTCATCCAAATTTGGCTTGCAGAAATCCATGTAATTCCATGCATCTCATTGGGGTTGTTTTGTCATGGAACAATTTTTTAGTTGCAGGGTTTTTTGCTGTGTATTTATCATAACATATGTTAAAATACATAGAAAGTGAGCAAGTGTTTGTTTATGTGTTCTCGGTTCTCTGTCCGGGTTTTTATTACTGTTTTATTGTTTATTATGCTATGCTTTTTGTTTGTATGTATAATATATTTTTGAAAATTTTATAAAAATCAGTAAAAAGAAAAAAAAAAAAAAAATAGATAAGTGAGCAAGTGAATTGTGTAAGCATTTTAAAACATGAAGGGATATTGCTAAGACTCAAGACTGAGACTTTACCTTGAGTTCGCTAATTTCTCGAATCCATTCTTTAACCAAATTGTTCAGTTTCCCCAAAATTAAAATTCTGCAGAAGAAAGAAAACATTTTTTATTTTTTACTCTAAACCTTTATAAACTGCCTAATACCCAGGTGGATTTTTTTATTGTCACATACATGTCACATCACAGAAAGTTACAAAACAAGGCATTGCCTAATCATTATACCAACCATACCATTATACCTTGATAACTTTGGTATAGCAAAACTGAACTTTTGAACAATGACATTAATACTTTTTCTAATGCAATTTATTAAACTTTGTCTCCTTTCTGTGAAACAATGCATATCTTTATTTCCTTCCCGTCTACCTGTATTACTATTTCAAGAGATTACACTACCGTTCAAAAGTTTAAGGTCACTTAGAAATATCCTTATTTTTAAAAGAAAAGCACTTTTTTTTTTTTTAACGAAGAGAACATTAAATGAATCAGAAATACACTCTATTCTAGCTGCAAACGGCTGGTTTTAAATGCAATATCCACGTAGGTGTATAGAGGCCTATTTCCAGCAATCATCTCTCCAGTGGTCTAATGGTACATTGTATTTGCTAACTGTGTAAGAATGTGAAAGTATGTTAGCACAGCTGAAAACAGTTTTGCTGGTTAGAGAAGTTATAAAACTGACCTTCCTTTGAGCTTGTTGAGAGTCTGGAGCATTACATTTGTTGGTTCGATTAAATTCTCTAAATGGCCAGCAAAAGACTTTCATGTGAAACTCGACAGTCTATTCTTGTTCTTAGAATGAAGGCTAGTCCACGTGAGAAATTGCCAAGAAACTGAAGATTTCCTACAACTAGGTGTACTACTCCCTTCAGAGGACAAACAGGCTCTAACCAGAGTAGAAAGAGAAGTCTGAGGCCCCGCTACACAACTGAGCAACAGGACAAGTACATTAGAGCCTCTTGTTTGAGAAATCGACGCCTCACAAGTCCTCAACTGGCAGCTTCATTAAATAGTACCCACAAAACGCCAGTGTGAACGTCTACAGTGAAGAGGTGACTCCGGGATGCTGGCCTTCAGGGCAGAGTGGCAAAGAAAAAGCCATATCTGAGACTGGCTAATAAAAGGAAAAGATTAATATGAGCAAAAGAACACAGACATTGGACAGAGGAAGATTGGAGAAAAGTGTTATGGACAGACGAATCGAAGTTTGAGGTGTTTGGATCACACGGAAGAACATTTGTGAGATGCAGAACAACTGAAAAGATGCTGGAAGAGCCTGACGCCATTTGTCAAGCACGGTGGAGGTGATGTGACAGTCTGGAGTTGCTTTGGTGCTGGTAAAGTGAGAGATTTGTACAAGGTAAAAGGGATTTTGAATAAGGAAGGCTATCACTCCATTTTGCATGCCATACCATGTGGACAGCACTCGATTGGAGCCAATTTCATCCTACAAAAAGACAATGACCCAAAGCCACCTCCAAATTATGCAAGAACTATTTAGGGAAGAAGCAGGCAGCTGGTATTCTATCTGTAATGGAGTGGCCAGCGCAGTCACCAGATCTCAACCCCACTGAGCTGTTGTGGGAGAAGCTTGACTGTATAGTACGCAAAAAGTGCCCATCAAGCCAATCCAACTTGTGGGAGGGGCTTCTGGAAGTATGGCGTGAAATTCCTTCAGATTACCTCAACAAACTAACAGCTAGAATGCCAAAGGTCTGAAAGGCTGTAATTGGTGCAAATGGAGCCTTCTGTGACGAAAGCAAAGTCTGAAGGGGGAAAATTACCATTTCAAATAAAAATCATTATTTCTAACCTTGTCAATGTCTTGACCATATTTTCTATTCATCTTGCAACTCCTTTGATAAATAAAAGTGTGACTTTTCATGGAAGACACAAAATTTTTGAACGGCAGTGTATATCAATTGAAAATAGTCAGGAGTAGAATATTTACTTGCATTTACTGCCAAGCCTAAGGTCCCCTTCACATGGAGTATACGCTCACTGATTCTGAACGTGTAACACGTTCCAAATCAGCGGTGTTAAAACAGATCCCATTGCTTTCTATGGGAGCCGGCATATGTGCGCTCCCCATAGAAATGAATGGGTTGCTTTTTTCCCTATTGCTTTCAATGTATACGCGCGTATCACATTTAAAGCAATAGGGGGAAAAAAAAGCAGCCCATTCATTTCTATGGGGAGCGCACGTATGCCGGCTCCCATAGAAAGCAATGGGATCTGTTTTAACGCCGCTGATGTGGAACGTGTTACACGTTCAGAATCAGCGAGCGTATACTTTGTGTGAAGGGGCCCTAACAGTGTTTTCAACTGATGATATCTCTGGAAATAATACAAATAGAACTGCAACCTCTCCTCTTTTATACAACACCAGAAGCAAATTTCTATATTACATAATGTCAGACATATAAATGCTTGAAGTTCCCTCTCCCCATTTTCTGTGCATTACACACACGCTGATACAGACTGAGAAGCAGCAAACCCCAACAAAATCCCAACAGAGAACAATCTAATAGTATTCAGACAGCAATTCATAGATGCACTTACATGTTTCAGCCCAGGCACACGCAGTACCGTGCGCCATTTTTGTGTAGTTTGCTATAGACAGCATACTGAGCAGTAGGCTGAGTTCTATAGCGAGCTACAACAAAATGGCGCTCGGGCATGTGCAATACTGCTCTAAACGGAGTTCTGGCAGGAAAGACATCCAGGGAGGAGGAGAGCCAGGCGGAGCACAAGCAATGGAGGGGTGTGAATAAAGGTATGACCTGGGGAGGCCCTGGGGAATACCCAGGGTGCTTGGTGGGCTCATTTACATAAAGTAATTAACCAGGATTCCAACTGAACGGCGGGGAGAATATAGAAAAAAAAAAAAAAAAAAAGGTAGTCGTCGTAGTAGAATAGCCTTTTTAAAGGCTATCCAGGAATGTCTACCTCAAAACCACTGACACCAATGATAGAATCCCTTTAACACACATTTTAGAAGCAGCATGTAAATATTGTACTGTAGGTTAAGCCAATAATGACCCAAATGATCCTCACCTCCTCTGCAATTCCTCCTCTTCTTCAAACACACCAAAAGGCTTCAATGTCTCTATGAGTTTCTGTGTGAGAGTGCAGTCCGTTTCCTTAGGAGCCGCTAAGCTGATAGGGGAGGTGATGCCATAGTTCTTCTGGGCCTGTTGCTGTGTTCCCTGGTTTGTCAGTGGACTAAAGCAAAGAAAGATGAACAGAAAAAGAAAAGATTTTAAAAGGTTAAAAAGCAGAGTAGCCAGAAAAACAAAACAAAAAACGTATTACAGAAAACATTTCTTTTTGTTTTCAGTTGCTATGACTCCTAGTAACTTTCTCCATCTGCTATTCTCAGCTTGTATGTGTTCTTTCTTGTAATACATTACTGTATTATCCACGCTGCTGCAACACCGAATTTCCCCATGGCGGGACTATTAAAGGATTATCTTATCTAACATAGGTGGCGTTCACACTGCCGCTGCTGTCCGCCCCGGGGTGACCATTGAAAATCCCGGGGAGACCAGACGGCTTGCGAGCGGCCGGCTTTCATTTGAATGGGTTTTATAAGGTGACCGCCCGTGAGCGTTTTCAGGCTCTCTGCCTGGAAACTATTTTTTTCAGCGGACACAAAGTTCTGCATGTAGGACTTTGTGTCCGCTGAAAAAAAAAAATGGTTTCTAGGCGGAGAGGCTAAAACCGCTCATGGGCATTCACCTTTTAAAACCCATTGAAACAAATGATTTTATTAAGATTTCAAGTGATCACTAACACAAAGTAGCAGATAATTGTGAAGTGGAAGGAAAATGATACAGGGTTTTCAAAATAGTAATCAAATAAAAATCTAAAAAGTGCGATGCTCAAAACTATTCAGCCCCCCTATATCAATACTGTGTTGGGACACCTTTCGCTGCAATTACAACTGCAAGTCTTTTGGGTTTTGTCTCTACCAGCTTTGCCCATCCTTTGTAAAATAGCTGAAGCTCAGCCAGATTGGATGCAGAGCGTCTGAACAGCAATTTTCATGTCTTTCCACAGTTGGTCAATGAGATTTAGGTCTGGACTCTAATTGGGCCATTCTAACGCCTGAATATTCTTTGATCTAAGCCATTCCATTATAGCTCTTGCTGTATGTTTAGGGTCATTGTCTTGCTGGAAAATGAATCTCTTTCAATATCAAGTCTGTTGCTTCCTCCAACAGGTTCTCTTCCACACATAGCACATTTCATTTAGGCCAAAAAGTTCAACTTTGGTCTTATCTGACAGAGCACCTTCTTCTACATATTTACTATGTCTCCTATACAGCTTGTGGCAAACTTCACACGGCACTTCTTATGTCTTTCTTTCAACAATGGTTTTCTTTTTGCCACTCTCCCAAAAAGGCCAGATTTGTGGAGTGCATGAAGTATAGTTGTCCTGTGGACAGTCTCACGTCTGACGCTGGGTTCATCCGGTTTTAAAAAAACCAGTTTCGTGGTGGAGAGCATAAAATACTCACCGGCGCTCATGGCCAGACAACTTTCAAACCCATTCAAATTAAGCCAGTCCTATACCTGTCTGTATTTGCGGCCCAGTCCATTCATTTCAATCCATGGAACAGTGAAAATCACAGATGATACACGGATACCAATCACGGTCTTCTGCATGTAGCCTAAGCGTATGCAAATATTCAAATCCTCCTCTGTCCTGACCCCTTCTCTAAAGAGTCACCCTACTGGACTGGGCGTAGGTCCTCATATGCTCCTGACTAACTTCACCTTGAATCTTTGACATCTATAGCAGTCTTGTACAATACCCAATAACAATGTAGAACAGCATAGACGATACACATTTCCCATGCAAGTCACACTTGCTGAGCACACCTACTCTGGCAAGTGCCACAAAACCTCCACACAGCGTGTGACACCTGAGAGAATCTAGCATCCAGAGACCAGGGCACTAAACTAGGTGGAGAGGAAACAGAAATTCCCTCACAGAACAGTAATATGAGTGCTGCAGGGCTACAGTGTGTTATTGTCAGGTACACTGCACAATATAGTAGACAAAACGTCTAGAACAAATCTTTGGTGTATGTACCATAAAGGGGTGAGACCATAAAATGGTGGGATTTGAAACAAAGATGATACAACAAGGAAGCTGTTTATATAAGGCCAAAACCTCTTTACACGTTGCCCAAAGAAGCAGGTAAGCTTTACAATAAAAGGTAACGCACCTAGACCTGAAGTGAATCTACACAACATGTCATACCTTACAGCTGCCACACATATAGGACAACATGCAGCAGGTCTGCTGAACCACAACAAAAACAACATGACAAAACCCTGTGCGTTATCATATAGCTTTTGCTGTGGTCATCAATAAATCTGCCCATATACTATACAGGATATCTTGGAGGCAATAGATTTCAACATGTCAAAACTTTCTTCTGCCAGGACAGTGGTTTCTATCAAGTGGTTCTCTAGATGTGGGGAAACTACAACTACAGAATATTGAGTCAAAGTGGGTACAGTTTTTTGGACTCCACAATCTTTTTTATATGATAGTGTATACCGGTAATAGCCATCACTGACTAATATTATGCAATTCTAGCCTTCCTGTTAAGGAATACAGACTACTACTTTCTTTAAGACAGATAAAGGTCCTACCTATGGGACATAATGTAAACTGATGACTTTATGACAACTTCACATAGTGAACAGTAAATAGCCAAGAAAAACTGTTTGACTACTTATGTTGCAAAATATCATTCATGACAAATTGGAGAACTAAAGTCATAAGTCTACTAAACTGTAACCAAATCACATCCACAATACTTGGTTATAAAGCAGTGAGCAGATGTCTGTGTGACTACAGCTTATTTTTCTGGGTTAAATATTCTTCTTAAAGAGGGCAAAATAATAATATTAATAATAAATAATAATAATTATAAGCGCTTACTTGTCCCTGGCATACTGTCTGAAGCCATGAGACTCATGGGATTGCTCAAACCAATAAGTAGCTTCAGCAGATGCTAGAGGGGGTTTGTTGTTGTCACTCATGGTTTCGTTGCTCTCATGGGTCTAGCGGCTTCTGGTGGCACTAGACCAAGTGTGTGACCCACTGGTGTCTCCAAATGCTTGACAACCTCCTTTAAGGGTCAGTGCACACAGGGTTTTTTGGCGCTGAATCTGCCTCAACATCAGCCTCCAAAAAAAACTACCAATAGAATTCTATTGGGAGGCTTTTTTTAGAGGCTGATTCAGCGCCAAAATACCCTGTGTGCACTGACCCTAATGCTTGGTTCACATCTGCTTTGGTATTCCGTCTGGGGGAGTCTGCATGGGACCCCACAAATGGAATACCAAACGCAACTGCAAGTGGTGTGCAGTAAATCACACGGACCCCATAGTTAAGGGCTCCCAATACATAGATCGCGATCTACCGGTCGATTGCAAAGGAAGTATGGGTCGATTGCGTATGCTTGAGGCTGGCTATCAGCAGCTACTGTCCGGACTATGCATCCCTGGCTGATTCCATTCAGTGCAAGTCATCAGAGTGAGGTAAAGACAAAAATGTACAGAGTTGTATTAACAAAATAAATTCTAAATAAATTTCAGTTTTGCATTTTTTTTTAAATGTAAATTGTGAGCCCCACATATAGCTCACAATGTACATTTTTCCCTATCAGTATGTCTTTTTTTGGAATACGGGATGGAAATCTATGCAAACACGGGGAGAACATACAAACTCCTTGCAGATGTTTTTTTTTTCCCTTGGCGGGATTTGAACACCAGGACTCCAGTGCTGCAAGGCTGCAGTGCTAACCACTGCATTTTGAAGTGGGTAGTAGATTTTGACTTGGTCATTTTATGAGTACCTCACATGCTGAAAAAGTGTGAGCACCCCTGCCATAGACTATAATGGGGTCAGTGTGCTTACCGCGCACGAATGATACGGGCAGGAAAGTAGATTGTGAACTACTTTCCTGTCCGCATGATCCCTGCGGAGATCTGGTGGCAAGCACACGGACCCAATTATAGTCTATGGGGTCCGTGTGCTTTCACTGGCACACCACTTGCGGTTACGTTCGGTATTCCGTTTGGGGGGGTCCTCATGCGGACTCCCCCAGGATGGAATACAAATGTTGATGTGAACGAGGGGTAAGATAAGTCAGGAATATCAGACTGGTGTTTTCTGACACCACAGACCCTGTTCCCAGATTAACTTATAGCTGGAACTGCCAGGTGTTGGACCCCACTGATCTATTTTTACAGACAAATCTTAATGCTATGTCTTTAATATTTGTAACTTAGAAAAATTCGCTAAGGCCCCACAACGCGAAAAACTATTTTTTGTTGCAGATTTTGCTGCATTTAATCCAAAATCAAGAGTGGCTTGCAAAGGAATGGATAACATATAGGAAACACATACTTCTACCTTCTGTAAAATTCACTCCTGGCTTTGGCATAAAAAATTAAGCAAAATCTGCAACAAAATTTTATCAGCAACATGAGGCTTTAGCCTACTATATGGTAGTAGTTCTCAGGATCTAGAACTTGTCATACGCTTTTCTGTTATGGCATAATGAAAACAAGTAGCCTCAAAACTTCCGGCTGGATACATGGTACATTTCCACAACAAATAAAATTTGCTGAATTTTCACACAAGATCAACAAAGGATTACCATTATCTTCCAAAGGTGGCAGCCACAAGAGGAAGATCAGTCACATGGACAATTATACAAGGAGAACTGTGGGTGCACATTATCATAAAAATGGACCTTTATGTACAGGCAATAAGACAAGGATGAGGAAACGCTGGTCTTTATGACCCATTTTAGGGAGAGGGTAAGGTTCACAAGAGGAAATAATTGACAATGATAGCAGTGTATGCACCTCTTCCTACGCAGGCTATCAGACCCCACCTGATCACCCTTTTATCGTCTATTGTTCACTGAAGGAGTAACCAATTAAAATATAACTTTTATTAAATCCAATTAAAATGATTTAATATCATAGTCCAAAAATAAAGAGTTTGTGTGAGAGGACAGATAAATTAATGATGTGCCCAATAATGGACCATCTATGTGCACCATTTATGGGCACATTAATTTATCTGTCCTCTCACACAAACTGTTTATTTTTGGACTATGATTTTAAATCATTTTAATTGGATTTAATAAAAGTTATATTTTAATTGGTTACTCCTTCAGTGAACTTTAGTAATTAGAGTGACAACCCATCAGTGATTCACATTTTTATCGTCTATTGTAGAGGGTGGATAATTGTTATGGTGTAAACCTTTAAGGTCCATTCACATGTAGGAAAATGGTGATGAATTTGGAGTGGAATTTCAGCACTAAAAAAAACAAACAAAAAAAAGCCTCCCACTGACTTCAATTCCACAAATTCCTCACCATTTTCCTCAGTGTGAATGGACCCTAAAGGTTACATACAGATTAAGGCTAAGACCCCATGTTCTAGAAACGCAGCTTTTTTTGTTGCAGATTTTGTTGCTTTTTTGGAGCCAATGCCAGGAGTGGCTGTGAAAGGAATGGGAAATATATAGGTAGTTCTTATACTTGTACCTTTTGTGCATTCCACTACTGGCTTTAACTAAAAAAAAACGCAACAAAATCTGACCCTGCTAGGATAACTGTGTTTCTGAAATTCATGGTCGTATCCATTGGCACCCGATCCAGACAAAAGGCTCTTGCCAATAAGATTGGTAGACAAAATCTTTAAAAGGGAGCATTCACACGATGTTACGCTCAGCTCATTCTGAACGTAAAATTCGTTCAGAATGAGTGCGTAACAAGCAGCTCCCATTGATTTGAATGGTTGACGGCATACACACACTACCCATTGAAATCAATGGGAGGCTTTTTTTCCCTATTGCCTTCAATGTAATACACGCGTATTTACATTGAAAGCAATAGGGGGAAAAAGTCTCCCATTGATTTCAATGGGTAGCGCGCGTATGCAGGCACCCATTCAAATCAATGGGAGCTGCTTGTTACGCGCTCATTCTGAACAAATTTTACGTTCAGAATGAGCTGAGTATAACATCGTGTGCATGCTCTCAAACTTTGCCCGTGATCATCTCTGATCACGGGTAATGCTGCCAGGCGCCTGCTGTATGAAACAGCACAAACCTGGCAGGTAGTGCTGCCGCCAAATTTAGTCACGTACACCAGGACGTAACTGTATGTCCTGGTGCGCCTAAGGGTTAAACACACCAAGATAATAAATCTATACTGGACAGGGCAGATTTTTAGACAACTGATGTAAGTAAGTTACAATTGGCTGTCAGCAAGCAGTACCTGAAGGACCAGAACTCTTCATTTAATAAAAAAAAAACAAGAAACAACTTTATTACAATTTAAAAATTACAAATTACTAAAACATTAAAATGGTACTTTGACATTATTATAATTTTTTAATACAGCTGTGAGGGACCCATAAACAAAATACCTTTAAGCTGAGTCTCTATGTTGTAGAATTGCAGCTTTTTTTGTTAGAGATTTTGCTGTTTTTTCAGTTAACGCCAAGAGTGGCTACAAAAGGGATGGCAAATATATATTTAGTTCTTAAACTTTTTCCTTCTGCTGAATCCACTCCTGGTTTTGGCTCAAAAAAACCCCTTCAAAATCTGAAACAAGAAAAAGCTGTGATTCTGCAACACAGGGCCTTAGGCCTACTCACCACTACCCAGGTCTCCATTTCCAGCAGTGGCAGAACCAGTCTTCCTCTTACAGATTTCCCGGCTGTTAATAACTACTACGGTCTACTGCAGCCAATGAAAGGCCTCAGTGGCCTCCTCTTCACAAACAGTGCATCAAAGCAAACCTGTAATTGGCTGTAGTGATCATCTAACACAAATGGGACGTCACTAGTGATTTAATGTGAACACACCCCTATACACAAGACCTGAGCTGCCGGCAGAGGCACGGAGAGTGTGGAGTACTGGTTTGTTATGTTTATGGGTAGCTCAGAGGTGCTATTAAACATTAACCCGAAAAAACTCCTTACGTGCAGGTCTAAACCAGACTGAAATGTTGCATGCCAATTACATGAAATTAATTTTTACTGCAGGTGATGTAAAGCCTAAAATCAGTGACAAACCTGCCTCATTTCCACAAAAAACACTTGTGTACTTGTGTAATTGTCAAACATCTGACCCCAGCCTATGTTGCAGGTATCCTCGTGGTGGGTTTCTGGGGCCAGCAGGACCCCCACTGATCATTCATGGAAAGGCATGCATCCAAAAGATCAAACCCATCCCCTATTATAACGTATTAACCCGTCATCATTTATATGTAATGAGAATACTGCTTTTATCATCACTCCACATAAAATACAAGGGTAGCCACAGTGAACAATAAAGGCTGTGAAAACAAAGAAGAGCTACATGTAGAAAGTTCTCATTCCCTATAACATTGGATTTATAGCCAGAGATATAGCGATAAATCCGTGTATAATACTGGCTATCAGCCATGTCTGTTTATATGAGCTGCTGGGGGACTGGCCCAGTGCAGTAGTAACACAATGGTAGGGTTATGGAGTCAGGTGACGGCTGCCATTGCATCACCCCCTGGTAGCACAACATGTAAATACATACACATCTGTAGGCTAAAAGGGCTATGAGGGAGCAGGGCTGCCCCAGGAACGAGCACTGCGGCCCCCGGCGCCCTCATAGCCGGGTCACCCCGCAGAAGCCAGCTGATGACGTAATGCCCGCTCATTACCCACACCCGAATACTCACAAAGGCATGGTGACCTCACTCCTCCCGCCGCCCACCAATGCTGGGCATGAGGAAGCCGGCACACTCCCACAACAAACCCGGCTTGGAAAACAACAATGAACGACCGGAACCTGCCGCCTAAACGCTTCCCGTCTGTCCCAACATGGCGCCCGCCGCTACCACAGCAACGTTCTGGAATACGTCAACGTCGAAACGCCTGTGCGTCCCTTGCTTTACCACGCCCAATTTTCTCCACAGGCATCATGGGAGATGTAGTTCTATACTCAGCAGCGACTCCTATCGAACACTGATAGAATTACTTGTATAAACTATAGCGTTTCACTGCCTTTGTTATCGGTTACATTCTATATTAGACAATGTTCACACCTTCAGGACTTGATCAGGGTTAAAGAGCAGTCTGTACACACTCTAATCTGATATTCTGTAGCCAGTGCTAGTGAATAGAGTATTTCATACCACATACAGCAAAAAATGACATAAAGCCATGGCATCAGACACATTGAATGACACTGTGGATAATTCTCATGCAGATCAGCGGCACAGAGCAAAAATCTGGCTGTCTGGTTTGGATTTCTGCTGCAGATCCTCTAGTACAATACACATCAGATTTTGTTTCAGCTTGAGGTAAGGCTTCAGACTATAGTAGAAACCAATGGCGTAACTGCAGGCTGCTAAGGGCCCCCGACCTTTTGTATTAGACTGTTACCTGCTGAAGTAACCCCCGTCAGGTAACGGGCCCTATTAACTTACTGATTCCCACTTCTGCTCACTGTCGCCTCCACTTCCCGTTCTGCCCTCCAGGGGCCCCTGTGTTCCATATCACATCGCTGTCATATAGCCTTAAGGCTGAGGCTCCACGTTGCGGAAACACAGCTTTTTTTCAGATTTTGTTCCAGTTTTTTGAGCCAAAGCCAAGAATGGCTATAAAAAGAGTGGGAACTCTATACAAAGTTGTTATAATTCTCCCTTCTCAATCCACTCCTGACTTTGGTTCAGAAAAACAAAATAAAAAAGCTATGTTTCCGCACTGTGGGGGCCTCAGACTAAAGGGAGTCTATCATTGAGGATTTCGTTTTTTAAGTAAACACACGTTGGAGTAGGCTTTAGAAAGGCTATTCTAGTCCTACCTCTCTTTCTCTCCTGCTCATAGCTGATTTTCAAACATATAGTTTTTTTGGAAATATGTAAATGAAGTTCAGGGAGCACAGAGGGCGTATCCTCTGCGCTCCGAGCACCACAGTGTCATACCGTTGATGTCACCTCCTGGGCCCTTTCTTCATGCAGAATTACTTGGCTAGTTCACACGGAAAATACGTGTGGCTAATTTTGGTTCGGAAAAAAAACGCTTCCTAATTAGGATGCGGTTTTTGGACCTTGCCACGTTTTTTGTTTTTTAGTAAAAAACCACTCCAAAAAACGGCAGGTGGTTTTCCCCTCTCCTAAAGTGAATGGCCGCAAAAAAAGCCTTGCGGTTTCGGTCGCTTTTTTTTTTTTGCAAAAAAAAAAAAGCTAGGCGTTTTCCGCCTCCCATTCGCTTCTATTGCCTTTCCTCAGGCCGAAAATGCCTGAAAAAAGGTCATGTCGCTTTTGTTTTCTGCTAGCAGAAAAAAAAAAGCTAGCAGTCTACCTAGACTAGACCATCATTGTATGGAGACGGATTTTGAGGTGAAATCTGCCGTCAAAATCAGCCTCCATAGCCCCGTGTGAACTAGCCCTTATTGTCATCCTCTTCACTGCCTAGCAGTCGCCTTTTGTCTTCAGCGGGATCCAAATTCCACATATGCGCTGTTCACTCCTTTAGGACTATAATAAGGATAATAAGGATGGCCGGCGGAGCATGCTCAAACACGAAGTGGCTGCACGTACAGCGCATGCACGGGATTTGAATCGCACACAAGACAGAGGCGGTTGCTAGGCAGTGAAGAGGATGAGCCAATCTACTTCAAGCAGCTGTTGGACTTCCACTAATGTGATATTGATAACCTTTCCTAATGATAAATCATTAATTCCTAAGTCTCAGAAAATGTTTTTAAATAAAAACTCCCAAGTGCTACCCCTTTCCCCGCTTGTTCCTAAAGGGGTTGTCCAGTCCCAAATGGATTATCCAAAGAATAGTTCATGGGTAGTAAGTAGCCTATGGAGCCAGACCCTTTGATAGGGCAGTGGCTGTGTGGATAACAAGTTTACTTATTTCAGTTCCTTGTGCAGTTTGGTCAATGGGCATGTGATTTGACCAGCAAACAGACTTGTCAATTCATTCAGTGAATGAGGGGAAAAAAAAGCAAAAATAATAAAAGCTTGGTAGTTCTTTAAAGAGAGATCACATATAATTTCACATTAAAGGGGTATTCCCACCTCACATACTCAGCAGGCTTCACTCTTGTAAAATCTTCTTTCTTCCTGGTTTCTTGCATCATTTGGTGGGCGGGGTTTCACAGGCAACCTGCCGTTTAGCTCCGCCCCCAAATTCGCGTGTAGCTCCGCCCACCCACATTGGACTATGAAGTACAGGCAGCAGCAACTCCATTCTGTGTTACATACAGAGACTGCCTGTCTCTGCCATAATGGACACAATTGAATGAGCTAGCCTGATAACTGGGAGAACAGAAGAAATGAAAGCAGCTCCCCTATCTGAGTGCAGGAAGCTAGGTCACATGGTGTAGACACAGGATTAGCTAGATACACAGGCTCGCTCCCTGCACTTAGCCCCTCCTCCCTCCCCCCTGAGAGCAGCAGATACATCACTTGACTCATGAGCAGCTAAGTCAGGGCTGTGGCCACAAAGAATTGAATAAAGTAAGATAGTGGACAGACAAAGCAGTTTTGCTGAAGCAGTGTATTTAGGAAAAGTCTTACATCCACATTAACAAGCAGTATAGATGGGATCCTTGTGACGGGACAACCCCTTTAAGTCCAGTGTATAATGATCACTCTAAACCAATCCAACCATTTTATAAAGGTGAGTATGATTTTTTCCTGGACGACCCCTTTAACATAATGTAAATGCAATGTGTCTATCTCTATCTATCATAACATATTGCATATACATTCTTAAATACAATATATAATATTACATATAAATATATTTCTTATAAATATATTAAATACATAATATAATGTAACATAAATAATATATACGCATATATGTAATTTATGTAAAAACGCTGTGTAATTTCCCACTAATGAATAGAAAAGAATATTAGTGGTTTGTGGTAAAAAGTCAGTGTCTCGCTGTGTTGTCCAGGCTGCTCTACACTGGCTATTCACAGGCGCAGACCCACTACTGATCGGCATGGGGGTTTTGACCTGCTCCGTTTCCGACCTGGGCCGGTTCACCCCTCCTTAGACAACCTGGTAGCTCCGAGCTCCCCCAGAGTCACCATATTGATACCGAACTTAGTGCGGACACCCGATCGACATAGCACAGAGTAGACCAGAACTCCTGGACTCAAGTGATCCGACAGCCTCAACCTCCCAAGTAGCTGGGATTACAGACGCACGCCACCGCGCCCGGCGAGTGCTAGTGCCTGCTGTAATGTAGTAGAGGCTGCAATGTACGTGACGTCAGCGGAGCAACAGTGACACCTAGTGTGCATAACTAGTACTGTGGTTACTTACTGCTCTACTTCACACCGACTGCAGAGCAACAGCGACATCTAGTGTTGGTAATTAGAACTTTCGCCACAGAGTGCCAGTAATAAACTTATAGACCCTCCTCTAATTTTCAAATATTGGAAATGTGTAGAACGTGAGGACAACACTCTTTGTCAACAGAAACCGAGACGCTTAAGGGGGCGTTCACACTACCATCGGTGTCCGACATGTAGTGTCCGCTCCTAGTGTCCTGCATGCAGGGTTTTTCTGTCCGCTTGAGAAGTCGGACATCTTCACTTGTGGACAGGGAAGGACGGGCACGGAGTGCAAAAGAACGCACCCGATGCCCATTGAGATGAATGACAGGTGTCACGGACACAGCTAGTGTCCGCTCCTAATGTCCGTGACAGATTTTGAGCGGACACTAGGAGCGGACACTACATGTCGGACAGCGACGGTAGTGTGAACGCTCCCTAATATCTCAGTCTACTGAGCTTGCATGACACAAGATCCAGAAGTTGTATAATATTAGTCAGCGACATTTACTGCCTGCAAATTAGAACAAATGCACCAGAATAGTACAACCTTATGTGTATGCGATGTCTAACACTATAAGAATAGTAGTGTTTGAAATGATCAAATACACACTCAAAAACTAAAACCTAGCTGCTCAATAGCGCCATTTACTGGGTGACAGCTGGTAACTGCAGAGTTCTTACAGCACTATAGTGTCACCTGGAGACATCAATTTAAGAACCTGAGCTATCCCTAAAAAAATAGGAGTCATTACAGTACTTCCAATAAATGTACAATCTGGCACTAGGTTTCCAATCTTAGGGTCCACTTGGGAACCTGAAAAACCAGAAACCCAATCCATCTACAAAGCGGTTACCTGCACCTCCACCTGAAAAAATGCGTTGAGAAAAGTAGAATGGGGGCCAGAATTCCTAAATGCAGGTGTGAACCTATCCTTAGATGAGCATCATTTTACTCAAACACAAGAACTGTGAGACCAATTTATCAATGAGCAGAGTTCTCCCATAACCACCAATCAGAATGTAGCTTGATTCCTGGAAGATGGAAACAGCAGCCCGATTGGTTGTTATAGGAAATATGGAGGCGTTATTCAGCAGTGATGTACATTTCAGAAGAAGGACAGATTATACCGGTCATAATGGCTTCATACATTAGACTGCCATGTCTTCCACCATTTCTGAATATGCCAGAATTATCCTCTGCTCCTCCTCTGCAGACCTTGCTGCTCTGGCAATGGGATCCACTGCACATGATGTCATGAGGCGAGCCAAACTGTAGCCGAAGATGAGCCAGTACTGCAGCGGAGGAGCCAGGAATGTGGAAAATTGAGTATTTATAGGGATTATCCACTTTCTAATATTGATGGCCCATCCTATTGCTGCCCTTACTTTGCATCTAAATACATAAAAATGGCTTGTTGGCGCCCCCTCTGACATCCATTACCCAGGGTACAAGTCCTGATTGCCCCCCATCCCAGCTACACCACTGCATTAGGCTGAGGCCACATACTGAAAGACTGCAGGCGGAATCGCTGGATGTTACTCCCCAATGCAATACAGTACAAGTGTAATGGATGGGATTTCAATCCCGAAATTCCATTAACACAATGCAAAAAAATAAAAAGAGGAATAAAAAGTATCTTGCGCTGCAGGTTTTGAAAGTGCAGAATGTAAATTATTGTTGGTTTTTTCGGCCCCAGGTTTCAGCCTTTGCCCTGCAACAATTGCAACCCAGGATTGATACTGAAGAAACTACCTGTGTACCCAAAGCCCAAACCCAGTATTTAGCAGGGTGGCTGCAGGACGTTCTCACATTATATTCTGCCTGAGGTTTTCTTCAGGAAGATTTCCTGTAAAATGCAGTATTTTTTCTGTGTTTATGTAATGGCCAAAAATACTACATTTACGCAATGTGTGGCCTGAGCCTTAGATTATATGTTGTGGAAACACAGTTAAAAACCAATGTGGAAAAAACAACACAGCAGAAAACTCTGGAAAAAAATTTCCTTTGCAAAGTTCAAGCTTGTGTAACACGTATTCCCTATCCACAGTGACCTCTATAGTGGGAGTATTATGGTGAAAAGATTTACATATTTATAATAATAATAATTTATATAAAATATCCCAATAATAAAGTAAACAAAACCATGTTAATACTTTAATATGAATAATATATCACATATTATCTCCTTACTATATATAATATAAATAAAATTGCTCTTTTGCTCAGCACCAATATATTCAGCAGTATTTTACACACATTGACAATTCCCTATGAATATGATATTGGAGTCCATATAATAATCTTCATGTTCTCGGCTGGATTTGAGTCTGCAAGGAAACAGCGCTAACCCCTGAGACACCAGGAAAACAGAGCTAATCCCTGAGACACCAGGAAACAGCGCTAACCCCTGAGACACCAGGAAAACAGAGCTAATCCCTGAGACACCAGGAAAACAGAGCTAACCCCTGAGACACCAGGAAAACAGTGCTAACCCTGAGACACCAGGAAAACAGAGCTAACCCTGAGACACCAGGATGCCCTACAAAGAAAATCCTAAAATAATTCCTTTAATAAAACAGTAAAACTAAATTTGAATACTGTCATACAAATAATATATTATATAAATTCTAATTACATATAACATAGATCATGAATAAAAAAAAAATAAAAAAAACTATATACATATATATATATATATATATATATATATATATATATATATATATATATAGATATATATAATTTATGAAAAAGCCTTGGAATTTCAGTTTAATAAATACAGAGTACAAAATAATAATGATATTCCACATGACATAAAAGGCTAAAAAGTCAGCATCTCGCTGTGTTGTCCAGGCTGCTCTACACTGGCTATTCACGGGCACGGACCCATTACTGATCGGCATGGGGGTTTTGACCTGCTCCGTTTCCGACCTGGGCCGGTTCACCCCTCCTTGGACAACCTGGTAGCTCCGAGCTCCCCCAGAGTCACCATATTGATACCAAACTTAGTGCGGACACCCGATCGACATAGCACAGAGTAGACCAGAACTCCTGGACTCAAGTGATCCGACAGCCTCAGCCTCCCAAGTAGCTGGGATTACAGATGCACGCCACCACGCCCGGCGAGTGCTAGTGCCTGCTGTAATGTAGTAGAGGCTGCAATGTAAGTGACGTCAGCAAAGCAACAGTGACATCTATAGTGTTCAGAGTTAGGGGGCGTTCACGCTACCGTCGGTGTCCGACATGTAGTGTCCGCTCCTAGTGTCCGCTCAAAATCTGTCACGGACACTAGGAGCGGACACTAGATGTGTCCGTGACACCTCTCATTCACTTGAATGGGCATCGGGTGCGTTCTTTTGCACTCCGTGCCCGTCCTTCCCTGTCCGCAAGAGAAGATGTCCGACTTCTCAAGCGGACAGAAAAACCCTGCATGCAACCCGACGGTAGTGTGAACACTCCCTTAGTACTGTGGGTACTTACTGCACTATTTCCCGCAGACTGCAGAGCAACAGCGACATCTAGTGAGCATAGTTAGAACTGTGGTTACTTACTGCTCTACTTCCCGCACAGTGTAGGCAGTGTAGGGAAACAGCGACACCATGTGATGTTAATTAGAAGGTTCGCTAAGGACTGCTTCACAGTACTAAGGGCTGCTGTACTTTAGCGACACTTAATGTTGAAGTTAGCACAAATGCTTTCAGTTGCCATCTACTAAGTACTAAGACTTTCGAGTCACGAGCTACACCTAGTACCAGTGATAAACACAAAGACGCTCCTCTAAACTTCAAATACCAGGCACTGTATATAACGTGAGTGAGGACGGCAGCACCATGTAATGCAATCCCAGTCTTCTCTGATGGTAGAAACCAAGAATCTAACATTTAATGTCTCCATGTACTGGTCGTGCCTAACATAAGCTCCAGGAATTGTAAAATATCACAAGTCAGCGCCATTTACTGCCTGCAAATCAGTATATGAATAGAGATGAGCGAATACCGTTCGATTGAGTAGATATTCGATCAAATATTAAGGTATTCAAGATATTTGATTCCAATCGCATACCACGCGGTAAACGCAGTAAAAATTCGAATCCCCTCCCACCTTCCCTGGCGCTTTTTTTTGCACCAATAACTGTGCAGGGGAGGTGGGACAGGAAAGAGAAAAACGTAGGCATCGAAAAAAAAAAAAGAAGAAAAAAATCATTGGCTGGCGAAATCAGGTGACCTCGGATCTATAAGAATAGTGTCAGCCATGTTCATGTCTTTTGCAGCTGGGATGGATAGGGAGAGACATCGTGCTGAGGGTCAGAGAGAAATTTTAGCTTCTGCTAGGCAGGAAAGAGTCTGAAAACAGCAACACTGCTTGATGAGTCTATAAACACCATCATCTTATAGGCTCATGCTACAGAAAGTTCTCAAAACCATTTTTTAGGGCTGAAATTCCATAGCACTGGTATACAGTATATACCTGGGCTGAAGCAACAGAATGAGGCTGAGACTGTAAACGCTGCTGTGGCAAGTCACAATTGAAAAAAGGGGTGAAAGAATTTCTACTGGGGCTGGCAGGGCTAAATTGGCACAAAGGGCCACAAGAAAAAAATCTCTGCTTGTGGCCTAATGCAAAAGAATGGGGCTAAGACTCTAAACGCTGCTGTGGCAAGTCACAATTGAAAAGAGGGGTGATAGAATTACTACTGGGGCTGGCAGGGCTGAATTGGCACAGAGGGGCACAAGAAAAAAAATCTCTGCCTGTGGGCTGAAGTCACAGATTGGGGCATAAACTTGAAATGCAGCTGCACAAATCTAAGTAGAACTGTAAAGAAAGCATAGACACGTAGGTTCTATCATGAAGTTACAAGTAGAAGAGTGGCTCAGCAAGTGACAGTTGGGGTTTATTGTGTACACTCTATGCCACCAAAAAGGCTAACTTGGGGGCTTACTTGTACCCTCTCGCCAAACTTACCCAAACCACAGCTGGGGGAAGCCTCCACTCACCCCGAGGGCCACAGGTCCAACTTCTACACCCAATATGTGTAAGGCGCAGAGGGATCGGAGAGGACAGGGCTGTGGTTGGCCAGGTACTCACGCAACATGTGCCTATACTTTTCCCTCCTGGTGACACTAGTTCTCCTCAGTGGCAGTAGATTGGCCGGGGGGAGCATTAACGTGTCTCACACCTTGGAGAGTGTTCCCCTAGTGGTTGTGGACGGATGGCAGTTGTTAGCCTCTTTGAGGAAATCTCCTCTCTGCCACCAGAGTTGACGGAAACATCTCCATCATATTCTGCACCAGGTGCTTGTGGCAATCATTTATGCGATTGTTCCTCTCCCCTACCAGAACGAAAGACGAGATGTTATTTTTATACCGGGGGTCGAGGATTGCAAAAATGCAAATGGTTGCTCTCCATGATGTGAACAATGCCTTTGTCTCTGGAAAAATAGCCCAACATGAAGTCATCCATATGTGCTAGGGTGTTACTTGGCATGACTTCGCTGCCCCCAACCGGAAGTGTCACTCTCCATTTCCTCCACTTTCAACTCCCCTTCACACCATTCGCACTGAAGCAATGGGATGCACTGAACTTCCCCGCTAGCCTCGTGTGGGACAGTGACATCAAATGCCACTTCATGCTCCTCCTCTTTCTCCATCATCCAACGGTGAGAAGATGACAGGAGTGTGCTCTGAATGTTTTCTGGCTAGCAGCGACTACTTTTCACTTACGAAAATGGCCGCACTTTCACCAGTATATCAGGCACAATGGGGTAGGTTTTTAAAAACCTTAGCACCAACAAGTTGAAAATGTGGGCCATGTGTGAACCAGGTTTGAGGCTGGCAAGCTCGAGATCAGCTACCAGGTTCTGGACATTATCACACACGACCATGCCTGGGCCCAGGTGCATCGGCGAGAAAGACATTGCCGTTTCATCTAGGATGGCATCCCTTACCTTGGGGGCAGTGTGTTTTTTGTCGGCCAAGCTGAGCTTCAGTACGACCTGCTGACGTCTCTACACACCAGTGATGCAGTGTTTACAGCTCGCAGGAGTGGTCGATGTTGCAGCGGAGCAGCAGGCTTTCTGAGAACCCCTGTCATTATAGAGAAGCAGCATCCCTGACCGCAAGCGCTTGTCCATGCGTTGGTGGTCAAGAGCAAAGCGCGGAACTCAGGGCCCGACTGATGTTATGGGACACGTGCTGGTGCAAGGCGGGGATGGCACACCAAGAGATGTAGTGACGTTTAGGGGCAGCATAGCAAGGTGCCGCACCTGCCATCAGGTTATGGAAGGCCTGAGTCTCCACTAGCATAAACACCAACATCTCCAGGGTTTTCCGGCTAGGAATGGTTACTGTAGACTTACGGAAGTGGCCGCTCTCTCATCAGTAGCTCGTGAACATTAGTATAAGTTTTTAAAAACGTTGGCACCACCAAGTTGAAAACGTGGGCCAGGAGTGGACTGTGTTTGAGTCTGGCAAGCTCCAGAGCCACTACCAGGTTTTGGCCATTATCACAAACAAACATGCCTGGGCCCAGGTGCATCGGCGAAAACCACATTGCAGTCTCCTCTAGGATGGCATCCCTCACCTCGGGGGCAGTGTGTTTTCTGTCAGCCAAGCTAATGAGCTTCAGCACGACCTGCTGACGTCTCCACACACCAGTGCTGTAGCGTTTCCAGCTCTCAGCTGGGGTCAATGTTACGCGTAGGAGTAGGCTTTGTGAGAACCCCTGCCAGGAATCTTGGGCGGGGAGAGGAGATAGGCCACCCCAGTTTGCGATCCGGTTGCAGCCTCCACTACATTCACCCAGCCTCTAGTTACAGAGATGCAGCGTCCCTGTCCACATGCGCTTGTCCAGGCGTCAGTGGTCAAGTGGACCTTAGAGCAATGCGCGGAACTCAGGGCCCGTCTGATGCTATGGGACACGTGCTGGTACAAGGTGGGGATGGCACACCAAGAGAAGTAGTGACAGCTAGGGGCAGCATAGCGAGGTGCCGCAGCTGCTATCAGGCCTGAGCCTCCACAAGCAGAAACGCCAACATCTCCAGGGCCAGCAGTTTTGAGATGTGGCCTTTTAAGGCTTGGGCATGTGGGTTGGTTGCGCTGTACTTCTGCCTGCAATCAAACACCTGGGTGATGGAGATTTGCTGGGAAGAGGCGCATGATGGTGCAGGCAAAAGGAGCAGAGTCAGGAAAAGGGGAAGATGAGGATGAAGTCCCCAAAGTGTCAGAGGCAGATGTGGAGGTGTCCTGGCTGGTGGTCTGGACTGCAGTGCCAGCACTGGAAACAGCGGAAGAGTCAGTGTCAGCAACGCCGGACGACGATTGTCCTGCATTTTCTCTCTCCCACTGAGCCCAGTGCTTGCCTTACAAATGATTGCACATGGCTGAGGTGCTCAGGTTGCTTTTCTCAGAGACCCTATTCAGTTTTGAGTTGCACAATGTGCAAATTAAATTCAGTTTGTCCTCCGCACATACATTGAAATTTCTACACACCATCGAGGGACGTGGCCTTGATGGGTGACTTTTGGGCGAGTGGCTAGTACAGGAAACATCTTGGACCTTGCTGGCTATGGCATGGCTTCTGTGAAGCAGCTGTCCTGTGCCTCTGGACAGGCCTCTGCCTCTAGCCACCTTTTTTGGTGCTGCGCTTGCCTCCACATCTACACTGCTTGCCACGCTACACATCACCCTTGTCCAGGTTGGTTCGGTGGCCTCGTTGCCCACCACCTCCTCTTCCAATTGCTCACTCTCCTCTTACTGAAAACTGCACATAACCACAGCCTGCCCTGATGGCAACTGTATCTCGTCATCATCACTGAGGCCAAGAAACGCTGGTTGCGGGTCCACAAACACAAAATCGGCAGGAGATGGCAGATACTCCAGTGTTTGGGCATCAGGACAGAGAAATGTGTCTGTTAGCTCCTTGGATTCGTGAAGTGGTTGAACAGAGTCGAAGATTGGAAAAGGACCCAAAAACAGTTCTTGGGAGGGGGCAAGGGTGGGATGACTCTGCTGGGAAGATTAGGCATGTTGGGAAGAAGGAGGGGCAGACTCTTGGGTATGAACACGACTAGAGGTAGTTGCTGACTGGCTGGTGGAAAAGCCGCTGGAAGCATTATCCGCTAGCCCTTTTAACACCTGTTCCTGGTGCTCGGGCCTTGTCTGCATTGTACCCTGCACCCTGCTTAACGCAGCTGTCAAGTCAGGAATTGTGATGAGCGTATGCTAATGTTTCTTTAGGTTTCAATTTGTGTTTCTGTCCATATTAATGTAGAGGAAAGAAGGTTTCCAAGTATTTTTCCATTTTCCATAGAGGTTCTATTGAGTTTGGAAAGTGTCTAGTTGATAGGCTATATGGTGGTCTCTCCCTAAGGAGTGACAATATCCCCCGAACCCTAGTTGATAGGCTGTGATAGTGGGGAAATCCTGGGACTTGGGTGTGTTAGATGCCCCCAGGCATGCTTCCCCTGCTGTCCCAGTTGCATTCCAGTGGTGTTGGCATCATTTCCTGAGGTGTCATTGTGGACTTGGTGACTCCAATTAGTCGAATTTGGGTTTCCCCTGAAATGAACATTTTTCCCCCATAGACTATAATAGGATTCGATATTCAGTCGAATAGTCGAATATTGAGGGGCTACTCGAAACGAATATCAAATATTTCACTACTCGCTAATCTCTAAATATGAAGCATCAAAAAAGCAAAGCCTTGTGTGAATATGGTGTCTAATGCTATGGGAACAGTAGCGACTCCTAGCGCTTGTATCTAGCAAATGTGCACTCAAAAGCTAGAGCCAACCTGATCAACAGCAACCTCTACTGGGCGACAACTGGTAACTGCAGAGTTCTTACAGCACTATAGCGCCACCTGAAGACATCACCTAAAACTGTTAGCATTCCTAAAAAACATAGGAGTCATTAAAACACTTCCAATGAATGTACAGTCTTAGATAACCAGCATTTTATTAATACATTGTGATCCAGTCAGAATGCAGCTTGTATTTGTCACAGGGTCTCTGGGAGATGATACAGCAGAGTTGTTAGAGGAAACATAGAGGGATGATTCAGCAGTGACGAAGGACAGATTAGACTTGTCTCTCTCTGGTCAAAACCCGCCTGCCACGACCATCGCGGTTGCGGCTTTCCCCTCCTATAATGGCTGAAATGAATGAGCGCCGCGGCTTCCGCCTGAAGAAAGGACATGTCACTTCTTTTCTCCGCTAGCAGCAGCCCGCCGCTAGTGGAAAAAAGAAGCCCGGCGGTCTGCATAGACCACCATTGTAAAAGGGTGGATTTTGAAGCGAAATCCGCTGTCAAAATCCGCCTCTTTGTTCACGTGTGAATGAGCCCTAATATTGATGGCCTATCCTTAGGTTTACATGTCGGGAACTGTTCTGCTCACTCGCTGTACATAGTGTAGCAGTAACTGCAGCACCAACCCATTGAAGTATTAAGCTACAGCTACATCTTTATGTCGAATGAGCAGGGCAGAGGGGCTCCTGGTATGTAAACATTAGTCGCACTATCTCAGAACAGCTCAGGGCTTGCTCACATTTGGGCTCTGGTCTCTGTTTTGCAGGTTTCCGTCTCTTGCCCGAAACTGGACAGGAGATGGAAACCTGCAGTCATTTTTCAAACCCATTCAAATAATGAGTTTGGAACGTGTACGGCCATGAGTGCCGGTGAGTGTTTTGTGCTCTTTGCGGCAAAACCGTTTTTTTTTTTTTTTACTGGACAAAAAAGTTGGACATGCAGGACTTTGTGTCCGGTTACAAAAAATGGTTTCACTGTGAAGAGCACAAAACGCTCACCGGCACTCATGGCCTAACAGGTCTTCCAGGTTTCTGTCTTCTGTCGGCAGAAGATGGAAACCTGAAAACGGAGATCGGGCGCTGGTGAGAATCCAGTGTCACCTTCACAGTACAGCGATATAGGCACTGCTGGGAAGAAGGACATTCCTGACAGACTGTCAGGAATGCCCTTCTGACTGTGAAGACCTACGATACCGGCACCAATAGCTCTTCAACCGGGGCACAGATCGGGAAAGCCGACAGTGTGATGAATTCAGCGCACTGTCAGCTTTCCAGCGGTGTATAGAACTAAATATAAATATGAGAGGTAAGCTCACCATTCAGATGAATGTTTCTTTAGTCTCAGAAGCGTTACCCAGGTGCACGACCCGTTCTCCCGATTCCACGGAGCTGTGTTGATGCAACAATACGAACTTAGTATGGATCCGCAACACTGAGGTAAGTATAAAATCTTGTTTATTCCATCAAATTAAAACAGGTCGAAGGGACCTCCAGACAAAACATAAATCCATTAAAAAGTGCAACAAAAGGAAGAAAAAGTGAGAAAAAACATAATGCCGCGAGTCTGACGCGTTTCGGGGTTTTTCATGACTAAGGGGCATTAAAAACCCCGAAACGCGTCAGACTCGCGGCATTATGTTTTTTCTCACTTTTTCTTCCTTTTGTTGCACTTTTTAATGGATTTATGTTTTGTCTGGAGGTCCCTTCGACCTGTTTTAATTTGATGGAATAAACAAGATTTTATACTTACCTCAGTGTTGCGGATCCATACTAAGTTCGTGTTGGTGTATAGAACTGCCTGTGCCCCAACTCATGAAAGGTCCTCTTTAATGCTAGCAGGCTTTGGGCCTATATGGTAATGCACAGACATCACGTGGTCTGGGTTATTACCATATAGGCCCGAAGCCTGCCCTAGCAGTACCATACAGGCCAAAGCCTGTGTTAGCAGTAACAGGCTATTACTACTAGCACAGGCTTTGGGCTTATATGGTACTGCTAGGGCAAGCTTTGGGCCTATATGGTAATATTCCAGACCACGTGACGTCTGGACATTACCATATAGGCCCGAAGCCTGCTAGGAGTAACATCAGATCCCGGAAAGGTAAGTAACATTGTTTATTATGTTCCCTCACCTCCCCTGGGGCTCCGATTATTATACTCGGAGGTCTGAAAAGACCCCCGGGTACAATAATGGCTGTAGTGGGATCGCGGCCTGCCCGGGCCTACTCACTGCCGGCCTCCGCGGCCTATAGTACAAGGGGAAGCGGGGGCGGCAGTGAGCAGGTCTGGGGAGGTAGGTAAATAGGCCACTACCTGCTGGAGATACTCCAGCAGGTAGCAGCCTATTATAAAACAAAAAAAGAAGTTTTTATACTTACCGATTTTGTTGTTGCTCCCGCCGCCTCCGCGATCCTCTTCTCATGCAGGCTGATGTCTGTGTAGGCGGCGTCACTAGGCCGCCTACGCACACTGATACATACTCAGACGTCTAGGTATCAGCGAGCGTCATCACGTGATGCGCCCATGCTGATACCTAGACGTCTGAGTACGTATCAGCGTGCGTAGGCGGCCTAGTGACGACGCCTACGCAGATACGTAGACGTCTGAACCAGCGCAGAGAGAAGCAGCTCTTCTGCGCTGGTTCGAAGTAAAAAAAAAAAAAAAGTAGCCCGTGCGCCGCCCGAGGCGACCGCCTCACGTCGCCTCATTAAAGGTGCGGCGCTGGAATAGTGAAGGGGCCCCACAAAGTACAATCAGCTCCGCAATGGCCCCTACGCAGTAAAATCTGCTTCAACACGACCCCACACAGTCTGATCTGCTCCACAGTGGATCTCACACAGTTTAATGTGCTCCACGGTGGCCCACACACACAGTCCATGGTCAACTCTATTTTTCTTTATTTTTTTCGCCTTCCCTGGCCTCATATTACAATAAAGGCTATCCTGTATCATTGTGGTTTTTTTGCTTACGTCTCCTGTGACATCCCGTGTCCTTTCCTTAGGGGACTTGCGTGATACAGGACACCAGAGCAGCAGGACCAGACTGAGGTGGGAGACACTAGAGCATTAGGGACAGGACAGTATATGTTTTTAATTTTTTTTACCTTCCCCAGCCTCCTTCTAAAAAGCGGTTAAAGGGGATGTCCAAGCTAAAATGTAATTTATTAATTAGGCTGGAGAGAGTGAGAAAAAAAAGAATGAGAACCATACTCACCTGTCCCCAATGCCTCCCCATGCGGTGCGGTCCTGCAGTTCTATTGTTGTCTTCTGGAGGAATACCTGCTGCACATATGACAGCTGAGGCCAATAACCCAGGGAGGACACCGGAGCATCGGGGACAGATGATTATATTTATTTTTAATTTTTTCACCTCCGACTTAATTAGAAAATATTGTTTAGCCCTGACAGTCTCTTTATACAGACAGATGGAAAGTAATGTGAACGTCTTCCACTGTAAAGGAAACATTATTATAGGACTATCATTTACTGTTACCATATTAACGAGGCTGTCAGGGCAAAAATATTATTTTTAAAATAGGCTGGGGAGGTGAAAAAAGTAAAAAATATCTTACTCACCTTTTCCCAATGCTCTGATGCCTAGCAGCACAGTCCTTACCTTCTTACTACATATAATATATAAAATAAATGAAACAAATGTACATTTATTTATAATGTATCCCAAAAACTGTAATCAAAGAATAGAAAAGCATATTAGTGGTTTGTGGTAAAAAGTCAGTGTCTCGCTGTGTTGTCCAGGCTGCTCTACACTGGCTATTCACAGGCGCAGACCCACTACTGATCGGCATGGGGGTTTTGACCTGCTCCGTTTCCGACCTGGGCCGGTTCACCCCTCCTTAGACAACCTGGTAGCTCCGAGCTCCCCCAGAGTCACCATATTGATACCGAACTTAGTGCGGACACCCGATCGACATAGCACAGAGTAGACCAGAACTCCTGGACTCAAGTGATCCGACAGCCTCAGCCTCCCAAGTAGCTGGGATTACAGACGCACGCCACCACGCCCGGCGAGTGCTAGTGCCTGCTGTAATGTAGTAGAGGCTGCAATGTACGTGACGTCAGCGGAGCAACAGTGACACCTAGTGAGCATAGTTAGTACTGTGGTTACTTACTGCACTATTTCCCGCAGGCTGCAAAGCAACAGCGACATCTAGTGTGCATAGTTAGTACTGTGGTTACTTACTGCTCTACTTCCCGCAGACTGCAGAACAACAGCGACATCTAGTGTTGGTAATTAGAACTTTCGCTACAGAGTGCCAGTAATAAACTTATAGACCCTCCTCTAATTTTCAAGTATGGGAAACCGTGTATAACGTGAGGACAACACTCTTTGACAGTAGAAACTGAGATGCTTAATACCTTCGTTTACTGACCTTGCATGACACAAGCTCCAGAAGTTGGACAATATTAGTCAGCACCATCTACTGCCTGCAAATTAGAACAAAAAGCACCCGAATAGTACAACCTTATGTGATTATGATGTCTAACACTATAAGAATAGTAGCACCGTCTAGTGTTTGTAATGATCAAATACACACTCAAAAACTAAAATCTAGCCGCTCAATAGCGCCATTTACTGAGTGACAGCTGGTAACTGCCGAGTTCTTACAGCACTATAGTGCCACTTGGAGATAAAATTTAAGAACCTGAGCTATCCCTAAAAAATAGGAGTCATTACAGTACTTCCAATAAATGTACAATCTGGCACTAGGTTTACACTTGCATTGGGGTTTCCATTCTTTGGGTCCACTTGGGAACCTGAAAAATGGAAACCCAATGCAACTAAAAAGCAGTTACCTGCGGAAACCCGTGGACCCCATAGACTATAATGTGGCCCGCCAGGTTTCTACCTGAAAAAATGCAGAGAGAAAAGTAGAATGGGGGACAGAATCCCCAAACGTTGCTCAAACACAGGTGTGAACCTAGCCTTAGATGTAAAAGAAAAAAATATATCCTTGTACCGTGTTAGCCAGTGGATATGAAATGAAAGAAATTTTTTGAGAGAAGTCCTCAGTATTTGATACCTTTTTTAATGGCTAACTTAAAAAGTTTTTTGATGACATATCGAGCCTTCAAGACTCTATAGAGGTCTCTTCATCAGGATGAAGAGAGCTCGATATGTCATCAAAAAACTTTTTAAGTTAGCCATTAAAAAAGGTATCAACTACTGAGGACTTCTCTCAAAAAATTTCTTTCATTTCATAGCCTTAGGGTGAATTCACACTGAGTAAACGCTAGCTTATTCTGAACGTAAAACACGTTCAGAATAAGCGGCGTCTAAAGCAGCTCCATTCATTTCTATGGGAGCGGGGATACGAGCGCTCCCCATAGAAATGAATGGGCTGCCTCTTTCACTCCGTGCAGTCCCATTGAAGTGAATGGGGAGTGCCGGCGTATACGGCAAGCTCTGCTCATGCCGGAGCGTACACGCCGGCACTCCCCATTCACTTCAATGGGACTGCACGGAGTGAAAGAAGCAGCCCATTCATTTCTATGGGGAGCGCTCGTATCCCCGCTCCCATAGAAATGAATGGAGCTGCTTTAGACGCCGCTTATTCTGAACGTGTTTTACGTTCAGAATAAGCTAGCGTTTACTCAGTGTGAATGCACCCTTAGATGAGCATCATTTTACTCAAACACAAGAACTGTGAGCACTATTTATCAATGAACAGAGTTCTCCCATAACCACCAATCAGAATGTAGTTTGCATTCCTGGAAGATGGAAACAGCAGCCCGATTGGTTGTTATAGGAAATATGGAGGCGTTATTCAGCAGCGATGTACATTTCAGAAGAAGGACAGATTACACAAAATGGCTTGTTGGCGCCTCCTCTGACATCCAGTACCCGGGGTACAAGTCCTGATTGCCCCCCATCCCAGCTACACCACTGCATTAGGCTGAGGCCACATACTGAAAGCCTGCAAGCGGAATCGCTGGATGTTACCCCACAATGCAATACAGTACAAGTGTAATGGATGGGATTTCAATCCCAAAATCCCATCCACACAATGCAAAAAAAAAAAAAAAGGAGCATAAAGTATCTTGCGCTGCATGTTTTGAACATGCAGAATGTAAATTATTGTTGGGTGTTTGGCCCCATGTTTCAGCCTTTGCCTTTCAACAATTGTAACCCAGGATCGATACTGAAGAAACTACCTGTGTACCCAAAGCACAAACCCAGTATTTGGCAGGGTGGCTACAGGACGTTCTCACATTATATTCTGCCTGAGGTTTTCTTCAAATTAGGAAGACAGGGTATTGGGAAACACACTATAATTTTGTATACACCTACGAATCCCATTTCTCATAAAAATAAAACATAACTTTTAATAACGTTTTCTCTAATATCTTTCTGTATATTTTAAACAAACACACACTGCCAGTAGGCAATAACAGTGACTCTTTGTTTCATATAGTCACACTGTTTTACTATCCAGCTTAATCAATGAAGCTCACAGACGCACTTGATTAGTTTAGGTAACGGCAGGGTTAATTTCCCTATGAGCTACTTTAATCTTTCAAGAAACTACCTGTGTACCCAAAGCACAAACCCGGTATTTGGCAGGGTGGCTACAGGACGTTCTCACATTATATTCTGCCTGAGGTTTTCTTCAGGAAGATTTCCTGTAAAATGCATTTTTTTTTCTCTGTGTTTATGTAACGGCCAAGAATACTACATTTACCCAATGTGTGGCCTGAGCCTTACCCTTCGTTCACATCTGCATTCAGTATTCTGTTCGTGGAGTTCGCATGGGGATCCCTGAACGGAATACCGTACGCAACTGCAAGTGGTGTGTAATAAAAGCACATGGACCCCATAGACTATAATGGGGTCCATGTGCTTGCCGCACTACCCGCACAAATCATGCGGGCAGGAAAGTAGATTGTGAGCTACTTTCTTGTCCGCATGATCCCTGCGGAGATCTGGTGGCAAGCACACGGAAGCCATTATAGTCTATGGGGTTCGTCTGCTTTCACTGGCACACCGCTTGCAGTTGCGTTCGGTATTCCGTTGTTCAGGGGTGTCCTCATGTGGACTCCCTCGGACGGAACACCAATACAGATGTGAACGAGGCCTTAGGCTGCATGTTGTAGAAAAACAGTTAAAAACCATTGTGGAAAAAACAACACAGCAGAAAACTTTACATCGTTATAATAATAATTTTTTTAAAATATCCCAATAATAAAGTAAAACAAAACCATTTTAATACTTTAATATAAATAATATATCACATATTATCTCCTTACTATATATAATCAGAGGCGTAACTACCGGGGTAGCAGGGGTAGCGGCTGCCACAGGGCCCAGGACATTAGGGGCCCGGCGATAGCTGTTACCACTGCGTTTTTTTTTTTTTTAATAGGCCATTACCGGCTGAAGTTACTCCAGCCGGTTACGGGCCCTACGTACTTACCGATCCTGGCAGGGGCCGGGATCAGTAAGCGACGCAGACACCTACTTGCGTGACGTCACATGACCGGGCCTGCGTCCTTATGCATCGTGACGCAGACCCCCGGTCACATGACGTCCTGGCTGTCATTGAAGATGGCCGACAGTGACGGAGAATGCAGCAGAGCCGGGAGATAGGTCGGTAACAGTGGTTTTTTATTTTTTATCCCCCCTGGGTCTCTGATTATTATACTCCCTCTGAGTATATTTATTTATGGGTGTCCACAGTGGGGCATAATACTGTGTGCAGGAGCAACTATGGGGCATAATACTGTGTGCAGAGGCCACTATGGGGGATATTACTGTGTGCAGGGGCCACTATTGGGCATAATACTGTGTGCAGGGGCCACTATGGGGGATAATACTGTGTGCAGGGGCCACTATGGTGCATAATACTGGGTAAAGGGGCCACTATGGGGAATAATACTGTGTGCAGGGGCCACTATGGGGCGTAATAAGATAAGATAAGGTAATCCTTTAATAGTCCCACATTGGGGAAATTTCAGCATGTTACAGCAGCATAGTAATACAGATACAGTACAATACTGTGTGCTGGAGCCACTATGGGACATAATACTGTGTGCAGGGGCCACTATGAGGATTTATAGTGTGTGCAGAAATGCGGGGGGGAGGTAGGTAGTGGTCAGTTGGTCAGATCCTTGGCGTCGGTCGTGGGGGCATGTCAAAAGTTCGACACGGGGCCCCGCCATTTCTAGTTACGCCATTGTATATAACATAAATAAAATTGCCCTTTTGCTCAGCACCAATATATTCAGCAGCACTTTACACACATTGACAATTCCCTATGAATATGATATTGGAGTTCATATAATAATCTTCATGTCCTCAGCTGGATTTGAATATAAAACCCTATTACTGCAAGGAAACAGCGCTAACCCCTGAGACATCAAGTAACAGCGCTAAACCCTCAGAATGCAGGAAACAGCGATAACCCCTGAGAAATCAGGAAACAGCGCTAACCCCTGAGACACCAGGAAACAGCGCTAACCTCTGAGAAATGAGGAAACAGCGCTAACCCCCTGAGATACCAGGAAACAGCGACAAACCCTGAGACACCAGGAAACAGCGCTAACCCCTGAGACACCAGGAAACAGCGCTAACCTTTGAGAAATGAGGAAACAGCGCTAACCCCCTGAGACACCAGGAAACAGCGATAAACCCTGAGACACCAGGAAACAGCGCTAACCCCCTGAGACACCAGGAAACAGCGCTAACCCCTGAGACACCAGGAAACAGCGCTAATCCCTGAGACACCAGGAAACAGCGCTAACCCCTGAGACAACAGGAAACAGCGCTAACCCCTGAGACACCAGGAAACAGCGCTAATCCCTGAGACACCAGGAAACAGCGCTAACCCCTGAGACAACAGGAAACAGTGCTAACCCCTGAGACACCAGGAAACAGCGCTAATCCCTGAGACACCAGGAAACAGCGCTTACCCCTGAGACACCAGGAAACAGCACTAATCCCTGAGACACCAGGAAACAGAGATAAACCCTGAGACACCAGGAAACAGCGCTAACCCCTGAGGCATCAGGTAACAGCGCTAAACCCTCAGAATGCAGGCAACAGCGATAACCCCTGAGAAATCAGGAAACAGCGCTAACCCCTGAGACACCAGGAAACAGCACTAACCTCTGAGAAATGAGGAAACAGTGCTAATCCTCTGAGACACCAGGAAACAGCGATAAACCCTGAGACACCAGGAAACAGCGGTAACCCCTGAGACACCAGGAAACAGCGCTAACCTCTGAGACACGAGGAAACAGCGCTAACCCCTGAGACACCAGGAAAGAGCGCTAACCCCTGAGACACCAGGAAACAGCGCTTACCCCTGAGACACCAGGAAACAGTGCTAACCTCTGAGACACCAGGAAACACCGGTAACCCCTGAGACACCAGGAAACAGCGCTAACCCCTGAGACACGAGGAAACAGCGCTAACCCGAGACACCAGGATGCCCTACAAAGAAAGTCCTAACCACGTCCTTTAATAATTCAGTAAGATAATTTTATCACTTTAATATAAAAATTTAGTATATACTATATCTTCTTAGTACATATAACATGAATAAATAATATAAATAGATAATTTATGCAAAAAAAACCTGTGTAATTTCCCACTAATGAATAGAAAAGAATATTAGTGGTTTGTGGTAAAAAGTCAGTGTCTCGCTGTGTTGTCCAGGCTGCTCTACACTGGCTATTCACAGGCGCAGACCCACTACTGATCGGCATGGGGGTTTTGACCTGCTCCGTTTCCGACCTGGGCCGGTTCACCCCTCCTTAGACAACCTGGTAGCTCCGAGCTCCCCCAGAGTCACCATATTGATACCGAACTTAGTGCGGACACCCGATCGACATAGCACAGAGTAGACCAGAACTCCTGGCGAGTGCTAGTGCCTGCTGTAATGTAGTAGAGGCTGCAATGTACGTGACGTCAGCGGAGCAACAGTGACATCTAGTGAGCATAGTTAGTACTGTGGTTACTTACTGCTCTACTTCCCGCAGGCTGCAGAGCAACAGCGACATCTAATGCTCATAGTTAGTAATCTTACTCACTGAATTCCAAGCTGTAGTACAACAGCGACACCTACTGTTTGTAATTAATACTCTCGCTAGGGACTGCTTCACAGGGCTATAGACTGCTGTACTTTAGTGACACCTAGTGTTAGTAATTGTTGCTGTCGCTCTCAGCTACTACTTACTGCAGAACATGTGCAATTAGCGCCTGTACTCTCAGGGCTCGTTCACATCTGCGTTGTTCGGTCCTTATTGCAGGTTTCCGTTTCCTGCATAAAACAGATGCAAGAAACGGAAGCCTGCAGGAGACTTTCTCACCCATTCATTTGAATGGGTGAGAAAGCTGTCCGTCCGTGCGCGGCAGTGAGCGTTTTGCGCTCTCCGCCGCCAAACCGGGTTTTATAATCCGGACACAGAGTCGGACATGCACTACTCTGTGTCTGGATAAAAAAATCCGGTTTCGCGGCGGAGAGCCTAAAATGCTCACCGCCGCGCACGGCCGGACCCGGTCTATGGTTTCCGTCTTCTGCCATGCAGAAGACGGAAACCATAGTACGGAGACATGAACGCAGGTGTGAACCCAGCGTCAGCTGCTAGAAGGAAACATGTGGAGTCCGATTTAAGATGGGACACCAGCGCCACCTACTGTCTACACGCAGCACAAACTCCATGAAGTACAAAAGCAAATCTGCATAACAGCGTGATCTCCTATCTGCAAACTTTGGGGACGGTGACATGGCACTTTACTTGTTGTTCCAGTCTGTTTTCTGCCGAACCTAGTTATTTCTCTAAACCAAGTGACTATATTGAAATATGCTTGAAGATCAATAGTTGAAAGACACATTATAATATTAAAATCAATGCACAAAATCTATTCCCCTTATAATATACTTACCAATTATAGCTGCAGAGACCCTATCACAACCAGAGTGTCGCATCCCAGACACAGTGCCATATAGTTGGGCAGATTTATGAAGACTGGCAGAGGGTATGCTTTATATATGCCAACTTTCTGAGGCACACTCTTGCCAGGTTGTGCACCTCTGAGGAGGCTATGAGCTGGCGTACATTTCTCTATATCATTTATGTCAGATTCTTGGCACACGTCATGATAAATCTGGTACGGCCAATGGCCAATGTTCTATCTTGTTATGCCCCCTTTTTGGGAAAGTGGCAAAGGCAGCACAGAGGAAACAAAAAAGTAGCAATTTTTTGCGACAAATAATGTGATTTTTTTGCCTTGTAGGCAGTGGTGTAACTAAAGTCTTGTGAACCCCATACATTTACATTGCA
Source organism: Leptodactylus fuscus (assembly GCF_031893055.1). NCBI lineage: Eukaryota > Metazoa > Chordata > Amphibia > Anura > Leptodactylidae > Leptodactylus > Leptodactylus fuscus. The sequence goes on from NC_134271.1 coordinate 98,218,682, forward strand.
CAGGATCTGTTTTATAGCGACTGTGAAATTTAATTACAATCTGTAATATTTTCACATAGCTGCTATAAAACAAATGGGGTGTCATGTAAATAGTGAAGGGGCCCCACACAGTATAATCCTCCACAGTGGCCCCACATAGTAGCCCCTCAGACATTAACTTGTCTCGTCCAGTGACCCCTTAGACATTATAATGTTCTCCTCCGGTTGTTCCCACAGTATATAGTGTCCACTTCCATTTACCTCCACAGTATACAACTCTCCCTCCAGTTTCCCACTTAGTATACAGCTCCCCCTCTAGTTGCCCCGCAGTATGATAGCTCAAATAAAAAAATAAAATCAGGCAAGTCTCTAAATTCAGGGTGAACCCGTTGTCCCAAATGGGACTCCCGCTACCATAGGGCCCAGTGCAAGTGCACCATTTCCCTATGATTAAAGCAGTCCTGACATAGGTAAGAAGCATCTGATCACTGGTATCTCAAGAATGGATACCTCCATGATCACATGAACAGAGGATCTGTTCTCCCACAACATTGTGGTGGCCATGCATGCACACTGACACTCCATTCAATCTCTACAGTACTGTCAGAGATAGCTGAGCGCAGCACTCGGCTATTTTAGTCAGTCCCATATACTTTAAATGGAGTGGCAACATGGATGCATGAGCACAGCTCCATTCAAATGGGGAACAAGGGACCCAAAGTCTCTGCTTTTTTTGTATGTCTAGGGTTATATTCACACTGTTGTTCAGAGTGTATAATCTCCGTCAGCTGTCCTGTAACTTTTGATTCCAAGAATAGCGCATATAGTAGTGATGCTTCCCGTTTAAGGAGTTATCCACTTTTTAATATTGATGCTCTACCCTTAAGATAGGCCATCAATATTAGATCTGTGAGGGTCCAACACCTGGGAAACAGCTCTAGGTCATGTTTACATGCAGTGGCGTAACTAGGAATGACGGGGCCCCGTGGCGGACTTTTGACATGCCCCCCCCCCCCCCACCGACACTGACGGCGAAGACCTCTACCGACCCCCTCCTCCGCACTATATTATGTCCCTTAGTAAGAACTGCACACAGTATTATGTCCCTTAGTGGCCTCTGGACACAGTATTATAGCCCATAGTGTCCCCTGTACACAGTATTATCCCCCATAGTGGCCCCTGCACACAGTATTATAGCCCATAGTGTCCCCTGCACACAGTATTATAGCCCACAGTGGCCCCTACACACAGTATTATCCCCCATAGTGGCCCTTGCGCACAGTATTATAGCCCATAGTGGACACCCATAAACAATTATTATACTCTGGGGTCTTTTCAGACCCCAGAATATAATAATTGGAGACCCGGGGGACAGCTCTTACGCTGTCTTGTCCGCTGTCGGCCCTCTTCTATGACGTCAGACGTCACATGACCCGGGAAGCAGGCCGGGTTCATGTGACGTCAGAGACGTCAGACAAGTAGGACGGAGACCTGGCAGGATCGTAGAGAGGTAAGTAACAGTGATTTTTAAGTTCCCTTAGCTCTCCCGGGCCTCCGATCATCATACTCGGGGGTCTGCAAAGACCCCCGAGTATAATGATAGTCTTTGTGGGGCCCGCGGTGTCACTTACCGATCCCGGCCCAGCCAGGAATAGGGTCCGTAACGGCCTATTAAAAAAAAAAAACAAAAAAAAAAAAACGCAGCGGTAGCGGCTGTCACCGGGCCCCCTAATGGCCCGGGCCCTGTGGCAGCCACCTCCACTGCCTCTATGGTAGTTAAACCACTGTTTACATGTATAAACTGTAGCAGTGGCTTTAGGTACTGCAGCGCTGCCCTATTAAAGTCTATGGGGAAGCACTGCAGTACCTAAATCTGCTGCTACGGTTTCTGCAGCGAGCAGCATGGATCCCAGCATGTAAACAGGGACCCGTGATGTACCAGAGCTGCTGATCTGTGGGGATCCCAGATGTTGGACCCGCACAGATCTTGAAGATAAGCCATCAATATTAGAAAGAGGATGACCACTTTAAAATGAGAGGTAAATGATTGGTTCCCATTATAAATCAAGGGACTAAAATGAATAACCAAACATCAAAATAATTCATGGAGATTATGCCTGGTTGGTGAGTATGGATTAGCGCAGAAGTATGACATTATAAATCAATAGACCTGTAAACTGATCCCTTCTGATAAAAAGGCGACTCCACGCATATTTTTAATTTGACATTAAGGAGGTAATGACTTTCAGATTATACTCTTATTAAGGTATGTGAGAACACGCTGGCTGTGATAAGGACTGTGCTCTGTGGGGTGAGACTGGAGTTAAGACTGAATTTATGGAGAGATTTGACATGTCTCCTGTCACACACGCTGTTCCCTGTCAGTGTCACACCAGGGAGATGCCGGGGACTAGAACAGGTCATGCAAATTGGAAACGTTGCTGTCACTTTCAGTTTATCTCTAAAGTGTTGTTTCCTCTCCGCCGCGTCCCCTGCATTGTAAATCACCTGATACCTTGTACTATATTCTGCTGAAGCACAGTTTGTTTACAATAAAATAATAACCGCTATCCATTATTCAGGAATTTAATGCAAAATGCTCAAGTAGAAGTGATGACAGGCAGATCAGCTTGACATGAAATATTTATGCAGATGTGAGAGTCTATTTTTGTAAAGTGAGCATATTCCTCAAAGGGCGACTTAAAGGGTAATTCCTTCTTAAATGGGTTGCCCAGATGACTGCCGGGTCTGCTCTTGTTTCAGAACATGATGGTCATGGTTTGACAAACTATTCATGGACCCTCTTTAATATTGAATCAACATTTTGTTATTAAATTTGCCTGCAATGTAAAAAACATCCCAAAAGCTTTATTCTGTTACAGAAGTAAGCAAAAAAATCCAAGTGAATGTTGTGGGCTACAAAAGGTGCCTCTGTATGCAGATACACATGTACCCTAACACAGAATCCCATGGACATGACATGGACAGACATAGGCATAACTTACCATTTAATCGGTCACATCTGTGACCTTTCTCTCCTAGTCCTGGCCTGGGCCATCCTGCTGGTCTTTGTCCTTTTTGACTCCATTTCTGCTTCTACATCTTCTTCTACTGGCATTCTGGGCCCCGGCTTATTGTTTGAAAATGGTGCAGTCATGTCTGTCATTCATGGGACGCTGCTCATCCTGTGTGAGGAGACTGAGGGTAGGCCGTGGGTCTGTGCTAGGCTTGGCACAACTGGGGAAGTGGGTGAAGTGAGTGGGGTTGGCCTGGACTGCAAGCACCCATCTACATGATTATGGTGCTCTATGTGCTGCCTATAGTAAGGGTGCATGCTAAGGTGTGTAAGTGTAATTATAATAATTATATATTTTAGTTATTTAGCGCCAACATATTGTGCAGCACTTTACAAAATGTAGGGTTCAAGTACAGACAAAAAAGATACATTACAGAGTAATAGTCAATTCACACAATGGGAATGTGGGCCCTGCTCGCAAGAGCTTACAATCTATGAGGTAAAGGGGGTGACAGAAGAGGTAGCATTGCTTAGCAGTATGAACTGTGACCAGTCAGTGTCCTTTAATGTGCAGACGGTGCCTGGACATATAAAGGTAGTCTGAAACAGCATCATATCCTGTGGAGTAATGCGGGACACCCTTAAATGCATGATTATACTGAGAATAAATCATGAGGGATATATTAAGTGGAGAAACTCCTAGGACATCCAATCATTGAGCCCGGAGGCCCAAACATTTCTTTAGGCTTTTACTCTTCTGGGATGAGTTAATTCCATTAATGTGATGTGCAATTGTTGGAGGACGTTCATTCTTCCAATGGAAAACTATCAATTTACATTCCTGATATAATAAGTGGGTCCTGGATAAGTCTTAGTGATAAGGAGTTCAATAACATATTCTAAAATACACTGGTCTGTTTTAATCTTATAGCGTTTCTTAATCGGATCAAGCACTGTCGCCCAATACCATTTCAGGTGAGGGCAAATCCACATGTATTAATCCCGTTCCTGGGTACGGACATCTAGTACAACAATCATTGTCTGTCATTTTATACCTGCAAGGTATACGCTATGAAGAAGTATATTCTAAAATGTCCTGACACTTTCTCTTTAATTGTGACTACAATCTGTTCCCATTTTGAGAGTATTTAAAAGATACATTTTTTTCAGATGGCCAAACCATCGTAATGTAAAGAATTGAATCCCTTGGTCTCTCCCTTTTAAATACCTAACTCAAGAATAGTCCTATAGTATGTGATGCCTTCTTCAGCCTACATTCACAGCCCCTCAAGTGCAAATTGGCTGTGAAAAATGTCTATTTTTCACAGCTGGTTTGCATAAGGTTCATGCGAATATAGGCTAACAGTTGAGAAAAAGTTCTGTATAATGATGGCATGTCAGTCCTGCTCCAGTCCTAGTCCAGTTCTGTTCCAGTCCTGCCAGAACGGAGGCTACATTCAGATGACCGAGGTGCAAAATAGCAGTGAAAAATGTGCATTTTCCAACGTTTTGAATCTGAGGGGCACTCGTTTTCACGGATTCTCCATATATTTCAATGTATGGAGAGATCCATGAAAACAACCCAAAATAGGACATGACCTATATTGTGATGTTCCGTGACAACGGATCATCAAAACAATGGTCATATGTATAGCCCCCATTCACTGACATTGAATTTAATGCTGCCGTGTGACAGTTATTTAATGTTGGTAAAAGAAACTAATAATTTGCAAACCTTCATAGTTCTTAAAGGGAGTCTGTCAACACAAAACTGAGATATAAACTAATCACAGTATCTTGTAGGGCTGTCAGTACAATTTATAATCATGTACTTCTTATTCAGGACCACTGCTCCATTCTTTAAAAAAAAACATCCTTTATCCTTTTGCAAATAAGCAGAAAAGGGCTTTAGGGGCATGGCTTTCCATCAATAAGCTTTAGACACATTGCTTTGCATTAATTTGCATTATGGGTATTGCTTTCTATCAATGGGCTTTCCTATCTACTGCTGCTAATTCAGCTCTGCCCACTAACTATACTGTGCATGTCTGATGATGACACAGTGCATCTGCAGACAGCTTCCGTCACCTCCGGATGTAGTGTGTCATTATCAGACATGAACAGGGTCGAGCGGAGCAGCAGTTAACAAAAGAAAAGCCCATTGATAGAAAGCAACGCCCCTAAAGAACTTTTCTGCTTATTTGCATAAGGATAAAAGGACGCTTTTTACAACAATGGAGCAGTGGTCCTCAATAAGAAATAAATCATTGTAAACTGTGCAGAAAGTCCTACAAGGTACTGTGATTAGTTTATATCTCAATTTTGTACTGACAGACTCCGTTTAAGTTGATCAAAGGACTGTAAGATATCTCCCTCAAAAAGATTTTTCCCAGGGGCGTAAACTAGCAAAAACTGGGCCCCCTGGGAAACTGTAAACTGTAAATTGTAAATCTGTAAACTGGGCGTTTTAAAGAGGACCTTTCATCAGATCGGGCACATGCAGTTTTATATACTGCTGGAAAGCTGACAGTGCACTGAATTCAGCGCACTATCAGCTTTCCCGATCTGTGCCCGGTGTAAAGCGCTATCAATCCCGTTACCGTAGCGCTTTAGTGTCAGAAGGGCGTTTCTGACACTTAGCCAGGGACGCCCTTCTGCCTAGCAGCGCCTATCGCGCTGCACAGTGTGAGCAGGGAGAAACGTTCCTCCTCGCTCCACAGTACAGCGCGATAGGCGCTGCTGGGCAGAACGGCGTCCCTGGCTAAGTGTCAGAAACGACCTTCTGACTGTAAAGCCCTACGGTACCGGGACCGATAGTGCTTTACACCGGGCACAGATCGGGAAAGCCTATAGTGCGCTGAATTCAGCGCACTGTCAGCTTTCCAGCAGTATATAAAACTGCATGTGCCCGATCTGATGAAAGGTCCTCTTTAAGACACAGGGATACCTAATGTGTACGGGTTTCACATTACGTTTATTAGGAAAGGGGTGTGATTTGAATTTTTATTTCATTAAAATTTTATGTTTTTACTGTATTATATCCCCTAGGGGTCTTGAACCCCAGAGGGTCTGAACATTAATACTAAGGCATAGCAAAATGCTGGATGTTCTACTACAGCGGGCATAGAGCAGCCTGTAATAGAACATATTGCCAGATAAGCCTGTCAGCCTTCAATACACCACCACAAAAATAGCGACTTAGACTAAGAAGATTAAAATGGTAGTATAGGGTTAGAAAAGAACACCAATTTTCTTTCAAAATCTATGCTACACCTGTCCACTGGTTGTGTGTGGTTTTACAGCATGGTTCTATTTATTTCAATGGATGTCAGTTGCAGCACCAGAACAGGTGTGGCGGTGTTTCTGGAAGAAGGCAATCACGTTTTTCTATCACTTTCCCAATGATGATGATGATAATGATGATGATGATAATAATAATAATAATAATAATAACAATAATAATAATAATAAATTAGGAGTTGCTCCTTATAGGTCAGCAGGCCTTGATATAGAACTGTGCAGTCTGGCTATTGCTCATTTTAATCTCCTGGAGCTTTATAAATATAAACAGATTTATCCTCTTTGAAGTTCTGCTTTAAGACAGGTAGCAACAACAATCTCCCATGTGACTGGGAAATATTATTATGCTCTAGCCATAGATTTGCTTGTGGTCAGCAATTTATCACTTCTGTATTCTTTCCTGTGTTTGTCTGCTGAACCAGCGTAAAATGCACAGGTCCATTTACTGGTCACAGTTGCCCAGCCACGTGTCTCAGTTGATTAAAGTTTAGTGATGGCAAGGGACAGATGGGGTTATAGATCTTGTGCACTGCATTGACCTCCAACAGACATAACTAATGAAGAGAAAATATATTATAGGGCCTAATAAATTATATTGTGCAAATTAAATAAAAAAATATAATTATTAGGGCTATTACTATGACTAGGACTCAACATTTACTAATCCTCCTTATGGATCCAAGGGGTAAGGAGTAGAGATGAGCGAGTAGTATTTGATCGAGTAGGTATTCAATCGAATACTACAGTATTCGAAATATTCGTACTTGATCGAATACTACTAGCTATTCACAGTAAATATTCGATTTAGAGCCAGCGTTGATTGACCGAATGCTATACAGTGTATAGCATTCGGCAAATCAAGGTTCTGCAGGCTCGTCCTTCCTAGTCAGGAATGCTGGCAGTTTGCTGTTATGAGCGAGCTTACTTTTTCTCATAGGAATGAAATGACCAGCGTTGATTGGCCAGTGTACAGCATCCGGCCAATCAACGCTGGTTCTGCAGGAGGCTCGTCTGTGAGGAGGCGGAGTCTAAGATCAGACCACAGCAGTCTCCATTGTGGTCCGATTTTAGACTCCGCCTCCTCACAGACGAGCCTCCGGCAGGACCAGCGTTGATTGGCCAAATGCTGTACACTGGCCAATCAACGCTGGTCAATTCATTCCTATGAGAAAGAGAGTCCGCTCCCTCATAACCGCAAGCTGCCAGCTCTCCTGACTAGCAAGGACGAGCCTGCTGCAGAACCAGCGTTGATTTGTCGCACGCGCATACACAGTTGGCTCTGCTCAGGCGTCGGGCCTGGGCAGAGCCGACTGCACATGCGCATGCCTAGGCAGAGTGAATTCCACCCGAAAGAGGACGCGGGAAATCTGCGCCGGGAGAAGACTTCAAGCAGAATCCAGCCCGACCGTCACTCATGGACTTGGTAAGTATGATTTTATCGAATGTTGCCTACCCCTGAAACGAGCATTTCCCCCCATAGACTATAATGAGGTTCGTAATCCGTTCGAACAGTCGAACAGTGTGCGGCTGTTCGAATCGGATTTCGAATCTCGGACATTTTAGTGTTCGCTCATCTCTAAAGATCATCAATAACAGATAATTGAATCCCCAGTGATTAGCTGTATGAAGTGGCTATGGCGCCTGTTTATAACACACGCTGTCTGTTTATAGTGACCGTGTGATATAATTACAGTCTTGTAAACAGAGAGCGGGTCATGGTGCTTACACAGGTACCACAGTTCATTCAAACAGCTGATCCTGGGGGTCCCCGGAATTTGAACTCCATCATTTTTTTTTACTTTTTAATTAGGAAACACCTGGGGCATTATTAATAAGGGGCACCCTTTACAGGGGGTACACAGGAAAGTTATTCATTTAAAGATTTACTTATTCATTATGGGGGGTTATATTATGTATTTTATAATTAGGGGTAACAGCAGGATGGGTGTGCAGGTAAGAACAATGTGGGTCAGGTGCCTGGAAAAAGAAGAAGCTAAAGATGTCTGTGCTGCCAACTTTACAGAGATTGAAATAAGTGGCTATGGCAGTCCAGATGGAAGAGGATATGTGAATGATTAGTCAGAGACGTCACCTGCAAGTCACTAAATGTTACCGCACTGTATTAACCTAAATCGTCTGCAGAGCCCTGTGTAGAGCTGGTATATACCATTATATGGACACTGTATAGTGATAATATTGGTATACCTAAGTCGTGGGCCCACTTGGACATGTTCGCCCCCCCCCCCCCCCAGCTACGCCTCTCACTCTGAATGCATTCCCTCAGCCCATAAACTCAGCCTGTAATATACCTATATCAAATGTGCTTCTACAGAAATACTTTTCTGGAGCAAAAAAGTGCCTGTCTTGAGTAGTGACTTATTAAATGTTGTCCTGTTAATGGCAAGGCTATCTACTTAAGGCAAACATGGGGGCTGGTTCCACACCCTTACATTTTGCTGGAATCTGTGAATGAAGCGTCTAACAGAACCTCCAACGCAGATGTGAACATAGCCTAACTCCAATTATGTGTTTAATTGGCATTGACACATTGTGGAAAAATTTCTTTAACTGCTTGCTGACTCCGATAGCACTTGATAACTCTGTCTCATTGAAGGCAAAGATGGATTATTACTGTCCCTGTCTTTATTAAACACTGTGGATATGTATGTATGTATGTAATGTTGTGCAAGTATGATATTGACAAACTGCGGAGATTCTGATTGCAATATCAAAACTTTTACTAAAAGTCTTTAATAGAGTCTTTAGTAGAGTATAAAAAATTCCGAAATAAAGATATAACACAGTCTGTAGTTGACTTGCTTGGTAAAATTCCCCGTGGTCTGGTTGTATTAACCATGTAGTACAAAAAAACATTGATCATAGACAATATTTAACAGTCATTACTCAACTCCTTCCGCCATACAGTAGCACTGTAAAATTGTATAATTCCCTGTATAAAATAACATAACGTAAAACCCTGTGTATCACAAGTCACAAGCAGGGAAAATGGCCTAGCCTTGAACTAGTTAATCTTAACACTTTAGAAAATTCTCCATTATACTTGAAGATGTTTTGGAAAAGTATAGGGGACATTTCCTAAATTTTAACAAAGCGAATTAAAAATTGTGACATGATTTTTACAATCGACTTGAACATGCTCTCAGAAACGTATAAGAGAAATAATGCTATTTGCTGACGAAAATCTGAATAACATTGCTACCATACATTAAAACAACAATCAGTTCAAGGTCAGATAGATGTATCTAAATTAATTCATCCCACCCACACTAAAACCTTATTACATTACAAGTTAATATTAAAGGAAATGTCAAGTGGAAGTATGTTCCTGTATGTGTGGGTGGGATTATGATGGTATTAAAACAACATGTTTAACCATTCATCTCTACATGCCTAATGAGTGATTGTACCAATGAGAGTAAAATGCTTTTATTCAGCATGAAAGATACAAACGTTAGAGGAAGACATTAAGCTGGTCTTACACAACCGTAATTTAAGTCCGCAAATGGTCCGCAATTGAGGGTTTTCAATTACGGACCATTAGCGGACACATTATATTCAGTGTGGCCTGTTACACCACCGGATATTTTATCCATGGTATGCTGGGCTGTAACCGAGGTCCGCACTGAATAGAGCAGGTCCGCAAAGGCTGTGAATTCACGGCACTGCATGGACAGGACACGGGCGTCTGCGATGTCTATGTTGCTGATCAGCAACTTGCGGACAGTAAAATCAATACGGTCGTGTAAGACCAGCCTTAATGGAGGTCATAGGTCATGCAATAATTTGACCAATCTGACCTGTAAACAACCATATAACACTAAACTGATACTAAATAATTTCCATGCTAACCAATAACATTTGCTTCCATTGCTTGAAACCACTTTTTTTTTTTTTATCATTTTTTTTCTTTAAATGTGGATTGTGAGCCCCACATAGAGCTCACAATGTACATTTTTCCCTATCAGTATGTCTTTTTGGAATATGGGATGGAAATCCATGCAAACAAGGGGAGAACATACAAACTCCTTGCAGATGTTTTTTTTGCCCTTGGTGGGATTTGAACACCAGGTCCCCAGTGCTGCAGTGCTAACCACTGAGCCACCGTGTGGCCCCATCCATTGCTTGAAACCACTTTATCCTCGTAGTGCGTTAGTTGTCACTCGCAGGTTGGTGCCACATGATATAGATATAGCTGATGTGGCTATAGTTGGATTTAGTCCCTTCCTGGGGCACTACCCTGAAAGTGAGAATCAATGTTTTATGGTGAGAAAGTAACGTTAACCAATGGAAGCAAATGTTATTGGTCAGTATAGAAATGATATTGTACTGGCTTATATTGTTCCTTTAAACCTTTACTTACCCTGTAACAACATGAGAGCACCCTTCGCTGAGATTCTCACTTTTGACCTAAGGAAGACATCAGTACAATCATATAATGTGTAATCCTAGCTTTAAGTTCCAAATAAAGTTGTATAGACAAAAGTCATGTTTTTACCCACATCTAGTCTGTTTGACTTGACCCTATAAAACTTTTCGGGGATTAATTTTGGAAGATACATTAACCATTTTAAAATATGAACGATATACATGTGTGGATCTTTCACCATCACCAACAAGTCTAGCTCTTTATATAAATTAATCATTTATTAGGAGCTGATTTCACTGATTCTGCCACAGTTGGAATTTTTTCTCTAGCCTCCACCATTTCCCAGCAATCAATGCTGTTAGTTTTGGTGCCTGACCTTCTATTTAGGCTCTGTATTGTCAGGAGGGCAATGTCAGGCAGGAGTAGGAAAGGGGTGTGATTCTGAGCTCTGATACTGGCTGTCTCTGATTAGAGATCTGAATCACACCCCTGCCTGACACTGCCCTTCTGACATTATAGAGACAGTACCTCAGACACCAAAACTAACTGTGCTCCTTGCTTGGGAACGGTGAAGGCTAGAGAAAAAATTCCAGCTGCACTTGTATCAGTGGAGCAACACCTAAGGCTCCCGCCTTACTCTGCCCATCTGACAGAACAAAGTCTAAATAGCAAGAGAGACATCAAATCTAACTGCACTGCTTGCTCAGGAACTGTAGGGGCTAGAGAAAAAAATGCCAACTATGCAGAATCATTTGAGCACTACCTATTAATTGAAATAAGGAGCTGGAGATTGTGAAAGATCCTCTTTTAGACCAGGCCGCTTGTGGCGTAAATGCTGCAGTTTGCCTGGCGAATCCCATTCACACATTATGGGAAAATACATGCAACAGGTATGCTTCTATTTCCAAAACCCTTGCCGTTTTGGAAATTGCAGCATGTCAATTATACTTACGGGAACACCAGCAGTTTCCCTTGTGGACTTTCTGTGAAAAGCGGTGCGGTAAAAACCGTGATGTGCTGCGGGGCGCTACATGGGGCTTTAGTCTAAGTTAGGTTTTTCTTTGTTGGCAGGGAAAATAGTGAGTATGTGCATTAGAGCTCTGCAATAGGGCACCATATATTCATTTGACAGCAGTTGAGCTGTTCTCAATGTGATCAGCCCACCAGTATGGCTGAATATGGTAAGTCTTTCATCATTTCCGACATCCCAAACTGCTTAAAATTACAGAGATTTTCTATTATGTTGGAATATCAGTGAGTTCTTAGTGTCTACAAGTAGCGAGTGGAAAATCCTTAATTTTAATTCTCTTTTACTGTAAGTCGTGTTCTCTGCAGAGATCAATAGACGTTTAATTTGTTGCACCTGTCAGCTATTTACTTAACACTATTTCTTGTCAATGATTTTCTGTTATCTTTTGGAATATCCAAACAGCTGAAAAATGCAGCATCAACTCACTGGAAAGCTGTACTGCCTAAAGAATACAGCTGCAAGGGGGTAAATATTACAAGCATCGATTAGTGATGTACTTAAAAGTACAACAGAAGGATATGCTCGTTTTCTATAAAGTGTGCCACTCTTGTCCATAGGCCATGTCTGGAATTGCAGCCCAGTCCCATTTAGTTCACAAACTGTTTCCGTAGTAATAAAATTCAAAGTTCCACATAAAGGATTATGGTATTATTTAACAGAATACATCTGAAGTTTTTAATATAACTGGGGCATAGCCATACTATGACATCACTGGGTTTGTTATGACTGTATTATGACATTTTTGTGTTTTATTATCCCTGTACTGTGAAATCTCTGTGTTTATTATTATTAGTGTATTATGACATTTTGTGTCTATTATCCCTGTACTGTGAAATCATGATGTTTATTATGTATACCTCTTCTTTTTTGTATATTTTTAGTGATATTATGTCAGCTGGCCCATTGAAACACAGTTTTACTTATGGTTATACTTATGCCCAGCTTGCCAGTCTTGGAAATCCCCTGTACTTTTTATTTGTTACTTCTACATGGTTACTATTGGAGACCCTCCTTTACTCTTTGCAATGTATCTCTACTTTGCTGATCAAATAAACCCACCACCCTTCTATTTATACTTAACAGATAGATACCCCGACACAACCAAGTTAGTATAAAGATGCAAGGGAGTGCTAAATCTAGTAATCTTTATCAAGGACCATGAATAGGTGCCCAACACCTAGTAAGATGGGTGTATATTATATACAACAGAGCTCCCCATTTCATTGTGGGAAAACTACTTTACTGTTTATCTGTAGTTGTAGTAAATAATCTCATTTCTCTATTACACGTATTATTAAACACCTTTCATTTTACTACATTATAGTATGCTTGTATCTTTAATCATCAGAAAAGTCAACCTATTACATACTGTGACATCCATGTATTGTGTCATTTTATTTATTACCCTTTTACTGTGCCATCGCCACGGCAGATCTACTATGCCTTGTACACCACTTATCTGATGTACAACATAAAAAAGTCACAAATTGTTTGTGTAAATCCAATTATGTGCAAAAACGTGCATCTTTTTTATGGTTTGTGCCATCTACATCATTTTAAAGGAAATGGGCATGGTATGGGCAGTGCTCTAGATGTATTATTATCATTATTTACCCAGTTTGCTAGTTTAAATGATGTCTGAAGTCTATGCCACCTACAAGCTGTCATAGATTTTAAGGAGCAGGTGCATAACCCAGTGAAGGGTGGACCTAGGTTAAGCTGGTTGCACATGACCATGCGATAACTGGCTCTCTTGAATCAACAGCACTGGCTGCACATTTGGGACACATGGATGTCATTCATGTGCCGCCTGTCCACCGGCCATGCTTCAGCGGCCCCTTTCATTCAATGAATAGGAGCTGTGGAAGCAGGGCTGCACAGGAATAGGACCTGTTCCATAGTTTGCGACCAGACACTAGAAATGGATGGGTCATACCGTTGCGTGCAAGGGGGCTTAGTTAGGAGGCGTCATAAATGAGCCACAGCCTGTGATGGTGGAGGGGTCTAATCTTCATAGATCCTCTCCATTGTGTTTATTATCACTGTGCTATGGCATGACTTTACTATCGTTTTATTTTTTTTTTACATATAATCATGTTAATATCCAACTTTATAGATCCATGAATGGCACAATTTCCCAGTTATTCAGTGATACATAACTAGTGATTTAGTAGAAAAGAAAAAAAAACAAACATTTGATCTGTGCGCCAAAGGATCAATGGCAACCTCAGGATCAGTGCAGCCTAGAAACGTGTTTAGGCCTTATTCACTTGACAGTGCTTTTTTGGGACCTAATGTTCATGAAAAACTGCCGTGTAGGTCTGCTCAAGACCACAGGTGGCATTGCGATGGTTGTAATAAAATCCATGGATGTAAATGTGTGTATTCACATGGACACAGATAGAGCATGCCATTTTTTTTGACAACTGTTAGAAACGGACCATCAAACCCCCCCCCCCAAAAAAAAAAACGGCCATATGAATAGACACCTTTATTAATAGTAAATCCTGCTAAAATATTACTGTTGATTGCTGAAAAAGTATGTATCTTTGCAAGTCTAGTTATAACTTCCATTCAGAAGTCTAGAAAAGATGGGTCGTACTCAGTAGAGAATTATAATGGTGGCCATTTTTAGTGGAAAAGCTTTACTTCTGCATTTTATATTAGTGCGAGTAGAACAGAATAATAAAGAGGAGTTGGTGACACTGTAGGTAGGTGGCAGTATTACTCCACAACTGAAAGAATGCACAGAGACATTAGCGCTGCTATAAGAAAGGGCAGAGGTTTGGGCACTGAATAGAAATGCATTATTATCCTAGGTACAGCATTGTGTCGTGCCTGAAATGTTATGTTCTATTTTCAAAGCTGAGTGATGCAATCTTGTTGCCGTGCAAATTAAATATACAATCAATCGGACTTTCAATGCCCCTATTTTCCGAATTTCTGTGGATGTGTGCCTGCAAAGCCAGCTCTGTTGTTAGTGTGTAATTAAAGCACCCCCCACATTGCCTGCCAGCTTAAGGCTCATTTATTAGTCCCTGCTAAGTACAAAATCAACCAAATGTCTTTCTGTTGGTCTTAGTGCCTAATTACATATAAGAGCACTTCCCGGCACTCATGCCAGTGGTAATGGCATTTTGGGCTTGTGTTTATAGTTCCCAGATAGAGCTGCACTAAATTGATTGACCACCATTCACATGTAGTGGGTACTTTTCTTGGGAGGGACAGGAGGGGGCGTTTGCATTGTTAGTATGCATGCTTGATTATCTCATGATGCGCTCTCTCTCAATACTTGGCTCATTTTATTGCTGTAATCATTTGTAAATTGCGTTATTAAAGGTAGGACAAGACAAAGAATGTATCAGAGCACTCAGGATTTTTAAAAGACCTAGAATGCATATATTACACTAGTTGACTACTAGCTAGGTGAATGGCTAGGCTTTTTCATATCCCATAAGAAGGAATGGGACAGCACTCCATAATTCTTTTTTGAGCTTGCCAGTTATTTTATTTACTTGCAGTAATACTGAAATCCATATAAACAATCCAAAATATTATATATCCAGTTTGCACATAACATGCAGTAATGGATTCACATATATGGTGCATGTATAGGAATAATCAGTATAGTGCAACATTTTGGCAAGACTGACCTCCTGGATGAAGTGCCAGAGAGGCCTGAAATAGGCTGATAAAGACAGATCAGGGAGGTTGCTGGTATGAGACCTGTATTGTATGAGTGGATAGAACAGCAGCATGGGACTGCAGGGAGTCTGGTCCGTCTCCTTAGGAAATTGCACCCACCATTATAAAAGAAGGAGCCTGCTACAGCGGGTGGACAAAAAATGGAAACACCTTGAAAAATCATCAAAATATCTTTTAATATGGTGTTGGTCCACCTTTTGCGGCAAATACAGCCTCAATTCTCCGAGGTATTGAGTCATACAAATTGTGAATTGTTTCCAAAGGAATTTTAGCCCATTCTTCAATTAAAGCACCCTCCAGTTCTTTTAGAAACGATGGTGGAGGAAATTGACTTCTTACTTGAATCTCTAAAATCGACCATAAATGCTCAATACTGTTGAGGTCTGGTGATTGTGGTGGCCAGATGAGATGCTGAACTTCATTAGAATGTTCCTCGTGCCATTCTTTAACAATTCTTGCTCTACGGATTGGTGCATTATCATCTTGAAAGATGGCATCCCCCTCTGGAAACAGTTCTTGAACCATAGGATGAATTTGGTCGGCCAAAAATTCTAAATAGTGATGGCTGTTAATTCTTCTATGAAGGGAAATCATTGGCCCGTGGATTTCCAAGAAATAGCACCCCAGATCATCACTGAACCCCCGCCATATTTGACAGATGGGAGAAGTCAGTCTGGATGAAATGATTCTTTTGGCTGTCTCCAAACATAAACACGACCAGAGGTTGGAAGAAGGGTAAACGATGATTCGTCAGAGAAAATCACATTTTGCCACTGCTCCAGGGACCATTTCTGGTGATTTCTACACCACTCTAGACGCTTTGAAACATTTGTCTTTGAGAGCAGAGGTTTTCTAATTGCAGCTCTTCAGATTTGTGAAGCTCCCTTCGAATAGTTTTTGTGGAAACTGGGTTCTGTACATGTCTATTGAGGTCTGCAGTGATTTTAGGAGCTGCAGTCTTGTGATCCGCTGTAACAATTCACTTTAGAGTCCGACGGTCTCTCTCAGACAACTTTGACTTTCGACCAGACCTGTGCATTTTCCCTTCTCTTTCAAAAGCAGTCATTACTTTTTAGACATTACCTCTTGAAACACTAAACATTCGGGCACTTTCTGTTACACTAGCGCCTGCCATTCAAGCACCAACAATTTGGCCTCTTTGAAGGTCTGAGAGATCTGCCATTTCTAGAAGGATATAACCAATTTCCTTAAATTTCGGTAAAAAAGGTAGTTTAAAAAAACATCAAATTACAAAATTAAAAAACAAAAAAACATTCAAATATGTCAAGTTTTGATTTATTTGAACATATTCAAACATTATGATGCCAAAAAGTCAAGTATTTCCATTTTTTTTGTCCACCCCCTGTATCTGCTCACTGAATAAATAGGCTTTTTAATAAACAACAGAGGACACTCTTTTGTCATCTGGTTAAAAAGGTTGTTTATTTTATTGAATCTAAATTCATACGCACTATTAAGAAATTCTTATTTAATAGTGGGAGGTTCACTATTCAAGACCCCCCTTTCTTTGTCAAAGTTTACATAGAGTGGCAACATGGTGCCTCAGTGACTAGCACTACAGCCTTGCAGCACTGGAGTCCTGGTTTCAATCCTGCCAAGGACAAATTATCTGCAAGGAGTTTGTATGTTCTTCCCGTGTTTGCGTGGATTGCCTCCCATACTCAAAAGACATGCTGATAGGGAAAATGTGCATTGTGAGCCCTATATGAGACTCACAATCTACATTAATAAAAATAAAATTTTTTACATAGAGTGTGTCTTGCTTTAGAGTACTTGCACTGTCCTACATTACTTAGATAACTCATTGTTTTCAATAGACACAGTGTAATGCTTTGTTTCTCCTGTGGTGGCACTGCAGGGAAATGAAACACTTATCAGTTTCCTTACAGATTACAGCTGATCACGGTGATCGTTACGATCAGTATATTTCTAAAAAGTAGGGATTGCCTAAGGCTACATGCACACAACAGTAAAAAAAATAAATAAAAAAAATGGCCGGATGAAACTGTCAGCTTAAAGTCCATTAAAGTGTGTCAGTTATTTTGTGTAAGTTTAGCCTCAGCAGGGTTTTCACTGCATAGAGATGGTTATTGCTCCTATTGAGTTCTGTTGTAGCTGTATAAACTGTGCTGAGCTTCCCTAGTGGTGGCTGCAGGTAGCCAGTTCTTTATCATTGCAATGTGAAAGCAAGTGGTGAATTTTGATCTCAATGGGGTACATTTATCAGTATTTGTTCCAGGTCCAACCATTAAAATCTAATTTTACATTTTGCTAAGGAGCGATATGTATTCTGTATAACACCCCTAACAGTAGGAGTCCAAGGGGTAGAACCCGTACAAATCATACAATAATGGCCTAGGCTAAGAAAAAAAATATTTGTTACCTTCCTGATAGACCCTCTTGGATGATGTTTAGTGGATGTAAATTTGCCCTCTGTTAGGGCATAGATATGGTAGCTTCATGTATAGGCTCTTCCTTTGTGACACATTTGGTTCCCTTTAAGGTTCTGCTACCAAAGATGTATTACTAACTAATAGGACTTGTTAGTTGAGCTAATGCAAATAACTACATGTGATTTATAGTTTATTACTGTTTTGCACATAATTGTGAAACATTGTTTTCCTGCTGTTTCAGCTCCTTGGCTGCAATAATGTTCTCCGCTTGGCTAATAAGAATAACTTGGTATTAATCAGTGGGAATTAAAAACCACAAGGAGTTGCGTTTAACAACAAATTAACACTAACCACGTAAAATAACCCTACAAATGAAAAAACTTAAAGTTTTGGTCTGTATTTTAATACCTACATTTGTCTGTATATGTTGGAACTCTCACTCCAAATGCAGTGGGATTAGCGTGTTAATTATGCATCTTTAGGTTTAGTCACTAAATTCATTATAGTAAATGGTAGCGTTCAGTTGGTACTGAAGAATTAGACTATGCTGAATTAGTAATCTTCCGTTATGGAGACATGTATATCTGCACAGAAGCTAGAGACAAAACACAATAAGAAATATATAATCAAGACGACTTGCACAGGTTTTTTGTTACACTGGCATCCCAGTGCCAGAGATATCGGTGCCAACATCCCTTCACTGTCAGTAGGACGAGCCTTACAGTTTAGCGTCATTGCTGGACTGTGAGGAACGTCCCCTCCACAATCCGCACAGCCCAGCGATGATGCTAGGCTGTAAGGCCCATCGTTCTGACAGTGGCGGGATATCGGTGCCAAAACTAACGTCATCGATATCTCTGGCACTGGGGTGCATGCCAGAAAAGCTGACAGTGCTCTGAACTCAGCACACTGTCAGATTTCTAATGGCATATAATACCGCTGATATCAGAGGCCATGAAGCAACTAGGGAAATAACTGAAGGTCTCAGCTGGATCTCCTTTGTGCAATTTTTCCTTATATCCATTGTCTGTGTCCCATGCAGATTTGATAGCAGAATTTATCTTTCCATTTTCATCTCTATCTGGGCTCAGACAGCCAAGAGGTCTTGCTTACAATATATCTGAGCACACGAGCCATCCTTCCATCATTCCCATCCCTTCTCGGTGTCCCCCAGACAGCAGTCAAGCCTCTTTTTGAGCCATGGCCTCTCTATGGGGAATCTCTCCTTAACTATATGGTGACCAGCTGCTACTTTTGCTGTTAAAAGGTTAACTTTTTCCTTTTCCTATATGTAAAGTTGTGTATCATACATTTCCCCTTAATATTACGCACATTGCCAGCTATCAAAATAAGTCAGAAAGGAAAAGGAGATCAAAGACGTTTAATCAGCACTAGTATGGTGAGGGTGACCGTTGGGCCCCCCTGACTTCTGGGCTCATCACAGCTGCGACCACTATAGCTATGTCACTATTACCAACTATATAAACACAGTATCCAGAGGGAGTAATTGGTACAGTGGGGCAATGTATAAAACTTCCCAGATGCAGGGGCATTCTTCATCTAACACTGCAGCTCAAGAAGGGAACATTCACCTACTGTTGCCATGAGTCTCTCCATGTAGCCTCTGCCCATAATTTAGTCATGCCTACTCTTCAAGCCCAACTTCAAGCAAAGCTCTCTCAGAATGCAACAACTAAACCATCTACAGCCTGGTAGCTCATACCCGATGTAGTAAATTATTCTCCCACTGTGCTGCACCATGACTCTGTCAACTACTCTCGCCAAGACCTGCAATTGACTCCTCCTAGTTCCTAGTCCTTATGCCAGTTTGCATCACTTCTGTACCAGCCATCTCTTCCACTTTTTCAAATGGGCTTCCAGCTTGCCAGGCCTTTTTCAAGGTAATGTGCTCATCTACTCTGCCCCTTAGTGGCACACTGTCTATAATAAATAGTACAAAATGGTAAGCATGATATGATAAGACACTGGGTACCAGTCAGAGACGTAGCACAAAGCTCCTGGGCCCCAGTGCAAAATCTCTACCTTATGGGCTGATAATGCTCCTAGACCTGGGTGAGGCTGCACCCCCTGCTCCCCTCATGTTACGACCTAGCCTTCCATCAGTCATATTAGTATTTTTCTGTTTGCAAAACCACAGCATGATACGATTGTGTGTTGCTGCATAGCATGTAGCACCACACATGATACAGTATGACTGACACATGTGAATATACTATTAGTGTTTTAGGGTACACTGTGCTATAGTAGTGCGTGAATCCCCAGTCCTTTAGTGTAACATATTACAGATTGCAGGGGAACATATTTTTCTAATGAAATATAGTACACTTAACTGGATCAGTATTTACAGCTGGCTGGGTAATGAAGAGATTGCAGCGGGTGACTTGCTCTACTGAGTTTTTTGGTCAGGTAATTACACCCAGTTGAAATGAAATGAAGAATAAGTGATTGTAGGACAGACTTTTATAAGGGAAGCGAGGAAGTGTGTAAATATTGTTCAGCTAGATTAAAACAGTGACACAATGAATAAATCAGAATTCTGGGGTCTGACTATTGTATATATGTGGATTCCCTGTGGAGTTTATTCCCTAGATGAAAGCTGCAAATGTGATAAAAATCCTGCAATTCATCATCAATGGGACCTGGCAGGTGCTGGGTCTTCAAATCCTCTGCATTGCTGATATTAATATAAAGATATATAACATTACATGCCGGCATAGAGAATCTCCAGGAGCAAAGTCAGTCAATACCAGATTATAGGGAGGGCACATGGCACTCAAGCTACAGACTTTCATCACCTTAATGATCCTAAGGGCCTCCTCCACCAATGTACCCTTCTAAGGGTAAGTTCAGACGGGGTTTTTTGGTCCAGATCTTGAGGTGGAGGCACCGACATTGCATCGGCATCCAGTTGGGCACTCCGCTACGGATTAGGGCCAATAAATAGGCCTAGTCCGGAGGAGGGAGTGTCTTCAGGCTGAATTGCGAGGTGAAACGGCCTAAAGAATGAGCACCTCGCCTCATTTTCTGGGAGCCAGAAAAAAATGGCTCCCGGGAAAAAAGACCTGAGCGGCTCCCATTGTTTCAATGGGAGCCGTCTTTTTGGTCAGGATTTTGCTAGAAACCCATCTACCTTGCAGTGACTGTAAAAAGCTGTATTTTTTTCCATGGCATTTCTGCTGTGGACAAACCACGGTAATTATGTCATGTGGGGCCTCGGCCTTTGGTGTGTGTCCAAACCATCTTACATTTGTACTGAGACCTTTCTCAGGGCATATACCACATGGATCGCGAAGAGACCCTTATTTAGTTATTTTTTTTGGATAAAGTTCAAAATATGAATGAAGGAATCATGTCTTCAGTATAAAAACACAGCAGGTCTACGAAATGCATGATTCCTATGAATGTAAGAAAAGAAAAACAAGTCAAAAGTTAATAGCATCTGTGCGGGCCCAGAGGCCTTGTTCCTGGAGCTGTCTTCTGTTCTAAAGGAAGATTTTACATTTCAAAGACTGGATAGACAGCACATCGCGCCTATTGAGTACTGAGATTTCCACGTTTATCCGAGCAAAAC
The DNA here is from genome assembly GCF_031893055.1 of Leptodactylus fuscus. NCBI lineage: Eukaryota > Metazoa > Chordata > Amphibia > Anura > Leptodactylidae > Leptodactylus > Leptodactylus fuscus. The sequence goes on from NC_134271.1 coordinate 98,240,105, forward strand.
ATCTGACACATGCAGAACTGCACTGTTAAGCAATGTTAGCAAACAAAATGAAATTTCTAAATACTGTTTGTTAAATGGTTTCCAGGCAAATTGGATATGATTGTTTCCTGGTTTGTTCCCTTTCTTTGTGCATACCTAATATGTAAGCCTGGGGGAATTCTCATAGGCATTAATATGTAATATAATATCATATGCAGTACACAATATGCATACGTGTAGTATAACATAAATAACATATACAATCTGCAAAACATAAGCATTTTACAGGTATCTCATGGGTAACCAGTTGCTCTCATACAGGTAATCATGTTAAACAGTGAGAAATGTTGGATTCCTACATTGCTTAGGCTAAGGCCCCACGGACTGTAAATGCAGTGATAAAGCGCTGCGGGAAGAACCGTTGCGTGATCACATTGCGGTTCTTTCTGCAGCACTTTGAAGAGAAAGTTCACAGAGTTTTCCTCCACGGACTTTCTCTTCCCATTATATCTACGGGAAAGCCGCCGATGTTTCCATAGATATAATTGACATGCTGCAATTTGCAAAGCTTTCCGCTGCGGGCAAATTGTGGCGTTTACGTCCCTTGGGGCCCCAGCCTTAAAGGGTTTTTCTGAGACTGAAATATTTATCTCCTATGCTTAGTATAGGTCAACAGTAGCAAAGCTATGTAGCTCTGACTTCCAGCATTATTGTTTATCAGCTGATTGAAGGGGTCCTAATGCTAGGACGAAGGCTGCAGAATCCTTACTGTATACCAGATGCAGTGCCGTACATTGCGTAGTGACAGTAGTCACATGGCTGATAGATGTGACCTCTCAGTCACTAAAAATGCCACTCTTCTCTCTGGCTTATGGAGGGTTCCTGAATATGGCACCACCTCTATCAGCTCCTCCGCAATTCTATAATAGGGTTTTGGAAACAGACTTCAGAATCACTTTAAAATTGCAGTTTGTGCCTTCTAAAGTTACGATCATAGTCATGTGTAGTCAACATTTCTTCAGATCTATTAACATATCTTAGATGGTATAAGTTGCATAAATCATGGACATGTGAATTATTTGAAAACCCGTCTTACATCTTATTATGATATATTGCCATTTTTCTTACCTTTCAAGAAACTGACTATTTTTGCATTTCTTTAATAATCTTCTCATTCATGAAGAAGACAGAAAGGGGAAAGATGCAACTGCTGTTTCTTAGGGTTACAAAGAAAGATCATGAGTGGAAGGGGTGACGTGATGGACATAGCACTGTAAGCACACTACACAGTTCTTGCATCACACCAGAAAGAGTCCATCAACCTGCACAAACCAGAAGATCCAGTAGAGGTAAAGGAAAAGATCCAACATCTGAAGTTTACACGCCCCCCTCCTCGCGCCTGCGCACCAGCGGCGCGAGTCGCACGAAAGTGACGTCATACATGACACACACTGATGATGCGCAATAGCGCGCGATCCCAGGCAGCATGAAGAGGACGCCGGCGGTGACACACAAACAACGCAACCGCAAACAACGGTACCCGCCCGGGGCCACGCATTTGGGGGACCACAGTACTGGTAAGAACACAGGGGACACTTTACTGCCGATGGAATAGCCGTTACTTTTGCAGCCTTTTAACCCTGTCCTCACTCCCTACAGCATACCTAGAGGCTGTTTCAACAACCGAGCATTACCCCACACCAGCCACCCACGGCAATTACCGGTCACGGCTGACAGGCTACATCAGTGTTACTTCAGGCTGAGGTATGAGTCCTACAGACATTCTCTTTCCTACACTTATGCAACATACTGTTCATTTACATCTTACACTCCCTCTCCAACAGCGCCATTCCGGTCTATTGAAAGAGTATCCACTTCCTATCACATGCCGGTTTTAAGGGATCGCATGCATCGTACTAGGTAAAGTGAGAATGAGGTCTACTTTATGCATTCTCTTTAGTTCATTGAACCCACTCCATAACTCCACTTACTTACCCACAGACCTTGTTATGCATAAGAAACTCTAACTACACGTTGGAACTACAGAATACCGTACACGCAATTACAGTCATAGAACGTGCTTAGCATAACAGGTAATCCAGGATTGATACACCATGGTGGGCAGTCAATACTACAGGATCCCATATTTCTTTACCTCACACTATATACCTTAACCCCATAGGACACGAATAGGAAGGGGTTCAACACCTACCTGTCTGATATCTACATTGGACTCCGACTCACGCAACGGTCAGTACCCCCTCATCTTCTGCTTCCCTTTTTGTATCTCTCCTCTCCCCCTGCTCTTTCGATTTCTTCCCTTGCCCGGCTCGGCTCATGATTGGATAATATACCTTAGGGTGCAAACACTGAATGGGACATTTGATGGTCAGAATAATTACAACACCTATATATACCTACATTGTATGTACATGTGATATTGTTACCTGTTGCTCCCACCAGTTCGTTAACCCGTGGAACAATGACTTTTTTTATTGTACAGTATATACTGTACAGCACCATTCCTTGTATTATCACTATGTATTCACCATTATCGTCACCACGTGTATGCTTTTATTGTCTTCTACATGCTCATACTGCATCCCTAATGCATATACTTTTGTTCTAATTGCAGAGCATGGGAAAGGCAGATTTTGCCGAAACGTTGCATTACTCTGCATAGCCACGTGTGGCACAGTGCAATTTGTATTAAAATAAAAATATCTTTGATACCAAAATTTACTCTACTAGGATTTTTACTTCTATGTAAGATCCGGGTTGGGACCCTATCCTGTAGATCCACCTGGGTGCCGGTCACACCCTTATTTAAACATCTGAAGTTTAGATACAACACGTTTTGGCTGCACTACATTTTCTGGAAATCTCTGGGCTTTTGATATGACCTATCCTTAGTATAGGTCATCAATATCAGTTTAGTAGTGGTCGGACATCCAGCATCTCCACCAATTTCCTGTTTTCAGAAGCCACTGTGCTTCACATTGGATGGACAACTGATAGTGGGAATGCTGGCGTGTTGGACAACCACTGATATCAGATTGATGACCTAACTTAAGGATAGCTCATCAGTATCAAAAGCCTATAAAACCCATTTACTGCGGTCTAAGGAGGGGTCAAAGCTAATCATAAACAATAAAATCAATGCTTGCAAATGAATATTGAAAATAAATCCGAAAACAAAGAATTTAGTCTCCATACATCTCTCTCTATGTTAAATAGGGTCATTTGTGAGCTATGCAGACATTTCCTTTTCCACGGTTGCTTAGGGTTCTGAGATTTGCTTTGCTACTAAAGAGGTCTTAGCAATTCCTTCGAGAATGGTAGAGATTGATTTATGATTTCAAGCAGTCCTGAGAAAATTGAAGACTGTATGGTTCAGTCATGGGCTATATTAATCTTCATTACAGCTCTTCCAAGTGGACATCTGAAACAGCGGCTTGATAACCGGTTAATTGATCACTCAGTTTAAAAAATAATTTTACTCAGGGATTTCAGCTCCAGACTGTGATACAATAGGAAGCTAAATATTACATGAGGATGTATCTGAGTTAAAGGGATTTAAAGGGAGTCTATCATTTCTTCTAAGCATATTCAACTGCTATGTTTACATTACAGAGCACATTACAGTGCTAAACAAAATACCTTTGTTAGGTATGTTCCTTTTATAGATTTGGAGAAAACAACGTAGAGGTAATATGCAAATTAAGCAGTTGGTGCACTGGGGGTGGGCCTTCAGCTCTGGGAGCACCACTCTTGATGCTCAAGTAGGAAGGATGATGTCATAGCAGTAGAAGTATCTACTTACTCTGTCTCAGGTGGATCAGACAAGTAAGGATCTCATTGGCAAGAGCAGTGCACCAGGAGCTGAAAGCCTGTCCACAACTTCATATGCATATCACTTTAAAAAATTTTCTCCAAATATACAAAAGTAACATATATAACAAAGATGTGTATATTTCTGTAATGTGCTCTGTAACTTGGCTATGACAGTTGAATGTTATTGGCGGGAGGTGGTAGACTCCCCTTAAAGGGGCTGGCCACTTTCAGACTAATATTGAGAGACTAATGTTATTGTGTGTATATTAAAAAGTTGTACAATTTTCCAATATTCTTTTTGTATCAATTCTTCGCTGTTCTCTTGATCTCTGCTTACTGTCATTTATTCTTCTTACTCACAGTGGATAGAAATCAGTCCATGATTGTGTTATATCTGGGTATGATTGTATGTACCGTCTATATGTTCTTTGTTAAGTGCATTGTTTGTGGCTCTTCCTATTGTAAATTCCTTATTTGTTTTCCCTTTGTTTAGTGTCCCACATTTTGTTCAGCCCTAGCCTATCACAGGCCACTGGGGGGGGGGGGATTCTGGGAGACTTTTGGTCTCCAGGGAACTGTTAGGTTGTTGTGGAGACAGAGCAGGTAATCACAGTCTGACTGAGACCCAGTGGCTTCCATTTAGCTATTGAGGGTGAAGATTCCGCCCAAAGCTCATAATGAGACAGGGAATTGTGCTGTCCATCATACGGACACTGTGCTATGAGGAGAGAAGGAGTCCTGATTGCCAGGAGGTGTTGTCTGGGAGCTGCTCCTGTAACCAGGTCCCTGGAAGGACTGCATTGGAGTATTTCCCCAGTGTCTTCTTCTGGAGGTGGCTGAGTTTTGGAGATAGAGTTGTTGGAATGGAGTATGGCACGAGAACCTTATCATAACTGACCATCCCATCAAGTCCAAGGCTGAGTATACTACACAGTGGGAAACTACTACCCGCATTCAGAAGCTGTTTACAGCAGGTTTACAGTTTGCTGAGTAAAATTCAACCTGTCTCAACTGCACTACTACCTCCTGAATCATTCCTGCATCACCATCAGGGCCCTTCCGAACACCATTACACCGGTTCAGGGTAAGAGAGGACCCTTCTCCAACTGGAAGCGCCCTGGAGGAACTACTACCACCACCATCAGGTAGCAAAGCAGGCCCCCCTCAACGGTGTCTGTCTTAGAAACTGAGCTGGGGAGATTGGTTGAGGGCACTTGGCCTATCAGGTGGCACAGATACTGCCACTACTGCATATGCAAAAGGAAAAATAGTCCAGCACCAGCTAACTCCCATCATGTGAGCAAGGACGTGGTTTGTTCCATCTTATTTTCACAGTCATGCGCTTTTCCATCTATTGAACTTTTTTTCATGAATATGTGTTGAATTTAGAAGATATCGTGTACTTTTCTGTATCCTCCTATATGTTTTTATTTTTTCTATCTAAATTAAAAGCTATGTTTTAGCACATTATATGCTTCTGGTGCTGGACTATTTTTCCTTTTGCATATGTCTTGCCGTCCCAATCTGGGGGACTGGTCCGTGCATCATCAGTTATTTCATTGGACAGGCTGTGGACTCATATTACTGTGTTTGATACTGCCACTACTACTGCCTTCTTTCAGTTCCCTCCATCTGGGCTGTGGCAACGAAACCTCATCAGTATTCATCAGTTGTTACTATTTATTTGATTTTAAGTTTCAGCCGATATGGTTGCCCCATGTTTTATTAAATATACAGTCATTCATTACATTTCCCTTCTGGAGTCCATTGCAAGCATCAATATGATAGGTTATCAATTAAATACTGGGATCCCAGTGGATTAGCTGTTTGAAGAGGCTGCAGCATTCACATGAGCACTGCAGCCTTTTCAGTAGTTACCAAGCACAACTCCATACATTTGTATAGTGGCTGCAGTCATTCTGTGTGACCAATGAACATGATGTAACATGGCCTGTCAACCAGAAGCAGTGCTCAGGGTGCGCTACTGTCACTTCAAACAGCTGGTCCACAGGGGTCCCAGGTGTTAGACCTCCACCAATTTTCAGTTAATGACATTTCTCAACTTGAAAATCTCAGAAACCCCCTTTAACAGTTTAGGAAATAAAGCCATTTTTAGGGCCCCTTCACATGGCGTAAGCGCTCGGCTCATTCTGAGCCGTATACGTGAGCGCTTCTAAAACTTCCCATTCACTTCAATGGGAGCGCGCTTACGCTGTGTGAAGGGGCCCTTACATAGTCTCTCACTTTTCACTGGCTAAAAAGTAGGTGAACAATGGAATGTTAAACTATTTAAAGTGAGGGAAATTTCTGTGTGTCAGCCTGGTCAGATATTGCTAAAAAGAAGGAAAGTATTGGCAAGTTCAGCAACTCCAGCAGGATTGGAAGACCACAGAAGACAACTAAGACTGCAGTCATACCAGCATTCGAGGACTCTCTCCCCCATTCAGCTTAAAATATGTGGAGAGGAGTGTCCTGCAAACAAGTGGACCCCATTTTAGTCTATGTGGTCTGCAGGTTTCCGTGGGAAACTGCTTTTTAAGCAGATAGGGTTTCTGTTTTTTGGGTCCCCAACTGGACCCAAAGAACGGAAACCAGAACTCTAGTGTGAACCTAACGTTTAGTGGTTGAAAAACCCTTCACAACATCTAAGTCAAGAACATTTTCAAGGAGGTGGCAGCATTATTGTCAGTCTACACACGAGACACTTTTATGAATATATATCCAGAGAGTTTATCTCAAGATGCAAATCACCACTAACACTCAAGAACAGAAAAGCCAGATTAGATTTAGTTTCTAAACAGCTGCTCAGTTCTGTAAGATTCTATGAAAAGATGAAACCAAGATTATACTCTGCCAGAATGACAGGACGGGAAAGAGAAATGGAAGGAAGGGATCATGAGCTAAAGTATACGGAATCATTTACCAGAGAAGGGGGAAGAATGTTATGGCAGGAACATATATGAATGCCAAAGGAACTGGGTCACTGGTGTTTATTGATGATGTGACTCTAGGTAGATGTTACACGGTGATGTGAAGAGAGCTGTACATTCTCTTAAGATTCACTTAAATGCTGCAAAAAGATAGGATTGTGCTTTACAGTATAGGCAGATAATAACTTAGTAACCCAGTTGATGAGGTTGGATGACGACTCAGGTCAATCAAGTTTAAACTATAATCCTAAAATGTTGATCCAGAGGAAAGCAAAACCCATTCCGTCCCGACTCCAAATCCAGAAATAAGTATAAAAACCTGGATCAATTTGTCTATACCTAAAATCTAAAACGTGTAACCTGTTATATTTTTCCATTCAAGATAGACGTCCAGGCTATTCTTGAGCTTCCACAGTTGCACAGAACACTGAGCCAGTTGTAAAACCAAGTGCATATGTTTTTCCTCAGTCCTAACAGTGTTCTGACTCATTTTGTATATCAACCTTTAATGTGGTACAGTATCAAAAGCCTTTGAAAAGTCCAGATACATTATGTCCATCACATTACCCATGTCTAGTCTAGAACTGATCAGATTATTTGGACAGGGCCCATTCCTCATAAACCCATATAACGGAATAAATGCAGTTTGTGATCCTTTTGTGTGAATAATATAACCTTTATTTATTCTTCAACAATAGAAGCTTGATGCAAAATATATCGAGGAAGGGTTCCTCAATGTATAAACCAGCCACGCGCTCCCTCGGTGTAGATAAATATCGATACACGGATATGTAGACAAAAGTAGATTTATTGTAAAAGATGACGTGTTTCGGGGTTTTTTTGGTACTCTATGAGTGCCACCCCTTCATCAGATCTCTTATTGAAGCTATATCAGCATGTATTACCTAGTACTACCTTGGAGATGGTTTTGTGAGGAGCGGATGAGAGCAGAGTGGAGTAGGAGGTCTTTGGAGGATCTGAGGTTACGTGTGGGCAGGTAGTGGGAGATTAGTTCGGAGATATATGGAGGGGACAGGTTGTGGATGGCTTTGTATGTTAACGTTAGTAGCTTGAATTCAGTTCGCTAGGCTATGGGTAGCCAGTGGAGGGACTGGCAGAGGGGAGCAGCCGATGAAGATCGGGGGGGGGGGGGGAGAGGTGAATTAAGCGAGCAGCGCAGTTTAAGGTGGACTGGAGGGGGGCGAGGGTGTTAGCTCGGAGTCCATGGAGTCATTTCAGGGGTGAGGAAGGAGCAGATTCGGTGGATGTTCTTGAGTTGGAGACGGCAGGAAGTGCTGAGGGAATGTGTGACTTGAAGGATAGGTCGGGGTCCAGTGTTACTCCAAGGCATCGGGCCTGTGGGACAGGGGTAAGTGTGGTTCCGTTGACTTTGATAGATGGGTCACGTGGAGGGGCCATACGGGGTGGGGCAAAGATGATGAACTCCGTTTTCTCCATGTTGAGTTTGAGAAAGCGGGAGGAGAGGAAGGAGGCTACAGCCATTAAACAATCTGGAACTCTGGCCAGCAGAGAGGTAATGTCTGGTCCAGAGATGTATATTTGGGTGTCATCAGCATAGCAATGGTACTGGAAACCATGAGATTCTATGAGTTGGCCCAGGCCAAAGGTGTAGATGGAGAACTGGAGGGGTCCTAGGACAGAGCCTTGGGGGACACCTACAGAGAAAGGGCATGATGAGGAGGTGGTGTGCGAGTGGGAGACACTGAATGTTTTGTTTTTAAGTGTGGCTGAAGCAAACCACATGCACAAATAGCATATCTGTGTTTAGTTAGCAGCTGAGCAGGTTTTGTTTTATTGTTTTTGCCTGAAGTTAAGGCCTGTTTATTTTCTGCCAGTTTTGCAAAATAAATGTACAGGGTAAAACCTGTTTACACCGGATTTTTGTGTCTGTCTCTGACTTTCTGGGTCCACTTCTTCTACCGCTGAGCCTACTCCCCCACAGGTATTATAAGGTTATTTTCATTGAGATTCTCCAGATCAAGAACATAACAAAACATACCATAAAAGCGACCCAATAGCTTGTTAAGGTAAAGTAATTGAATATTCTTCAATGGCTAAGTCCTAAATCTTACTGAGCATTCCTTTAACTAGCTGAAGACAAAGCTGAAAATCTACAAACAAGCAGAAACTGAAGATAGCTAGTGTAAAAGCCTGCAAACCAGGTCATCCTTAGGGGTATGTGTGTCACGATTGTGCCTATGCCCAAGCAACCGAATACTGAATGCAGCGTGCACCTCTAAGAGAGTGGGGTAGGAAACTCTCCCTGGCGCTACAACAGCTGACAAGGCCCTGCCTGCGGGTGTTGGTCGGCTGTTCCCAAGCTAAGCCTGGCCCCGACAACTTCTATGGGACCTATGGTGCACGATTGAGTTCCTGCATCCAACCCCCAGGAGGACCATTCAGCTAGCAGGGAGGAGGTCTTGTCTTGTTCCTAACACCACTAGTACTTTTGAGATGGTGGCAGTTAGGACACAGGAGGAGGTGGTATTGGTTTCTACATAGACTGCAACTGGATTCTGTCTGCTATTGGTAGCTGTGGCTGTTATTACTTGGAGAAAGAGAGGGGTAGGGTCACTGTTTACAGGGGAAAAGAGATGTGGCTATTGCTGTCTATATGGTCAGCACTGTGGCTTTATCTATCGGACAGTAAGTGCTTAAAAAGGCCCCTGTGGTTGCAACAGTTTATAGGATGCTACATCTGTTTTTATGGGGCTGTTATTGTTTAAGGGGCATTGTCTGTCACTCTCTCCAAGTTCTATTATGGCAATGTGCTTCTTAAAAATGGATAGTCAATATCTTTTTCCAGAATATAGAGTAATGCAGCCCATGCACAGAACTTCCAACTGACAAATCACCCCCCATACAAATGCATACTCAAGCCAGCTGGTTACATATATCCTTTAAAGAGGACCTCAGCAAACTCCAGTCTTTGCATCATTTATTAGGTGCTGATCCATTGATTCCAGTCAAATTGGAATTTTATTCTTTAGCCCCCACTGTAATGTACACTGTACTGTACTGTCTTTCTAGTGGTATATAAAACTGCCAGAGGACATGAAAGGTCCTCTTTAATTTTGGTGCATGATATGCTATTTAGTCTCTGTATTGTTAGCTGGATGGTGTCAGGAGCAGGCAAGGGCTGGGATTCAGAGCTACAATCATAAGCAGCCAGTGTCAGAGCTCGCAATCACACCCCTTGCCTGCTTTTGCCTACCACCAACCACCTGATGGTACAGAGTCTAAATATCATGTCAGACACCAACACTAACATCCCTATTGCTAGGGATCAGTGTGGGCTAGCAAAAAAATCCAACTGGCTGGGATAAGTAAAGCAGTGACCAAGGATGAAAAGAACTGGAATTAATAAAGGTGGTAAAAGGTCCTCTGTAAGAACAAAGGACTGGGCAAGTATAAATCCAGCACCTTCGATTCTACTCTACCCAGACACTGGATGGTTGGCCAGTCCTGCTGACAAACATCTACTGTGTATCAAGAGCTTTTGTGAATACAGGAGAGGAGGAAGGAGGCAAGGTGACTTGGCTGATGGTTCTGATCATATGACCCTGAGTCAGAACCCGAAACTTGAGGTTCTGAATAAAAACTGGAAGAAACGAGTTTCAAAAAGGCACCAGATAACCTCTTTATGCTAGTTGAGATCATATAATTAGTTGTCATTTTTATGGGGGTACCATAAGAAATTATGAACAGGTTAAAATTTAACATAAGGCTGGCCTTAAATTGAAAAACATCTCTATGGTGAAAGCTCAGCATTTGGTGTTGTCCATCCATTCCAGATATTTGGATCTAGGTGTCACAAATAAAGCTTACCTATATAGTTATATTAGTATGTACAGTTACATTTGAGAATATAAAAATGGATAGACAACGTAAAAAATGTTCCTAAAATGGTTATTACAATATATTTGTCGATCCTCTTGGAATTGCAGCTGTGAATTCAATCATATCTTGATGGCTTTGTTTCTGGTCCATTGCACTGATGTACAGAAGCTAAAATATGAAAATTGTGTCTGACCAAATACTTCTGGACCCCATTGTACATTGAAATTAACGTGTTAAAATGTAACAACGATATTTCACTGTAACCGAAGATTTCACCATGAGAGATGTGTCTGCCCATGCGTCTCTGATTTACTCGGTAATTGTAGCAAATTAGACAGATTGAATAAAATTTATTTTAAAATATGACATGTGTAATTGTAATAAGATTTATCAATTACATTAACGATGTTAATTTCAATATAAGCTCGTTGAGCATCTGTCCATTATCATGGGAGTGGAGACTTGTGAATGAAATGATGCAGGATGTATCCTTATACTATAAAATTATATTCCCTCAATGTGATGTTACTATTGCAATTGGTGTTATCCCATAAATTCATCCTTGGAGTAAGGAAAATGTAAATTTCCCATGTTTACCTGGTAAGAACCATCAGTACAGCGTATTTGTCATTTATGGCAGTCTTTATATTCTAAGTGCAATGCTACCATGAGCAGATATATATAGCTGACAACAGATAGTGATAGTGAGTACATAACATTGGTGCAATGGTTTTAGACCCAATTTCCAGCAGAGACAGAGACAGAGCTCTGAAGGTAGCGAGATCATGAACACCTCCTGCGTGAAAGCAGCTTGTCTAAATCTTCTTAGTGCGCCTCTTCCTTCAGCAGAGAAGATGCTCTGGAAACATCTTGGGGTGGCCCTGGAGACAGCACTGCTTCACCACTCACCTATCGGCAGCAGCTCTGCTCCAGCGGCTGCCCACAGTTAGAAGCAGGCCTCCGCTCCCTTGATCTCCAGACCCCGCCCCCCCCTCTGCTCCATCACACGCCAGGTGACGTGGCCACTAGAGATGAGCGAGTACTATTCGAAACAGTAGTTTCGAATAGCAGGCACCCATAGGAATGAATGGACGCAGCCGGCACGCAGGGGGTTAAGTGGCAGGACGCTGGCCCCGTCTGCATGTCGGCCAGCTCCCTTCATTGCTATGGGTGCATGCTATTCGAAACTGCCGTTACGAATAGTACTCGCTCATCTCTAGTGGTCACATAAGCTCAGGCTCACACCCGACATGTGTCTGCTTTCCTGGCCTGCTAGCAGAAGTACCGTAAGTACACTTCTGCAGTTTGAAGTGAACAGTAAAAGTGATTTTTCAAGTATTTATCCAACATCCATAGGATAGGGGATAAATATTAGATTTATGTTGATGGGGGTCTGGGTTTGGGGTGCAGTAGGTGCTTAGAGAAGGGGTGGGGGGTGGCGCTTTTGTTGTCTGTCTGCCCCTTCCCTGAGCTTGAAGACTGGGTTTTTTTTTACCCCGCTTGGAATTCAGCCTGACTACAGCCAGGCTGAATATAGGGTATCTGCAGTGCTCCTATTCCGTCGGGAAGGGGTTAATAGGAGCACTGCAGATACCCCATATTCAGCCAGGCTGAATTCCAAGTGGAGGGAAAAAGCCCCAGTCCTCAACACGGTGGCTCAGTGGTTAGCCTTGCAGCGCTGGAGTCCTGGAGTTCGAATCCTGCAAGGAACAACATCTGCAAAGAGTTTGCATGTTCTCCCCGCGTTTGCATGGATTTCCTACCATTCTATAAAGATGTACTGATATGAAAAAAAATGTAGATTGTGATCCCTTAATAGGGCTCACAATCTACATTAAAAAAAAGGAAAATGCCATAGGTACAATTAACATGGAGCAATTTTCAAAAACGCAACAGTTTTTTAAATCACAGAATCCCAACCACTTTGCAGTTAATGTAAGACACAGCATTTTTTCCCTGCTGTGTTTCTGCCGCAGTCAAAATGCTGTATGTTCCAGTTATAATACTGGTGTCTTATGTGTCAGAGGTCTTTAGGCCTGACAGTGCATGTACATGGTTCATTGCTGAGATATCCCTGTTTTTGTTAATTGTATTGTAGATTAGCTCTTTGAGCAATGACAACGCCCTTGTTGCTCCAAATAGCTCATTTGCATATCAACAAAAATGACAACATCTCCCCAGCGGAAGCAACAATTCACAAAGGAGAACACCGTTTCATTCAGGTGACCTTAACTCATCCATGTGTAGGGCTAGGTTGATATGCTCTGTTGTGAAAAACGCACCAAAAACTCAACCAAAACTGCATGTAACTTCACTGTGTGCATGCATCCTTATTTGGGCACAGAGACTCGGATGACCTGCTTCTTATCTTATCTTATCTTATCTTCTATACTACTTTCTGTGTCTGGCAATCCCCATCAGCAGCTGACATGGAGCAATAGTATCTTGAGTGCCAAATAAAAGGAAATAATAGCCATAAAGGTCTATTATATCAATTTTGATGAAACGATGAAACTAGTAAGCCCACCTCCCCTATTGCACACTGATATAAATCCCCATGATGGTGTTATCTTTGTCATCCAACTCACAGCTTCTTCTGGATATTTGTAGACAGGAAAATCATTGTCAAAGAGCATTCAGACCTAAATATTCTTCCGTACTCATCACATAAACTGCGTTTCTTATCCCTAAGCAGACAGTCGTCATAAAGATTCTTTAAATGGTTTTAAATTTCATGTCTTATGCCACCTTTAAAGATTGCGCTTCCTCTCCTTAGTCACATACACATAGATCCGTAGGTAATTAAAACAAAACGCCATTTGAGCAACGCGCTCTTTTATTGCATTAAATTGGTGTGACATGTTTTTGCTTGTGACTAATTCTTTTTTTAATCCCCTGTGACAATATTCATACAATGTGCATAGAGAGGATATAGGAAGAAATGAACTCCTTACTCTCTGTTCTAAAAATTAACTGAACCATTAGTACATTCTCTTTATTGTCAGAAGTATTTAGAAAATAGGGTTTTTTTTATGGCCTGAGCTTACTTTTCAAGATACAATAGTGATGGCCTATTAATGTGTAATCGGTGGGGATCTGCCCTTGTGCATTAGTAGAATTGCCTATACACTTCAGCAACTATGGTGGGGGGTATTTTCAGCAGTCCTGTGCATTATCCCTTCTCTCTGGAAGAACTTTTTCTATTATTCATGTACTGTCACATTCTGTGATATGTGTATTGTAACATATGTGACATAATTATATAATTTTTTCCATTGCGAGATCATAGGTACAAGTGACTTTTTGTGTCATCTCTGAGATATTGAGCTTTAACATCACTGAGTAAGAGAACCCTGCACTGTGACATCAATGTATCTCTATTGTGATATCACTGTGTACATCATGTGTACTGTGACATCGCTGCCTGACTTACACTAATATTGTGACATCCTTCATTATCCTTGTACTGTGAGAACACAGGGAGTGGGATCTGTAATGTCACTGTGTACATTAGCCTCATACTGTGACATCACTATGTGCATTACCTTGCATTGTCACATCACTGCCTTGCCTTATCGCTATGTCAGCAATGTGAACATTATCCCTGTGTTATGACATCACTGTGAGCAATATCCTTGCAATGTGACATCACTCTGTACATTATCCTTGTACTGATCCTCCCAGTCCAGTTCCAATGCTGTTCAGTCCCCACTGCTCTCTGCTTCCTAGTCCTGCTTGGCACTTAGGAATGTCTGAAGATGCCCCATCACTGACTGAAGCGCTGACCAGCCAGTAATTGGCTGACTAGGTATCTCCAAGCATTTCCTGTGTATGTTGGACAGCAGGAAGTGGGGAGATGCTGAGACTCCACTAGTGGGGGATTGATGGGAGTAGAGTACCATTATTTATGTAACATTCCCATTGTAAAACCTATTGAATATATTTTTTATCTGCTGAAAAACTCCTTTAAACAGTCCATCTTCTGAACATGTTTCTGACATTGGTCATGAAGGAGTAGAACACCATTCCAAGTTTTGATCTATAGTTATTTCTTATACCGATGTATGGTAGCAACAGATTAAGCATATTGAAATTCAACACATTAAATATAAATATCGTCCAATCCTTTTGAGATTTTCAAGTTCAGCCTACAGATACATAACATGTATGGGCACCTTAAGAGCCTCCTTCATTCCAGCCAATACAATGCTAGCCCTCTACATTTGGCTGTGACTGGTATATCAGCTCAGCTCCATCCAAGTGAATGAAGTGGAACTGAAGTTCAAGGCACAGCCATATGGTTGAGAGCACTGCTATTTCAACACTTCAGTGAAGGGAATCTGGATTCTGTGGAATGGTAATAGGGGTCACATTTTTATGGCCTATTCTATGGATAGACAAACAATGTTATATACCTAGAAAGTTCCATGAAATTGGAGTTTCAACTTCAATTGGTTTCAGAGGAATTTAAGAGAGTGAGATATGATGGCTTTCTAGCAACAAGATCCACCATCAGAGATTACCATATTAATTCTGCCTCTTTTGGAGACATGAGTGGTACTTTCACCCCTGTATTTTATAGAGTAAAGATGGTTACTAGAGATGAGCGAACAGTGAAATGTTTGAAGTTCGAAATTCGATTAGAGTAGCTGCTCAATACTCGACTGTTCGATCGAACATCGCACCCCATTATAGTCTATGCGGAATAAATACTTGTTTAGGGGAAAACCACTATTCGACTCAGGAGGGTCACCAAGTCCACTATGACACCCCAGAAAATGATGCCAACACCCTGGAATGCAACTGGGACAGCAGGGGAAGCATGCCTGGGGGCATCTAACATGCCCAAGTCACTGTATTATGTTGGGATCCCTGTCAGCTTGCGATATGCGGGAGCTGACTTTTTCCCATAGGAATGCATTGACCAGCGTTGATTGGCAGAATGTCATACAGAGTACAGCATTCGGCCAATCACCGACAAACAGACGAACCTCCGGCAGAACCAGCGTTGATTGGCTGAATGCTGTACTCTGTAAGGCATTCGGCCAATCAACGCTGGTAAATGCATTCCTATGGAAAAAAGTCAGCTCGCGCACATCGCCAGCTGACAGGGATCCCGACCAGATAGAGCCCCAAAGAGCTGGGTGAGTGACATTCCCACCTAAATAAAGGTAATCCCTAGCTAACCCTGCCTGTAGATCTGTCCCTGTCTCACAGTCACATAGTTCACAGTCTCATATGAACCGGATATTAAATCCACTGTTACTATAAATTGGAGGTCACCTGAATTAGCCAGCCAATTCCTTTTTCCGATTTTTTTTCGATGCCTTCATTGTTGTAGTTTCTGTCCCTCCTCCCCTGCGCAGTTATTGGTGCAAAAAAAGTGCCAGGGAAGGTGGGAGGGGAATCAAATTGTTAGTGAGTTTGCCACCTGGTGTTCGACTCGAATCGAACATCTCGAACAGCCTGATATCCGATCGAACATGTACTCGATTGAACGCTGCTCGCTCATCTCTAATGGTTACCAATTTCTAGTGCTGGAGCAAGAGCATAATGCCATGATCATGGAACTTGTACAGTGGCATATGAAGATATAAGCACTGTGTGTCTTTGTATAACGGTGTAAAATATAAAGACACATTAAGGCATTGTATACGTCCATACATTTCTGTAAATGCTGCATTAATGGTCTATACAACTATACATCCATCTACAGAGTCTTTAGATGTGGGGGTACAAAATTTTGCACATCTATACCAAATAGTACTTATGCTGGGTTCACACTAGCGTTTGACTTTCTGTTCTTCGCATCTGCTCGGGAATCCAAAAAATGGAAAGCTAACCCGCTTAAAAAGCGGTTACCCACAGAAAGAAAAGAATAGACTATAATGGAATCTGTCGGGTTTCCGCCAAAAAGATGCAGAGAGAAAAACTATTTTTAAGCGGGATCGGGGACAGAACGCCCGAACGTATAGTGAGTGCTAGTGTGAACCTAGCCTGATGTTATAGTGATCAGCTCGGCTTTATCATTTAGGGTTTATTGCCAAAGAATTAGAAAAACAGGGACACATGAATAACCCTTTCTATATAAGGCCAGAGCAAAAATGTATCAATTTAACATAAATCTATGAAGCTTTTAAAGTACAAACAAGGATGTCTTTCTCATTATGGCTTCATTCATCATAACTTTCTAAATCAATGCAGCAATGTTAATCATGAATACCAATGCACTATGGGATCAATAATCCATTGTGAAGCACAGCATCAAATATTAATGTGGCTGTTGATAAGGGTTAGATGTGTATAGGCGGTAAATCTGTTCTGTATTCTGAAACAGCTATTGGTTTCTAATGTGACATAAATATGTGTATGATACAGTCCAGGAACGTGGGTGGCAATGACATAGTCACATACTCGCTGTATTCATAAAATAGCTACATATAAGAAAAAGACCTCTGGGATTGGTGTCCCCTACTACACACAGATTCAATCTGCTTTTCTCATTGCCGGAGGTTACAAAGGTAATTTAAATAGCCCATTTCAGATCATTGTAAACTGCCATCTGTAAAAGCATTGTATGGCGTTTATAGTAAGATGATGTGCAGGCATACATAAGCACAAGGGTTTAAGAAGTAGCACTTTTTAACAATATCAGTATTATAAATCTGGAGCATTGTGCTATATGTTTATTAACTACGTTTATTACGGACTTCTGGGATTGCATCAGGCGAGGGCAACATCTGCATAGAGTTTGCATTTTCTCCATTTGTTTATGTGGGTTTCCTCCAGGTATTCTGAATTCTTCATTCCAAAGACATAGTGATAGGGAATTTAGATTGTGAGTCCTACGTGGGACTGTGCGAGATAACAATGTCTGTACAGTTCTTTAGAACATATTGCTGCTATATAAAAATATATTTTGTTGGGGTTTGTTTTCGGTGTTTATTACATGGAAATCATCAGTAAGCAGACCTTTAGTTGCTGACAGATCCTTTTAAAATCTAGCTATGGCTTGTGTGGATATCCACAGCATCTTATGTTTGTCCTATTAAAACAGCTTGTCTATTAGGTCATCCTAGAGAAGGGTCCTCTGCTCAAAAACACTGGCTATTATCCAGAATGAAGCTGTAAAGAATGTATCCCATTCTTAAAGGGGATGTGCGACTACTTTTAATGATGACCTATCCTCCTGCCTCTTTGATGAGGCCATTGTGCTTGAATCCTCTTTACTATTTACACTGCACACCATCTGTTTGATAGCAGTCATGCCACATTTTGTACCAGTTTTGCCTATGGGCCAAGGTTGTTAATTACATCTCATGGCTGTGATAAAATAAAATATCATGAAACAGTGAGGAGGTTACTATACTCTTATGGGTGCCTATGCCCCTTTAAACAAGTGATTGTTGTGAGTTCCAGGTGTCGGACCCCCACAGATATCTTATTGATGAGATATTCTAAAGGTTAGGGTAATTAAAAAAATAATCTGACAACCCTAACAACTCATTTAAAGGGATCCTATCATTCAGACAACATTTTTTCTAAGTACCACGTCGGAATAGCCTTAAAAAAGGCTATTTTTCTCCTACCTTTCATCGTCTTCCCCGCGCCGCTGTTCGCTTACAATCCTGGTTTCTCTCGGTATGCAAATTAGCTCTCTCGCAGCACTGGGGGCGGCCCCAATGCTGTGAGAGAACTCTCTCCAGCGCCGCCTCCATCTTCGTCAGGAAAGGCCTTTTCATTCTCTTCTTCCAGCAGTGTCTTCTTACTTCTAGGCCTCGGGCAGAGCAGACTGCGCATGCCCACAGGCCCTGAGAAAATGGCTGTTTACAATACTATTTAAACAGCCATTTTCTTGTGGCCTATAGGCATGCGCAGTCTGCTCAGTGGCCTTAGAAGTTACAAGCCACTGCCAGAAGAAGAGACTGAAGATGACGCTGCTGAAGAAGAGGAGAAGGCGCTGGAGAGAGTTCTCTCGCAGCATTGGGGATGCCACCAGTGCTGTCTGGGCACTGGGTCCCGCCCCCCAGTGCTGTGAGAGAGCTCATTTACATACCGACAAGAACTGGGATTGTAGGCGAACGGCAGCACAGAGAAGACAACGAAAGGTAGGAGAAGAATAGCCTTTCTTAAGGCTATTCTGACGTGGTACTTAGAAAGAATGTCGTCTGAATGATAGGATCCCTTTAAGGAATCAAAGTTATATGTATTATATAGTATTTTAATACTTAGTGATGTAATATCACATTTCACTTTTAGAGAATGGGTTGCCTAGGTTGTAGATACTATCAATACTAAATATTGGCGATCCACAGTCATAAAAGCAACATTTCTTATCACCATTCACATTTACTGTATTTTAGTTCTTGCAGAATATGTAGATGTGTTTATCCTGTTCTTAGCTCAAGTATACAATTCTGAGACTAAAAGTAGAGGAGTACAAGAGAGGGAACAGACTGGTAGAATATACAGTATGGTTGGTGAAAAAGTCGAAAGTTGAAAACCTGTGATATAAGCTATTAATAACTGTTATCCAGTATGTGTTCCTTGGTGGCAAATGTATGGGTAGAATAAGTAGAATAGAATTGTCTTGAATTGTCTTACAAGAGGATGGCTCATTCCATTTTGAGGATGAATTCTCTACATAAAGGTAACCTATCGGGTGGTTTCTCCACTATAATCTAGCACCATCATTAAGTAATGACCTTTCCATTAAGGCCCCTCTAATCTTCCTTTTTGCATCAAACTCAAGTTATAAATGGATGAAAGCATAAAAATTCATATGTAAATTAATCTACATATGAATCAGCTTTGACCGAGGAGCCCAAGGGGTTAATGCCTGCGATTGGTGCGGACAACAATAACGGGATTTATACACCCAGCATCCGCCGTACTAGTACGGCAGATGTCAGGAAGGGGTTAAAAGGGGTATGGCCCCATGGCACAGGGATGTAATATTACCACTTTATAAGTCATTGGTGCAGCCCCATCTGGTTTATGTAGTTCAGTTCTGGGCACCAGTACGTAGAAAGGATGTCCTAGAGTTGGAATATGTTTAACGGAGGGCCACAAAACTGATAAGGGGCATGGAAGAACTCAGTTATGAAGAAAGACTAAGGGCCCCTTCACACGGAGTATATGCTGGCTGATTCTGAACGTGTAAACGCTCTGAATCAGCGGCGTTTAAAACAGATCCCATTGCTTTCTATGGGAGCCGGCATACGTGCGCTCCCCATAGAAATGAATGAAAAAAAGCAGCCCATTCATTTCTATGGGGAGCGCACCGAAATCTTATCGGGACCTCCGAAATCTTGTCTCATACATTGCCCCATAAGCCTTGCACTAAACATAACACAGTGTAACATTTTTGTACCTGGATTACATATTTGTAATAAAGTGGCACCACTACAAAAATGTTACACTGTAAAATTTAGTACTGCTGTACAGGAATATCTCACATACAATGCCGAAATAGCAGCACAACATATAAAATAATCTAAGGGTGAATTGAGTTAGAAGTGTGTGGTCTGGGTAATGTGGTCCTGGTGATAGCTATATACTGTATATTCAATAGACTGTGACTTGGGACAAATAAATTTACTGCATAACCATGGCTTGTCCTGTATTCACAGGTTCACTTGAGTATGGCACAGTATATGTGCTGATTATCAAGCTGAACTTCAGGAATGGCCTTTTTTATAACAAAAAAAACCCAAACTCACAGTACTCTTTTGACCTTCACCTGGAGTCAAGATGCTATGAACATAGCCATAGTCCTCCTCATGAACCCCATATTCCTCCTTATGAACATGAATGGATAATACCAATCAGCTTTACCCCTTCACTTATGTTGAATACTACATGCACATGCCACACTGTGTCCAACTCTTTGCTATGGAGAGTGGTGAGCTCCCGAAAGGAGAATGAAGCATGCGAGCCAACGAGCTGTACAAGCTTGCCAACTCTTGACTGGCCACAGGATGCGCGGTGGGCTCCTCTAACCTCCCGGCGCCACTGGTTGGCTCATCGTGGGCCCCCACTTCAATGTATACATAAGCACAGGGCAGGGACTTCCTCTTGAATCCCCGCCAGCGCTGAAGATATCAGCTCCCGCCTGCCCTCCTCTTTGAATAGTTTGTTTTTTGGTTTATACTATGTTTATACTGTGTTGTTTTTTTTCTCCATGTTATTTATTTATTTAATTTAGTATCACAGTGGCATATGGCAGGACCTTGGTCCCTTTCATTTGTTAGAAGAATATGGACGTGTCACCCATGGAACATCTAACACATGCCCACCACGGCATTCGGTGACATGTCATACAGGACATCAAGGGCCTGCCAGTGTCCGTCAGTGTCTGTCTTTATTGGTTTAGTTCTTACATATAAAGGGGTAGTGTATCACAGGATTGAAGGCAGGGGTTGGTGTATGATGGTCCTTGCAGCTGGTCAGGTCTGTCTGACTGGAGGTTTTCTTGCTATCATGTAAATTTGTTTTGTATCTCTTTTGCATGGCTGGTGGCATCTGGAATATTATATTATGTGTCCCTACAGAAGGGAAAATATGACTTCAGACGTACTGCATATGGTTTTTTGCAGGAAAACAGAGGCCCTATAATCCATACATTCTTAAATTACACAGTGACCTTCTGTTAGGGCTTCCAGGTAAAAACAAATCACATTTTGCCCACACAACATCTGTGGGATCTTATAAATCAAACAGTATTGTCTCCCATTGCTGCAGAAAGCTCTGCTGCTGAAACGTCTCAGTAATCTGTTTATCACTATATGAAAATGTCAGTAGTTAAAATCAATCTCAAACTTTCTGGTAGCCTACAGGGAGCCATATGTTAGCCATAAATGACATACGGTGACTATGCGTATGCTTATGTAGGTCTTATGTTTTAGTAACTGAAACCAAATAAGTATGAAATGAAACACAATTGATCTCTGCGTCAGGTGATGTGCCATGCCTAGATTTCAATCTCACTCATGGATGCCATCACAGTATCCCATGCAATATATTAGGGCAAACTGTCACCATTATCAACATAAATGGTATAGCACACTGCAATGCAAAATAGTGTAATGATATGCAGAATGGCAATGTAACAAAGATGCACAATAAATAAAAGGACAATTAGAGAAAGATAGTTACAATGTCCTCTCTGCAACCAGAGATGGTACTGTCTCTAGCTGCCGTGAGAAGGTGACAGGCAGAGTGCTGGAGTCACGGTGTGTCTCTCCCAAATTTCTGAAAGGGCGAGTCTTGAATAGGCTTCAGCCCAGGTGTGGGTTATGGGCTTGTTCCTGCACCATAAAAGGCTGCAGAGCTTCCACTTCAGGGCAGATCCTGGGAGTGAGAGGAAGTGCCTGGGTCTGTTGTGACACTGAGTTTGGTGAGGGCTAGTTCACATGTGAACTGCCCGCGCGGGTTTTGACACCAAGAGAGACGGCGAGCCACATCTCTCTCTGGTCAAAACCCACCTGCTGCGACCATCGCGGTTGCGGCTTTCCCCTCCGCGGCTTTCCCCTCCAAATGAATGAGCCGACATAGGAGGGTGCTACTGGGGGCGGAAGCCACGCGGCTCAGCCCGCGCGGCTTCCGCCTGAAGAAAGGGCATGTCGCTTCTTTTCTCCGCTAGCAGCAGCCCGCCGCTAGCGGAGAAAAGAAGCCTGGTGGTCTGCATAGACCACCATTGTAAGGGGAGGTTTTTGACGCGAAATCCGCTGTCAAAAACCTCCCCTTTGCTCATGTGTGAACGAGCCCTAAGACTGTATTGCGCTGTTTTTGTTGATTTGTGTGGCTGGTAGTTAGCCAACCATATAGTTAGTACTTATTGTCTAGTTACTGCTCAGACGAGCAGGGTTTTGTTTCACATTCTTTGCCTGAAGTTAAGGCTGTATTTTATTTTGCTAATTTTTGTGTCTGACGTAAAGGTTCATTTATTTTGCTGTTTTTTCTAAATAAACCAGTTTGCTACAGTTTTGTGTCCCTGCCTCTGACTGGTTGGTTCCGCCCCATTGCTACTACCAAGCTACCTTCCCCACACTGCCCAGATGGTCATGTGCTGAAGCATTATGTGTTTAATAGCAGAGCAAAGAGAAAGAAAATCCTTAAAATCAAGATATTGTTGGATCAGAAGCAGACAGGATGGTGAACTGCACTGATATAAGTGCAATATACATAAAAAGAGTGTACAGTAATAAAAGCAATGAAGTATGGATCCTGTACTATCCACTATAGCCATTGCATATTTGGCCTTGGTTCATAAAATGCATTTGTACAACCTCCATTTACCGAGGTTGCCCCTCTCCCCCATGGTCCCTGTGCCACTGTATAAGTGCTCAGCATTACAACTATTGCATAGATTGCCAGAAGAGCATTACAAATATGTGCTATCTATAATGAACAGAATAAGAAATATAATGAAGTGTATAATTCATCAGCGCTGTCCACATGTAGATTTTACTTGCTATATATTTCCGTGTCTTAAATTCCTAAGCTATTCTTAAGAATTAGAGTCTTCCCCTCAAAGTCTTGACATTGTCCTAATCAAATGCATGGATTCAATAGGCTCTTAATAAATGAGTAAGAGGAATAAATTGCCTTATATTTATCTGACCTCATCCTACAATGAAGTAGCTTTTTTCTCCTTCACTTTCAGCCAAGTCTTTATGGACGCACAGTGAACTTTGCAGTCTAGGCGAGTCATTTTCATGCAGTGCTTGTGCCGGGTGGTGTCACAGGTTTCTGGGGATATTCTAATTATAGACTTGCTCTGCGTTGCATGCAGTCAGAAGTCACTCACTTTTGTCCTCCACTCGCAAACAGAATGCAATTGCCTTCATTATTCAATGCTTCACATCCTGTTAGCATTCTCCTTTGCAAATGTCAGCATTTATCAGTTTTTGGTTTAATAACAAGATTTCCATTTAATGACAAAAAGTACATTCAAAGTTTAACCAAGCATTTATAGCAGTGGTATACACAAAAATCATCAGTCCACATAATAACACTCAGAATGGGCACCCCTTTCTTCTAAAAGACCCACAATATATATTGTGCCTTTATTACAGTTTGTGTTCATTGTGTTTTTAGGTCCAGAATTTTGTGCTGATTAATTCTTCATGAATAATAAAACATGCAGCCATAAATACTGGGTCTAATATGGATTACTACAAAAGCTGGCACAGATATAAAATTTGTTCTAGTTGCAATTGTGACCTAGCCTCAAGTGAGGAGTTCCCACAGATCTCCCTCACTCATCCTGACTATCTCTCCCAATGATTAGAAAGAGCATTCCCAAATTGCTCTACCCAATCATAGAGAGAACTGTGCAGCTGTTCAGGTATAGCTGCATACTTCTCTCTGTCTCCTCACTGCACTCCTCTTTTACCATCAGTAACACCTTCACTGCCTTTGACCAGGTATACTGACATTAACTCTTTTACTGCCATAGATCACCAGGTATACTGACATTAAACCCTCCACATCTCATCAGAAATCATTGTCATAAGGTGGTATTATTCTGATATCAATTCCATTCCTTCCTTAGACCATTAGGAACTTTGACTTTACCAGCTACACTACTCTTTTTTTTTCCAAGATGGTGCCGCATGGGTGGCAGCCTCGATACAGAGCTCCAAGCTGAGAGCAACCTTTATCTGTCTTTTTCACTCTTTTTGTCTGTATCTTTAGAATCCTCTACTCAAGCAACCTAGCACTATGAAATAGCAACTATAAATTGAATAGAAGACCCTGTGGAGTAGCTGCATATGTCCCCCACCTCTGCAAAAAAAAACATTTCTGCCTGTTATATCTACATGCTGTGACCCCTCCTCGTGTCCTCCAACCACGGTCAGGCCGTATTATCAACATCACTCCACACAGAGAACTAAATGATCCTGCAGTGTGTCTTTGTATTTTTCCATTTTAGTTGCTATGATTCCTATGATTTCTCTATCTGCCATGAGCTTGTATGTGTTTTCTCTCTTGTTATATACTACGGTACCGTCCATGATGCTGTATCACTGAAATTTCCCCATTGTGGGACTATTAAAGGATTATCTTATCTTATCTTATACCACCAGGGAGCCTTGCAATAATCTCTTCACTGTCTTAAATCACCAGGTACATTTACATTAAAGAGGTATTTTGGCCAGAACAAGTTACCTTTTATCCAGAAGATAGGAGGTTCCTTGCCAATCAGTGGGGTTCTCAATTCAGGGGTCCCCACTTATCATGAAAACTGGGGTGTTTTAAGTTTCCTCCCATCACAATTTTAGCATTGAACATTTTTCTATACAGGGGATTTGGAACTCAATAACAGGAAAAATAAGCTCTAACTGCTAAAAGAATATGCTCATAAATTAATAAAATGATCTGCATATAATTTTGGGACTATTTATATAAAAAATGGTGTTAAAGGGTGGACGTTCTGCACAGCTAGTACATCCAAGCTCTATTAGACAAATAAGAGTAGTAGGAATGTGTTTATTTTGGTATTATATTAATTTAGTACGGCTAAACCCTACCATCGTAAGAAATAGCATAACGTAACAAATAATTATAGTAGAAAAATCTATTTTGATCTTTACTTACAAGGGAAAAGAACTTTCTCAACTGTGCACAAAGCCTGGGAATGTAGTCGTATAGACAGTTATTTGCACTCCAAACATAATTTTGTTGTTGAGATATTATGTGGATTATTATTTTCTCTATTACAGGCCTTTGAACAGCGCTGCATTCTGCTTACATTAAACCTCTTCAAAGTAATAACTTCATTTTGACAATGGCTCTTGAAAAACAGTGGTAATGCCTGGCTCAGAGGGTGTTACTGTGATGGAGAGAGAGGCTGATGAGATACTAAGTACAATAGATAGCAACAAAATGCCAGTAATTCAGCATCAAACACGGGACTGCCGCTGTCTGGGATGAAGTGTAGAGCTCTAGACACTAGTCTATCATACTCCGAGGGCAGGAGGTGACTACAGAGAACATCTACTCTTCTCGCCGTGCCCCATGCTCGCCAGCAAGAAGCCTCTGAACAGCTGTTTTTCATCTGATCTCCAAATCTCATCTTAGAAGCAACTGCTGCCATGTCTCATGTTGCTTGCACTTGTGCACAAATTGTGACATCTCATCTGATAAAGAAAATATATGAATTCATAGGTACAGAAAAAGATATCGAAGATAGTAGTCATATAGTGCACCTTAATCAGATTTATAGCTAGGTTTGGGGTAGCCATGATAAAGAGGTGTGTTGGCCCCCCTACCCTGGGTGCCAAGTATCACAAACACAGCTTCATTTTATCACTCAGTCTATCTGGGATAATCAGTCCTTTGTTGAGCAAATAGTATTCGTCGAATACCTTGCCGGCATAGGAATGCGTGTAATGAAGATTCGATGCGTTTAACCCCTTGGTGTTCGGCCAATTACATGCATTCCTATGCTGGTGAGGTATTCGGCGAATACTATTCGCTCAACACTAGTTGTGATTTTCTGATTTCTTTCTATGTTTATTTTAAGGCATTTTGCTTGCCACCCCAATATATAAGGTCAGGACTGGACTGAGCCAACGATTAATCCAGCAGGTAGTGCCCTAAAGTCACTACATGGGGGGCAGTTACTGTATGGTAACTAATATCGTACAATTATCGCAATACCACACCACTACCTTCAATTAGTTCAATAGTTATTTTAGCCTAGCTCCACTGAGATCTGTCTATATTTACTGCTGCTTGGTTTCTACCCATTGGAAGCACTATTGGCGTACTTGCTTATGCATTGCTGCAGAATTTCGGCACCGTGTACAAGTGACCATATGTTATTGGAGTAAGTCATAACATTGCAACATGGCAAATAGAATGTCAAGGAGGTTTAGGGCTTGTTCACACGTGGGCAAAGGGGCAGATTTTGACAGCGGATTTAGCTTCAAAATCCACCACTTTACAATGGTGGTCTATGCAGACCGCCGGGCTTCTTTTTTCCGCTAGCGGCGGGCTGCTGCTAGCGGAGAAAAGAAGCGACATGTCCTATCTTCAGGCAGCGCCTAGCGGCAGCACCCTCCTCTGTTGGCTCATTCATTTGAGCCGACACAGGAGGGGAAAGCCGTGACTGCGATGGTCGCGGCAGGCGGGTTTTGACCAGAGAGAGGCTTGAGGGCCCAGGAGCGTATTCCATCCCACGTTGTCTCGGAGGTGGCAAACACGGAAGATCCCATGGCGGCGCCAGTTGCGGAAGACGCAGTTGACCAGTCCAGGTGTAAAGTCATGGTTGTGTCATGACCTGGTTGTTTGTGTATTTTGTTTCGGTTGGGGATTTGATCCGGGCTCCTTTTTTCTGCTGGTGGTTGCTTTGCCACTGGGCCATCTGGTTTGGTATTGGGGTCAGTCCTCTTAGCATACTTGAGGTTCCAGGAATCAAACCTCAGGCGTTTAATATTGCCATCATCCTATGGGAGGATTCTGGGGCCTTTTTAAGGAAGAGGGCTGGCCCTCCTTAGGCCCTTTACACCTTAGGATTCTTGGCTCTAGGAAGAGGATTGTTTTTGGTGAAAGTTCCAACTATTAGGAAGTGGTGTGAGAGTTGCCTGTTGTATCTGGTTTGTTTCCTCACACTTCATCTCCACCCTATCCTTCTGCTCTGTTTGCCTGGCACTTTTTTGTAGTTTGAGAGGTTTTGGGTTCCAGTGTTTTCCCCAGTCCTGTGTTTACCCTTTCCTGTGTGTCCGTTGTCCAGCACCTCCCAGCCCGTTTGTCTGTCTGCAGCTGCACCTGGATTTCTGTAGGGGTCACCACTTTAGAAACCCCAGTCCCTAGCTCTCCTATAGCTCTTGTCCTATCTGCCTGCTAGGTCTTCGTGCTAGAGAGCCAGGAGTTGTCGGGGCCAAGACTAGCTTGGGGACAGCTGACCACCACCCGTAGGCAGGGCCTAGCTAGCCACCGTAGTGCCAGGGATAGTTTCCCTCCCCTGTTTCCTTAGCGGTGCAACCTGCAATCCGGAATCTGGGTCTGGACTCAGACACGAAAGTAACAGGTTGCCTAGTACTGGGAAAAAGGGGAAGTCCTTGGGAAGGAGGGTGGAGCGGACAAGGCCTCTAGAGCAGATCCAGAGCGTGAGACCAATGGTTTAATGTGAAAAGAGGGACGATAAAGAAGAAGAGTCTAACCATGGGGCAACCTGCAGTGGGATTGGGAAGAATGCCTGCTCAATGGAAACCCAGGGCTTAGACACTGAGTGTCTGCATCAGTCCACAACTCGTGCCAGGTGGGGGGCCAAGTAGTAGGATTTCAGGTCTGAGAGGGATAGTTCACCACAGTTTTTAGGGTGGAAGAGAAGGGTTTTACCTACTTGAGTGGGCCTGCCTGACCAGATAAACTGTAGTGGGGTGGAGGTGAGAGACCCGAGAAAGGGCATAGGGATATGGATGAGAAGTATCTGCATAATGTAGAGGAGACGAGGTAGAATGTTAATTTTGAAGATGCTGCACCTCCTGAACCAAGTAAAGGCGCCAGTGGACCATTGGTTGCAGTCAGCTCTGATAGCGGTCAGTAATGGGGGAAAGTTGCAGCGAAAGTGGTCTTTTAGGTCCGGAGTGAGATATACCCCCAAATACTTAAGGGAAGAGGATGTCCAGTGGAAAGGGAAGGACTGACTCAGGGGCTTGACTGGG
The DNA here is from genome assembly GCF_031893055.1 of Leptodactylus fuscus. NCBI lineage: Eukaryota > Metazoa > Chordata > Amphibia > Anura > Leptodactylidae > Leptodactylus > Leptodactylus fuscus. The sequence goes on from NC_134271.1 coordinate 98,268,387, forward strand.
AGGGGGGAAGAGTCACATTGAGGCCCTCCGATTTCTAGAAATTAATATTAAAGTACGAGAGCATCGAGTAGTCCTGGAAGGCTGACATTAGGGCCGGAAGGGAAACATGGGGGGAGGAGAGAAAGGCAAGTCATCCGCATATGCCGCTACCTTATATAGGCGGGCAGAGTGGGCCACACCTGAGATGTTTGGGTCAGCTCGAAGGGTGCGAGTGTCAGGACAAATATGAGAGGTGACAATGGGCATCCTTGTCTGGTACCGTTTTGAGTCGGGAAGGCTTGGGATAAAAGCCCGTTCACCCTGACCATCACTGTGGGGAACGAGTATACCCTGTTTCCCCGAAAATAAGACAGTGTCTTATATTAAATTCTCTTCCGAAATATATGACCTGTCTTATTTTCGGGGGATTTCTTATAGAGCGGCTGGAGCGGGGGACAATCGGCAGTCATGCCTGCACTTCCTTAACAGAGTGCCGGCATGACTGCCGGTTGTAGGGGGTGCAAGAGGTGGTGGTGGTGGGGGAGGTATGCTAGTTACCTTCCCCATCTTCATAGCAGCGCTGGTGCTGCTATTGGTCACGGTGGTGGAAGTGGTTGGCGGGGCTTAGCAGAGATTAGCGAGGCTTCCGGAGGTTGTGCCAGAGAGCCTCACTTAGTGGGCATTGCAGCCGGCTGAACGCTGTGCTCCGTGTGCACAGGAAAGCTGGCTGCCTCCTCTGCTGTGATACCACTCTTCCGGCTGCTGTGGGATGAGCTGGGAGAGTGGATTCCCCGCAGTATACGATGCTTTCCCAGCTCATCTTACAGCAGCAGGAACAGTGGTATCACAGCAGAGGCAGCAGCCGGCATACCTGTGCACACGGAACATCGTGCACAGTGTTCTGCCGGCTGCAAAGTTTTTGGGGATGTCTTATTTTCGGGGGGTGCCTTATATTAGGCAATTTAACAAAACCTCCCCCATGCCTTACTTTTGGGGGATGTCTTAGTTTCGGGGAAACAGGGTAGGGCCATAACCCAGCTCATCATGTGCTCCCGGAGTCCAATATGTAATAGGGTTTCTTCCATGAGTTGCTAATTAACCCTGTCTACCTTTCCTTACCTGTCTCAACCTTACTATTGCCGCAACCCTTTAATAAAGATCCTCATGTTGTGGTGACCCCAATTGGTAAAATTATTTTTTTTTTTCGTTGCTACTTAATAACTTAATAATTTTTCTACTGTTATGAATCATAATGTAAATATCTGATAGTCAGGATGTATTTTCATTGTTAATTTTTTTTTTTTTTTTGCAGTAGTTGATCATTTTACATTTACCCAGTAATTTTAATTCATAGTTTATTTTTTCCCTCCAGCTGCTCCAGTTTAAACTGGGTGCAACTAAAGGGGGACATTAAACTAGGGCAGCTAGAGAAGGGACATTAAACTGTGGGGGCAACTAGAGGGGGACATTAAACTGGGACAGCTGGGGCGGGACATTAAAATGTGAGAGCAACCAGAAGGGGACATTAATGTCCAGCTGCCCCCAGTTTATTGTCCTCCTTTAGATGCCCTCAGTTTAATGTCCTCTTCCAGTTGTCCCCATCTTAATGCCTGTTCTCTGGACACAAATGAGTTGAATCTGGTACATACCTATTGCCGACCGCGAATGCGGGATACGACCCAGAATCCGAGACAGTTGGGAGGTATGGGTCTTGGTTCCTAAATATGTGTTTTTCAATGGACTTAGGCGGTCCCTGTGAAATGGTCAGTTGACCCCTAAAGGGGACATGACCCACATGTTGATAACTGCTGCCTTAACTAGAGAGAAGACCATTTTTATTCTGTCTCCTCACAACATTAAAACATATTAGTGCATTTCATTATAAAAATCCAAAGTGGTACTTTAGACCAGTGGCCAGGGTCCATAGTTTCAGCTTACAAAGGCTTCACTTTTCAAAAGGACTGTAAAATCTGCTCAGTGTTTTCTATTTGGATCAATATTGATACCAGGAAATTACAAAATTTGGACAGAATGGTCTTACCTGAGATAGAAGGATAAGCAGCTGGTAGGACCAGAAGGCAACTCTGCACAGATCTTGTTCTTCTGCTATATAAGTGTGTTGAATGAAACCATCAGCATATTCCTATGGCGTCCAGGGGCATCTTCTTCAGAGTGGCCTGCTGGGGAAGTAGCTAGGGACAGAAATAGACTTGACAGGCTGGTTAGAAGGGCCATCTCTGTCCTAGGGAGCCCATTGGACCCAGTACAGGTGGTGGATGACAGAAGGATACTGTCCGTGGTGAGCTCCATGCTGGAGAACAACTCCCATCCCATGTATGAGACCGCGACAGCACTGGGAAGTACTGTCAGTGACCGAAGATCCTTCCTCCCAATGGCGGTCAGGCTGCATAACCAACATCAGGCCAAGCGAAGATCACTCTACACAGAGACCTAAATGATCCTGAAGTCTTTCTTTTATTTTTAGTTGCTATGACTCCTAGTATCTTTTCTATCTGCTATTCTGAGCCTGTATGTGTTCTTTCTTGTAATATATTACTGTATTATCCTTGCTGCTGTAACACACTGAATTTCCCCATGGTGGGGCTATAAAAGGATTATTTTATCTTATCTTATGTTATGCATCAATGGTCATGGATTACAGTCCCACAATATATTTTACATTTAAAGGAAAACACTGGTCACACTATCACCTACAATATCAATACACTTATCTTCTAATGTAATCATTCCTATTATCTGATTGGTAACAGGTTGTACATCTGGCAACAGTGAACAGAAAAAATGCCTCAAATGCTATAAACATGCTTAAAAGATATGTCAAAGATATATTTTATAGCCATAGAGTAGTTAAAGTCCCTTTGTAGCTTGTAATATGGAATAACTGATTCTAATTTCCTACCCAGGAGCTGCCATGTGAATCAATATCTGTACTTTAACAAGTCGCTTTTATTGCTTCAAATTTATAAACCAGATCAGCATAATAACATTAATTCTCCTACTTGTTACATAGGAATAAATTGAATAGCATGTATTATATAGAACAAAAGACAAGCACCTGTCTGTGGGCAATGTTTAATATCAGGGACAATATCAAGGACGTTGTCATTGTGTCTTGTCTAATTTTAGCTCACATTATTTTACATAGGTTTTATTCTCCTTTAGTCAAGCTGTATGAATAGTTAGGCAGGTCTATTAACCTGCAGTGAGGCCACTGAGGCATCTCATGTACCGGGTCACTGCTTATCCAAGTCAAATTCTGCGGCACGTTCAGGTTGGACTTAGTGACTAGAATTTTAATGCTCATAATATAATCAGACTGATTTACAGATAATGAACCATTTAATGGCACCAAATTCAGGAAATGTATAATAAGAAAACGTACAAGGTTTATACTTCCCAAATAGCACTGACCCATAGAGACATGAACTCCACAAGACCTCTGAAGGTATCTGGCACCAAGACATAAGTCCTGTAAGTTGTGAGGTGATGCCTCTATGCAGTGGCGTAACTAGGAATGGCGGGGCCCCGTGGCGAACTTTTGACATGGCCCCCCCCCCAACCGACACCGATGGCGAAGACCTCGGCCGACCCCCTCCTCTGCACTCTGTTATGTCCCTTAGTAAGCCCTGCACACAGTATTATGTCCATTAGTGGCCCCTGCACACAGTATTATGTCCATTAGTGGCCCCTGCACACAGTATTATCCCCCATAGTGTCCCCTGCACACAGTATTATCCCCAATAGTGTCCCCTGCACACAGTATTATCCCTCATAGTGTCCCCTGCACACACACAGTATTATGTCCCATAGTGGCCCCTGCACACAGTATTATCCCCCATAGTGTCCCCTGCACACAGTATTATGTCCCAATGTGGACACCCATAAACAATTATTATACTCTGGGGTCTTTTCAGACCCCAGAGTATAATAATCGAAGAGCCGGGGGAATAAAAACATTAAAAAAAAACAGTTGCTTACCTGTTCCCCGACTCCTATGCTGTCAGCCGCCGCTCTCGTCCTTCTTTAATGACGTTGGACATCACCTGATCTGGGAAGCAGGCCGGGTTCATGTGACGTCAGAGACGTCAGACAAGTATGAAGGAGGCCTGGCAGGATCGTGGAGAGGTAAGTAACAGTATTTTTTACGTTCCCTTACCTCTCCCGGTCCGCCGATCATTATACTCGGGGGTCTGCAAAGATCCCATAGGTTCCCAGCATTCTGCCTGCTATTGAAACAAATTTTAGCAGGAAGCTGGAAAAGAAAGTGTCCTGCTAGATCTTGCCACAAATTCTGCATCTGATTCAGAGGCTGCGGCTTGAGTCTCCCCACAGGTTAAACTCATTCATTTGAGCCTAATCAGTGGTGGAAAAATGCAACAGAATTGTGATGTTCTGCACCTTGAGCCGAGGTCAGAAAATAAAGAAGAATCTGGGGCAGATGTCCGCCTCAAATTCCTCTTTACTTTCCGATGTCCGAACAGGTTTCATCTACTTCTACTGGAGTGGACTGTGATAAAGTCCATTCCATATGTCTCCTTCAGCAAAAAACACCCATTTTAATTGTTTTTATTTGCTGCAGTGTGCATGAGTTACTCCAAAAGGGGCCCACTGGGGCTCTGTCGCCCAAGGGCCCACACAAACCTGGAGCCGGTCCTGACTGAGCATAATGGAACATAAATACAAGGCATATAATATGAATGACAGCCTTTCACGAGTAGTGACCAACTGCGTTTCCTATACAGGTCATCATCATAGGGCTGCAATATGAAGGGGTGGCTTCCACCAATTTACATGGATTCTTCCAGAAAAAGTACCATTTCAGTCCATGGTTTTTCTCTGGAATTGTAGCTCAGCTACATTGAAGTGAGTGAGACTGAGTTGCAATATCGCATATAACCTGTGGACAGGTGTGCTGCCATTTTTGGAAGGAAGCAGAAATATTTTTCTAATTCTGGACAACCTCTTTTATGTTCATGGCTGTCTTTCTATGTTTTGGATTTATTATTTAATTATTGACGGAGACAACCTTTCTAAATCCCTTCTCTATCCTACAGTAAATTCAATATGGGCAGTCAGATTGTATTGTGAAAAGAAAGAGTTAAGAAAACAGCCTGGGAAGAATAGAAGGAAAATAAACACAGTAATAAATGACACCTTTGAAATGTTTAGTAGGTTTTAAAATAAGAAAGTGGCTCTGCACATCAGTGTGATTGATGTGCTTCTTTTCCAGCGGCTATGCAGCCCTGTTTCCTTGCATTGAGCTGTATTTGGAAGACCAATTATTTGAGAATTCATGCTGAGAGAATACTCCAGTCATGTGTATGGGGTCCATTATAAATTCACCAGCAGCTTGAGGTTGAAGTGGCCACCTCACAATACATCTTTTCAATAACCCACTGTCCTCGGCACGATAGCAGCTTTAGTATTGAATTTTGCTTGAAGTATTTGATTGCATTTGGAGATATATGCTTTTTTGTCATTATCTTCCTGCAACGTAACCTTTTGATAAGAATGTCAGGTAACATCAGCCTTGAAAGCTACACTCGGCTGTTAGTTCTGTGTTTTGCAGTATAATCTGTTATCCTTGTATTTTCCATGGTCGTACTGACCACATCTTATATTATGGTGACTAGCACACTTCGGTCCATCTATCTGACCAAACACAAGATGAAGCTTTATATGAGCAGAACTGTAAAACTTGGTTAACATAAAGTTTATTAGGATTGTCTAAAATGTCTGCATGAAATGATGGGACTTGCAAGGCCATTACAATGACCCATTGGTATGAGACATCAGAACCCATCTAAGCAGACATTTCTACCTAGCATCATGACATTTGGAATATCTTAAGCCCACCTAAGAAATCACTGTGAGGCTTCATGCCTACTCTTGAATACATCTGGTGATATCTTTGTGTGGCAACCTTGCAGTGGACCATAACTCTTTAAAATAACCCCTTAGTGGCCTATCACAGATGAATAAGCTGTTCCCCCAGTGGCCCATCACATATTAAGCTGTTCTACAATGACCCATCTCACATTAAGCTGTCCCCGAGTGGTTTATAATAAATAAGAGGCCTCCATGTGACTTACCAAACAGTGCACATTAAATAAAAAAAATACCCTCACCTAGCCCCATTCCCACGATGCTTCTTGCAGACTCCGAATTTAGTACTGTCTGTGGCCTGCTGCTCATCGCATCTCCTTTCTTCAGACAGCAATAGTTGAGGCCTGGAAGGTGGAGCAGGGGGCTGATAACTCTCTGCTCCACCATTGTATTCAACTCTATCTATTGCTGAACACCCAGATAGAGCTGAATAGGAACCCTCTCCCTGGGGCAACAGGACAGCACTTAAAATGCCCTGCTTCAGGGCACACCCAGTTTGATATCTCCTGGCTAATGGTGGTTGGGTACTCTTGTGACAGAAACGATTAGGCTCACAGTAACTTGTACCAAACAAGAGTAAACAAAACTCAGTACCAAACAAAATTCAGGGTTCTTTACTAAAGGCAGTAACATGCATAAGTCTTCAATAGGTTGCAAAACGCTTCTAACAATGGAGGCATGTTCTCTTGAGGCTGTCTGAAGTAGAGCAGGAGATCAAAAATGTTCCTTTTTAAGGTCCAAAGCAAGAACCTTGTACTATTAGTTTCCTATTACGCTAAGTTCACACTAGTGTTGCATTACATTTATTGTGGCAGATCGCTACAGCTGCAGTTACACACGGAACCCGGAGGAGACTATTGAGTATAATGGGGTTTGTCATTTTTAAACTGTAACCGCAATTTTTGAAGGGACATTTCAAGACTTAAACATTCATTTCCTAGCCTCAGGAAAAAGTCTTCAGTATGGGACCATATATAGAATATGTACATCCAGAGTGTCTTAAGTACATCTTGGCTCATATATAATTATACAATTATAGTCTATTATCAAGTGATGTTGTTCTGTATATGGTCCCATACCACTTTATATACATATATTATACCTATGTTATAGGCATCCCATATATGGCATTTACTTCACATCATTTTATATGTATGCCTCTTGACATTGTCTCTGTATTTATTTATTTGGAAATATGGCAGTGTATATTGTATACTCTATACTCTAATACAGGGGTGGGCAATTAATTTTCCCATGGGGCCGTATAAGAAATTGAAACTATGCTAGAGGGCCGCGCCACGGCAAATTTAGCTCCACCCACTTCTACGTTGACTCCGCCCATTCCCAATCATTTTTCCATGTGCCCCCACACAGTATAATCCTCCTACAGTCACCCGTACATTATATGTCCCCACATTATAATGTTCCCTTCCAACTGCCCCACAGTATTAAGCCCCTCTCCTGGTGCCCCAGTATAAACTGGTGGAAACTAGAGGGGACATGAAACTGGAGCAGCTGGAGGGGGACATTAAACAGTGGGGGTAGTTGGAGGGTGGCAATAAATTGACAGCTGGAGCGGGACATGAAACTGGGAGCAACTAGAGGGGGATATTAAAATCGTGAAGCTGGAAGCAGACAATAAACCGTAGGGGTAGCTGGAGGGTGACATTACACTGGGGGCAACTAGAGGCAGACAGGTCCCCCTACAGCTTCCTCCATGGTTTAATGTCCCCCCCGTCTGTGCCCTCTTCATCTACCCCCAGTTTTATGTCCCCCCCCTCCATTTCTCCCTCAGTTTCATATCCCCCTTTATTTTCCCCATTTCATGTCCCCCCCCCTCCATCTGCCATCTCTGCCCTAGTATAACATTCCCCTTCCATCTCTGCCCCTAGGTTACTGAGACACACACATACAGATAGACAGACACACATATAGACAGGCACACATATAGACAGACACACATATAGACAGGCACACATACATACAGACAGACACACATATAGACAGGCACACATACAGACACATACAGACACACACACATATAGACACACACACATATAGACAGACACACATACAGACAAACACACATATAGACACACACACATATAGACACACACACATATAGACACACACACATATAGACACACACACATATAGACACACACACATATAGACAGACACACATATAGACACACATACAGACAGACACACATAGAGACAAACACACATATAGACACACACACATACAGACACACATATAGACACACACACATATATAGACACACATATAGACACACACACATATAGACAGACACACACACATATAGACACACACACATATAGACACACATATAGACACACACACACACACTCTCTCTCTCTCTCCACCCTGCAGCTCACCTTACATCTCTCTGTACTTTATGACACGCTCCACATCTCCATCTTTGGCCGGCACTAAGACACGCCCCCTAGACACGCCTCCCTAGTCAAAGCTCTGCGGGCCGGACTGAATCAGTCAGAGGGCCGGATGTGGCCCGGGGGCCGGACTTTGCCCAGGTCTGCTCTAATATTTACTATACCAAGTTTTGATTGTATACTATAAGTTCTATTTGCTACTTTGTTGGTATTTGTGAGTATTTTAGAAATGTTATGAATAATATAGTCACTATATTGGGAAATTAACTCTACATTGTTGAAAATAAGGACACATTTTTGTCAATTTTTGTGCTGTGATGCATTCTGGATTGTGTTCTCTGTTTTTATTATTTTTATCATTTAGTCCATATACTTGAGAAAGGGCAGAGGGCCGAAACGTGTTGTTTTATTTGGACATCAATAAAAAACGTTTATTAACATAAGGTGAAGCGCGGTGATCCATATCTTTCAGTACCAGATTGACAGAGGTCTGATTTCCAATAGCACACTGATGTTTGCAATAATATGTTTAGAGATGAGCGAGTAGTATTCGATCAAATACCTCCCCTGCATAGTTATTGGTGTAATCGGTCGAATACCACGTGGTAAATGCAGTAAAAATTACATTCCCCTCCCACCTTCCCTGGCACTTTTTTTTACACCAAAACCTATGCAGGGGAGGTATTCGATCGAATACTACTCGCTCATCTCTAATTTATGTCCAACGGTCTCTTGATCTTTCTGTGGCTCAGTCCTATTCAAGTGAACAATTTGGCATATCCACTGTGCACAATGAAAAGGCTGATGCACTTGCTTAAGCTCCTTAGCCTCTTCATTTAGCTAATCGGTAATGACCCAGGTGATGACCTAAAAGGTCATCAATATAGAAGCCTCAGAAAACCAATTTAATGACTGGTGGCAGCGCTTCTGGTATACCTGTACATGTGGGTATAATGTAAGGTGGAAGCAATGTAGGGTAGAGAATGGGTGTCAGCATAGGCCACATCATTTATGTCCCTCACTGTGGCTTTGTAGATGAATGGAAATCTGGTGTGAGTCCTGTACATAAGACAAATAAGAATTAGAATGTAATCCATATGTTGCATAATGTGCAGTAATACACAACACTTTTATAGGTTTTTATGTGCATTGCAGTTTATTTAAAGGAAAACTCTGTATAACAAAGTAATCTAGGGGTAACACGTTGGTTCAGTGGTTAGCACTGCAGCCTTGTGGAGTCCTGGGTCCAGAATAATTTGACCATGTCTGATCTTAATATTATGGCTGCCATTAATGGCTGTCACCATTTTAGATAGCATAGTATAGGATATACTTCTGTTGTCACATCTCCAACAGTCCTAGTAATTAGAAGTACTATATTCAGTAGCTCAGTGCCATCCTTCTCCCCAGGTCAGTGTCTTGCATTGTCCTGTATTGACTTGAATTGTATGTACCCAGAGTTGCTTCTCTCTTTGTCCTGACGCACGTCAGATTATAATTTATTAAACAAGTTTCACGCTCCCACTTTGCTGTTCATCTATGCACTGAAATGTTGTAGCATGGAGAAAAAAAAAATTGATTCCCAGCGGTTCTTTTGGAGCAATCTCTTGCAGTGCGTCCCTTATCCACGCCTGTGGTGTTGCTGCCTTTGTTGGCTCTGTTAAATGAATAGATAAAATGACCTGTGCGATTCGCCTGCTGAATTTAAATACCATTCATGCTGCTTTTGTGCCTTTTGAAGTTAAAGTTTTATCAGTAGCCAGAAGCATTTGTGTTTGACTCCGGTGCCGTTAATCAATAGCACCCAGCACAATTATGCGATTATATGCTCTGCACGGAGGCCGCTTTGCATAATTTTACATCTTCTACATAATTTATGTTCTTGGTATAAAATGTTAAAAGTCTCTCTCTCCAGTTTTTCAAAAAAACTGGACAAGACATGGGGATAACACACCTCTAGATCATTAAAAAACCATTCATAAAGCCTATTTCTTATGGAAGTGCCCCAGTGCGCTTTATTAAAGTTCTATATCTAGCTTAAATGTCTCAGGGCCTGTTCTTGCTTTGGCCCTATGTTCAGCATATGCTGAAAGATAAAGTCTTAATATATACATTGACTGTATCCAAAGGCCCCTTAACTATCTGGCATATATGAAAAATATATTACTAGTATATATTCCATACTACAGTCTGCATTATGGAATATATCCTAGTAAATGTATCCTAGTAGACTATGCTGCTCCATACAAATGTATGGCTAAATTCTTAGGTTATGCCAAAGATGCCTGATCGATGTGGGTTTTGCATGTGTCTAGCCCCTCTGCAGATCAGCTATTTCCCAGAGCATGAAGCTCCTGGCAATGTTTATATGTCGCAGAAGAAACTATCTGCAGGGGTCCTGGCTCTTGGACTTCTGCAGATGAAATATTGTTGGCCTATCCTCAGGTCATTAAAAGGGTTTTCCCAACTCGTCTTTTCACCAACTTGCAGGCTGTGTGCTCAGTTCACTTTCCTGGTGTTCTTGGTAAATTGGTGGGCAGTGTTTCACTTGCTCTGCTATATCTCTTCATAGCAGTACATGTTTGCAGTCAGTAATGAGGGATGGTTGTAAATAAATTAGCACAGTATCACTGGAAGATGCACCATAGCATACCATTATGTAGCAGAACTGGATTTGATAGGTGATAAGAATCCCAAATTTACATGCTACAGGACCAAGAATTAGTTTGCAATAAACTCAGCTTTAGGTCTGTGTTTACATACAGAGGTAATAGACTCCCTGTCTCAGCCCTTATTGGCAAAATTCAATTAGCAGACCTGATAACTGGAAGGGGGAGATAAACAGCTCAGAAATACAAGCTCCGAGCACTCAGCTCCTCCACCCTCCCGAGAGCAGGGAGCTTGTCCTGGGCAGAGAGATTATATCATGCCCAGGTTCGTGGTTATGGAAACCCAGTGTGAACAATGAAGTGAATAAACTCAGATAGCAGCCAAACAAAGCAGTTTTGCTGAAGCAATGTATTTAGGAAAAGTCTTACATCCACATAAGCTAGCAGTATAGATAGGATCCTTGAGATGGAACAACTCCTTTAATATTAGAAAGATGGATAAACCATTTAAGAGGATTGTCCAAGAACTGAAGCAATCTGTGTGACAACAATGGGAAGTCTAAAATAAAGAAAAGCAAACTCACTTGTTCCATTGCCCTCCGGCAGTGTCTGTCCTGTCTCATGTTGGTGCTTCCTGTCTTTTATGTGCCTGTTGAGATCACTAATTGGTAAGGAACTGCTGAGATCACTGATTGGTCTCAGCAGTCAGGTGAGGGACAGGACTTCCAACAATGCGGCACTGGCACAAAACTGAATGGACAAGAAATTGGCCCCATCACTTCCCCCATACAGTACAATGGTCCCAATCACTGCTCCAAAACAATATAGACCCAATCACTGGTCCCCCATACAGTGGCCCTTTTACTGGTACCTCATACAGTGGCCCCACCTCTGGTCATTCATACAGTAGCCCCATCAATGGGGGACCAGTAAAGAAGCCACTGTATGGTTGGCTAGTGATGGGTCAACTGTATATGCCATACAGCTTTATTAGCTTATTAGTCTGTTCCCTAGTCTTGTTCTATCTCTCTGCTTCCCATGCACTGCTGTGACATCATGTGTGCTCAGAGCAGGAAGGAGAGGGATGGGTCAGAGGGCAGACAGGTAGGTACAGACACTTACCTCTTATGCTCTTCACAGGGGTATAGTACAACCACTATTTCAGTATTGTCACAGCCTGGCTGACTGGTCTAAAGATTAATGTATTTCACTAAAATATATAACTTTTATTATTTGCCACTTAGGCTAAAAACGTCTAAACACATTACAACATAAACACCCTTATAGGTTAAAGTTGCACAGCTAAATATGCTGACGTGCCCTCCCTTAGGACAATTCACAATATTTGCACTATGTGGGTGATAAGGTGCCGTTCACACATAGATGTTAAGTTGCACAGCTAAATATGTTAACGTGCCCTCCCTTAGGACAATTAATTGTATTTGCACTATGTGGATGATAAGGTGCCGTTCACACATAGATGTCTACCCACATCGATTGTTCAAGGGATTAAGGTATCCTCAGCTAATAACTGTGTAAGCCGTGCACACTGAATAACCCTTGGGTGGCTAATCAAATAAGATCAAAAGGTGCTATACAGAGATAGTGTGGAGCAAACGATACTTCCTCTGTCCTAATTGAACTCTGCCTTATATCTGTGTGATAGCAGCCTCATAGCATTGTTTCCCTATTAGTGGAGTGGGACAATACAACAATTCGTTACACTGTACTAAACAGCAGCAGTCTCGGCAGTGTCAGCTGTATCAACACTATCTTTAACCGGTTAAGGACCAGGCCCAAAAGTATGTTAAAGACCAGGCCTCTTTTTTCAAAACTGACATGTGTCACTTTAAATGGCAATAACTTTGAGACGCTTTAACTTACAAAAATGATTTTGAGATTGTTTTTTTCGTAACACATTATACTTCATGTTAGTGGTAAACACTAATCAATATTTTTGCATTTATTTATAAAAAAAAACTAGGAAATTTGATGGAAATTTGAAAAAAATTGCAATTTTCAAAATGTGAAATTCTCTACTTTTCAAGCAGATAGTCATACCATCCAAATACATGAATAAATATTATCTCCCATATCTCTGCTTTATATTGGCATCGTCTTTTGATTGTCTTTTAATTTATTTTGGACGTCACAAGGCTTAAAAGTGTAACAGCGATTTTCCAGATTTACAAGAAAATTCTCCAAACCAATTTTTTAGGGACCACTTCAGTTCTGAAAGTAATTATAAAGGCCTGTATAATAGAAACCCCCATAAATTACCCCATTTTCAAAACTGCACCCCTCAAATTATTCAAAACAGCATTTGGGATGTTTGTTAACCCTTTAAGTATTTCATAAGAATAAAAATAATATGGCAGTGAAATTTAGACATTTCATTTTTTTTCACTAATACATTCATTTAGACCTAAAATTAACACATTCACAAAGGGTTAAAGGAGAAAATGCATCTGATAGTTTATTGTGCAATTTCTCCCGTGCACAGAAATACCCCACATGTGGGTATAAACTGACTTTTGGGCACACGACAGTGCATGGAAGGGAAGGAGCGACACTGGGTGTTTGAACAGCAGATTTTGCTGGAATAATTTTCAGGCGCCATGCCTTATTTGCAGAGACCCTAGAGTACCAAAACAATGGAAACCCCCCAAAAGTGACCCCATTTTAGAATCCACACCCCTCACAGAATTCATCAAGGGGTATAGTCAGCATTTAGACCCTACAGCTGTTTCACAGATTTTACTAACATTGGGATGTGTAAATGAAAAATTACTAAAATGTCACTTTATCTCCAAAGTTTTCATTTTCACAAGGGGTTAAAGGAGTAAAAGCCCCCCACAGTTTGTTAAACAATTTCTCCTGAACACGGCAATACCCCATATGTGGCCATAGTATGCTGTATGGGAACATGGCGGGGCTTGGAATGGAAGGAGCACTATTTGGCTTTTGGATGGCAGATTTTACTGGAATAATTTTAGGTGCCATGTCTCATTTGCAGAGCCCCTAGAGTACCAATACAGTGGAAACCCCCTAAAAGTGACCCCATTTTGGAAACTACACCCCCCACAGAACATATCAAAGGGTAGAGTGAGCATTTTGACCCTACAGCTGTTTCACAGATTTTATTAACATTGGGCCTTGAAAATGAAAAATTACTTTTTTTTCCAACAAACTGTCAATTTAGCCCCAAATTTTTAATTTTCACAAGAGGATAAAGGAGAAAAAGCTCCCTAAAGTTCGTTACACAATTTCTCCTGAACACAGAAATGCCCCATATGTGGCCATAATCTGCTGTATGGGAACATGGCGGGGCTCAGAATGGAAAGAGGGCTATTTGGCTTTTGAAGGGCAGATTTTGCTGGAATATTTTTCAGATCCCATGTCGCATTTGCAGAGCCCCTAAAGTATCAATACAGTGGAAACCCCCTAAAAGTGACCCCATTTTGGAAACTACACCCCTCATAGAATTTATCTAGGGGTAGAGTGAGTATTTTGGCCTCACAGGTGTTTCACAGATTTTATTAACATTGGGACGTGAAAATGAAATATTACTTTTTTTCCCAATGAATTTAGCGCCATATTTTTAATTTTGCAAATAGTTTAAGAATTAAAATCCCTCCAAAGTTTGTTACACAATTTCTTCTGAACACGGCAATACCCCATATGTGGCCATAATCTGCTGTATGGGTACATGTTGGGGCTCAGAATGGAAAGAGCGCTATTTGGATTTTGGAGGGCAGATGTTGCTGGAATAGTTTTCAGGTGCCATGTCGCATTTGCTGAGCCCCTAAAGTACCAATACAGTGGAAACCCCTCAAAAGTGACCCCATTTTAGAAACTACACCTGTCAAGGAATGTATCAAGGGGTATTATCATTTTGAGCCTAAAATGCTTCCCAAAAATTAATGTACAAAATGAAAATTGAAATTTTTAAAAATATGCCATTTCGGTGCCCAATACGTTGCACCCACTTTGTGTTGTCAGAGACCTACACTCCTAAAACTATTAAGGGGCCATCCCGAGGGGCAAAAAATTATATATGTGGGTGTAAACTGCTGCTTGGGCACACAGCAGGGCTCAGAAGGGAAGGACCACTGTGCGTTTTAGCTTTTGGGGTAGAGATTTAGAGGGACCCTCTGGGCACCATGTTGTTTTTGCAGAGCCCTGGAGGTTCCAGTAAACTGGAATTCACCAAGAAGTGACCCCATTTTGTAGGGGCAATTTTAGGGTCTCTGCAAATGTGACATGGTGTCCAAAAACGAAGAATCTAAATCTGCACTCCAAAAGCACATATTGCTCCTTCACATCTGCGCCCTGCTGGGTACCCAAATAGCAGTGTATGCCCACATGTATGACACTGGTGTACCCCGGATAACGGACTTAATGCCATATGTGGGTATAAATGGCTGTTTGGGCACAGCCGGGGACAGAAGGAAAGGAGCGCTATATTGGTTTTTGGAGCACACCATGCCACTTTTGCAAAGCCCCTGAATTGCCAATAAAGTGGAATCTGCAGACATGTCACCCCATCTTGGACACTAGCCCACTGATGGGATTTATCAAGTGGTGTAGCGAGATTTTTTTAACCCTTGAGTGTTGCATTTATTTAGTTTCCAGAAATGAAATCGCAACTGATAGAGAAGTTAAAAATGAAAATTTTACTGATTTGCCATTTCAGTGTGCAACATGTTGTGCCCGACTTATGTCAGCAGAGACACTCCAAAAACTGTTAAGCGGGTATCCTGGGCACAACAGCTTTCAGAGCGTTCATCTCTGATACAAGTCGGGCATAACATATTACGCACTGAAAGGACGTATTCCTGGAAAAATGGTCATTTTCACCTTTCACAATCAGCTTTGTATTCATTTATGGATAATAAGTTATAGCAACACTTGGGGGTTAAAAATGCTCTCTGTACCCCTGGATAAATACTTCAGGGGCTGTAGTTTCCAAAATAACATCTCATATCAGGGGATTCCACGTTACTGACGTTTCAGCTCTGCAAAAGTGTCATGGCATCCAAAAACCAAACCGTCTGCGCTCCAAAAACCCAATAACCCTTCTTCCCTTCTGTGTCCGGCTGTGCCCCAATATCAGTTTATACCCACATATGACATTACGTACGTTATCCCGGGTACACCAGTGTCATACATGTGTCATACATGTGGCATAAACTGCAGTTTGGGCGCACAGCAGGGTGCAGAAGGGAAGGAGCGCGATGCGGCTTTTGGAGTACAGATTCAGATGTTTGGTATCTGGACGCCATGTCATGTTTGAAGAGCCTGTAAGGTACCAGAAAAGTGGATTCCCCAAAGGAGTGACCCCATTTTGAAAACTGCACCCCTCAAAGAATGTATCAGGGGGTGTAGTGAGGATTAGTATGCCAGATGTGACTGCACAGCGGATGGCGAAGAGGGAATATATAAGCGGTGCGGAGGACATTGGGGACACCAAATTCTGTACTATGTCCCAGTAGCTCCTATGATTGGGGGAGTCACTCTGGGGGTCACTTTAGGGGTCACTTCTGGTGTCCGTTCCCTCATAAGCTGTAAATATGGGGTGTCCCCTGATATCCGCTCGCACAGCTTATATATTCCCTTCCTGCCGCAGCCAGTTGTGTTCTAATAATTTGGTGATTTTTGCGGACTTTTGTCTTCACATTATTAGATGCTATATTTTCTTTATTTTTCTGGTGACGCGGCCATATTAGGACTTGTTATTTGCGGGATGAGATGCATTTCGTAATGACACCGTTTTTGGGTGTCTACATCTTATTGAATACATTTTATTAACCCTTTTTTGCTGGATTTAAAAAAAAAAAAATCAATCCTGGCATTGAGTTTTACTTTTTTAATTTTGTGCCATGCAGCGTACAGTATAAGTAACATGTGTCCTTTATTCTGCGGGTCGGTACGGTTACGGCGATACCTCATTTATGTTATTTTTTTATGTGTTACTAGTTCTGCAGAGGAAAAACACATTTGGGGACATAAATCAATGTTTTTTGCATAGCATCTTCTGAGAGGCGTAACATTTTTATTTTTCGGTTGACAGTGTTGGTTGAGGGCTTATTTTTTGCGGGACAACCTGCGCTTTTTATTGGTACTGTATCGGATGCATATGACTTTTTGATCACTTTTTATAGTATATTTTGTAAGGTGAGACGGCGAAAAATCATTACTTCCGGCGAGTTTTTTCTGGGTTTTTTTTCTGGCGTTCGCCGTGTACATTAAATATTATTTCAGTTTTATTGTATAGATTGTTACGGACGCGACAATACCAAATATGCATTGTTTTTATTACTTTTTAGTTCTTTTTTTATATAATTCATTTTCTATAGAGAAAAAGGGATTTTTGGGCTTTATTACTTTATTAATTTTTTTCATACACTTCATTTTATTTTTTTTTTTATTTTTTTTTTACTTTTTCATGTGTCCATTTAGGACACTTCAATCAGCAATACTGTGCTGATATAGAATGCCATGTGAGACACAGCCTGCAGGTGTCCCACATGGCATTCCGTAGCAGGATGTCAGGCTGTGTAGACGCACAGCCTGACATCAGAAGGTCCTGGCAGGATCACCAGGTATGTGGGGGCTCCGGGCAGTCTGGGGTCACTGGCCAGACCCCAGACTACCTTTTACTGCTATCGGCACCCTCCGATCTCGCCGCGGGGGGTGCCGATCTGATTCAATTGCTGGCGGATGCCTTTCGTTCGCGCCGTGATGTTTCACGGCGCGATCGAAAGGGTTAAAACGTCCAGTCGGACTCAGTTCCGACTGGACGTTATTGAGGAAGGGGTTAGGTGTTAGTAACACCTAACCCCCGTCCTCCCCGCACCCCTCCCCCCGCCAAGAAGGTACCTAAAGACAGGACGTATTTTGACAATAGTCCGGTCTTTAGGTACCTGGACCGCAGGCCGGAAATTTACGTACGGCGGTCCTTAACCGGTTAAACTCCTATAGCCACTAGACACCCCTTAGAAGCTGGATCCTGATACACAGACCCTAGTGCTGCCGGAGTGCTAGCTAGGATACAAACAGACTATCTATACAATTATGCTCTACGCGTTACGCCTGTACTGAAACAGGCTCATCAGGAGCTAGATATATGATGTATAAAAGATAAAGCAATATAATCGGTGTGCAGTAAAAACTGCAATTCTTGAGGCACCGATGGTGTGCCCCAATACTTAGAATGTCTGACCTCTTATGCTGCACAATTTATAGACTGCAGGCCTAATGTGACCTGTGGCCTACAAGTCTTAAAGTTGTAGTTACGCCATTTCTACTGGGTTCTGTTGTATTTTTAAAAACTTGATCTGCAGAGCCAACTGCATCCTACCTATAGCTGCAGGAGATTGTTCTCCTGGTAGTTACATAGAAGCAAACTAACCACTGCACTTAGGGGAACGTATAGGTTCTTTTTTCATGACTGCTGGAGGTTTGACCATCCGGATAGGGGATAAGTGTCAATAGTGGGACAATCCCTATAACAAAGGGATTGGGCTCACTTGTTTTCCCTGTCAATACTTGTTTTCATTGCTGAAAGCCTAACAAAGGTCCCGCAAGTCTTCCATCAGCATGTATATACCATGATAACTACATTTATTGTGCAAAGAGTATGTTTACTTAAGACAGAATTGTTCCAAATATCTGGTAGCTTTGGAATTGGAACAAACCCCAAGAAGAAAGTTAAGATATTTTCTTCATACCACATGGTGAATGGCATAAAAAAAAAGTTTGAAAGAGAGAGACAAAGTATATACCTTCAACATTTTGTGGATGAGCAGAGAGCATCTTACCTTTGTAAAGGCTGACAATGAAGGTGATAGAGGGAAGATCAGCTTTCATTCACAAACAGTTACTCTATGTACTGTACAGACTGTGAGAGCAGGAACAGTTATGAATATGTAAGTTACATTATTGAGGCAGAGAGGAGCTTTAAGCAAGTCAGCAAAGCATGCTGGGAAGTAAGACGCAGCGAAAAAACATAAATAAATCAAAGGGAAAGAACATCCAGTGCAAAGACTGATTTGTGGTTTTCATACTAATAACTAAGGGATGTGTTCATTATAATTTGATAAATTATGGAATATTATTAACCTTCTGGATTTTGCTTGGTACAATGAGAATCGAAGCAACCTGCCAAATGTTTGAAAGCTGGAAAGGGATAAATCTTCAAAGAATAGAAATATATGTATTGTTTTGGCAGATATACTAAACCTGACACATCAAGGCAGCTGTTTGAGCACATACCAGTGGACTAGCAAATGACGATGGCTAATAGACTATATAGGACTACTGCTCCGTGCACGCTCAGTAATGACATGAGGATCACTTTCGAATTAGCACTGTCCATGATCTCTAGCCTGAGACACTTTAATCTAAGTGCTGCAGGACCACTCAAGGACTTTTATTTTATTCCATTGCTTATAGTTTTTAAATAGTAGGCAATCTATTCAGGTAATATTTAAGCTTCCAACTATAACATAAATGCCCCTCTGCTCACAGAACCTATTGGAGGTGCATTGATTGAAATAACGTACGCACTGTCCATTAATATACAGAATCTCTATAGACTTGGCACTCTCAGCATTTGTGAGCCACATCATAAATTAACTGTCTGTCTATATTTTATTAATAAATGCTTAGCACTTATATTTGCTTTCAACCGATGGCTGGAGGATGTCAACACAATCTGCAGCCAGAGGCTTAACAAGGAAAGACTGGGCCCCATAGCAAACCTTTGACTTGACCCCGACCCCACAGTATAGTGCTTCCTTTCCTCACCCCCACACAGCATAACATCCCATTTACACACACTAAAATGTCCCAAACTGGCCTGTAGACAGTATAATATTCCATAGTGGCCCCTCCACACAGTATAATGTCCCATAGCATTCCCTCCATACAGTATAAAGTCACATAGCGGCCCCTCCACAAAGTATAATGTCCCATAGGCATTCATATTTATGGTATCTTGCATTGGTAACTTGTTGACAACTCTTAAGGGAAGGTATAATCTTTGTTGTGTTTACTATAGCCTCTTGCTACTATACAGATACAAATATAGAATTATTTAGCACATTGGGTTATATTGTTATAGTAATGTAGTGGGCTTTTAGACCCATCAGGTACCAGGGTGCATGTGCGAATTCTATCCCTGCACCACTATAGCTGTAGCTAGGCCACAGCATATAAGCACATTTTTACTAGAACTAATATGCCTTGCACGAGGTCGCTTATCCTGGTCCTGGTGCCATAGGGGTTGTGACATTCATTCTGTTAAACAAGAATACATTAGCTTTATAAATGGTATGTGGTTGGAGGGTGGTTACAGTTTTTCTTAATTCTCTGTAGACTCTCCCATAAACATATACATTATCTTTGGACAAATATACATATATTATATAGGGAGTAGAAAAGCCTAACACTTCTGGTGTATTTTCGTTCCTGAAATGAAAAAAAGATTGAAGGATTCCATTTTCTAAAAGTTTATGGGTGCCATACTGTACCTCCATAAGTCTCTGAAAATAGTAGTACTGAAATGGAGTAGCAAAACAGGTAGGAATCCGAAGGTCTTGTGGCTTCCATTTGGTACCATATTACGGAAATCCTCTCCTCTAGAGGCACTACATACATAGGCACCATTTTGTGGCATTATAAGTACCTACAGTTATTCGGGATGACGAAATAAGAACGCTGTAGAATTTCTTACAGACTCATGTGCATGTGCATGTGTCTTCTACCATCCTTCCTACTCCAGTTTAAGTATGAACATATATATAATGAAAAAAGGTTGCCTCATGAAGACATCCCTTGTCCCTATGTATTATTAGGGCATATCGGCATCAAAGAGGGACCACTATCCATGAGTCAAAACTAAGAGTTCCTCTATTTAAGTATCTCCCATTCTGGCAAACTCATGCTGTCCTTGCTCTACATGGATAGCCTTTCATCTGAATGGACATCACATAATCCTACATTTCGTCTGCGCCAACTGCTGCTTTCCCCTGGCTAAATCAGCTGTTTGCCAGGGGCGTTAATTGTCCTGGTGGCTACAATTTGCTAGGGGTTGTATGTGATGAGACAACCTTTTTAATCTCAACCACACTGAAACATGAAAACCTTTCCCTTATTATTATTATCTACTACTTTATGCAGCCTTGTGGTTAAAAGGCACTTAAAAATAATGTTAATATCAAGCTCCTTCTCCCCCCACCAATATAAAAGCCAAGTAATTCATGCTCCCTGCTGCCATCAATCAACATGTGGGTTCAGCGCTTTGATAATAATTTATAATGAATATATTGTTACATGTACAATGACTAAAAGCGTTTCCGAAGACATTTGCTCCACTGCTTAAAATAGATGTTTTCTATTCTCTGCTTCTCCCTCATCTCTTAGTCAGGTTTTTGAAGTTAATAGATGATAGAAGACAGGGAAAAAAATGGCTATGATTTAAAAGCATGAGAAAGATTACAGAGGAGAAATGATCTTTGAAGTTGGAGAAAGAAGCAATCGTATTTTCTATGGGGTGATACTCGAATACTTTCCATTGTACCGCATTCAATTAGCACTGCCACAATAACAAAGGATTTATGTTTGCAAGCTGAGTGTGAATTATTAACCAGCAAACAAAAGAGCTGCATTGTATATTCACAGGTAGACTCAACTTGACATTGTTATAGTGCGCTAGGCTATTTCCATATGACAAGGACATCTAAAATACCTAAAAGTGGTGTGACGTGATCGCTGCCAGAAATTGTGGGGAAATTATATGCTTTGTAAACTGAGTCAGAAAACTTGATGCCGAAAGTGGGTTTGTGGCAATTATGAGTCTAGGAATATAACAGAACCTTATAGTCCCACAAGACTTCATTATAATAATTTATTTTCATTGTGCTTGAAATAATGAAGCTTACTTGATAGGACCTAGTTTATTATTTTTTTTAATACCGTTATTTGGAGAGGAATGCTCCTATGGCAAGGTGAAAACAATGGCACATACTATTTTCTGCAATTGAGAGAAGACCATGGGTCAACCTACCCACATCACTAAGTGTTGATGATAGAGGGAATAGTCTCTGCATAGAATGATATTGCCCTTTCTATAGAGGTTTTATTTATGTACTGAATGGCAATTTCATTAGGGACCCATATGACTGTATTTTTAGAGCAAAAGAGAACAAGAGAACTTTGTGGTTTCACATAAATACTAGACATTGACTAACCTTTCAAGGTTGTAGGTACTTCAAAAAGTAGAAAGTGACCGTCGGTGCGGCCTGACTGCTATAGGCTTGAAGCTTGAAGCGTGAGCTTCGGCCTTCACTAAACCTAAAAAAAGCGCTCACAGTGTTAATGTCAGGTGAGAAAGCTGTGGTACAGACCTGGGAACTATCATGCCTTGTGGGAAAGAATTAGCTCTACAGTCATAGTTCTTCTCAAGAGGATCTACTATGAAGTCATCCTCAGTGAGACAGTGGCCATATTCCCTGCCCATATACCTGGCATCATTCTTTGAAAAATGCTCAGACGCTTCTAGCGATGAGATGTGACAAACCCAGTGTATGCTGTTATTGGTCATGCAGAAAATGCTGAACTCCCTGATAACCTTCTTATCTGGATTTTAAGTCTATGTTGGCCAAGCTATATCAGAAGATATCAGAACTGGGAGTCAAGTTGTCTTGTAGAGAGACAAAAATATGCTGGTTTGCACAGTGACCTAATGGATGCCCACATTACTCTAGAAGATGAGGTGACGCAGCTTAAGCATAAAACCTCTGACCTTGAGGATGGATGCGGATGAAATAATGTTCATCTGCATGGAATCCAGGAACTTGGAGCCTACTTCCAAAAACTGCTAAAAACAATCTTACCTGATGCTAAGTACTTAAACTTGTCAGTGGATCGTATACGCAATGTGCCTAAGCCCAAACACTTGGGTCCCGATATACCTCGTGACACTTTGGCTCGGATCCATTTTTATGCTTTCAAGGAGTGAATGATAGTACTCTGTGGAAGTCATATAAGGTGGACATTCGAGGCACTGTCATTAAACTAGGAAGTGATGAGAAGTTGAAATATTGAAGTTATTAGCTACCCTGAGGGAATTAGAGATCCCCTTTGGGGTTTTTAGCGAACCAGCTTTTCAATGTTCACACTCAAATGAGATTCACCCTGCTGACTACTTATGAACGTAATATGAAGAAATGCAGAGCTAAATATTATTCTATGGGAGATAGAGCTGGTGCATTCCTCGCTCGCCAGATTCATTATTTGACATTGCTAACTTCTTTGCCTTATACTATTCTAGTTTATTAACCTAAAAAGAGACCCTGAGACCTATCAATCCTCTCGGGAAGAAATTGACACCTTCCTCAAGGCATTGTCTCTGCCAGAGCTTACTGAGCAACAGCTCCACTGGCTTTCTCCACTTTACACTATTTGCGATTCAAAAAGTCATTCGCTCCAATGCGTTACACAAAGCCCAGGACCGGATAGTCTGACCAATGATTGCTATAAATGCTCCTAAATAATTGGTGCTCCTGGTCATCATGCTCACTGTCAACTCTGTTCCTTGCCTGATAATGCCTTGGTCATGTCTCTCTTCGGTCCCTCTCTCTTCCTCTTGGTTGACTGGGGTTCTGCATGATGCCTCATGGCTGTAGCGTCCTCTACATTACCCATGTATAGTATGATGTGCCCATTTTTCACTGTGATACTGTGTCATAGAGAAAAACGAAAAAATATCCAGCAGTTAATCCTGTTCGTTAAAACTTAACCTTTAATATAACTTTCCCAGGAACATTGTACAATTAACAAATAGCTGAGAGACTCATGATGGAAAAAAGAAAAGCGTCTGGCTGACGCGTTTCAGAGTTTTTAGCGCTCCTTATTCATACTGTGTCATATCCTGACCTTGTTGTCACCTCTACTTTATATTACCTTGCGGACTGTCAGTTGTTGTGTTCAATGACTATTCATGTTATTTTTGAAACCCAATAAAAATTTTATTTACAAAAACAAAGTAGAGTGATACTGTGTATGGTGGCAGTGTTTACCCTTTATGGAGGTATTATTTGGGTGCTGCACAAGAACATCATTTAGACACCACAGTATTATTTGATCATTTTAGGAAAATTAAAATTATAGCACTTGCATCATTTTTTCTTTATTTTTGCACCTTTGGTAGAAGATTTTGGCAGAAGGGGTTGGCCATTTCCCTCACTGTTGCATATTATTCCAGAAATGAAAAGAGGGAGTTGGTACTGCATTGGGTGTTCCTGTTTTCTTTATTTGGATACTGTATGACAATATTATTTGGGCACCATATGGAATTATTTAAAGCACTTCAGGGCAATATTTTTGAACTGGAAACATGCATAGTAAAGTAGTAATGTGTAATTTATGGCACTATTATTTTAACACTACATGGTACTTGACAATTAATTATTTGCTTATGGCATTAATATTTACTGCATAGTGTTATTGTGTCGCCATTTTATGGCACTATTATTTATATATAATAGTACTGTAATCAAAGACTGCAGCACATTAGCTTGATTGAGGCTTTTTTAGACTCAGTGTATAGGGAAACATGACCTGTAAGTACGACTGAGGATGACACTAGAATTATTATTGGCCAATATAAGTATTTCACCACAGTACACTCACTGTTTTGTTTTTTTTTTAAAAAACAAACAAAAAAAAAATGCATCCAGATTTTTGCTAAACTTGTCACGCAATTATTATATGCAGATATGTAAGGGCTCATTCACATCTGCGCCCAGGCCTCCGTTATGCAGGTTTCCGTTTCCTTGCCGAAACAGGGCAGGAGACAGAAACCTGCCGGCATCTTTCAAACCCATTCATTTGAATGGGTTTGAAAAGTGTCTGGCTGTGAGCGCCGGTGAGTGTTTTATGCTCTCCGCAGCGAAACCGATTTTTATAAACGGAACACAGAGTCGAACATGCAGGACTCTGTGTCTGGTTTAAAAAAAAAAAACGGTTTCACCGTGGAGAGCATAAAACGCTCACTGGCGCTCACGGCCGGACTCGGCATGACAGGTTTCCGTCTTCTGCATGCAGAAGACGGAAAGTTGAGAACAGAGACCCGAACGCTAGTGTGAACCAAGCGCAACTGTTTACAGGTGTGCTCTGATTAGACACTGGATTTTGCCAAAAGGCAGCATTAAAGTGGTTCCCCCACTTCATTATAAAAATGCTCTTAGAAGCTACTTTTGGGCAGTGTACCTCTTCTGGAGAGATCATTGACTGCTAGACAGGCCCGTACATGCACTTGAAGACAATTTATGCAGTTGACAAACTTTAAGAGGAGGTGCATCACTGGTCTAAGAGAAGAGGGATGGCCATTCCAACAAATTGCTCACCATTTAGGTGGTTTCTGCCTAGCTATAAAAAGCTGATGAAAGCAATGGTATTATGAGATCACACACATATAGCAACTGGGCTTCAGACTGCCCAAATAGACCACCAGCAGAAACAGTTCCCAGTTTTGTTGTCCACCATCCAGACATAGGTGGCACCTTCATTAAACACCCCTGACTTTGCCTGGACCATTTCCAGGTGCTTAGCAGAACAAAAAATGATGTAACACAGCTCATTATGTGTCCTGCCATTGACCCACTGTACCCACCTCACCTCAAAACTTTTCCCATAAATGTGCAAATTTATTTATTTTTTTGATAATATGACCATGAAAAAATAGATTTCCCCGACTTCTCATTTGTCCAAAAGCCTTCATTTCCTACATAGAAAATGTATTTTTCTGATTAATAAAATCTGACTTGTATTAGAACCTTAGAACTGTATGCAGCTCAATATAAGAATATGATAAGAAATAATTCATCCACAATTAACAATTGCGACATCATTAAAAGTCAGGAGAAAGTCCTTCAAGAGGACACAGTGAGGTCTTCATGGACCTAATGAGCTCAAATTAAATTAGTCAAAATTTGTTTTAAAACTTCTTCAGCGCTTCTAATTAGAAGTTGGAAGTGATTAAAGTCCAATTCTGAGCGAGATATATTCTCTGCTATTACATTTTTCTTTCAATATTAAATATATTTTTAGAAAAAAATTATGAATGTTACTACATGGATGAAAAAAATAGATGAACAATTAAAAATGATGATCTAATATAGAAAGTGAGAACCATTTGGATGGATTTAAGAGGTGTGGTAATGATAATAACAGTATTGGGAGGGCATATATCTGAAAAACTGCTGTTTTACCGTCTTCTACATTTCCATCATGGAGTCTCCTGATTGTAATAAGGCGACTAGCTTACTCGCCCAGTATAAACTGGAAACTCATATACATGGGACTACTAGATCAGTGACGTATTTATACCAAATGAAGGCAAATGATTAAATGGTTCTTGCCCTATGATGTACTATTGCGTCAGAGACGCAAACCCATTCCCATAAACTGATTTAATAGTACATTATGGAGATGGCATTGGGTCAGGAGCGGAGCTGGTGTGATCGGGAAGGGACGTCTGCTGGCATCCTCCTATAGCAGATGCAAATGATGAAAACACAATCCACGTCAGTTTAACTCCTCAGATGCCACTATAAATTATAGTGGCGTCTAAGGAGTCTTGGTGTTTGTTCCCCAATCAGCACCCCATGTTCATATTGCAGGGGTGCTGATGAATTGCTATAGTGACATGGGGTCCAATGAACTACCCTCCCCTTATTAAAGCTATAAGGTAATGGCATTGAGGTTACTGCTTTTGCTGTGATAGGTTGCAGAGAACACACATTCCTGTTGGGACATCATCACTGGAGGCCAGGATACAGAAGTCAATGGGGTGTGGCAGGGTACTGGTAAACTAAGTATTACTCATTATTTTAAAACATTATAAGTGTGTTTTTCTCAATTTACATGTCTGGACAACCTCTATAAAGGTGCATACCTCTTAGGACTTGATCCAAGGGTCCATATAGGAGCAAAGTAATGGATATGGCATAGTACTCCAACAAAAGATCCTTTATTAACCTATGCAATGTTCTAGCTTCAAACAGATGCAAGAGAAATCTCTTTGGAGCTGATACATTGCACAGGTTAATAAAGGATCTTCACTTGGAGTGCTGCCTGGATTTTCATTATTTTGTAGCTACCTCTACACATACAACTAATTTGGAGCCCATGATAGGTACTGATGTTCTTACTGGGATTGTTGCGACACCATACTAGTTATCTTCAGCCACCACAAGGAGAAAGTCATTGCATACAAATTTACACAGATCCCATTGAGTTTAACCCCTTTCTGACATCCATTGCACATATACGGTGGTATGTACATGCGTGGATGCCTGTTCAATAAACATTACGCCTGCTCAGAAGCTAAGTAGGCATCATAGTCGACAAGTCTTTGTTTTATGATTAAGAACAATGACTATGGCAACTGAGAAATTATTTTGAGGGAGGGGACATGATCAAATTCTTTGGAGGGGGGGGGGGGAGGGTGGCAAAAAATAAAATGAGGCCAAGGTCCCACACAGCAAAAAAACACTGTGGAAAAGACCATGGCAAAAATGTAGAATTGACATGCTTATTTTTGAACTTGCAGCATTTTGTTACGTTCGCGTCTGAGTCCAGACCCAGATTCTGGATTCCTCCTAGAGCCAAAGAATCCTAAGGTGTAAACCACGAAAACCGGCAACATGTGGGGCCATCTCTCTTCCTTAAAAAGGCCCCAGAATCCTCCCATAGGATGATGGCAATATTAAACACCTGAGGTTCGATTCCTGGAACCTCAAGTATGCTAAGAGGACTGACCCCAATACCAAACCAGATGGTCCAGTGGCAAAGCAACCACCAGCAGAAAATAGGAGCCCGGATCAAATCCCCAACCGAAACAAAATACACAAACAACCAGGTCAAGACACATTTCTACTGCAGATTTGCTTCTGCAATTATCCAGAATCCCATCCATTTTGCAGGTAACGTAAAATGTGAGGTTTTACATTGTGGGGCCCTGGCCTTAAAAAAAAGTTTTAAAATGTAAATATACATTGGAATTAAAAATGTAAATCACCCCTTACCTCATTTTACAAAAAATATTAAACTCTAAGCTCACCGTCACATAACTGTGCATCCTGGGCAGAGTTTCATTAATGCACCAGGACGTACAGTTACGTTGCAGCTTCCGAGGCTTTTTTTTGCAGGAAAAACGGCTGGGTATTGGGAGCTCAGCTGTTCCCAGAAGCTGAGACTTCTATGAGACCAACTAGTGGCCACTACAAGTCTCTGGTGAACGCTGTGATTAGTGGGTCTGTACAGAAAAAAAGCTAAACGCTTTTGCCATGATTCTTTCCTGTAGAATTTTTGATTGCAGCTCGCTACATGGGGCCTCAGTCTAAAGTGGATATTCCACAAAATGAAAATTGGAGGACCTTTCACCCATTGCACATTGCTAACCGCACCCAGGCTGAATGTGGGTGTGCCTGGTGGAGCGCTCTCCCGTTGAAAAGAATGAATAGGAGCGCCATCCACCACCAGGCATGTTCACATTCAGCCTGCCTATGGCCAGGGTATAAGTACATTGGGAGAAAGGTCCTCTTTTTTTGCTGTGTAGGATATCCCCTTTAATATTAGATGTATAAGTCCATTTACAGATAGCTTCCTTTAGTGGATGACTGGGTGCAACCAGAATTATTTTATTTTTTTTAAGCCCAAAAAGACTGGAATAGATAAGTTGCTTTACAGTACTTGCAAAGTAGATGGGATTCGCTACAACACATTGCAGAAAAATATGCTCAACGGAAATGCTGTGATTTCCAAAAACCTTGCATTTTTGAAAATCGCAATATGTAAATTAGAACTATAGAAACACCGGCAGTTTCCCTGTAGGTATAACTGAAGCAGAAAGTCAGCAGAGGAAAATCGCAGCATGTCAATTATACCGTGCGTTTTCCGTATAGGTATAATAAGGGCAGAAAGTCTGCAGAGGAAACCCACATAGCAGAAAAGCAGCTTTTTTTTGTTTTAGATTTTACTGAATTTCCTTGAGCCAGAGCCAGGAGTGGATTGAGCAGAAGCTATATATTTCCCATTCCTTTTATAGCCATTCTTGACTTTGGCTCAAAAAACCATAGCAAAATTTGCAACAAAAAAAATCAGCATTTTTGCAACGTGGCACCTCAGCCTTAAAAGAGATTCAATGATTACTTTTGGCTGTGACAGATATTATTTCTATCTGCCTGTTTTAGTATTTCACCCTTATACCAGTATGCAACACTAAACAAAAATCCGCAAATTAAAATGAGATTGCTGTTAAACAAAAGAATATGAGATAAGATGTAACTTCTGTACCACATAGTGATAATTTGCAGTTCATTAGTGAATAATTCATATGAGCAATGAGAAGTGGTATCAAGTTGATTTTAATGATCTGACCTTACCAAATGCATTCACGGGGGGCATTTATTTTAATAAAAGTAAAAAGGAAAGTTTTCTCATTAGTACTAATGTGTAATTCCCCCTGCTTTTACTCTGCGATATCTTCTTAATGCGTTTCAGCCCTTAGTTATATCACTCTCCTGTATTATTTTTCCTATTTCCAATGGGTCCATTTACCTTTTATACCGTTAAAATCCATGACTGAAATCATTTTTCATTGTGCTTTACATTTTAATAGAGCAAGGGAATTAAATGGGGTTTCAGCATTACTAAAACAGATTTGTTTTCAGAAACAGTTCATGAGCTTCATCTGGTATTGCAGGCTTATCGGTGTCCTAATCAGCAAGAGAGGCGCTGTGGCAGATGCGGTGCTTCCTTGTCTGGTCTTTATGTCAGGTCTCCTGGAGTCTTCCCCCTATTGTAGGGGATGCTCCGCCATCTCTGCAGGACCCCAGGCTGTTACTACCTTACAGGTGCTTAAATTCCACCTCTTAATTTTCGCAATGTAATCAATGCCAAAATTTATACTGCGCAGAATTTTTCATGGTTTGAAGTGCTGTGCTAAAAACCTATATTTTTCTGGTGCGATTTAAGCATACATACATACAGTGCAGAAACCACTGTAGTTTAGCCCCAATGAATGGGATCAGTGCAGGTCTCTGGCAATCCAAAATAGAGATCTCCAGCAGAAATCAGAAGGTTAATATCACAGAGCTTTCTTCAAATCATCCATATAGTATAAAAAGAAGACAATGGGCACGCTGGTCCAAACGATTATGTTTATCATACAACACGTTTTGGGAATACATTTATACGATTATGTTTATTTATCACACAACGCGTTTCGGGAATACAGATCCCTTTCTCAAGTATGTTGGCACATTTGAGAAAGGGACCTGTATTTCTGAAATGCGTTGTGTGATAAATAAACATAATTGTTCGGACCAGTGTGCCCATTGCCTCCTTTTTTCTACTATATGGCTGTTCCTGACACCGAACCATGGTTTGAAGCGTTCCTGAAGCTGGCCGCTGACAACTAGGGTCCATCATTGCACATATTTTATGCTGCTACATGCCTATATAGTGGTTGTGAACTAATTTTCATAATCTCACAAGGTGAGCATTTTACCTTTGTTTTTTGCATCATTCACCGTTCCACCCACGGTATTATGCTATTAGCGCTTGGCGCTGTTTTGTGCTTTTTTTTTTCTTCTCGGTACCCTTTCATCAAATCGGTGATTGAGTCTTTGCAGTCTTGAGTCTTAGCCTAAAACCAGGAATGCCTTTATCATACTCCAAACTCAAGCCTGGTAATAAGTATAACACAGTTTATACCTACATGGTGGTCTCTCTCTAAGGAGTGACAATATTCCCATAATCTGGTCTAGAAGTCTCTCACCTCTGCCAAGTCAGTTCTCCCTAGACTGTGCTGATGAGATGCAATCAGATTGAAATGGCGCCGTCCACAGTTGGGATGATACTGACTTGGCAAAACCCCGCATCATTGCAATAAAGGCTTGTTGGGAAATCGGGCATGATGTTCAGGGAGCATCTTATAGAGGGCAGCATACAGAGGCAGTGTTTCCCTATTTACATCCTGGGAAACATATTTGCATATTCTTCCCATAATCCCCCACAGTGGAGGGAAAAGGGCTTTGTAAGACTCCACACACCTACATAGTGGTCTCTCCCTATGGAGTGACAATATCCCCATAATACAGTGTATACAGAAAGTTGCCTGTAGTTCTTCTTTTTTTTTTAAAAAAAGCCTGGATGTAAATCAGCATTGTGATGGAGTTACAACCATCATACTTTTTCGCTTTTACTGCTCCGTCTTGTTATGGAAACTTTTACACAAAACTGAGATAAACCATCTCTTTGGATAAAGCCGATGAAAGTTTATTTAGAAGTGAGGTTACAGCAAAAAGAATATTATAAAAGAGTATTATAGAAAGAGGTAATAAAGAAAAAAAAGAGACATAACTATGGAGATCTCTGATAGGGCAGAGACGTCTGGCAAATGTCCCAAAACAGGGGTTCTTAAGCCAACCGTATGGCAACCAGTTGTCAGAGCATCCTTTTACAAATAATGTTACTCTCATAGGAGAATTAATATTTATTTAATTCTAATTATACACTACTCTATACTGGCATGAGACTGAAACTCTAATAGACTCCTGGAGACAAAAGTCTCCTCAGACTCAACCCAGTGTCCTGTGAAAGGCCAGGGCTGTACCAAGTGTAGGGGGTAAGCAATGGGGAAACCAGCTGGAAAAATATACAAGGGAGAACTGCAAAACAATGACATAGAAGATATAGACAGGGATGTACAAACATGGCCTAGAGGCAAAAAGACAAACACAATATAAGCAGGAGCCTTCTGGGATGCTGCACTTTTACATAGGGAGATGTAATTCAGTCCCTTGTTAGTTTAATCAAATTGGCAAATAAGGGTTCTTTGTCTTCCATAGACTGTTTATGCCAGGATTCCACTTACATCAGGTCAGTTTTAGCACTGAAAAATTGTTATTTTCATCCCCTCTTTTAGGACTGCTACAACCTGGGAGATGAATGGGGGTTACATAAACTTCATATGGGATATTTGTGCCAGGGATGAGGGTGCATTCAGGTATACAGCATTAGAGACTTTTGTTTTGCACTCATATTTTTTCTAGTATTATCTGAAAAACCTTGAACAAATAACCATCATGCCTATTCTATGCTGTTTTTTTTTATTGGATTACATAACCACGATTATCATAAAAATCTAATTACTTCTATTATCTAAGATACACTTTAATTTCCTGTTGTCTTCTTTTTAATTGTCAGTTGCTTACATGTGCATTCATGTTCACTCTCTTTGCTTTTTTTTTTTTTTTTTTTTTTTAGGTGTGAAAACATGAGGGAAGTGATGATTTCAAGAAACAAAACTTTGCTGAATTGTTTTTTTTCTTATGTTCAGTTATGAATTTCTTTTTCTTTAGATACACTTGGTTCTATAAAATCTTTGTGCAGTGATTTATCATAACCTTATTGAAATACGGCACTAGGTTCAAAATAATGCCAAGGTCTCTGTTCACACTGCTGTCAGAGCCTTTGTCAAAAGTTATATAATATTTGAGAATGTAAACCTGTTGTTGTTGTCAAATGTTGGACAACTCAACAGCACCTTGATGGATTCTAATAAAAGTCACTGGTCTCCATTTGGAGCCATAGGGATTCATAGTTTGATTGATTCAGCACTACATGAAATTTCTGTAGTCAACAGAAGCAATTAAGATGTGAACACAGCTTGGTACTGATATCCTTGATGACTCTCAGGTTAGGATCATCCTTAACGTTTATATAAATCCCATTGACTTTGATGAAGAGTGGATTATATGTCTAGTTATTTCATGGTTGGAATTTGTGCTGGGACCATCACTGATGTGACTCATTAGAGGTATCTTAAAATTTCAGGAGGTGGCTATTATGGTAGATCAATAAAAGCTGACGGACAACTAGAAAATAGATTTTGAAGGAGTGTTTGTTAGGTGAAGACAATGAGCAAATACAGGTAGTCCTCGACTTACAACGTTGATCCATTCTTATGCAGCGTCGTAAACCGAGTTTCGACGTAAGTCAGAAAATACCATACGACGCCACGTAGGAACGGATCAACGCGATTTAGAGTGCAGTGGCTGGGAACCGAGGAAGACTGTACCATATACAGTACAGTACAGTCTTCCTCTGTTCCGAGCCGCTGCACACTAAATCAAGTACTGTACAGGGAGAGCTGGTAGCTTGCGTTTATGCGGGAGCTTACTTTTTCTCATAGGAATGCATTGACCAGCATTGATTGGCCAGTGTACAGCATTCGGCCAATCAACGCTGGCCAGGAAGCAGAGTCTAAGATCGGACCACCATGGAGACTGCTGTGGTCCAATCTTAGACTCCGCCTCCTCACAGACGAGCCTTTGGCAGAACCAGAATTGATTGGCCGAATGCTGTACACTGGTCAATCAACGCTGGTCAATTCATTCCTATGAGAAAAAGTAAGCTCCCTTGTAACAGCAAGCTGCCAGCTCTCTTCTGATGAGCAAGGACGATCCTGCTGCAGAACCAGCGTTGATTTGCCGCAGGCTCGTCCTAGTTAGTCGGGAGTGCTGGCAGCTTTCTGTTACGAGGGAGCTTTACTTTTTTGCTCATCTCTAGTCGTAACCACGAAACGTCGTAACCCAAGACCGTCGTAACCTGAGGACTACCTATAATTTCAGTGTTGAATGGAGCTTATCTTACTCCACCACTGTTACTAAAAAGAGTTCTCCAGAGGTCACATTTTGGCTTAAAAAATTGGGTGTATGAAGAATTGGTGACTCTCTACAGATATGAAAGGGACTGTCAGAAAATGATAAATGTGAGCATTTGCATGGGCAAAAGTTTAGATTGGGGTGCAGTGTGTAAACTCTCCTGGCACCCATCAGCTGCTACATGTCCATTCATTTCAGCAGAACCACTCACTAGCTCTAGCGGTCTGGTTCGTTGATATGATTTTATAAGATTGGGACACAAACCATTAGGTATGTGCTTACCCCCTCTTCTTATTTATACACAGATTATGTCTGTAAATGGAGACAGTGTTCTAACATGGCGGCTTAAATATAGCCCTCAGCCCAAAGTATGGTAACGTATCTTTTAATGGCAGGTTTAGGGTGCGTTCACACGATGTAAAGTGGAGCGTGATCTGGAATGTCTATGCGTGTCAGCAGTTTGCGTGCTCAAAAAGATCCCATTGATTTCAATGGGAGTTACGAGCGTATACGCCGCATTATTTTGCGGCCGTAATTTTGCAGCCGCAAAATTACGGGCGCGAAATAACACGGCATATACGCTCGTAACTCCCATTGCAATCAATTGGATCTTTTTGAGCGCGCAAACTGCTGACACGCGTAGACGTGCCAGATCACGCTCCACTTTACATCGTGTGAACGCACGCTTAGATGCAGCTGCTCAGCTCTTGTATGATAATATAGCTCTACAATTGTGGGCTTACATATATTGGCTCAGCGATCTATTATACAGTGATATACCTTTATAATGCAGCCTTGTACACAGTGAGAAGTGATTCCAGTGCACTAACATCTAGTGATGTCTTCTGGGATTGTAGAGGTAGTATTATGATACATCTGGTGATGTCTTCTATGATTATAGTGGTATTTTGCTACATCTGGCGATATCTTCTACAATTGTAGTGGTGGTATTCTTCTACACCTGGTGATGTCTCCTATTACTGTAGTGGGGATATTCCGGTACATCTGGTGATGTCTTCTGTGATTGTAGTGGTGGTATTCTTCTACACCTGGTGATGTCTCCTATTACTGTAGTGGGGATATTCCGGTACATCTGGTGATGTCTTCTGTGATGGTAGTGGTGGTATTCTTCTACACCTGATGATGTCTCCTATTACTGTAGTGGTGATATTCTGGTACATCTGGTGATGTCTTCTGTGATTGTAGTGGTGGTATTCTTCTACAACTGATGATGTCTCCTATTACTGTAGTGGTGACATTCTGGTACATCTGGTGATGTCTTCTGTGATTGTAGTGGTGGTATTCTTCTACACCTGGTGATGTCTCCTATTACTGTAGTGGGGATATTCCGGTACATCTGGTGATGTCTTCTGTGATGGTAGTGGTAGTATTCTGGTACACCAGGTGTTGTCTTCTATAATTGTAGTGGTGGTATTCTCATACTCTACTGTAGATTTCTTTGCAGCCTCCCATTATTTTTTTTATTGAATTACTGCTGCTTTTGTCATTAAGGGGAAAAAACTTGCTTGTATAGAAGCATGTTGCGCAGCCTATTGTAAATCACTGTACAGGGAATAGTAGAAAAGGTTTTATTACACTTAGACTGCCAAACATCAAAGGAACTCAAATAGTTGTGAGAGGGTGTGTGGGCCGCCTGGTTAATAGGCCCGGTCACAACAGTTATTTCACAGGTGTGGTCTGAATGTCATAATAAAATTTCAGCTCCTTCACATAGTTTGACCTACTGGAATGTTTCTGTCACTTTTTTATAATCATTGAAAACATTGAAATCATGAGATTTCATTAGGAAAGTTTGCTACAGACTACTAAAAAAATCCCACTTTATGTAAAGTGGTCACTTGGAGTCACATAAAGTAGAGCATGGAAAACTATAATACAAAGACTCCTTTGGCAGTCTCTTCTTTGTGATGGTTACCGAAGGATACCAAAATAGTCACATTATCGTATTCAGGCAATTGGACAGCTGGATACACTTTGCTTTTCAAATTATAACCAAGTCATAACCAAAAATAACAATACAGAATACTTTCAAGGTAGTGGAGTCATAAATGAATAAGTGTCAGTATCAGAAGCTTTATAACGTAATTAAAATAAAGATTAAGATTGAATTGGGACCTGTATATTATCATACTTCTGCAGCCTCTCCTGGAGATGTCACCTGATCATTGGGAAGGAAGTTAAAGGGAAGGGGTGCTACCAAGCTTGCTTTTAAAAAAGGGTTGTCAATTTGGAAAAACACCTAGAAAGTAAAGCTGAAAATTTGGTGTTTATATTTGGTTTTCCCTTCAACCCATCACGGTTTTGCAACTGGCAAATATGCATACTTGACCACTGCTGCTTTCATAGACCTTATTACCATGACAATACAGCTATCCACCATGATGGATCAGTGCCGTCTGTGGATCTTAATCGCTTTAAGATTTAGCGTCTATCTAGTTTTTATGATTTTGATACCTTTTTAAGGACTTTCTGCATTCCCCTAAATTCCTGGTTGATTTTAAGTCACTGGATTCTGAAATCTCTGGCGAGGGGGAAAGGGGGTGTTCTAAAAGTGTACCTTCATTTATAAAACAACTTTTTATAAATTAAAAGTATAGACATTTATAAGTAACATTGTACTATACGTTTCCTTCTCCACTTCTTAAGCTGGTTTTCTGCTCCTTAAGTCCTTTTAACTCAGTTTCTTTACATAAGTTTCGGTTTCCGT
The DNA here is from genome assembly GCF_031893055.1 of Leptodactylus fuscus. NCBI lineage: Eukaryota > Metazoa > Chordata > Amphibia > Anura > Leptodactylidae > Leptodactylus > Leptodactylus fuscus. The sequence continues at coordinate 98,304,767 of NC_134271.1, forward strand.
ATTCACCTTGCACATAGAACTCTATGGAGGTGGGAGGCTGAGGAGGTTGTTAATTCATTTATTGCCTCATTCTGTGCACTGGTAGACTTATTCTTTATACATAGCAGTGTCACAGCTGCAGTTATCTGTATGTCTTTTCCAGCAGCCTCTCCCTCTTGTCTTCCCAGACTATTATGTAAAAAGTAACTCAGCTTAATAAATAGAGAAGTAAACATATATTTTTAAGTAAGATAGATTACATCTTTTTTACATTCACATTTACTATTCATTTATGAAAACATGTTTTATATTTGGAGGTATGCTTCAAGCATCCTTATAAGTGTTGCATCAATGCAGGATGAAAGTGTACATCCAACCAATATAGAAGAACATCTCAGAATGAGCTTCTGATAATCTGAAGAGTCCATTATGATATTATTGAAGAGTTGTCCCATGTGCAGCATTCATTCTCTAAATGATGTCTTACAACTCCTGTATACTTCATTAAGACCTTGCATGTGGCCATATATTCTTGCAGGAGCACTTTAGAAAAGTCTGAATGTTGCATGGTGATAATAATCTTTCAGACTCCATAATGAACTATTTAGCCTCAGTTTAATAAGATCTAGTTGGTGGGTGACAATAACTTCTTATCACCAGCATTTTGTGAAGGGTGGGAGACACCACTGGTTCATATATTCTTTGCTACCAAGGGAAAGGAGATGTTGACGGGGTCCCAGTGCTGACTTTTTATTTATGTTCTTGATGGTGAAATTTCTCTCTACTAGAGATATAGTTTTCTTCTGCTGCTGATTCACAAGAAAGAAAGAACAATATTTTCCCTATTTCCAGCATTTTGTCACAGAAGCGCAGGCCTGTTAAAGAGAATGCCATATTTTGAGTTATTAGGCCAGACAAGCACAAATTTCTGACAGTCTTAAGTTTGATATAATGCATATTGGAAGAAGAGGGAGAAAATGAATCTTATCTTGCAGGTGCCTGAGTGCCCTTGTTTTTACTTATTTATGGCTGCGATGTGAAGGTACGTATTGTCTATCTGACTGCTATGCTTAGACATAGTGCCAGCCTCCCCCTGCATGGCTCACTGGACCTAAAAGTTCTAGTCTGTCTTCTGCACACTTATTTTGTCTTTTAAAGGAGTTGTTTCATAATGGTTGCTACTTGTGGACCTCTTATATCTACAACCATGACCCCAAGCTGTTTCCTATGTCAGTCTTAGGGTGGGTTCACACCTGCACCCAGTCTCCACTTTGTAGGTTTCCGTCTTCTGCCTGAGAAACTGGACAGGAGACGGAAACCCGGCAGTCAGTGTCCGCTTGTGAGCGTCTTCTGGTCTCCGCGGCGAAACATATATTTTTTTTAACTAGAGACACAAAGTTCTGCATGTCCAACTTTGTGTCCATTTTTTAATAAAATGGTTTCGTTGCGGAGAGCAGGAGACGCTCACCGGCGGACACTTCAAATCCATTCATGCCTGCCGGTTTCCGTCTCCTGCCCAGTTTCTCGGGCAGGAAACGGAAACCTGCATAGCGGCGATCAAGCACTGGTGTGAACCCGCTCTCAAAGTAGAAAATTACTGTGAAAACACATACACATTAGGTATCCCTGTGTCTGAAAGTGTGCAGTCTACTGAATATAGGGTATCTGCAGTGCTCCTATTCTGTTGGGAAGGGGTTAATAGGAGCACTGCAGAAACGCTATATTCAGCCAGGCTGATTTCCAAGTGGGGGGAAAACCCCCCAGTCCTCAAGCTAAGGGAAGGGGCAGACAGACAACCAAAACACCCCTTCCCCTTAAAAAAACCCCCCGGTTTCGCCATGGAGAGGCAGAAGACGCTCACGGGAGCTCACGGCCGGACACTTTGCAAACCCATTCAAATGAATGGGTTTGAAAATTGACTGCCGGTTTCTGTTTCCTGTCCAGTTTCTCGTGCGGAAATGGAAACCTGCAAAGCGGAGACCGGGCACAGGTATGAACCCGGCCTTAATCTCTCCTGGAGCAATAGACACTGGAATGATATACTCTGGCCTCTTATTAACTGTGGCACATCTTGGGTGAAAATCTACAGACAATTTACAGTCAGGGGCTAGTGTACCTTTTAACTATAACTCTCACCAGTTTTGTGGTGTGAGCTATAGTAAATCAGACAGGCCTTGATTTTCCCCCAGTCCGCTCAGTGTCTTAAAAAGTGACAAACAGATCCAAAACCAACAAAGGGGTGATTCTTTGGTGCTGATAGCTACATTGGTGACAAAGATGCTTCACTTCTATGTTCACATTTTTGGCATTTTTTTTCCATTTGAAGGCAAATGAAAAACTGTGAAATTCAGTAGTTAATAAATGTCCTAATATTATGCTAAAGAACAAAGGCCAAAAAACAGAACATCTTGGGTGAAGACACCAATATTAGAAATGTGGCTGTGGCTGTTTGGCTATGTCAGGTAGACATAAGAAGGACATAACTCTCCATTTTCCAAAGAGCAAATTTATGAATAATTCATTAAACATTCTTGGTTCCAAATCATAGTAAAAAAAAAAAGTTCTGTAAAAAAAAAAAACAACTCCCGGTAAGACCTGACAAAAGATCAGAAATTAAAGGCCAATGATATGGCCTACTCTCACATAATTAGAAAATGCACAATAGGCACAAGGGGCATATCAAAATACAGACAGAGCATAGAAATCAAAGCAGAACCTAGATGATAATTCTGCTGCTAAACTACAGCCCCAAATTAAACTCAAGATAATTCTCCAAAAATAAGGCCTCATATTAGAACCAAAAATTAATTTAGATGAAGCTGCCAGTGTCAGGGGTTTCTGTGCAATAGCCCCTTATGGGTGGTTCAGACTAAAGATAGGCAAACTGATTATTAGATGAGTATCAAACTAGATTCACCCTCAATATTTGGGGTTTCTGAATCCAAAACTTTGGAGTTTTTCACCCGCCAACTGGAATTGCAAATATTATAATGTAGGGTCTGAAGAGTATAATAAGTGGAGGGCCAGGGTTGGTGTAAAAAAAAATAACAGTTATTCTCTGTGGCTCTCTCCAGATCCTATTCTGGGTGACGTCATGTGCCTGAGGTAACAAGGGAGCGTTCTGAGCATCATGAGGTTGAGGTTGACCAAAAATGAAATGTATTTTCAGAGGTCCACTCATCTCTAGCAGAATTTGTCAGAAATTTTTTGAATCATTTGAATTAGATTTTGGAAGCTGATTTTGAAAAGCTGCTTCAAAAACAGCTCCAAAATCTGCCTCCCAGTCTTACAATTGGAATTTTAGGCAGAATGTGGCTGAAGAATGAGCAGGATGCTTAATTTTCCTGCTAGCTGATTTTTTTTTTTTTTTTAAATTGCCTTTGCCTCCCACTGAAATGTATGATAGGCACATTTCAGGCAGAATTAGGAGCTGATTTTGGGGCAGATCAACTCCAGATTCTTCTGTGTGAACCAGCTTGTAAAGTATAATGAGGTATTCAAGTGACAGCAAAGTGTAGGGGGTAACCTGCTGATTGTTGGGTGTCTCACCGCTGGGAACTCCATCGGTCTTGAACACTGGGATGATTTGCACCCCAGTTACAACCAGAACTCCTGGTCTTACAAAGTGCACTGATCCATTCATTTGAAATATCTGAATGCTTATTCCTGGTTCTTTCCATGTTTTCTTAAACTGAACCTTCCTATTGCTCCCAGACAGAGTTGTATCATGTATATTTCACTCTATCTAAGAGAGTCTTAGGAAATGAAGCAGAAGCATGATCCAAGAGTACTCATTTAATTTTTTGTAGTGTCTATATATCCTATCTCTGATGTTTTATGACATCATATTTGTGTAGGTGGCAATAGATGCACCCTGGGATGCAAAAAATATATTTACAGTGCCCCCCACCCCCACCACCATGGCTGAGGGTTTGACTGCTTCCTCTGTACTCCAAATAGTGCAAGTGCATCCCTGGTTTTTGCTCTGGGACACTGGAGCAGCCCAGTATGACTTCCTATTAGAGATGAGCGAACACTAAAATGTTCGAGGTTCGAAATTCGATTCGAACAGCCGCTCACTGTTCGAGTGTTCGAATGGGTTTCGAACCCCATTATAGTCTATGGGGAACATAAACTCGTTAAGGGGGAAACCCAAATTCGTGTCTGGAGGGTCACCAAGTCCACTATGACACCCCAGGAAATGATACCAACACCCTGGAATGACACTGGGACAGCAGGGGAAGCATGTCTGGGGGCATAAAAGTCACTTTATTTCATGGAAATCCCTGTCAGTTTGCGATTTTCGCAAGCTAACTTTTCCCCATAGAAATGCATTGGCCAGTGCTGATTGGCCAGAGTACGGAACTCGACCAATCAGCGCTGGCTCTGCTGGAGGAGGCGGAGTCTAAGATAGCTCCACACCAGTCTCCATTCAGGTCCGACCTTAGACTCCGCCTCCTCCGGCAGAGCCAGCGCTGATTGGCCGAAGGCTGGCCAATGCATTCCTATGCGAATGCAGACTTAGCAGTGCTGAGTCAGTTTTGCTCAACTACACATCTGATGCACACTCGGCACTGCTACATCAGATGTAGCAATCTGATGTAGCAGAGCCGAGGGTGCACTAGAACCCCTGTGCAAACTCAGTTCACGCTAATAGAATGCATTGGCCAGCGCTGATTGGCCAATGCATTCTATTAGCCCGATGAAGTAGAGCTGAATGTGTGTGCTAAGCACACACATTCAGCACTGCTTCATCAAGCCAATACAATGCATTAGCCAGTGCTGATTGGCCAGAGTACGGAATTCGGCCAATCAGCACTGGCTCTGCTGGAGGAGGCGGAGTCTAAGATCGCTCCACACCAGTCTCCATTCAGGTCCGACCTTAGACTCCGCCTCCTCCGGCAGAGCCAGCGCTGATTGGCCGAAGGCTGGCCAATGCATTCCTATGCGAATGCAGACTTAGCAGTGCTGAGTCAGTTTTGCTCAACTACACATCTGATGCACACTCGGCACTGCTACATCAGATGTAGCAATCTGATGTAGCAGAGCCGAGGGTGCACTAGAACCCCTGTGCAAACTCAGTTCACGCTAATAGAATGCATTGGCCAGCGCTGATTGGCCAATGCATTCTATTAGCCCGATGAAGTAGAGCTGAATGTGTGTGCTAAGCACACACATTCAGCACTGCTTCATCAAGCCAATACAATGCATTAGCCAGTGCTGATTGGCCAGAGTACGGAATTCGGCCAATCAGCGCTGGCCAATGCATTCTATTAGCCCGATGAAGTAGAGCTGAATGTGTGTGCTAAGCACACACATTCAGCACTGCTTCATCAAGCCAATACAATGCATTAGCCAGTGCTGATTGGCCAGAGTACGGAATTCGGCCAATCAGCGCTGGCTCTGCTGGAGGAGGCGGAGTCTAAGGTCGGACCTGAATGGAGACTGGTGTGGAGCGATCTTAGACTCCGCCTCCTCCAGCAGAGCCAGCGCTGATTGGCCGAATTCCGTACTCTGGCCAATCAGCACTGGCTAATGCATTGTATTGGCGTGATGAAGCAGTGCTGAATGTGTGTGCTTAGCACACACATTCAGCTCTACTTCATCGGGCTAATAGAATGCATTGGCCAGCGCTGATTGGCCGAATTCCGTACTCTGGCCAATCAGTGCTGGCCAATGCATTCTATTAGCTTGATGAAGCAGAGTGTGCACAAGGGTTCAAGCGCACCCTCGGCTCTGATGTAGCAGAGCCGAGGCTGCACAAGGGTTCAAGCGCACCCTCGGCTCTGATGTAGGAGAGCCGAGGGTGCACTTGAACCCTTGTGCAGCCTCGGCTCTGCTACATCAGAGCCGAGGGTGCGCTTGAACCCTTGTGCACACTCTGCTTCATCAAGCTAATAGAATGCATTGGCCAGCGCTGATTGGCCAATGTATTCTATTAGCCTGATGAAGTAGAGCTGAATGTGTGTGCTAAGCACACACATTCAGCTCTACTTCATCGGGCTAATAGAATGCATTGGCCAGCGCTGATTGGCCAGAGTACGGAACTCGACCAATCAGCGCTGGCTCTGCTGGAGGAGGCGGAGTCTAAGATCGCTCCACACCAGTCTCCATTCAGGTCCGACCTTAGACTCCGCCTCCTCCGGCAGAGCCAGCGCTGATTGGCCGAAGGCTGGCCAATGCATTCCTATGCGAATGCAGACTTAGCAGTGCTGAGTCAGTTTTGCTCAACTACACATCTGATGCACACTCGGCACTGCTACATCAGATGTAGCAATCTGATGTAGCAGAGCCGAGGGTGCACTAGAACCCCTGTGCAAACTCAGTTCACGCTAATAGAATGCATTGGCCAGCGCTGATTGGCCAATGCATTCTATTAGCCCGATGAAGTAGAGCTGAATGTGTGTGCTAAGCACACACATTCAGCACTGCTTCATCAAGCCAATACAATGCATTAGCCAGTGCTGATTGGCCAGAGTACGGAATTCGGCCAATCAGCGCTGGCCAATGCATTCTATTAGCCCGATGAAGTAGAGCTGAATGTGTGTGCTAAGCACACACATTCAGCACTGCTTCATCAAGCCAATACAATGCATTAGCCAGTGCTGATTGGCCAGAGTACGGAATTCGGCCAATCAGCGCTGGCCAATGCATCCCTATGGGAAAAAGTTTATCTCACAAAAATCACAATTACACACCCGATAGAGCCCCAAAAAGTTATTTTTAATAACATTCCCCCCTAAATAAAGGTTATCCCTAGCTATCCCTGCCTGTACAGCTATCCCTGTCTCATAGTCACAAAGTTCACATTCTCATATGACCCGGATTTGAAATCCACTATTCGTCTAAAATGGAGGTCACCTGATTTCGGCAGCCAATGACTTTTTCCAATTTTTTTCAATGCCCCCAGTGTCGTAGTTCCTGTCCCACCTCCCCTGCGCTGTTATTGGTGCAAAAAAGGCGCCAGGGAAGGTGGGAGGGGAATCGAATTTTGGCGCACTTTACCACGTGGTGTTCGATTCGATTCGAACATGGCGAACACCCTGATATCCGATCGAACATGTGTTCGATAGAACACTGTTCGCTCATCTCTACTTCCTATTGCTGTAGATAAAACATATATTCTCATATATTCTTCACTCCAGCTATTTATAGCAGTAGCCGAGTCTCTCACAGTTAACCACAAATGAAAGTTCCAATTATCTATCACTTTTGCTTAGTTTTCATTTTTCTTATTTTTGTGATTTATGCTTGTGTCACCGGTAACAGAGGCCTGTGCTGCATCGCAGGTATCCACCCCCTCCGGCTTCCCAGCCTGTCCAGTAATAGGCTTTACATCCTGCTGATCCCTCTAAAAATCATCTGGGACCTATGTGATCAATCAAATGAAGCCCGGGGATGAGATCACCACTGGTGGCTGGGGTAGCCGGGGCATCTCCACTGTGCTCAGTGCACAGTAAAATCCTGTAATATTATATGTTTTCTTCTTTTTTGCCAAGGGGTCTCCTATGACTTAAGATCTCCAGCTTTTACCAGTGAAGTGAACAGGGATGCAAGAGTTTAACTGTTTCCTCACCTTCTACACAATAATAAAAGTAGAATTTCCATATAAAACATCCTAGAAATGATTAAATTACAATCTTCCTATAAATATTATCCACATTATTACTCTAATAGAATTCCATATTCTATCTGTCTGTGATATCATGATTATGAATACAAGGAAAATGCTCTATACCAATCTTTCATCTGACATTTAAGAATTCAGAAATTCTGACTGTGTAAAGGAGCTGTCCAGAATTACAACAGCATAGCTACTTTCTTCCAAAAACAGTGCCACCTATGTTGTTGGTTGTATTGAAAGCAACCCAATTGAGTTCAGAGCTGAAGGGTAAGTTGTGATATCAGTAGTCGTAATAGTGGTCACTCTAGGAAGATAGAATACACTCATAGGTGGCACGCTCAGAAGTGTGACAGCCCTTATGAAGTGAATAATAATAGTATACCAATATAATAATAATAACAACAATATTCTGTACATATTTCAGTATGTATAGGAGGAAAAATATTGGAACAATGAGGTAGAGACAATGGTTTTAACATTGCTTTCCGTAGTTGATATGGTTGTATTCTAAGATTTGGTTTTAATTACTTTGTATGGCTAAATTACATTTTTGGCTGTTGCAATGGGTTAAAAAAGGCGCAATATCAGACACAAACCGCGGACAGCTGGAGCACTGTTTCAGGAGGTAACAACTTTTTAATGCTACATACCTCCTTTAACCATTTCATACACATTTATGTCATGGTAGGTGGGCTGTGATGTACAAGGATATGCATTTACCACACAGTCATCTGAGCCATCAACACTACTCTACAATGGTACAGATTGGAGCTTGCTCCAATCTTGATCATTTGAACCCTTAGGGTGCGTTCATACGATGTAACGTGCTGCGTGATATGGCATGTAGAGATGAGCGAACACTAAAATGTTCGAGGTTCGAAATTCGATTCGAACAGCCGCTCACTGTTCGAGTGTTCGAATGGGTTTCGAACCCCATTATAGTCTATGGGGAACATAAACTCGTTAAGGGGGAAACCCAAATTCGTGTCTGGAGGGTCACCAAGTCCACTATGACACCCCAGGAAATGATACCAACACCCTGGAATGACACTGGGACAGCAGGGGAAGCATGTCTGGGGGCATAAAAGTCACTTTATTTCATGGAAATCCCTGTCAGTTTGCGATTTTCGCAAGCTAACTTTTCCCCATAGAAATGCATTGGCCAGTGCTGATTGGCCAGAGTACGGAACTCGACCAATCAGCGCTGGCTCTGCTGGAGGAGGCGGAGTCTAAGATAGCTCCACACCAGTCTCCATTCAGGTCCGACCTTAGACTCCGCCTCCTCCGGCAGAGCCAGCGCTGATTGGCCGAAGGCTGGCCAATGCATTCCTATGCGAATGCAGACTTAGCAGTGCTGAGTCAGTTTTGCTCAACTACACATCTGATGCACACTCGGCACTGCTACATCAGATGTAGCAATCTGATGTAGCAGAGCCGAGGGTGCACTAGAACCCCTGTGCAAACTCAGTTCACGCTAATAGAATGCATTGGCCAGCGCTGATTGGCCAATGCATTCTATTAGCCCGATGAAGTAGAGCTGAATGTGTGTGCTAAGCACACACATTCAGCACTGCTTCATCAAGCCAATACAATGCATTAGCCAGTGCTGATTGGCCAGAGTACGGAATTCGGCCAATCAGCGCTGGCCAATGCATTCTATTAGCCCGATGAAGTAGAGCTGAATGTGTGTGCTAAGCACACACATTCAGCACTGCTTCATCAAGCCAATACAATGCATTAGCCAGTGCTGATTGGCCAGAGTACGGAATTCGGCCAATCAGCGCTGGCTCTGCCGGAGGAGGCGGAGTCTAAGGTCGGACCTGAATGGAGACTGGTGTGGAGCGATCTTAGACTCCGCCTCCTCCAGCAGAGCCAGCGCTGATTGGTCGAGTTCCGTACTCTGGCCAATCAGCGCTGGCCAATGCATTCTATTAGCCCGATGAAGTAGAGCTGAATGTGTGTGCTTAGCACACACATTCAGCTCTACTTCATCAGGCTAATAGAATACATTGGCCAATCAGCGCTGGCCAATGCATTCTATTAGCTTGATGAAGCAGAGTGTGCACAAGGGTTCAAGCGCACCCTCGGCTCTGATGTAGCAGAGCTGAGGGTGCACAAGGGTTCAAGTGCACCCTCGGCTCTCCTACATCAGAGCCGAGGGTGCGCTTGAACCCTTGTGCAGCCTCGGCTCTGCTACATCAGAGCCGAGGGTGCGCTTGAACCCTTGTGCACACTCTGCTTCATCAAGCTAATAGAATGCATTGGCCAGCACTGATTGGCCAGAGTACGGAATTCGGCCAATCAGCGCTGGCCAATGCATCCCTATGGGAAAAAGTTTATCTCACAAAAATCACAATTACACACCCGATAGAGCCCCAAAAAGTTATTTTTAATAACATTCCCCCCTAAATAAAGGTTATCCCTAGCTATCCCTGCCTGTACAGCTATCCCTGTCTCATAGTCACAAAGTTCACATTCTCATATGACCCGGATTTGAAATCCACTATTCGTCTAAAATGGAGGTCACCTGATTTCGGCAGCCAATGACTTTTTCCAATTTTTTTCAATGCCCCCAGTGTCGTAGTTCCTGTCCCACCTCCCCTGCGCTGTTATTGGTGCAAAAAAGGCGCCAGGGAAGGTGGGAGGGGAATCGAATTTTGGCGCACTTTACCACGTGGTGTTCGATTCGATTCGAACATGGCGAACACCCTGATATCCGATCGAACATGTGTTCGATAGAACACTGTTCGCTCATCTCTAATGGCATGTATACGGCGTGTGAGAGTTTGCGCGCCGTAAACTCTCCCATTGATTGCAAAATAACAGCGTATACGATCCTAACTCCCATTGAAATCAATGGGAGCTTTTACGGCGCACAAACTCTCATACGCCGTATACGTGCCAGATCACGCGGCACGTTACATCGTGTGAAGGCACCCTTAGATGTTGCGGTCAATTGTGATTGTGCATCTAAGCAGTTAGAAATAGGGCATAGGCTAGGTTGCATTGGCAGTCAGAGGCCTAACCATGTTCTTCAGGTTTTCCATGTGTTGAAGCCTATTAGGCCCTGCCAGAGGCAGGGTCTGTTAGGTTGCGTGTAAGTAGAATACTGACACGGAGATATAATATGCTGTAAGTATGAAGTGAATGGACTTGAACTTCAGTTCCATATACAACATGTGAACATGTATAGAGCTGAGTTCAGAAATAAATGATCCATTTTTTCTATACTATCTTTTTTGAAAACTATACGCAATGAAAAAAATGTTTTATTTGTAAAATAATACAGAATTCTACATTGAGTAGGGAATTATTGTTTAACTCTAGTGTTCCTTTAATAAAAAAATATTGTTTACATGTATGATCTTTGGTTGACTTTCCAGGTAAATGATTATTTCTGGGAATTCATTGTAACTCATACAAGCAGAACGGTGATTTACCTCAACTTTTATGTAATATCTTATAGGTCTCCTAACTGCAAACAGTGGAGTGAACAGAAGTTCAGGGTCATGGATACCTAAGGGGTTTGAACAGCGGTTCTGGAATAATGATGTGTGAAATCTACAAGAACAAGCATTTTCTTTACAAATATTACATTCCAAACTTAATCCTTCAAAATGGGTAAAGATCAGAGCAAAACAGATTACATTGTAGACCAGGAGTTATTAACCCCTTTATGACTACATGTGAAAATGGGGCTGTAGAGTTGGGACAACTCAAAGATGATACAAAAAAATAACACATTATTCTGCAAACAATCATGCTGGTTTTCAATATTTTTACTGCAATTACTATTTTTTTCCCCATTTTTATAATACATTTAACCCTGTTTTTCCAAATTTAACGATAAAGATGTATTTTATCCCAGGAATGGCACTGCCTCTAGGATCAGATGGCTCTTCTCCTCTCCCAATCTTCTAATATGCCTAAATGATTATTAATAGAGATGAGCGAATACCGTTCGATTGAGTAGATATTCGATCGAATATTAAGGTATTTGACATATTCGATTCCAATCGAATACCACGCGGTAAATACAGTAAAAATTTGTATGCCCTCCCACCTTCCCTGGCGCTTTTTTTTGCACCAATAACTGTGCAGGGAAGGTGGCACAGGAAGCAGGAAAACGTAGGCATAAAAAAAAAATAGGAAAAAGTAATTGGCTGGCTAAATCAGGTGACCTCTGATTTATTAGAATAGTGTCAGCCATATTCGTGTCAGATGCGGTTGGGAGTTAGTGTGAGACATTGTGTTGAGGGTGAGAAAGATTGTAGCTTCTGCTAGGCAGGAAAACATTGTAATCAACAGCTCTTTTCAGAGCTACACTGCAGGAACAGTGTACACATACAGTGAACCTGCCAATGAAGCATCAGGGTAGCATCAAGGGACGGGGGCGGGCACGTGGACGTGGAAATCCAGCTGGGGATCCAGTCCACAGTCCAGGTACTGGAGAGGGGCTGCCAGCAGTGCTCTCGTCAGTAGCACAAGGGGCCAAGGACGTGGACGTGGACGTGGACAAGGAAATCCATCTGGGGATCCAGGCCGCAGTAGCTCGACTCCAATTATATAGTGGAGAGGGGCAGCCAGCAGTGCCACAACATCAAGTGGAGTGCAGGGTACCCTGCTGACGAGGCCCGAGCACCAGGAACCTATGCTAGGGTGGATAGCAGATATTGTGGACCCGAAACCAGCATGTCCTGTCTACAGTACTGACAAGACACAGTTCCATGTGTCTGTGCCAGCACACAAATTCCTCGTCCTCCTCCTCCTCCTTCAGTACCACCACCTTCACCGTTAACAAATGGTTAAACCCCACCCCCAGTAATGTTTTAGGGCTCCCCCCAAGGGCATGAAAATTTAATGTTTTAGGGCTCACCCCCAAAGGCCTGAAATCTAATTTTTTTGGTAGCAAAAAATGCTGAGATACTGAAAAGTGGGGCTTTAGCCCTTTGTCCCTATAGAGAGCTGCAGAGGAGTTAAAATGCCACCATTTCCCGAGCAACAGTGGACAAATCATATCTGAAGGTGTTATTTGTGAACCTGCTATTTCTGTGCAAGATTGCACCCAAGTGGGTGGACTTAGAGGTCCAGACAACCCTCTACCACAGATATCCTGGTAATAATTTGTTCTTAAAACAGTTTCTGAATGCTATTGGCAGAACTCTCTTCCGGCCATTGACTCAGGAGATTCCTGTAGCAGCGTCAAAGTCTTATGATGTTTCCTACTAGTCATGAGATGTGTTTCGCCCAGCATGGAGGGGATCTTCAGAATTGCTGGGTTGCACTGGGAGGTGATCAGTCAGAGTAAGCCAAGGAAAGTGACAAATTCCTTTGCACTAAGATATTGGAGAATTGCAGTTTATCAGCGGGGGCAGAGATTTAAGTACAGAGTTGCAGTATTTTCTTTGCTGCTTTGCTTTTAAACTACAGTTCACTTCATCCATTCAGCAGGTGGCGCTCTGTCAGTGTCATTTCCAAGTCATAGGGCTATTGTGTCGTGAACTGGATTCCAAACAGCACGTTGTCCAGGTACTTCTAGTTTCCAATTTCAGCATCCTAAAGTAATGACATTTTGTGAAGCTAATGACTTTCACAGCCTGCAATGTAATGGGTGTTTTGGCCGTCATTTAATTTAATTCTCCTAGTCCATATCTCTTGAAAAGGATTCCAATGTGATGGACTAATGAAGAACGGTAAATGGTTTATAGAAAAATTACACACACAAGGTAATTTGATCAGAAGCGCACTGGTAATGGAATTATATCACAATGGGCACTAACAAGGGTAGGTTTTAGCAAACAGAAATGATTTTTTGCTTTAATTACTTTAGGCTGGCAAAGTAACCAGCTATAACTAGAATTTCCATCACCAGGGGCAAGGATTGATTTTCCTTCCCTAGCTCTTGCCTCTTAATATCTTAGCCAGAGTGTTCTGTTTGCATCGGCCATGACACCCAGGGCACATGCCCTGCTAGCACCTCCTAGGTATGTTCTTGAAAGTGACAAAATGGACTTAGAGTACAATTTTGGAATGTCTTTGTAGGCAAAACTAGAAGTAAATTCTAAAGAAAGGAAACATTCTCTCATTTGGCTACAATCACAGTTTTGGGTTTAAAAAATATGTAAACCTTAACCACTTCCGGACCGCCCATAGACTATAAACGTCCGGGAAGTGGTTGCCTAGTTCTGACAGGACATACCGGTACGTTCAGTCAGAACACAGCAGCTGCACGGAGATCATGCAGCTACTGAAGCTGGGAGCTGGCTGTAACTTCAGCCACTGAAGTCAATGGGAGGCAGTTCGTTAAGCCGGATGCTAAGGCGGATTCCGCAAAGCAACTCCCTTCCACGTATTGCGATTTTCACACAGTTTTGGAAATCACAGCATATCAGTTATACCTAAGGAAATGCCAGTGGTTTCCCTACAGGAATAGTGGAAGCAGAAAGCACTGTGGGAAAAAAATGCAGGAAAAACTGCGATTCGTTGCACTGTTGTTTTTCCTGTAGCGCTTTTTTCCCTGCAGCCAATTACGTAGCCTAAAACTGTAGAGCAGTTGTGATACTTTGCAATGTTGTGGAAACGATTTATCTTGGAAATTTCCAAAACTCAAAAACATGCCAACACATCTCTGAATCAGAAAAACCATCAATTACAATGGTGCCTAATATGCAGCACAGCACTGCTAAAATCAATGAGCTATCTCATGAGCCCTTTTCTGGATACTATTAGGGTCCATTCACACGGAGGCTGATTTTGAGGCGGATTCAGCATCAAAATCAGCACCAAGAAAGCCCGTGTGCACTGACTCTTAAAGGGCATGCCAACTAATACATGCCACCTGATAACAATGCCAAATGAAACTATGTTTTGCAAATATTTTTTTATTGGTATATGCTTCTTTAACCTAATGTAACTATGTAACGGAATCCTTCCATTGGCTGCCATGGGAACACTCACCATCCTTTTGTGTATATGAGTTTTATACCTAACCCCACTGTCCCTTATGTGTGCCAAACTATGGACTGCATCAATATTCCTGCTGCTGAGCGCCCGGAGTGAATAAGTACATTTTAAAGGAAGCTATTGATCCTAAACATCTAAAATGCAGATTACTGTGTATGAAATAATGATCTCATTGTATGAAACCTGCTGGGTTGGATACTTTACCTTACATTTCTACGGAGTCCTTTCGTTCATCTGGAAAAGCCCATAAATAAACACACGATATATATACATATATATATATATATATATATATATATATATACACACACACGTACATGCACTATATACATTATATATATATATATATATATATATATATATATATATATATATACATTCTGAAGGATTATGAGTCATGTGCATTATGAATCATGGATTCATAGAGGTCACTCTGCTTCACATTAAATCAGATGGCTTTTCCAAGAAAATAACACTTATTTATTTAATGACTATGTAGAGACTGAATCAACAGTACGGTAAGCCCCCCAGGGGTCTGTATTTTTCTAGTATAGCATTTCAGCAGTGTTATTTTCTGACTTGTTTAGATGCCACCTTGATGGTCTGGAATTGGGCAATGATAGCTCCAATAACTGCTTGCCAGTAAATCAACCAATTCAAGGGAAAAGATCAATGGTAGAGTCTGGGTGGTGGTCGCCCAAAGTCCACCACAGTAGTGGTGAGGAGCATCAAAACTGAATTACATGGTACAAACATAGAGTATAGGCAAAAAGCATTAGTATTTTACCACATTTGTCAGGTATATATGACAACCATTAGTCCACAATCAGTATTAACAGTGGAAAAGTCATGATTATTATGGATTTCATTCATTTTTTTGACCGCACACAGTTTCTCTATTTCCTCCATCATCCACATTAACCCCTAAAACCACTAAGACTCCTTTAAACAGTGGTGGACCCTCTCAACTGCTAGGCCACATAGAAAGTGCTGCATGTGTTTCCTAGACTATCATCTTTTTGGTTACCATGACACTCAAAATAGTTTTTCTGATCCTCGGAGGATGTATACATATATTTATATGAATGTATAGATGTGTGTCACTATTCTTGCTCATTGTTGTGTGGAGACAAGTGGCAATAATACTTTCAGGATCAGAGCTGTGTTTGGTTTTGGTGGTTGATGGAAATATTGGATATTACCTCCAAGGAAAATAGACCATGACAAAATTGTCATCCAAGGAAGGTTGTTCATGACCTGATTGTCATCAAGAAAAGTCCTTCAAAACCCATTTTCTTTACATGGGAAGTTCTTCATGGCCCAATTCTTATCAAATGAAAGTGTTTCATGACTCAGTTTCCTTTCAAAGAATGTCCTCCATGACCAAATTATCATGAAAGGAATGTGCTCCATGAACCGGTTCTCCTCCAAAGAAAGTACACCATGACCTGTTTCTCATCTGCTTTATCGAATACTTCGCTATTTAGCTATTTCCTAGGACCTGACACCATTATGTACTGTAATGGTTAAGTCATTGAGCTGTAAGTGATTGTCTCTCTCCCTAAGCTGCGTCTATCATGTTATTTCTTGAACTAACATGAGAGACAGAACGCGTTGCACTCTTAGTACCTAGCAACAATCACTTCAATATTTTTTTCCTTCAGAACTGTGTTTCCTCTTTGTAAAAGATTCACCTGTTTCTTCTATTCCTTTAGTCTTAGGAAACATCATCTCTCAAAATAAGGTGAATGAAGACCTTAACTTAAGGCAACTGTCGTCTGAAATGTACTTCAATTCAACCTATTTCTGCATTTTCCCTAAATAATTAATGTGAATTATCATAACAGACAACTTGCCTCTGATTTATATTTTATGTGAATGTTGATACTTTGTTAACTTATTGTGGATGATTTGTCAGAAGGTTTTTTTGTGGGATAAATAATTATAATTTGGAAGAAATTGAAAGCGCCAAGAAATGCTGACCTGTTTATGGTGGCTGGTATATCTTTTTAGCAATAATGAATAAATGACACAAAAGGATATCTAGAGTAAAGCCATGTCTGTATTGTGTTACTAGTCAAATAGGAGAGCTCACACCTATAGTTTAATAGGGTTAATAAATCTAGGAGCTAAGAATGGACTTAGCTGCAAGAAGATTTTCAGATTTTACTTGTAGTAAAGTCTCTGTTATTGACTTTATATTTTTTTAGCAATACGTGAGTCAGCCGGTTGTGCTGCAGATCTGCTCAAGTTGGCTTTCTCAGTTATTGTTACAATGTCTTATTGGACGTTAAAGCAAGACTATTCACCAAGAGCAGGTCCAAGATTTTCTAATAAATTATCTCTGATAAACCTTGCTGGCTACCTTTGTTTGTGAATGTGATTTTTATGTACTTGTGTGGTTAGGAAAATTCATTTTTAGATATGTTATTAAATCATTTAGTTTTTGAGCCCCTTATGTATTAGCCAGGGCATGTACAGAGAACAGGAATATCTTGATAGGATGAACAAACAGATGGGAGAGGACATTGCTACAGGCACGGATGTATAATTGGTTTATGGCACATCCCCTCACAGGTATCTGACCAGAGAATCAGGTATGTTTGCATCTTTTTTCAACTTATTATTGAGATACCCTTCTTAGGCTGGGTTCACATCTGCACTCAGTTTTCCATTCGGGAAGTCTGCTTGGGGACCCCCCAAACAGAAACCTATACGCATTAAAAAGTGGTTATCTCAGAAACCCGCGGACCCCTAGACTATAATGGGGTCCATGTGGTTTCCGCACAAAACTTTTGGAGAGAAAAGCCCTGCAAGCAGCATTTTTCTCTCTGCATGTTTCCTTTAGGCAACCGCTTTGTAATGGGTATAGGTTTCCATTCAGGGGTCCCCAAGCGGACTCCCCAAATGTAAACCTGAACGCAGATGTGAACCGGGTCCAACAAAAAAGGATTGTCCATAGGGGACCCCAAACTCCACAAATCTACATATCATGAGTTTTAGAGATGGAAGAGATGAAAGGGAAGAGCAATGTGGAAAGTAAACATAGTATGATGTATGCATTTATAGTATGCAAAATACAAATACATACAAAAACACATAATAATGTGACAGTGATAGTGGGTAAAATAGAAATATACTAAAAGCTAGACCAAGACTTGGCGCTGTTTAAAGTCTTTTTTTTATGTTATATTCTATTTTATTTCAAAGGATTAGAATTCCTGAAGCATAAACTCATTGGTCACACCTCTGTAAAATGCAACACTGCCAAGTACTTGAGTACATGCTTCACAAATCAGTAGGCAACATTATCCCTTGAAGTAAGAAGATACCAGTCAGTCAAAGAAGCTTATATACTGTATTATGATGAAACTATGTCAATAACATGATCCAGTTGAAGAGTTTTTATCTTCTGTCTCAATGAACCAATGCTGTATGTCAGTTTATAAAAAGTGAAATCCTTAAATAACCTTCCCGATCAAAGATCTTGGCCAAAAAACCATATCAATGCTGTGCAGTTTTATAAAATATTGGGGTTGTACCTTGTGTTTATCCAAGTTATTAAAAGGCCTTTGGATTTGTACAAGTTACAACTTCAATGGTCCATTGAAGTTGTAACTTGAAATTAGAATACTTAAAGTTTACGATCTATACATTTTATAAAAGGATATGATAGGAATTATAGTTATAGGCACTGTATAACAGTGGTCTTCAAGCCTGTGGCTATGTAGCACTACAACTCCCAATATACCCTGATACTGCATATGACAACCTATTTGACAAAACCATTTTTGGAATATAGATATGATTTATGTGTCCATCCTTGAACTTAGTTATGTCTTGCATTGTGTTTGGGAGACTGCTTCTGCTTCACTAGACACCACCAAAGTTTAGTTTCAGAAATAGATGCATTTCCTTCTTCTTATACACATTCAATGAATTTTAACTCTGAGCTCACGGATGATCGGTACATTGTTCTGAAAACACCAGCAGTTCCTTGCTGTAGAAAATAAATTTTCATTCAGATGTTATATATTGTCAACCTTGTAGTGAACCTCAACATGTTTGACTTATGGTTAGATGGTTATAGACAAGGCCTCCTGAAAAACTACTACTTCTCAAAAATATCTTGTTTAGGGATTTAGCTGTACTGTACAAAGCAGTTCAGATTTCTTTGTGTTGTTAACACATTAATCTTAGTGTCCTACTGAATTGTAACATAGTGATAATGCAAGGAGATGAAGAAATCTTAGGTCGGGAACTTTAAATGGTCATAGACCATAGAACCATTGCAGTGGTATATAACATTTTTTATGCAATGTTATATTCCATAGTGACTGTGTTACCGTTGGTAATGCAAAATGTATATTGCTGTGTTTTCTTTACAGGTGTATGTTAAAATGGCAGAACATAGGTTGTGCCTAGGAGTTTTACCCTGGGAGGAATTCTTTATGATTTCTTGTGGGATGACTCTATATCAACAGAAGTATGGTGCTTGAGTTATGCTTCAGCAAAGGTCCACGTAACACTCAGGAGGGCCAGGGCTGGTATCACGGGTAATATATCAGATGTGGCCGGATTTCAGGGGGTCCCTGGGTCCCACATGTGCACAAAATCTCCTTTTTGATGTCCCCGACTACCCACCCCCACGTGATATCTGACAATGACAACAGACAACCAGGTCTCGGGGGTAATCGTTGCTCTTTTACTAGCAGGACAAAGTAATACAAATGTACATATGGAGTAATTCTTCACATACAATACAGCGATCTTTGTAGGTAGTATCCAATTGAGCAGGTGATGGAGTTTGGAGCAGGAATGCTTTGGATAGTTTAAATAATAGTTGCTTGGATAGTTAAACTTGTATATACTTGTAAAGATGGCCTGTATCCAGGGGGTTAGTCCTCAACAAACTGGGTACACGTATGTAGAAGAGCAAATACAATGGCCAGCAGTGGGAGGCCTTCAAATTCTGCCAGACTAGCTATGGGCTTCTTAAATATAGATTTGTCCCAAAGACTTACTTGAATAGAGAGATACGTGTGAGGTCCCAGATGTATGGATAACCAGGTCCGTAAACTTTAGTGCTTGTAGGCTTGGAGCTTCAGTGGAAAACACTCTCTGAGGAGAATCTTGAGTACAGAGGGAAAGACATCTCTGCTTGGAGTGCTCTGAGGCTTGGCTGCCATTTTTAGCTTCCCATATGTTCGATGGCTCCACACAAAAGAGACCAGACAAAAGGTCTCCAACCCCCCTAGAGGGGGCTGTAACTCCTCCTCCTCCAGGCCAGTCAAGGGAGCTTGATGGGTCCTGAAGGTCACCTGATCATACTGGACACTCCTTTACAGTGCCAACTCAAATTACAATGGCAAGTATAGGCAGGTGTAGTTCACAAAAACATCCACAAGATGGCGCATTAATAGACCCCCTGTGTGCTGGCTCTGGTAATATATAGAAGGAATGAAGGGGGAGGAAACTCTTTACCTTATATGCAAATGTCCATACCATCTCAGTCTGCAAGGACTATTAAAGGGAATGGGACGAGCAGTACCGGGACATTACATCTACTTTATAAAGTGTGGTTTTCAGGCCCTTCCTGTGAGTTCCAGCCATGGAGTCTGTATAAGTTTGTTGGTTGAGTCATTCCAAGGAGCAGCTACTGCTTCATGAGAATTCGGAAGCCTAGGTCATAAGTGTGACACGAAGTGTTGCCTATGAGAACAAGTAGGATACCTGCTGGCTCATGCAGGAGAGTCTTGAGTGGTTAAAGTTAACAATTACATGTACCATATCGTAAATGTTCTTCTAGAATATAACATTGGTTCTGGTATCAAACAACATCTGGTAACTTCCATTTTGTCACAAGTAAACTGCACTGAATGACACTACATGGATAGCTTACAATAATAAAATACAAGGTTCAGTCCAACTGACCTCAGTGCCTGTTGGACATATCAATGTGATGGGCAGCAACTGCAGCAAATAGGAAAAGAAAAAATCAGAGTTATGGTTTTCATAAGGCTTCAATGCTTTGTTGTTCACATTTGGAATACATCAGGCATGTATAGACATTCAGGTCACTGTTAATAATAGTGAAGCTTTTGTATGAAAACACTTTTGCTTGCTGTTAAATGTTTGAAAAAAAAATCCAAAACAGGTAAATTTTTATTCATCCAATGACTTTTCATATGCTCTTGTGCTTAAAGTAAGAATATCTTTCATCTTATTTGACTTTTCAGGATAAGTTTCTGTATGTGTACATGAGGAGGAGCACTATTTCTGGCCAGTATATGACTTCTATTCATCACTTTTTTTTAAAATATAGATTGTGAGCCCTATATAGGGATCACAATGTACATTTTATTTTCTTTTTTTCATTTGAGTATGTCTGTAGAACGGGAGGAAATCCATGCACGGGGAGAACATACAAACTCCTTGCAGATGTTGTTCCTCGTGGGATTCGAACCCAGGACTCAAGCGCTGCAAGGATGCAATGCTAACCACTGAGCCACCGTGTTGCCCCCTTTTTTTTTTGCAGTTTTCCCCTAAGCAGGTTCTATCTATGCATTGCAGTTCTCTCAGAGCTCTTGGGTGGAGTCTGGCTGCCACACTACATACTGTCTCTCTCTCATTCAGAAACAGCCCCTGGAAGGTGAAGGACATGTATAGAGAAATACTGACCTGTACGGATGTTAATAAAACAATATGCTGTGATAGCCCCTATTTAGCTGTAGCATTGGAGTATGTCTGTCTTTCTTTTCTTATCTCTTGCACCTGGTCATTTCTTGAATAAATTATGGGATGACTGTTATAAAATAATGCTCATACCTGTTTGGCCAACATCCCTCTTATAGTCTCACTAGAGCTGCTAGCGTTTCCTTAAGGGGGTTGTCTAGGATAAACTAAAAATTAACCCCTAAACTAAACCCCCTCCCACCTGCCTAACTTCTAATTTACTTTAATTAAAAAATCTATTATTACCCATATCCCTGTAGCAGTCATGTGACTACCCCAGGGACACCTTCTGATAATCTGTTAATATTCCGTTTCACCGCTTCTGAAATGTAATGTCACTATTACTCTCCCCATCGCCATCAATACTTACCAAGCCTTCCTGTGTCCGAGAAAGGCTACTAGCCTCTTCCTCTCTTTTAGTAGTGGGAGGAATAGTTTAGCTAGGAAGATGGGGGAGGGTGGGAGGGGCTATTAATTGATGGGATAGTTAGGCTATGGAGACTGGGGAAGAGTGGTAGGGGCTCTTAATGGGTGGGACAGCTTAGCTAGTGAGACAGAGAAAGGGGGAGGGCGAGTAGTGGGTGGTGTAGTTTAGCTAGTGAGACAAGGAGGGGGAGTGTAACGGAGTGAGAGAGGAGGGGGATAAGTGAGAGGGAACTAGTGTAGAAGTTATACAGGAAGCTGCACAGTAGGAAGTTACACCTTGTAAACAAATCCAGAGGATGCCAACAGCAACCAGAGACCAGTAATCACCAGTAAGCAGTAATCACTACAAACACTGCTAAAGGTATAAGGGTGCACTTATTAACCCATTATTAGCACTAAGAGATCTTTCTTTAAAAAAAGATTTTCTACCCGGAAAACCCCTTTAATGGTATGCACCCAACTTCTGCTATGACTATGGCTCATTACCTCTGACAAGTAAAAACTATTATAAACTGCCACAGCTTGTTTGAGCAACAAGCTATATGACTACTGTTGATTAGATTGATTCCAGCATGCAACTGTATATAGGAGGGGGGGGGGGGGTAGGTTGGAGTTTTGGAAATCACTGTCAAAATTGAAAATGCACAGCCACGTTTAAATTTTGCTTCCAAATCCAATATAATATTTATTCAGATATGAAGCAGCAAAATCAAAAAATGTTGTGCCTTTGGGTCTTCGTCTATGGACGTATACTCCATCAGAGCATCTTAGCTGAATTAGCATTTTCCTATGAAGTTCAATGCAAATGTAACTGCAAATTTCGCGACCTTTGCAAGTCACATCAAGAAACGCTGCATATCTGAAAGTGCTGGAGGGTGTTTGATAACCACCAAAGATACATTGTGACTCTGTCTTTGTTATACCGGCTATTAAGCTAGTGGCGGTTTTATTACTTGATTTACAGCCAGTTTGATTAACCTCAAGAATTTGAATGCTTTATGATATAAAACGCAGGGCAAATAATGGAAGTTTGATTTAAACAATAGAAAATCTACACACAGTATTTGGGTTGCAAAAATTCCCAGAAGAGATAATGGCATCATATATTCTTATCTAAAAATGGGCTTTTACTGTTGCTGAAATTTATTATAATATAATAAAGGACATTACCCAATAGTGATTTGTTATTTATTATCTGCAAAGCGCAAAGTACAGAACAATCCTACAACAGAACGGTTCATATTATGAAGGTATCTTGAATTGACCATGATTTGATGAATATGTTGGTATTGTACGGCTGACATTGTTTGAAGGGTAAATCTGAAGTCAAGATTTTAAGACATAGCTTTATGTTCTATATAAAAAAAATGTATAGCCTTTTTCTAAGTGCATTAAGATACATCAACAGTTTCTTACTCTTACCTCCAGGCATGCTCATGTAGCTCCCATAAGCTATATGAGATGCTATATGGTTGTGTAAGGCAATTGCTAGAGTAGCAAATTTCCCAGAGCTGCTGATAACCATGGAGGAGGGGCACAGCATAATAGTGAGCCCTAAGCTGAAACCCCGTGCTGTCCCTTCCTCCTTGCTTGTCCTGTCCTAAGCAACAGGTGACAACTGGTCGACAAGCTCTTCCTATATATAAGTGACAACACGGAATGCAAACAAGACAAACAACAACAAAGGGAGGTCAGTTATCCAAGAGTCTGGTAACAGTCAAGCAATGCAGTACAAAATCCTAATCCAAGAGAATAGTCACAAGGTAAACCAAGGGTCAGAGGTCAGTAATACAGTAACAGCAGAAAGAGAAGCTTAGCAGGGACAAAGTCTAAGGACAGAGTCACAATAGCCAGCAAGCCTGTGTGGGTTGATGGCCTGTATATATGAAGCCCAGGATCTGCCCTAGACTTGATAGGAAGACAGGCTGTGAATCACACAGGGAAGGCTAGAATTAACTATTTGATGAACAGAGGGAAACAAGGTGCAGGAGATAGGTGTGGTGGAAACTCAAGTACAGAGGATAGATAATAGAGCAGTGTTCACACAGTGCAATGAAAAACTGTAAGCAAAGAGTCAAATTGAACATGCCTTCTGTGCCGCAGCATGCGAGTGGAGTGTGGTGCATAGACCCGAACAGGCAGGGACGTTACAGGTTGTTACATTAACTACAAAATATTAAGAAATGTTTTTGGAGAAATAGATCTGTATAGAGGCCAGACCTTTCATTGTGTAATATACTCAACTGTCCTGGTTCTATTGTCATGGCTTCCTACTAACTTGCCTACAGGTACATAATAAATCTTGTGGAGAGATGGGTAAGGAAAGGTCCAGCTAGACAAAGTTCTATGAGCACTACATAAGTCACAATTATAAGTGACAATTATCATTATCCTGTCCCTGTTTTGGCTTATTCTGATATATCCCCTCTAGCCAAAGGGCTATTCTGATATTCTTCTTGCAAGAGGGTGGTCATGTGGTCTCCCTTAAAAAAACGAAAGCAGAAAAAAAACAGACCACAGTAAAACAGAGAACTTTACTTTTCTTAAGTAGCACAGCATGCTAGATGGTTGAAGATCTTAGAAGTTTAGAGATTGCATTACCCTCTAGGTGGTGACATTACTTGAAAGTTCCAGAGCATAAATTAACCAGTCTTTAGATTACAATTGATATAGTTGTCTATAAAAGGTCACTGTTATATTCGCAAAGGCCTCAGGTCTCAGTTTTTACTTCACTGCTTTTCATAAGTTTTCACTGATATCTCTTTTACGATGTTAGCAGATTAATAATAACTTTATTTTTATAGCGCAAACATATTCCGCAGCACTTTTAGAAATCAGAGGACATATGAAAGGACAGTATGAGAAATTACAATGTGACAATGAACTAAACATATCAAAAAGTAGGAGTGAGGGCCCTGCTCACAAGAGCTTACATTCTATGAGATTGATCTCTCATCTGGCTTAGTACATGCTCAACATTGACACTTAAGCAACAGCCCATACAGCGCTCTGCAAACTGTCCATTTCTGTAGCCAGGCTATCCCTAACAAACTACTGGTAAGTGGCAATGTATCAATAGGGCAAATCACCATCTGCTCTCCAGAGCCCACTCCAGGCCTTGCTCGGTGATAACTTTTGCTTAATGGCTCTCTCAGGAACAAGCTAAGTCACCCACTATGCAGTGGTTTCACAGGTTCTACATAACACACTCCAGCCCAATGCTTCTCTTGCAATGGAGAAACCACTATGGCCGTCAACCCATCCATGTTCCCCCAGCAAACATGCCTATTCTGGTCTTCAGCTCAGTGGTACTCCTCTGATGGATAGGTCATGGACCGAGCAATTCACACAGTTCAATCACAATTCTACTTAAATATCACACATGGGTAACTTGTGCTCGGCCTCTTGGTACCAAATGTGCGAAAATAATTTTGCACATTTCTCAGCTCCTCTTTATTTCTTGAGTGTCACGATACACTTGCCCACATCCAAACTCACCTCCTTGGCCTCACTACTATGGGCAACTCCTTCTGTTGGTATGAAATGATTTGTTTGCTGAGCAGACCAATAGTCCACAACCCACACATATATTGTATATAGATTGCAAATATAACAAACAACTTAACAGCCTCTAATAAAATCATACTTTAAAAGTGTAATATATAGGGGCTGATTTATCATGGCTTGTTCAGCAGAAGACTGGTTTACAAGCCATGAAGACTAACACTTTTTGTACAACTTGGAATTTTTGCACAAAAATAATTTGTCCATATGCTGATCTATAATGTGATCCAGTTATCACAGCTTGCTGTACTATTCATTAGATTTTTTGCATAATCACTTGGCCTGAACTTAGTTAACTCACCCCTGATTTGGAACTGTTGGTGGGTTTGTATGTCCCTTCAAATATAGGATCTTATGGCCATATGGTGTTAGAGCAGTAATCCAGGGGTGGCAGAATGATGGACCAAACTACGCCATATTTACTGTAATTGCTAGCTAACTAATGAGCAGTCAGATAGCATACATTTCAGCACAACCTGCAGTGTGCCTCGTCTATGTTCATTGCATAGGGTGGATGCCACCCAGTGAAAACGCATGACCTAAACATGGCTATTGTGACACCAGTGCACTAAACTTCTACTACACGATGGAAAACTATTGCCCATCACTGGCAGTACCGCAACTAATGCTTAGCTACCCAGTGACACACTGAAAAATTGGTCTGAGGGTACATATCCCTATCACTGCAACAGGGTCAATGGTAAGCCATAGCAACCAGGATGCAAAGTGCCAAACAGAGTGTCCCATATCAGATAGTTGTCCTGTTTTTGTAAAAGTGTGGCTGATTCAATTTCTGTTTTACTCTCATTGATGTCCTTACCCCCCTTGATGTCTATTTCATTTGCCCAGTGGGCGGAGGAAGGGTGAAATTGGCATAGCTTCAGCCACAGGTTCAAAGGTGTGAGGAAAGTGAGGTCATTCTTCCAGGACATCAAAGTGGAATTTCCATGTTCTGAAGTGATTTTAGGGATTGCCTCGAAAAGTCCACACCTTTTTGTAGAAGTTAAGGGTGAAGAACAGAGTATTCCTTGGAGGATACCACCTCAGATTAGCCTATGCCAACCTAATAATGGACTCCTGGACCTGTTTTCTGCCTTTGCTCCAAATCTTCTTTCAATGTCCTCCAATCTTACTTGGTCTTAATTGGTTGTTATGTCCCTATTTGGAACACATACTGAATACTGTATCTGCTACAACAAGCCTAAAGGTTAGTAAAGCATAGGGTTAGATGCTTGGGATTTAAGGAATTTTGGTGTCCAATGACATGGAATGAGCTGGAATAGTTTGTAAACACTCCAACAAACATTTTTTTATACATGACTGCTATAAATGAAGGACTTCTTACATTCAGTGATACAGGCACCACAAGTGTACTGTGGATTGTATGCTATCTTTCTAATATCATAATGTAACTAATATCTGTTTTTAGGATTCAAGGAAAACCCTGAGAGATCACCAGAGGACATGGCGTGTAACTTGTATCCTGCCTCAGGCCTGTTTTTTTTCATGATCCAGAACACTGCATGGGACCAGAAAATGTAAAATGTCCTATTATATTTTAAAGTTTAAATTAACCTTTTAATTTGTTTATTTCAGATTTGGGAATAAAACAAAATAACATGTAACAAGTTAAAATATTCTAAGTAAGGCTAGGTTCACATCTGTATCAGAATCTCCTTTTGGTTTCTCTGACACAGATTCCTAAGAAGTCACTCGGGAAAAAGTGCTGCAAGTCCAACTTTTTCATCTAGGGAATTCAGTTAAAAAAATAGATATCCAATGAACACTCGATGGACTTCATTATAGTCAATGGATCCCTCGGCCTGCGTTTATGTCATAGAATGAATTAGATTTTTCCATTCTTCTGGCCCCCCAACAGACCAAAAAAAAAAAAAAAATGGATAACTAAGGACGGATGTGAATGTAGCCAAATAATGTTACAGCTATTGTAGGTATTTGCTTTCTCAACATCTATGAAATTTGAAAACAATTTAGAACATTGGTCTTCATCATGTTGATCTCTCTGGTTGTAAAAGTACAACTTCCAAATCGCACCTTGGTTTGAAATAATGCAAATGATTATGGTTGTTGGTTGCACCATTTATCACTATGGTAAATGAAACTTAAATTCATCACTATGGTTAGGTAAGCCACTGTTCATCACTATGGTTAGAGAAGACAATGGTCATCACTATAATTAGAGGAAACAATGATTGTCCATATGGTTAGAGAAGACAATAGTCATTACCATCACTCGGCATAGAGAAGCTAAATGTGATCACTATGGTTAGAGAAGCCAACGGTCAACGCTATACTTACAGAAGCCAACAGAGATCACTATGGTTAGCGAAGCCAATGTTCATCCCTTTGGTTAGGTAAGGGCTTGTTCACATCTGCGCCTGGTCTCCGTTTACACAGGTTTCCGTTTCCTGCCAGAAACTGGGCAGGAGACGGAAACCTGCCAGCATTTTTCAAACCCATTCAAATGAATGGGATTGAAAAGTGTGCGGCTGTGAGCGCCGGTGAGCGTTTTATGCTCTCCGCGGCGAAACGTTTTTTTTTTTTTTTTAACCGGACACAGAGTCGGACATGCAGGACTTTGTGTCTGGTTAAAAAAAAATGGTTTCGCCATGGAGAGCTCAAAACGCTCACCGGCGCTCACGGCTGGACCCGGTCTGACAGGTAAAACCTCAGAACGGAGACTGGACGCTAGTGTGAACCCAGTGTAAGGTAAAAGTCATTGTCATCATTAGAGTTAGATAAGCCACATGTCATCACTATGGTCAGAGAACTCAATGGTCATCACTATAGTAACAGAAGCCAACAGTCATCACTATGGTTAGAGAAGCCAATGTTCATCACTATAGTTATTGAAGCCAGTGGTCATCACTATGGTTAGAGAAGCCAGTGGTCATCACTATAGTTATTGAAGCCAGTGGTCATCACTATGGTTAGAGAAGCCAGTGGTCATCACTATGGTTAGAGAAGCCAGTGGTCATCACTATAGTTATTGAAGCCAGTGGTCATCACTATGGTTAGAGAAGCCAGTGGTCATCACTATGGTTAGAGAAGCCAGTGGTCATCACTATAGTTATTGAAGCCAGTGGTCATCACTATGATTAGAGAAGCCAGTGGTCGTCACTATGGTTAGAGAAGTTAGTGGTCATCACTATGGTTAGAGAAGCCAGTGGTCGTCACTATGGTTAGAGAAGTTAGTGGTCATCACTATAGTCATAAAAGCCAAAGCTAATGCAAGATCGCTATAACCTTTTGACCTGCTTGAGCTCATTGGGTTTAGTATTAGGCTTACCCTATTTTCTTTTGATACTTGGTATTATCCTGTCATTATCGTCCTTTTTATTAAAATCTCCATGGAAGCAGATTTTCTTTGAACTACGTGAAAGAATTTTAATAAACAAGGCTTTTGCGCATTATTCTTTCCCTCTTACTTGAAGTGGACATGTAGAAGCCGGCACGATAATTATCCCTGTCAGATGCAAGTGTGAAATGTTCATCACAGTGCTGGCTGGTCTTTTTTGCAGGAGAAATGAGTAATAATTAGTTATTTTCCAAAAGAAGTAATCCCACAGTCATGGATTCTAGCTTGCTGTTTCAATCCTGACGGTGAGACGTGCCCTGAGCTGTTGAAACATCCAAATAAAGTGTTCTGCTCTCATATTTATTCTGTCATTGATGCTTTTATCCCTTTGGTCATTAATGAGAACAATTTTCTCATGTCTCTGTGATTTTCCATTGCTGTGATAACAGCCTTTCTGTATCATTCTGCCTTCCTGACTCATGCTGATATCTTAATAAAATACCCACAAGATAAGTAATAAGTGGACCATTACACAAAACCACCGCAAATGAAAAATTCCAGGTTTGTGAGGTGTAACAAAGACAAGAGAGAGACAACCGTATGTATCTTATCCACAGGCCAGCCCTGCTGCTCGAGGACTCACGCAGTCATCCCTCCGACAAAGAGCAGGCTTCACTCCGTAAATCTGTGAAAGTGGAAGGCTGGATTAAAATTCATGAATCTGTGGACCAGGATTGATAGCTCTGCTCTGTGTACTGTTGTAAATATGTCTACAGTTCAGCTGCACCATGATATTTAATTCTTAACTGAATAGTAATGCTAAACACAGGCAGGAGTACACATTTAGCCATAGCTTTAAGGGAGCCTTTATTGAATTTCAAAATTCATATGGATCAATCTTAACCCGCTCTCCAGTCTCTGCTGCTCTGTGAGGCATAGGAAAGATAGACAAGAAAGTATGCAAGGTATGCCTGGGGCAAATGTCATTTATGTTGTGCCCTGTTTATTGCTACAAAATGTTCTTTAGTTCGCTGTATATATATATATATATATATATATATATATATATATATATATATATATATACACCGTACATGTGTGTGTAGATATATATATATTTATATATACGGTATATATATCTACAATGTATAACGCCTATTATCATACCTTATTATATTAATAATAACAACGTCCACCTCAAATTCCTCTCTACTTTCTGGCCAGTGGAAAGCTGAAGCAAGTCTTTTACTTTACTTGCTGATTTACCCGAGATGAATGAAGGATGAAATTTGGAGCAGATTTTGAATCAGAACTCGCCTCAGATTCAGCTCCACATTTCTCTGAAATTACCCTTAAAGGGATTCTATCATTAGAATGCCTTATTGAAGTAATACCATGACGGAATAACCTTAAGAAAGGCTATTCATCCTCTACCTTTATACTTCTGCTCTGTGCCGCCGATCCTTTGATATTCCTATTTTTCCCGATATGCAAATGAGTCTCCAGACAGCATGGGGGCGTTCCCCTGTGTTCTGCTTCAAGACTCTCCACTGTAATCAGACACAGTAAAATGGCTAAATAGACTGCGCAGTCGGGTCTGTCATTGGGCTTTGGGCAGAGCCTACTGCGCAGTCTATTCAGCCATTTTATTGTGGCTGCTTACTGAGCACGTGCAGGATTTTGATCCCGAACGCAGGCCCAGCCAGGAGATGATGTTGGGGATGATGTTGCGGAGAGGCGCAGCTGAAGAAGATGAAGGTGTTGCTGGAGAGTCTCCAGGCAGCACAGGGGACACCCCTATTGATGTTTGAGCACAGGGGGAGTCCCCTGTCCTGTCTGGAGACTAATTTGCATATTGAGAAAAAATGGATTATCAACGGAACAGCAGCGCTGACCAAAATTGTAAAGGTAGGGGACGAATAGCATTTCCTAAGGCTATTCCAATGTAGTATTACCTCAAAAATGAATTCTAATTATAGAATCCCTTTAACCCTTTCCTGACATCTGCCATACTTTTATAGAAAATTTCAGGTATTTATTATACAGCATAGACCCGGAAGAAATGTCTGTTTTCAGTGCTCAGACTGATGGCAGGCATTAACTAAACTAAAATTGCTCAAAGCTGAGCAAGTCACCATTTTTCCGAACGACTCATGGGTGCTGTCATTTTGGGGTGGATCACCGCCCCTCTGAGAGTGAGATTCTTGGCCAATAATCTATTACAATAACAGCCAGTAAACTATTGAAGGCTCCCCGGCTTACCGTTACAATGCATCTCTTACAGCCTGTAATAGAAGCATCAGTAATTTTTTAATACACTGCAGTGCATTAGCATTGTAGGGTGGTGAACAACTCCCTGGTGTTCAAGATCCATAGTAAGAAATAAAATGAAAGTAAGAAAAAAAAATCACCCCCCCCCCCCCCATTTCCCTGGAACACTTATAAAAGTACATATATAGAGTTAAACTCCTACACATTAGGAATCTCGCATAAGTCTTTGTGAACGGAAAAATAAAAAAGTTATGAATTTTGAAAGGTGGGGAACAAAAATGAAAAACAAAAAACGACTGCGGAGGGAACTAATGTTGCAGAATTCATTACTGACACCAGATGTCACTGTTTTCTGAGCTCTATAAGAACTTACAACAGGAAATGGGAAAGTGTGGCTAAGAACCAGTGGCGTAACTAGGAATGGCGGGGCCCTAAGGTAAACATTTGACATGGGGCCCCCTGCAGGAGTATTGGGAGAGCTGCTGGAGGCAGCAGAGATGATAGTGAGGAAATGTGCTGTGTATGGGTTTGAAAGAATCGCTGTAAAGCCTGAGCAACTGATAGACAGACAAAGCAATAGCAGTACTGGATGATTGAAAACTCTAAGAAGAATAAATTATGGTGCCCAGCGAGATTGTGCTGAGGGTGGTGACAGACCTGTGGCGGAAGAATGCCTTCTCAGACAGTATGAGCACACATCTAGGAAAAGACGTGATCCAACAAGGCCTGAGTGGCTTTATAGAGAGAAGGCAATTGAAGACTGCATTGTAAGTGCCACAGACTAGTACTATTGCCATCATGTGTTCTGATATTGCTTTCAGGGTACTAGTGAGACTGTTGAACTGTTGTTAAGAGGCTGTTATGGCACCAATGGAGTGGTTGCAAAGCAGTTAACTAAGTAGTTGAGAGCTACCTGAAGTGGCAAAAGAAGCTGTGGACTCTACAGGGCAAAATGGTTGATTAGCCCTGAGGAGGTGAATAAACATAACAAACAGTGTAATCATCTATACAGGGCTCCTGCACTGATCCATATGCTCTTCTAGCCACAGAGATGATGTCAAGGACTGCTGAGGACTATGATTGGGCAGGTGGAGCAATGAAGCTATGATGCTATGCGGGGCGGATTTTGACAACGAATCCACCTCAGAATCCGCCCCCTCACAATAAAGGTCTATGTAGGAACATACCGCTCATGGACAAAAGAAGCGAGCTGCCCTTTCTTCAGGTGGACTCCACAGCTGATTTAGCCCCGGCGTCCGCCTCACGACACACCCTCCAGACTAGGCCCATTCATTTGGGCCTACTCCAGAGCGAGAAGCCGCAACTGTCAGAAGACGCATCAGTTGCGGCAGGCGCATTTTGGTCCTATTCTGATGCATCAAAATCAGGACCAAAATACACGGTCCCTAGCCCTGTGTGAACTAGCCCTAAGGCTGTCTTCATCTCTAAAGGCCGGAGCACAGGGAGCAGCGCTGGAAACTAGAGGAGGTGAGCAACACTGTTTGTTATGTTTATTCACTTACCCTGGGTCCCCACTAATTATACTGTGAGGGCCTGTAGATTATAATTGTAGTTCGAGGGTGATGAAGACCCAAAATTTTGGGTTAAGCCAAACCCCACCAAAAACGGATTTGGCCAAACATGAAATTATTAAGAGATCCCTATGTATGTGGATGATTTAACTTTACTCCATGTGGGAGCATTGAGGGTGTCATTACATAATTGTTAACGATGGCTCAAATGAAGCCTTATTTTATTAAAATTTATGAG
The DNA here is from genome assembly GCF_031893055.1 of Leptodactylus fuscus. Lineage (NCBI taxonomy): Eukaryota > Metazoa > Chordata > Amphibia > Anura > Leptodactylidae > Leptodactylus > Leptodactylus fuscus. Next base: position 98,337,418 of record NC_134271.1, read on the forward strand.
TTATCACTACTTTGGGGGAGCTTGGTTGGGATGTTTTCTAACTGGGGATACTTTGCTTGAAATGTTTGAGAACCAATGGCTTAGAGCAGGGGTGCTCACACTTTTTCAGTGTGTGAGCTACTTTTTAGCTGACCAAGGCAAAATATCTACTAGGGCGGGGCCAGGGCGGGCCTGTGGGTGGGGCAGGGTGGGCTTGTGGGTGGGGCAGGCTTGTGGGCGGGGTCGGGCATGTGTGCGTGGCCGGGCGGATCGCGAAAGCAAGACAGCGGCGTTCTGTGGCTGCCCAGGGATCCCCGGTGTCTGCTTCTTCACAGCGCAGGCTGAGAGTCATCTACAGACACTGGCAGGCGGGGCTGCCGCAGCCCCAGCCTGCCAGTGTCCGCAGATGATTCTCAGCCTGCACTCTGAAGAAGCAGACACCGGGGATCTCGCGATCAACCCATACGTCCTTTGCAATCTACCAGTAGATCGCGATCGACGTATTGGGCACCCCTGGCTTAGAGTATCCACTTTTCCAGGGAGAAGCATATATGAAAGTACTTTTCTGGTGGTGTTTTCAAGCTGTTTTTAATGAATAATTGGTGTCCTCATTATAGACAGTGATGGTGGAACATGCATTTGTAGAAATAGAGACTGGTATACAATATCTGGTAATGGAAGAAAATATTGGCTCTAACTAGTACAAAAACATTTTTTCTCCGTTTATGGCTTTTTTTTTTCATGGAAATATTTTGAGCTTAACAGCTGTTATTATCATGTGAATCTTTGAGAAATAGTAATTGGAAATACTAGACAGACATATCTACAGTGCCTTGCTGAAGCATTGACTGCCATCCAATGATCTCCCATTGTGCATAATTATACATGGCTATGCACAGTAATCTGAATGAAAATTTCAAAGCTTACAGTTAATGCTGTTGTATATGAAAGCGCTGAATCAAAAACTGAAAGGGATAACTACAAACAAAACAAGTACATATTTAATTGTAGAAATATTCACATTTTGCACTTCTAAGTGCCACTGGAGAAACCTACATGACTTCATAGAGGATATCTGAGGATTGCAACTGAAAATAAGAAATGAGTTGCATGAAATGTATAAAGTATGTAACCAACAGGAGAGATAGCAATGAAGGGAGCGACAGTAGCTGTAGAAGTTGGTTTTGGCATTGGTATCGGAGGGATCTCTTTGCCAAATATAAATACATTAATATAGAAAATACTGTATGGGTGCAACAGAGATGGCTACTCCTAATCAGAGAATATAGTAACAAGAATGGTGAAATGTTGGTGTCCATGTCTAGAATGTTAAGGGGATAACGTCTATCCTTAGGGAGAGACCACCTTCTCAGGTGTGTGGAGACTTATACAGCCATAGTTGCTCCACTGCAAGGGAACATGGGAAGAATATACAAATCTGTCTCCCAAGATGTAAACAGGGAGACAGTGCCTCTGTTATGCTGCCCTCTATAGCAAGCACCCTGAACATCATGCCCGACTTCCCAGAAGCCTTTGCTGCATAATGCGAGGTTATAACCAAATCAATTTGTCAGCTATAGAAATTATACCCCATAATCTGGTCTCAGCCTCTCACTTAAACCAAATCAATTCTCTCTAGGCTGCTCTGATGAAGTTCAAAGAGACAGAAACGGTGCCGTCCATAGCTGAGAAATTGATTTGGTTATAACCTCACATTATGCAGCAAAGGCTTCTGGGAAGTCGGGCATGATGTTCAGGGTGCTTGCTATAGAGGGCGGCATAACAGAGGCACTGTCTCCCTGTTTACATCTTGGGAGACAGATTTGCATATTCTTCCTTAGAATGTTAAGGCAATAACTCCTTTTGATTTAGGACCTGTCTGTTATCTAGAATGCCGAGCGGCTGGTGCCCATTCAGAAACAAGATGAGAAGAGTCCTTATGATCATAATCCTCTTTTTATTAATCAAGGAAAGGCTCATGTCCATGAGACAACAAGGAGGGGTCTTCCCAAAAAGATGCAGAACCTGTATGCATTATAAGACTAGCCAATAGACATATATTACAACACTGTGATGTCTACTACATTGTCTACCAATAAGTATTTGGACACCCAGTAAAGTTTGGCGGAGGTGGAGTTATGGTCTGGGGGTCTTTCTCCTGGTGTGGACTGGGACCCTTGGTCCCAGTGCATGGTAAACTCAACACCGACACCTATTGCACTATTTTAGATAACATTGTGCTTCCTACATTATGGCGGTTCTATGGGTCGGACCAATGTTACTTTCAGGATGACAACGCCAGCTGTCATGTAGCGAGGTCTACCATGGCTTGGTACAGTGACAATCAGGTTAACTGACTGGACTGGTCTGCCCAGAGCCCAGACTTGAACCCCCATCGAGCACCTCTGGGACGAGTTGGATCAACAAACTAAGGGGTGCAGAAGCTGGCCAAAATTGCTGAAAGAATTTACCTGTCTTCTCCAAGCCAAATGGAATAAAATACCACTAGCCACCATACAAGGACTTGTGGAAAGCATGCCCCAGAGGGTTGAGGCTGTAAAATTGCTGCTCGGACCACAGGTGTCCAAATACTTATTGGTAGGGAGTGTACATTATATCCCTGCTTATTGCTGGGTGTGCTCGCAGGAACATCTTTGACCCGTTTATTACTAGGGGCCTGCTAGAGACCCAAAGCAAGAGTTAAAGAAAGGACCACTTTGATCAGAAATGAAGATAGCCAAGCATATATTTGGAATTTATTAAGTGTCTACAAATTTGCAGGTTTTCCCAATTGGGACCACTTGAAAAGAGCACCAAAATTGGACAACATTACCCGGAACAGGGTCAGCATATTTCCAACACATTTACCATCCTTAAAGACAGCAAGTGGCGTAAATTTTAGTGAAGAATGCCTGTACATAACAGTATCTATGGTACCCAATATTTACAGTGTATACTGTTGTAGAGGTAAATACACTTGCAAATGCCCTGCCAGATTTCCCCAGCTAACCCCCTGAATTTGTAGTCCTTCAAGGCTTTGTGTGAATGATTATTCCAAAACAATCCAACTTTTCACCTGCTAGTTATTTGCTACTAAAACACCAACATCCCAGGGTGAATATATCAATTGTTCTCCTATTTACCTTTCTTCCTCTGACGGTTTTATGTCACCTAAACAGACAATTTTGATAAGCAAGAAGCTGCCTGTCAAGCAGTCATTTTTCAGATCACAACACCTTCAGCTTTGAAAACTACAACAGCCATCTGCAATGGTAAATGGCCTTGAGCCATTTCTCCAGCTTTGTTGTAAACAAGAGTCGACAAAGCATGGGACGAGGCAAATGACATCTTTATTTATTCAACACTGTCCACTGAGCTCCAAGATATATCGCATGTCAAATATAAGAAGAAAATATCATGAAAAGCTGGTTTCTGTATAACACAGATATGGAACTTGGTATTATTTCCCTGTGAATAAATGACCTTCCGAATACATTGCTTACAAACATGTCCTAAGGTAGAAAAACATAAACCATTGCCTATCATTGAGGAAGGTTGGACTATAATAGGTATGTATCAATTCTAAAGGGAGAAGGTCAGCAGAGTTTACAACAGATGCACAAAATAAAAGGCTTTTATTAAATGAAGATAAATACCTTAAAACCCAAAGACATTGAACGTCTTTCATCGTAACTCGAAATACGTGGCCAACAATGGAAACCGCAAACAATCAGCGAGTTAAAATAAATTGTACGGAATAATGTGAATTAATCTGTCTTTTGTTTGCTATTTTCAGTAAGAGCTTCTTCGAATTCGCAAGGTCACTTTTAAACAACTGTTGTTGATTTTAATCCAATGAAGGAAGGAATATTACTAAACAAATTATATTGATATTGATGTTCTTTTAAACTCCACTTGAACTTGATGATAACAATGGTATGCCAAAGCTTTTACTACAATTTTACTATGATATTAGGAAAAAAGATGGGTTTTCTCAAGAAACAGTGCCATGCTACTACATAGACGGTATTGTTTCACAGGGATGGTCACCTTTGTAACCCGTTTCTCATTGTTTTAATGCATATAAGATAAAAAAAAAATAAAAGTTCTTTACAAATATTAACAATCTTCTATCAATTTGTGTTTTCAACATCTATGCATATCTGATAGCCGACTACAACCTCTGTGTAGTGTGATCAAATTCCCACCAATTTGTCCCCAAAATGTCATGTGCATATATTTAGTAGATTATTAAGAACTAAATGACACATGGAATGTTGTATTACTGCAGGATTAGATTACATAGGATTATCATGGAGACATGTAGGTCTGCATAGCAGCTGTAGAAATTATAGATTTTTTAAAAATGAAATTGTATCAGTTTTGTAGTTAAAGGGGTATTCCCATGAACATAACTATTTTTAAATTTGTAGATAATTAAAAGTTTAACATTTATGCAAAAATAAGTACTTAAACATTTTGCAGAGTTTAAAAGATTTTCTCTAAATATCTTGTGGTCACAGCTTTGATGTCTTGATCGGTTGTCAGTGAATACAACCATGAATGTAGGGACTTTCTAAGGTCAGAAAAACCGCCATGATTTCCTTATTGTGGCCAGGATATATTCTTGTACATGTGGTGTCCCTCTTTGATAACCCAGCTACAATAAGAAAATCATAGCAGGGTTTCTGCATTTGTGGTCGTATCCATTGGAAAACGATCAAGACAACAGTCTGACACTATTAAGATAGTTAGAGAAAATCTTTAAAACTCTGCAGAATTTTTAACTACCGTATTTTTCAGACTATAAGACGCACCCAGATTTTAGAGGAGAAAAATAGGAAAAAAAAATTTTCAGGCAAAAAATGGTAAAATATTTAATATATGGGAGTTGTAGTTTTGGAACAGCTGCAAGGCCACATTGACAGGTGACCCTGCAGCTGTACGGGGATGTATAGGGCGTTTTTTTTTGTGGGGCCAGGTGTACTTTTTAGCTATACCATTTTGGGAAATGTTTATTGCTTAGATCACCTTTTATTTAATTCAGAGGCAAAACAGAGAGAAAAACCCGGCAGTTTAGCACTTTTGAATTTGACGTTCACTGTACATAAAAATATTAGTAGACCGGGCATTTTCAGACACAGGGATACCTAATGTATATGTTTCACAGTAATGTTATACTTTTATATGTATTCTAGGGAAAGGAGGTGAACTTTTATTTATTTTATTTTTTATTATATTTTTTTTTTAAGTGGTTTTTTTTTTTTTTTTTTTTACTATTTTATTATCCCCCGCCTAGGGGGCTTGAACCTGCAATCATTTAATTGCAAGTCCCATAGACGGCAATACAAGTGTATTGCCGTCTATGGGAGATTCTATACATTACTATCGCGGAGGGTCATAGACCAGCCGCGATAGTAATATATATCTATGACAAGCCTCGGAGCCTTCATTAGCTCCCGGCTGTCATCGGAACAGGTCGGCTCCTGCGGCCTCGCCGTGCAGGAGCCGGCCTGCATCACTAAAGGTATGGGGCCGGTGGGGACCGGCCCCGGGGCTAACTGACTGCCGGGACCTGTGGATGAGGAGTGGAGGAGTGGATTTGCAGCATGGCCTCGCTACTGCCAACGCTGGTTTTCTTCAGCGGCAGTAGCGCGGCAATCTGCAGGCCCCGGCAGCTAAGACAGTCCCCGGCATCTGCTGTAATAGACCGGCGAATGCCGGGGAGTGTCTTAGCTGCCGGGGCCTGCAAGATTGTCACACTCCTGCCGCTGAAGAAAACCAGCGGTGGCAGTAGCGCGGCAATCTGCAGGACCCGGCAGCTAAGACACTCCCCGGCATCCGCCGGTCTATTACAGCAGATGCCGGGGACTGTCTTAGCTGCCGGGGCCTGCAGATTGCCGCGCTACTGCCGCTGAAGAAAACCAGCGGTGGCAGTAGCGCGGCCATGCTGCAAACCCACTCCTCCACCCACATTCAGACTATAAGACGCACCCTCATTTTCCTCCGAAATTTGGGGGAAAAAAAGTGAGTCTTATAGTCCGAAAAATACGGTACTTATATTTGCAAAAATGTTAATTATCTACAAATATAGATATGATTATGTTCATGGTAATACCCCTTTAAGTCCCCACTCTCGCTTAATACACTCCAAAGACCCTAACCTCTTATGAAAACCTTAACCCTAAACCATAAACCTTAACCCCAATAAAGGGACACTTTCAGTCCTAAACGGGAACTATCAAGTGGAAAAAACAGTTTAATTTGCAGGCAACTTGTTAGAGAGCAGGAGAAAGATAATGAATTGAAATATATTTTTATGGGACAATATTCACTATTTTAATTTTGCTCATTCATATCTTTGCTGTGTTTATGCTTGGAAACAGTCATCTATTTTTTTCCCCATAAAACTGTATGTCATTCTACTCAGCTCTTCTGCTCAGCTTTGTAACATCGTTCAGCTTTTTAATATCCTTCAGCTTTGCAGAATGCCCTGTATATCCATTAACAGGTTTCCTTTAAAGTGAATTCTGCAAGAAGAATAGATATTGCTTTGACCATTCTAGGCATCTATAAAGCAATGAAATCCACAATTATATCCAAATGATGGCAGAAGAGACAACAAGGTCAATGGTGACCATAGAAGAATGGATGCCCCCAAACAAAGATCAAAATAATCCCCCATTATGAGAACAATTTTTTGCACTGAGGACAGAAACCCCTGATTTTCTTTACCTTTTACACACCTAACCCTTGGGCCTATTTCTTATAATCACATTAGCTAAAAATGGAGTTACTTTGGAAAGTCATGTAAAGATTTTCACTACCAGGAAGCAACAGCAATAGTGCAAATATGTGATGGACCCTTTGTTTCCAAGGGTCCTGTATTAACCTATGGTATAGTCAGTGGTGTAACAATCGTGGTCACAGGGGGCCAGCCAGCTGGAAATGGCTGGGGCCCAGGACCACCATGATAGTGATATGGGAAAGCCTGGTTTCCCAACTGCTAAAAGTATTGTTAATGGAAAGGTGCCTGACAAAGCCCCATTCCATTAAATGCCAGCCCAGGGGAGGTGACCCAAAAAAACCAAAACAACTTATACTCACCTGTCCTGGGCTCAGCATCCTCTCTGGCACTCTTCCAGCTGGTGCCTAAGGTCAGACCTCACTGCTGGGGCTTGTGATCGGGCCCCAGCACTTACATTTTGCCCATCGGCTTAATGACATAATTGCTCTCCATGTGACTGCTGAAGTCCAATCACAGGCCCCAGCAGTGTTGTCTGGGGAGCAAGACCTCAGTCTCTGGCAGAAGAGGAGCAAGAAGATGGGAAAGGCACATGGACTGACCGAGTATGCCCTGGAGAGGTGAGTATAAATAATACTACCGTATTGATAAGGACTAATTGACCAATAATCGTGGGTAACTGTCATTGTTCTAATTAAGGTAATTAGGCTGAGTGCCAGCAGTAAGGAAATGACACCAGACACACTATATTGGTATTAGTTCCTCTCTCAACCAAGAAGGAAATACTGATGCACTTTTATTAAAACAATGTGGGGTTAAATAGTAGCAGAGAAGGGAAAAGAGATAACAACAACATAAGTTTTCACATTCATTCCTAATTGGTATGGTACATCTTAATCAAACAGAAAAAGTTTAAGCAGTTCCATATATAGCCAGCTACTCCCGCTCCTGTGTGGTAACTTTGGGGAGCTGTCTTCTGGCAGCAAGCCAAGCATTTGTTTTTCTTGTACCCATCCTGGATACAGGCGCCATCTTATCATATAACATTATAGCAGTTTCAAGCATAAGCAACTATATCTAGCATTCAGCTTTTAAGGATAACAATGTTTTTCATACATTACATGATTATAACCTTCACAATATCACCGGCCACTGCGGAACATATAATACTGTTTGGGGGCCACTCTGAGCACATAATACCATGTGGGGGCCACTCTGGATCATATAATGCCATGTGGGGTTCACTTTAGAGCATATAATGCTGTGGGGGTGGGTGGGGGGGTTCACTGAGCAGCATATAATACTGTCCCAGTATTGTTTAAATGCTGGGCGCTGCATTGTTCACTCACCATATTCATGATAACTGCAGTTGTCGGTACTAAAGCTGTATCTTTTTCAAGTATCTGAGATATTGCTGCAGCACCCGTAACCGTCACTATCAAGAATTTGATCTGGGGAGTGGGTAGGGGGCCACGGACAAAAGTTTGCACCGGAGCCCACAAGAGCTTAGTTACACCACTGGGTAAAGATGCCATTGATTAAGGTAATGGATCCCAGTGATCCTAGTAGGCTTAGATCCAAGGAATGAACCTACTCTTTGTTTTTTATGGCCATACTTTATTTCACCTGTGGTAGAGCTGCAGGCAAGTCGAGCTCTTTCTACCTTCACAGCTGACTATTGTGGGTTTTAGAAAAAAGGGACACTGTAATGAGTGCATCATATGGGATACTTTTGTTTTTTTTAATGTAGATTGCGAGCCCCCATATGGGGATCACAATGTACATTTTTTTTCCTATCAGTATGTCTTTCTAGAATGGGAGGAAATCCATGCAAACACAGGGAGAACATACAAACGCCTTGCAGATGTTTTCCCTGACAGGATTCGAACCCAGGACTCCAGCACTGCAAGGCTGCAGTGCTAACCACAGAGCCACCATGTTGCCCCCGTATGGGATATTTCTAATAAAAAGGGATTGTCCAAATTGTGCAGCTCCTTCAGATTTTGCATGACGGATCTATTATGTGCAGGCTTCTATTTATATGGCAGATATATTTGTATATTCCGCAATGCTGACATATGAAACTGACCCAAATAAGCATTAACTTTTCAACTTCAAAGTCCATTTTTCAGTCAGAACACGACAGGCATTTAGTGCATTTATTGCTTATAGCTCAACTCATTTTTTATCATTTGAAGGAATGAATTTACATTTGGCAGCGCTGTCAGCAGCAGCGGCATCATTTAGCTGAATTTGGCACTTTCATCCAGCTTCACTGAAGGAAAATAGATGACAGCATATCCATTCCTTCACCTTTTTACAGAAAATATTACAGATACCTTCGCTTTCGGCCATAAATAAAGCATTACTTTAAATCTTTCAGGAATTAATTGAAAATGATTTAGCAAAAAAGCAGTTTTTTCCCCTCTTTTAAACAGAGTGTCATGTGTGAATTACCAAGATAATGGGCTATAAGATGGGAAAGAATAAAAATTACCAAAGAGGAGATTATGAGGAGGTGAACTTACTTAAAGTACATTGGAGAGGCATGAGGCACAGTAACAATACATCAGGACTGAAACGAGTGTTAATGAATGATGACTGTAAATTGGACTTAGCAGCCGCCGATATGTAAATGCCAGGTTGTGGACTTCATTTTTCACAAGCAGATGAAATAATTAAGAACAATTCCTTTTGGCAGAAGGTCAATGTTGTCAGAGGCGTAACACAAAGCTCCTGGGCCTCAGTGCAAAATCTGTAATAGGGTTTCCTAGTTACCATGTGTCAGTAATAATGCTGGTGTCTGCTAATGTAAGGGTCCGGCTGTGATGGCTACTAATTTACCACCTATCACCTATCATTTATCACCTATAAATGCACCCCTGGATACAGCAGGAGAAATGTACGCAATGTAAGCAATCACATATTACGTATGTAAGCAATGTAAGCAAGCACATATTAAGAAAAATCTGTATACTCCATACCATAGCCATAAACTATGTAAAAAAACTCATGGGTATTACATCAGGATACAACAGTATAATCTGGCATACAGGGGTTTGCAGGCTGGAATCCCAATTGGCCACTATAACAAAGATGACTATGCGAATGAGGTTAGGGTGCAAAAGTGTATTGTGCTTGCACACGAGACTTGCTATGTCTGTGATAAAGGAACTATAGAAGTTTTTTCAATTTTTTCAACTCTTACATATGTACCATAAAGTAGATTTGTCAGCTCAATATGCTGCTCTGTTTAATGGGAACCATATTATAACTATAGGAATGAGCCGAGTGAGCCGTACACGCGAGCGCTTCCCATTCACTTCAATGGGAGCGCTTGTAGAGAAAAAAGCAGCCCATTCATTTCAATGGGGAGCGCTCGTATGCCGGCTCCCATTGAAATGAATGGGATCTGCTTTATACGCGCTGATTCTGAACGTGTTTTAACATTCAGAATCAGTCAGCGTATCCGTAGTGTGAATGGGCCCTAATAAAGTAAATACAGTTGGAATGTCATTATTTCTCATTGCTTGAATCAAAAACAACATTATAGTTACAGTATACTGTCTTCATATAGGGCATGATATTATGAAGGCTGATTGGCTATAAGTGTCTCCTAGGTGACGGTTCCCCGCTTATAAAAAAAAAGGAGATCCCAGGACTTGTTTGGTTCTTTCTCAAAATCCCATTAAATTGAAAAGAGATATCCATGCACATGGCTGTGTTATGGCGGCATAGTAACTGTCATTATAGGACACAGAGACTGTTGTTATTTTGGAAATCCTGTAGGTGAAACAATGTAACTTGACTATAGGTGGTTACTACATAGTAAGAGAACACTATTTGAATTGCATCTAAAGAATTGTGTTACTATTTCTAATGGATGTGACCGAAACTCTAGGGTTGTGGTTGGAGCACTCAGGGTAGGGCCTATGCTTTATGGTTGCCTCTGAAAGTCCAAGTGATTCAGGACAATAGAATGTTTTCTCTGTAGTTCTGCTTTTAAAGAGTCAAGGTCTGGGGATAATGTATGCCTGATTGTCATCTTGCAAAACCCTTTATAACCCCTAATTTTGAATTTGTAGGACATAAAGATATTGTAGTCTGAAAGGAGGCATCAGGTTTCCTTTATGAGATAAAACATGACTACTGAGCCTTAGTACACAGCAAATTGTTGTCATTAATAAGCAATGCAACTCTTAGGCAAGGATCTATCATTAGATAAAACTATAGAAGTTGATAGACGCCCATTCATTTCTGTGTATTGATTGTTCTGGAAATATTGTTAACATCTTAAACATTCTTAAAGTGTTTTCTTCTAATCAGTTGAACCCAGACCTCATTTTATACACTGACTTTTCATTTTTCAAGTACTTTGAAGAGGAAAATGAACGATAAGCGTGTTTTCTTTGTTGCTTGTTAATTACATTGGTATCTTACATCAAAATAAACATTTCCACTACCAATTTCTAACCTTTCAGATTTTCCTCTCAAATCTGTTTTGCATAATAAGCCAATAGATGTATGGAATCATTCGCACCTTGCTGAAATTTTGACATTCTTTTGTTGCTATAAAAATATAACTGCTTTCTCCATATTGAGCTTCTTTTTAGCAATGATGGCTCTGTAGGGTTTGACTTGATAAGCTGCTGCTAAGGATAAGTATACAATCATACAGTCAGGTTTACATTGGTCAATATAGGTACTAAAAAAAATATGCATATTTGTGTGTCATGTTTCACTGTAGCAGTTGGTAAATGCTGGAGGGTTGAGATAAACTCCCTGCAACCTTTAACCAAGAATATAGTATGTCTAAAATGGATATCTACTGACTACCACAAGACACACCACACTGATGTGTTACTGCAAGGTTTACAATGGAGTTCCAGATGGAAGAACCAAAAGACAAAGGAAAAGATCCTGTAATAGGGAGTAGAGATGAGCGAACACTAAAATGTTCGAGGTTCGAAATTCGATTCGAACAGCCGCTCACTGTTCGAGTGTTCGAATGGGTTTCGAACCCCATTATAGTCTATGGGGAACATAAACTCGTTAAGGGGGAAACCCAAATTCGTGTCTGGAGGGTCACCAAGTCCACTATGACACCCCAGGAAATGATACCAACACCCTGGAATGACACTGGGACAGCAGGGGAAGCATGTCTGGGGGCATAAAAGTCACTTTATTTCATGGAAATCCCTGTCAGTTTGCGATTTTCGCAAGCTAACTTTTCCCCATAGAAATGCATTGGCCAGTGCTGATTGGCCAGAGTACGGAACTCGACCAATCAGCGCTGGCTCTGCTGGAGGAGGCGGAGTCTAAGATAGCTCCACACCAGTCTCCATTCAGGTCCGACCTTAGACTCCGCCTCCTCCGGCAGAGCCAGCGCTGATTGGCCGAAGGCTGGCCAATGCATTCCTATGCGAATGCAGACTTAGCAGTGCTGAGTCAGTTTTGCTCAACTACACATCTGATGCACACTCGGCACTGCTACATCAGATGTAGCAATCTGATGTAGCAGAGCCGAGGGTGCACTAGAACCCCTGTGCAAACTCAGTTCACGCTAATAGAATGCATTGGCCAGCGCTGATTGGCCAATGCATTCTATTAGCCCGATGAAGTAGAGCTGAATGTGTGTGCTAAGCACACACATTCAGCACTGCTTCATCAAGCCAATACAATGCATTAGCCAGTGCTGATTGGCCAGAGTACGGAATTCGGCCAATCAGCGCTGGCTCTGCTGGAGGAGGCGGAGTCTAAGATCGCTCCACACCAGTCTCCATTCAGGTCCGACCTTAGACTCCGCCTCCTCCAGCAGAGCCAGCGCTGATTGGCCGAATTCCGTACTCTGGCCAATCAGCACTGGCTAATGCATTGTATTGGCGTGATGAAGCAGTGCTGAATGTGTGTGCTTAGCACACACATTCAGCTCTACTTCATCGGGCTAATAGAATGCATTGGCCAGCGCTGATTGGCCGAATTCCGTACTCTGGCCAATCAGTGCTGGCCAATGCATTCTATTAGCTTGATGAAGCAGAGTGTGCACAAGGGTTCAAGCGCACCCTCGGCTCTGATGTAGCAGAGCCGAGGCTGCACAAGGGTTCAAGCGCACCCTCGGCTCTGATGTAGGAGAGCCGAGGGTGCACTTGAACCCTTGTGCAGCCTCGGCTCTGCTACATCAGAGCCGAGGGTGCGCTTGAACCCTTGTGCACACTCTGCTTCATCAAGCTAATAGAATGCATTGGCCAGCGCTGATTGGCCAATGTATTCTATTAGCCTGATGAAGTAGAGCTGAATGTGTGTGCTAAGCACACACATTCAGCTCTACTTCATCGGGCTAATAGAATGCATTGGCCAGCGCTGATTGGCCAGAGTACGGAACTCGACCAATCAGCGCTGGCTCTGCTGGAGGAGGCGGAGTCTAAGATCGCTCCACACCAGTCTCCATTCAGGTCCGACCTTAGACTCCGCCTCCTCCGGCAGAGCCAGCGCTGATTGGCCGAAGGTTGGCCAATGCATTCCTATGCGAATGCAGACTTAGCAGTGCTGAGTCAGTTTTGCTCAACTACACATCTGATGCACACTCGGCACTGCTACATCAGATGTAGCAATCTGATGTAGCAGAGCCGAGGGTGCACTAGAACCCCTGTGCAAACTCAGTTCACGCTAATAGAATGCATTGGCCAGCGCTGATTGGCCAATGCATTCTATTAGCCCGATGAAGTAGAGCTGAATGTGTGTGCTAAGCACACACATTCAGCACTGCTTCATCAAGCCAATACAATGCATTAGCCAGTGCTGATTGGCCAGAGTACGGAATTCGGCCAATCAGCGCTGGCTCTGCTGGAGGAGGCGGAGTCTAAGATCGCTCCACACCAGTCTCCATTCAGGTCCGACCTTAGACTCCGCCTCCTCCGGCAGAGCCAGCGCTGATTGGCCGAAGGCTGGCCAATGCATTCCTATGCGAATGCAGACTTAGCAGTGCTGAGTCAGTTTTGCTCAACTACACATCTGATGCACACTCGGCACTGCTACATCAGATGTAGCAATCTGATGTAGCAGAGCCGAGGGTGCACTAGAACCCCTGTGCAAACTCAGTTCACGCTAATAGAATGCATTGGCCAGCGCTGATTGGCCAATGCATTCTATTAGCCCGATGAAGTAGAGCTGAATGTGTGTGCTAAGCACACACATTCAGCACTGCTTCATCAAGCCAATACAATGCATTAGCCAGTGCTGATTGGCCAGAGTACGGAATTCGGCCAATCAGCGCTGGCCAATGCATTCTATTAGCCCGATGAAGTAGAGCTGAATGTGTGTGCTAAGCACACACATTCAGCACTGCTTCATCAAGCCAATACAATGCATTAGCCAGTGCTGATTGGCCAGAGTACGGAATTCGGCCAATCAGCGCTGGCTCTGCTGGAGGAGGCGGAGTCTAAGATCGCTCCACACCAGTCTCCATTCAGGTCCGACCTTAGACTCCGCCTCCTCCGGCAGAGCCAGCGCTGATTGGCCGAAGGCTGGCCAATGCATTCCTATGCGAATGCAGACTTAGCAGTGCTGAGTCAGTTTTGCTCAACTACACATCTGATGCACACTCGGCACTGCTACATCAGATGTAGCAATCTGATGTAGCAGAGCCGAGGGTGCACTAGAACCCCTGTGCAAACTCAGTTCACACTAATAGAATGCATTGGCCAGCGCTGATTGGCCAATGCATTCTATTAGCCCGATGAAGTAGAGCTGAATGTGTGTGCTAAGCACACACATTCAGCACTGCTTCATCAAGCCAATACAATGCATTAGCCAGTGCTGATTGGCCAGAGTACGGAATTCGGCCAATCAGCGCTGGCTCTGCTGGAGGAGGCGGAGTCTAAGGTCGGACCTGAATGGAGACTGGTGTGGAGCGATCTTAGACTCCGCCTCCTCCAGCAGAGCCAGCGCTGATTGGCCGAATTCCGTACTCTGGCCAATCAGCACTGGCTAATGCATTGTATTGGCGTGATGAAGCAGTGCTGAATGTGTGTGCTTAGCACACACATTCAGCTCTACTTCATCGGGCTAATAGAATGCATTGGCCAGCGCTGATTGGCCGAATTCCGTACTCTGGCCAATCAGTGCTGGCCAATGCATTCTATTAGCTTGATGAAGCAGAGTGTGCACAAGGGTTCAAGCGCACCCTCGGCTCTGATGTAGCAGAGCCGAGGCTGCACAAGGGTTCAAGCGCACCCTCGGCTCTGATGTAGGAGAGCCGAGGGTGCACTTGAACCCTTGTGCAGCCTCGGCTCTGCTACATCAGAGCCGAGGGTGCGCTTGAACCCTTGTGCACACTCTGCTTCATCAAGCTAATAGAATGCATTGGCCAGCGCTGATTGGCCAATGTATTCTATTAGCCTGATGAAGTAGAGCTGAATGTGTGTGCTAAGCACACACATTCAGCTCTACTTCATCGGGCTAATAGAATGCATTGGCCAGCGCTGATTGGCCAGAGTACGGAACTCGACCAATCAGCGCTGGCTCTGCTGGAGGAGGCGGAGTCTAAGATCGCTCCACACCAGTCTCCATTCAGGTCCGACCTTAGACTCCGCCTCCTCCAGCAGAGCCAGCGCTGATTGGCCGAATTCCGTACTCTGGCCAATCAGCACTGGCTAATGCATTGTATTGGCTTGATGAAGCAGTGCTGAATGTGTGTGCTTAGCACACACATTCAGCTCTACTTCATCGGGCTAATAGAATGCATTGGCCAATCAGCGCTGGCCAATGCATTCTATTAGTGTGAACTGAGTTTGCACAGGGGTTCTAGTGCACCCTCGGCTCTGCTACATCAGATTGCTACATCTGATGTAGCAGTGCCGAGTGTGCATCAGATGTGTAGTTGAGCAAAACTGACTCAGCACTGCTAAGTCTGCATTCGCATAGGAATGCATTGGCCAGCCTTCGGCCAATCAGCGCTGGCTCTGCCGGAGGAGGCGGAGTCTAAGGTCGGACCTGAATGGAGACTGGTGTGGAGCGATCTTAGACTCCGCCTCCTCCAGCAGAGCCAGCGCTGATTGGTCGAGTTCCGTACTCTGGCCAATCAGCGCTGGCCAATGCATTCTATTAGCCCGATGAAGTAGAGCTGAATGTGTGTGCTTAGCACACACATTCAGCTCTACTTCATCAGGCTAATAGAATACATTGGCCAATCAGCGCTGGCCAATGCATTCTATTAGCTTGATGAAGCAGAGTGTGCACAAGGGTTCAAGCGCACCCTCGGCTCTGATGTAGCAGAGCTGAGGGTGCACAAGGGTTCAAGTGCACCCTCGGCTCTCCTACATCAGAGCCGAGGGTGCGCTTGAACCCTTGTGCAGCCTCGGCTCTGCTACATCAGAGCCGAGGGTGCGCTTGAACCCTTGTGCACACTCTGCTTCATCAAGCTAATAGAATGCATTGGCCAGCGCTGATTGGCCAGAGTACGGAATTCGGCCAATCAGCGCTGGCCAATGCATCCCTATGGGAAAAAGTTTATCTCACAAAAATCACAATTACACACCCGATAGAGCCCCAAAAAGTTATTTTTAATAACATTCCCCCCTAAATAAAGGTTATCCCTAGCTATCCCTGCCTGTACAGCTATCCCTGTCTCATAGTCACAAAGTTCACATTCTCATATGACCCGGATTTGAAATCCACTATTCGTCTAAAATGGAGGTCACCTGATTTCGGCAGCCAATGACTTTTTCCAATTTTTTTCAATGCCCCCAGTGTCGTAGTTCCTGTCCCACCTCCCCTGCGCTGTTATTGGTGCAAAAAAGGCGCCAGGGAAGGTGGGAGGGGAATCGAATTTTGGCGCACTTTACCACGTGGTGTTCGATTCGATTCGAACATGGCGAACACCCTGATATCCGATCGAACATGTGTTCGATAGAACACTGTTCGCTCATCTCTAATAGGGAGGCTTTCCTATCCAGTCTAAGTACAAGACGTCAGACCGGTTGTACAAGTATGAAATCACCTGGGCACAGACAATAGGCACAATTAGGTTCTGCCCATTTGGCTACAAGCATTAAACTGCCAACTTCTTCAGAAATTGTAAGACTGAAGATGGCATGGTGACACAATAGCAAAGACAATTAAAGGTGCCTGTTACCAGAACCCAGCATATCAACCCAGCCTGTAGATAGACAATCAGTTGGCTGTTTTGCTGAGATATTGCCAATTTTGTCGATATGCAAATGAGCTATTTGAAGGTATTGTTACTTATCTCCTTGGAGTGCGACAAGGGAACAAGCCCTCTAACCACCACTAACCCCCTTTGCTTCAAAACCGCTCCTATGATTATCTTTCTCTCTGCCCTGATACTATAAGTCTGTTGCAGTACTTTGGCTCCTCAGTGCTCCCCT
This sequence comes from Leptodactylus fuscus, assembly GCF_031893055.1. NCBI lineage: Eukaryota > Metazoa > Chordata > Amphibia > Anura > Leptodactylidae > Leptodactylus > Leptodactylus fuscus. The sequence goes on from NC_134271.1 coordinate 98,354,527, forward strand.
AAACAATCTACAGAACCTGTGACAAAGCTAACTCTCCACTCTTGCAGACAGGGCACAGTGTTGTCTCTGAGCGCTAGAGTGTGATTTACTAGATATACATATGCTCTCAAAGTAAAGGGCACAATAATAAAGAGTACATTACAAGAAATATACATCACAGCATGCATGTAATGTCTCTGCCTGTTCGGTTCTCTGCGCCACCCTCCACTTGCACGCTGTGGTGTAGGAGGTGAGTTCGGTTTGATTCTTTGCTTAGCGTTTTTTGTTGCTGTGTGAACACAGCTCTCTTACCTCTCCTCTGTAATTGAATTTCCCCCCACACCTATCTCTTGCACCTTGTTTCCCTCTGCTCATCAAATAGTTAATCTTAGCCTTACCTGTGTGATTGACAGCCTGTCTACTAATCAAGTCTGGGGCAGGTCCTGGACTTCCTAGGACTCACTGTCTCCGTCACTCCCTTCATCCCAGGTTTCAGCATTTCAGCAACAGTACTGGGGAATTGCTCAACTGGAAATTCCCTTACAATTCACATTACATTGACAACACATCTACAAGACAACAGCACCACAACACCAACAAACATACTCAGTAACATATACTCAATCCTTACACACAAATCTCAAGGTTTATTTCCCATACCACACTGCGCTGTCCTTACAATTGTTGTCTTTCACCACAGCTTCTCATCAACTCCATACTTGCCAATATTTGCATGCAATTGTTATGTCCCCTTCCCATGATACCATATACCTTTTGCAGGTATGCCTTTTTTGACAAGAGAATGTCTGGTACGTCTCTATCTAGATATTTTTAGTGCTATGCAAAGTTTTTTGCTGTTTACACCTTTTGCCTTTAAAAGAGCATCAATTCTTCTAGGTAGACTTGCACACAGTTTATGATGGCCTAAGTATAGGCCATCAATAGCAGAAACAGATAAACTCTTTAAGACTATGGCTCCGCGATGTGGAAAACGCAGATTGTTTTTGTTGTAAAAGCCAAGAATGGCTACAAAAGTAATGGGAGATATATACAGTAGGAAGTTTTTATACTTCTACCTTCTGCTCAATCCACTCCTGTCTTTGGCTAAAAAAAATGGCAGCAAAATCTGCGTTTCTGCAATGTGGGCCCTTAGCCTAAAGCTAAGCCTTGTTTCTTAAATATTCATGTATGTAGAATTATCAGCCATGTCTTCTTTAAAAAGACAACTTCTTTTCAGAACAGATTACAGTTAAATATGTACTTATCTGAAGGGCGTACGAGTGGGACAAAAGTATTATGTCACTGGTACAAACTGAAATAGATTGCCTTTGTCCTCATTTGGCATCCACACATTCAGTGCGGCGTTACATGTCGTACTCTATTTTTATAAATAAATTTGACGTCTTTATTCCTCATCTCAGTTCAGAATATAAATGCATAAAGTGAAGCAGAAAATGACAAAATGCAAAGGACACATTTATCTTTCATAGTATGGTCAGCGGTGTATTGATTTCAGGTCAATTATTTATCACATGTGGCCTTTAGCTGTATTTGAAGATAATCATCATTCCTGTACAATATATGGCGGTGTAATTGAGTCTAGGACTGCACCAAACAATGTTTCATTGTTCTGCATCAACACATTTTTGTCAATTTATACTGAAGTGTAGTTAGTCTTTCCTGGACCTAGAGCAACCATTAAGCTCGCCCCCTTCTTATTCAAAATGCATTTTCAAAAACCCAACAAGTCTCCCCATTTAGGAGCCGTATCTATTAGACTGGAGATCAGCTGCAATATCTCTGGAGGACCCAAAACATCCATATATAAAATGTTTTCTGATATTAAGTGGGTACTATATATTGCTTGAATTTACCACAGGGAAATTAAGTACTTGCTGCTGAGTTACCCCACAATCCACTGTCCCAGAAACAAGAAAGCCTATGATCTATTGAAGGATCCTTCTAGCAAGACGAGACAAACTTCAGAGTTTTACCAGGTCTGTGAAAGAGTGTAGTTGGGTATAGTCAACAAGCTCTGCAAAGGTGGCTAGAACCCTGTCATCTTGACCTACAGTCAGGTCTTACATGAGATTGCCTGTCTAAGGTGACCACCTAAACTATAGGTTGTTCTAGACTACTTACTGGAAAGAGATTCTACTGTGGACTCAAGAAAGTCATGGAAATTAATGATGCTGGTGAGTAAAAACTGTGGGAGTGCCATTCCAAGGTTCCCCAACCCAAGTTCTGTTATGGTTTTTTTTTTTTATGTAGATTGTGAGCCCCACATAGAGCTCACAATGTACATTTTTCCCTATCAGTATGTCTTTTTTTTTTGGAACATGGGATGGAAATCCATGCAAACACGGGGAGAACATACAAACTCCTTGTAGATGTTTTTTTGCCCTTGGTGGGATTTGAACACCAAGACTCCAGCGCTGCAAGGCTGCAGTGCTAACCACTGAGCCACTGTGTGGCCCCCACGAAGTTCTGTTATGTGTGTTGCTGAAAAAGCCTGTTGAATTTTTTAAAACATGAAACATAACTTTGTGTGCCTTCAGAGAGAGAGAGAGAGAGAGAGAGAGAGAGAGAGAGAGACTGTTACCAATAAGCTATTTCTAAGCTACACTGTAACCATCACACTGTATGTCCTCTACAGGAGATGAATTACTTGTCTATAAAAACCACCATAATCTGTGTCCTTAAAAGGTACCTCCAGTTACATACAGTAAAAGTTTTCATAAATAAATAGTAGAGGTTAATATATGAAACTTTGCAATATATAATGTTAAAGACATGTTTCCTTCTCCACTTTTCAGGCAGGGTTACTTTCTACATAATAGTCTATGAAGTGGGGAAGGGGGATAGAACAGCCACTCAAATAATTGCTGCCTGTCTGTCTGCTATTTGGAACAATCTGAACACTAACAGGTTGTAGATAAGAGGCTACTGGTGCACAAAATCAGGTTATATATCATTTAACTAGCTGGCAGGTGAATCCTACTCAACCCCTCCCTGCATCATAGAGGTCACTGTGTGAGGCAGAATACAGGAATGAGTCTAATGTAAACAAGCAGTCAGACTGAACGTGAAGTTATTTAGAACTAGAAGTACGCTTTAAGAGACTTTGTAACTCAGGTATTTTACCTATTTGTGCCTGAAACCACCAAACATTATGCTTTGTACTGTAACCATTTATGTTTTTTAACTACTGTTGGAGTAAAGCTAAAATGCATACATATAGCTTTGTGTTCACTTCCATCTTTGAGTGGGGATCGGTAATAAGGGTCAAAGGCCACATACAAGCTTATAACACTACAGTTTACTATGTTTGGATCAGTAAAACAGTGTTGGCCTGAGAACTGTGGCTATAGACTGGACCTTAAAATGCAGCTATATTCTGACTTTGTGATATCTGTCTTATTCTACTTCCAAAAATGCATGCTATAATAAAATCAATTGGTATGCTTTGTTGATAGGCTATTTCATGAAATGGTAGGCTCCACAGAAGATCGGATCCATTTGAAACATCCTCTTTTGAACACTATGTCTAGTTCATGTCTTGAAACATGTTCCTTATGGTGACCAAGTTTCCTCCTGATGAGCTGGGATTTCCTTAATTTATATAGACTTCCTGCTGTTGGTAAACTTTTTTGCTTGTACATAGGACTAATCTCTACTGGCATGGTAGTGCTGGGCAGATGGCGATATCGGGCTCGTCTACCTCATCCCAATCTGCTTCTCCATCTGGAAGTAGGTGGCATCCATAATAATGTGGCAGATGAAAGAGTTCCCTTGAGATGTCTTGTCTTTCTCTAAATATAACATTTTGACATTGGGACGCTGTGGGGGCATCAACATAAGAGAAAGAACACAGATGGTATAAAGATAAAGAAAACAAACACATCAAAATTAGTAATATAGTCCTTTCAACTGAGCGGCACTGATACAGGAGCCATATTTTTGTAGCTTTGGAAATACCCTGTAGAACACAGATTTTGTCGAGTACTGTTACTGTACACATGCATCAGTGTAATTGGGAGGTTATTGTTTGCTTAACCCACCTAGTACAGATTAGTAAACTCACTCATATTCCCCCCAGGCTGTGGAATTTTTGGAGACAATGACGGATCAGGTACAAGGTACAACTAGCATATATCATATTTATATATCAGTAAAAGTAAAATGTAAGAATTATTGGTAATTTAGCAATTGTCCTGTATACACTTATGCAGAAGGGGTATTGCTTCAGTGATATCAATTTCTATTACTTAGGCTAGGTCCCCAAGTAGACCTGAAGAATGGAAACCCGAGCACAGGTGTGAATCTAGTGTAAGAATGCTGAGGTTTGTATTACAGTAAATAGAGGTTACAATAATTTCTTTAGGTTGAAGCCACAAACTGTTAACATTGCAGCTTTTATTGCACCACAGCAAAACCTGCAACAAAAATGCAAAGTGTAGCCTTAAGGACTTAGGGTCCATTCAAACAGAGTTTTTTGGCAAGGATTTTGGCGAAGAAAAAAACCTGCTTCAGGAATTAGGAAATGTTTTTTTTCCTCCAGCACAGTGTATGGACTTTGAAAAAAAAACGCACGTTTTTTGCCAATTCCACATGGATTTTCGGCCTTCCGTTGACTGCGTTGGTTTTTGCAGGCGAATCCATCTGAAGGAAGCTTTTTTTCTGATAGCAGGAAAAAAAAGCTAGTGGAACACATAGAACTCTGTGGGGAGGTGTTTTTCCACGTGGATTCTGACACGGATTCAGCGCCAAAATCCTCGCCAAAATACCACGTGTGAATGGACCCTAACACTGTTTCAGATTTCCACCTTCCCCAGCCTCAAGGAAAAAAACTGTAGTTTATGGACAACCTCTTTAATATAGTTACAGATATTGCACATCAGTTGGTTGATCCACCAATCTTTGCAACAATTATACAACATTTATAAGTAGACATTATCTTTGATGGTTTGCTGCAGTCAAAGGTATATAGCAACCAGGGAGTTTCCTTGCCCCCCCCCCCATAACCTCTTGGAACCCACGGGGAGCTAAGGGGTTGCCATGGCAGACAGAAGACCATGTCACGGCCTTCTGCATGCCTATGCATAGTTCCCACACAAACACATAGTTTACAATACAGACTAATAAATAAACAAACAATTAAAAGTTACAAAATACCCACCTTTATATTTAAAGAATATGTAATAAACATGTTAGATTTTCCTATGTGTGTATAAGTCCCTACTATCCAAAAATAGCGTTGTTTATCCTGTACAGTGAATGCCATTAAAAAATATACTGCAATGGGCAAATTAAACGTGTTTTGGTCACTTTTCTTTCCCCAAAAAATAACAATAAAAAGTGATCAAAAAGTCATATCTACCAAATATTCGTACCACTAAAAAGTACACCTCGTTCCACAAATAACGAGCCCTGACATATCTCCATCAACAGTACAGTAAAAAAGTTATAGATGTCAGAATATGGTGCCCCCAGGAAAATCGTTCATTTTCAAAAAGTGATGTTTTATTTGTAAAAGTGGTAAAACATAATAAAAACCAATATAAATATCCACATGGACCCCCAAAAGCCCTAAATAAAAGCTAATCAAAACATTATATATACCTCGATACGATGGCAAATGAAAGTACAACTTGTCACGCAAAGTGTCACGCAAAGAATAAGTCCTCACATAGCTATGTCGACAGAAAAATAGAAGAGTTATGAATTTTGGAAGACATGAAGGGAAAATATGAAAAAAATTGCCATGAAGTACTGCACAAACTACCCTGTGTCCCAAGTGGTTAATAGATGTATCCATTCACATTCACATATCACATTACAAAGGTCTTTTTCATGGTTCACCAGTCTAACTATGACCCTGCTAGTGGGCACCCAATTCAACCTTTTTCTAGCCTTGGGGAACTACAGTAGAAACCAACTTTATTATTGAGACTTAAATCGCTCAGCAAGATATTATTATTTCATATGTAATTGTAACATAAAAGAATAAAACACGAAACATTGGAGTTTAGAAATTTCCAGTGGCCTTCTTGTGTCAGTACTCACCGCCATTAATCTCTAAAAGCTGTGGGAAGTAATAGAGTTTCTGGCTTATGGGGAATTTGCAATGGTCCAGCTCACTCTCAATGGCTAGACTTAACAGGAAATAAATTTCATGCTGAAAATGACAGCTCTGTTTTAGCATTAATATTCCCCAGCCGGTCACACAGACTAGGCCTGAACTTATTAATGATACCACATACCAGTCTATGGTGGACCGTGTAAGCTGAACAAGTATTCTGGATTTTGCTAATTTACAAAGGTATTCCAGTCATAGTCAGGCCATACCCATAACATACATTATAAATGTCTGAGAGCCTCAACAGTTAGGGGAACAGATGTCCCTCCCATGATTCCCATTGTGCTAAACAATATGACTGACATTTGTAAGGGGAAGATAAAAATAGCTGGTTAAGCATGAATCCTTACCAGGGGTACTGGATTTGTGAATGGTATGTCATGAGGCTCCACTCAAGGATCAGTTAACTGGGGCAGTTAGTTACATAGCTTTAAGGCCTCAAGCTTGGTGGTTACAAGAGTCTTAGGCAATATTCACATAATGTTATTACAGTCCATTGCTCTCATCCGTGTTAGAGTAACAGACATAGGGCGCATTGGCACTGGATTTGGTGGGGAATCTACGTCAGATTCAGCGCTGAAAAAAAGGCTCCCATTGACTTCAATGGGTTCCTTAAGAGAAAAAGGACCCCTCTGAACGGAATACCGAACGCAACTGCAAGCGGTGTGCAGTGAAAGTACACGGACCCCATAAACTATAATGGGGTCTGTGTGCTTGCCGCCAGATCTCCGCAGGGATCATGCGAACAGGAAAGTAGTTCACAATCTACTTTCCTGTCCGCACGATTCGTGCAGGCAGCGCGCGGCCAGCACACGAACCCCATTATAGTCTATGGGCTCTGTGTGCTTTTACTGCACACCGCTTGCAGTTGTATTCGGTATTCTGTTCGGGCGGACTCCTCGAATGGAATACTGAACGCAGTTGTGAAGGAGGGGTAAGCAGCTCAGCTCCGGGCATGCAAATATTACCGGGAATTATCCTTTCCTGCAGCAACTGATCTGCGGGGGTCAGACCTCAGGGGTAAGGATTAGCCATCAATATTAGAAAGTGGATATCCCCTTTATGTTCTACCCAAGATTTCCCCAAAAATTTTAAAAAATTGAAAATCTATTACATATACAGCACAAATGTCTATGGCAGTGGCGTAACTAGGAATGGTGGGGCCCCGTGGTGAACTTTTGACATGGCCCCCCCCCCGCACCGACACCGAAAAGCTCGACCGACCCCCTCCTACGCATTCCTGCGCATTCTATTATGCTCCATAGTGGCCCCTGCACACAGTATTATCCCCCATAGTGGCCTCTGCACACAGTATTATCCCCCATAGTGGCCCCTGCACACAGTATTATGTCCCACTGTGGACACCCATAAACAATTATTATACTCTGGGATCTTTTCAGACCCCAGAGTATAATAATCGGAGACCCGGGGGAATAAAAACATAAAAAAACTACTGTTTCTTACCTGTCCCCGGCTCCTACGCTGTCTTCTCCCAGGACGCAGTCCGGGTTTATGTGACATCAGAGACGTCAGTCAACTAGGAAGGAGGCCTGGCAGGATCATGGAGAGGTAAGTAACAGTGTTTTTTATGTTTCTTACCTCTCCCGGTCCACCAATCATTATACTCGGGGGTCCGAAAAGACCCCCGAGTATAATGATAGCAGCAGTAGCAGCTGTCATCGGGCCCCTAATGTCCCGGGCCCTGTGGCAGCTGCCTCTGCTACGCCACTGGTCTATGGGTATTTTTCCATTTAATTTTTTAAACTATACTGTAGTTACTAAGTCTATTTCTTACATTATTTTTTTTTTTACTTCTAGCTATATATCATGTTTGCATTTGCAGAAACGCTATTAAAAGTAAGATCAATTTCCTAATTCACACACATTTCTAAAGATAAAGTTTCATGGCAATTACCTTACAAAATCTATTAAAACAATTGATGGATCACTTAAGAGCTGCAAAATAACTTTCTCTTATGTCTCATTTTCTGCAACTATAGAGACAGGTTGCCATGACAAATAACTGCAAGCAAAAGTGACTAAAACTAATATTAGCACAAAGAATGATATTATGTCCTTTAATCCAGTGTATTAGGTGGTAAGAGCATTGAGAAATATCTTAGAGTAAAAACTCCTTTTACCTCTATGACTATGATATGGGAGAGGTCAGATCTCTGTTGAAATGCTGGAGACTCACACTGTTCATGGAGTTTACATTATCTCCCGAGCACACAACATCCTGGTATTAATATTTATGTCTGAATCTCCCCTTAACACATCCTTGGCAGCCGGCAATTTTTCTAGCAGACTAAATTTTCTCATAAAGCCGATTTCCCTAATAGGCTCTTGTTTGAGGCCCATGGTCAAAGTTTGTCAAAGAGAATAATGACTTAGTGGTCAGCTGTGTATTGCTCTTAAGAACATTTATTTAGTGCACAATACCCGTAGACAATAGAGAAATGGCTTCAATTTCCCTCCAGAGCTGGAATCAAACATCGCCGCCAGCTCATATGTATCTTTGTCAAGTGTTCCTTTATTCTGCGGTATGGAGAAGATTGCCAAAAAAGCGAAATGAAACCTCTGCCAGTGTCCCCTTGAAATCTTTCCATTGTTTCTCGAATGCATTTGCACGGCATCCAACTGCAAATGTGAGCATCAAGCACTCTAACTCAGTTTAATTACTGTGGATGAGCATGTGAGTTTAGAATTTCTAATTGCTCCTGGTAATTAGTATTTATCCTGTACACAGCTCTGTTTTCATGCCGGTCCTTCTAAATATTTTGGAAATAAGAGGAAAAGCTGGAGCAATATTTTAAGCCATGAGGAAATGAGCATCTCTGGCTCATCATGATACTCTGTAGTCATACAGTGAAGCCAATGATAATGTATAATATAGATAAGATGTTCATGCTCTGATTCGAGAAAGGTCATCATGTCAGCATAGGCAATGAGTAAACTGGCAGCTGCTGGGCACTTTAAGAACCTGGGGATTCCAAGGTGAAAAGACTAGATTCTGTTCTACAGTAAGGCCGCAGGCACATAACCGAGTGTTCATACCAAGGGGGTCCAATGTTTTTAACCGAATGCACTCTGACGACACTGACATCTGAATGCCTTCATGGATTTCAATAGCAGGACCTGCTCTATAAATATTGCAATGGAACGGAGCATTGGAACCCCCCTCTGAAGAACCTTGGCCTACATGCTTGTTTATGTGTCAGGCCTTAGATGTTGATATTCAGCTGATAAAATACAGTGTTGGCCAAAAGTATTGGCACCCCTGCAATTCTGTCAGATAATACTCATTTTCTTCCAGAAAATGATTGCAAGCACAAACTCTTTGGTATTATTATCTTCATTTAATTTGTCTTCAATGGAAAACCACAAAAAGAATTGTCAAAAAGCCAAATTGGATATAATTCCACACCAAACATAAAAAAGGGGGTGGACAAAAGTATTGGCACTGTTTGAAAAATCATGTGATGCTTCTCTTATTTGTGTAATTAACTTGTGTAATCTTACTTACCTGAGGCACCTAACAGGTGGTGGCAATAACTAAATCACACTTGCAACCAGTTGAAATGGATTAAAGTTGACTCAACCTCTGTCCTGTGTCCTTGTGTGTACCACATTGAGCATGGAGAAAAGAAAGAAGACCAAATATATATGCATGAAAACATGGCCGCCGATAGGCCAGTATTACTGTTACTGGCATCAGGGGCCCAGCCCCTGGCACCCGCAGCAGTCATTGTGCCCAGTGAGCAGCTCAGAGGCGCAGTACTACCTGTATTGAAGCCGGCGAGCGGGTAGTACTGCAGGCTCGCGCCTCGCACAGGCGAAGTACTACCCGTATTGAAGCCGGCGAGCGGGAGTACTGCACCTGTGCGAGGAGCTGGAGCTCGGTGTTATGGTTCTGTGTGCAAATACAAAAATAATAATAAACGCAACAGAACCGCTAAGCTGCAGAGCACTGCGGCGAGGTCCACAGACCCAGATGGGCGACCGTGTGCCAGTACCTCGCAGTGTGTCTGAACAGGGAGTAAAGTAAATGCACCAGTTCACTTCACTGGATGAATGCGTCAGGGCTGCAGCAGTGTGAATGGGCTGCGGCAAGGTTGTACCAGTTGACTGCACTGGGCAACCGTGTTACACAATGGAGATTTACTCCAGTTATCCTCACTGGGTAAATAGCTTTTTGCAGCTTCAGAGATAAACAGGCTGCAAACAAGTTTACACCAGTTCACTGCACTGGGTAAATAGTTCTGTGCAGCTTCAGGTGGACCAGCTGCAACAAGACTGCCAGGGGTTAACGTCACCCCTAACAGCACACAAATGGCTCCGCACAGCTTGAAGCTATAACACACACAGACAGGGACAGATAGCCTAGCTAAAGAGACCAAGCCTGCTGCCAGTCCACCGGCTGGTACAGAGTCCACTGCACCAAGCCGTAGTGTGGAGCTGTCAGTACATTCAGGACTTATAGGTCTTGCTAACAGCACTAGATGGAACCTGCCTAGCTACTGGAAGCAGCCTGGAGCTCCTGTCATACCCTCCTGTCTTACGTGTTTTTTAGATAAAGTGTGAGCCCCGGGCGGGCGTCAGCTCACACCTTTCAAAGGCTAATCCCCGCCCAACAGGGGCGGTGGCATAACATCACCGAACATGCCCAGTAAGGCCGAACTGGGACTTAGCCTCAGAGCGGACCCAGAATGCCTGAGCATGCTCAGTGGGGAGAGAGCGGCACTTAGCCTCTGAGCGGCTCCAAAATGCCTGAGCATGCTCAGTGGGCCGAAAACTGGACTTAGACTCCAGACATCCTATTACACAACGCCGAGGGCAAGGATCGGATTGGCCCACAGGTGGCGCTGTGCGCCGTGATGGAACCCTGCGAGACCCGATCCTAACACTCGGCGCTGCTCACTGGGCATACCTCCCAACCGTCCCGATTTCCGCGGGTGGGAGGTATGCCCAGTGAGGAGGACGCAGATCTGAGTTGAATACATGCATGGCTAAAGCAAGGAGCTGTCACAGTTCAGCTCCTTTCTTTGCCGCGTCCTCGCTACTGGATGTGTAGACGCGATGTGATGATGTCACATCGCGCCTACAACAGTATTAGCGAGACTGTAGAGAGCGGCAGGGGAGCGAGGAGAAGGTAAGTTTAATGTGTACATTGAGGTGGAACATGAAACTGGGAGCAGATGAAGGAGAGGACGGCATGACACTGGGGGCAGAGATGGAGGGACATGAATCTGGGGGCCGAGATGTGGGGACATGAATCTGGGGGCAGAGATGGAGGAACATGAATATGGGGGCAGAGATGGAGGGACATGAATCTGGGGGCAGAGATGGAGGGGAAATGAATCTGGGGGCAGAGATGGAGGGGACATGAATCTGGGGGCAGAGATGGAGGGGACATGAATCTGGGGGCAGAGATGTGGGGACATGAATCTGGGGGCAGAGATGGGGGACATGAATCTGGGGGCAGAGATGGGGGACATGAATCTGGGGGCAGAGATGGGGGACATGAATCTGGGGCAGAGATGTGGGGACATGAATCTGGGGGCAGAGATGGAGGGGACATGAATCTGGGGGCAGAGATGGAGGGGACATGAATCTGGGGGCAGAGATAGAGGGACATGAATCTGGGGGCAGAGATGGGGGACATGAATCTGGGGGCAAAGATGGAGGGTACATGAATCTGGGGACAGAGATGTGGGAACATGAATCTGGGGGCAGAGATGGGGGACATGAATCTGGGGGCATAGATGGGGGGACATGAATCTGGGGGCAGAGATGGAGGGACATGAATCGACTCATTGCCTAAAGATGTAGAGAAAAATTTAAATTTAATACATAATTGGTATGTCGCAAAATAAAGTAGTTTTAAAATGGTGGTGGGGGGAGGCAGACACTTAGGCTGTATGGGGCCCCAAGATTCCTGATGGCGGCCCTGCATGCAAATGTTTTCGAGGTTCCTATAACTGAATATTTGAGACACAATGAAGCATTTTTGGACTTCTTATCAATATTCCTATTAAATGACACACTATTCATTCTCTCCCCATAGGGAAATGACTGTGTCCAGGACTGTTGAATTTCAAATATCATACAGCTCTGTTCACATTTGTGTTGTCATTTCCAGTTTTCTGTTCAATCATAGTAGCAGAAACCCGAAAATGATTGAAAGCTAGATCTGTCACGTGATGGACTCCAATGGAGTTTGTCGTAACCATCAGATATGAGTGCTGCAAGCTATTTTATTTTACTGGAAAATATGACAGAATCTGTGATGAAACTCCAATGCAAAATGGGAACAGAAACTAAGATAGTGTTCAGGTGTATTGTATGCTAGAAGTTTCATACCCTTTCTTATGATTGATTGGATGTGCCAAGTTGATTCAGGGATCAAGGGGAAAGTCCCTCTCATGTACGGCAATAGCTGTGAAGCAGCAACACGGTTAACTATTGATGGGTCTCCTTTATTCTGAGGATCAGTGGGGTCCGGACAGCTGACACACTATTGTTTAGTAAGTGAGGACTATGCATAGTTACATATTCATAAGGTTAGAAAACAAGACACAGCTCTATCAAGCACAACCTGTAATCTTGCAGTGTTGATCCAGAGGAAAAATGATGTTGACGTCAATTACCCCATATTAAGGGCACATACATTTTTGAACAACTTTTGATATTCTGGCAGCTTTAGAAATTAATAAATATTGTAATGTACTTAACAGATTTTGCCTCCTTTCTGTGAAATTGTATGATGAAATCCACATTTGTATTCTTTACTCTGTTTCTTTCAATGGCTTCTCTTCCATTCTAATCTTTCACCTGGCACATAGATTGCTCTTATGTGTGTATTATTTCCAGAGATATCTTAAGTAGGGTTGAGCGATCAGGATCAGAAAAGATCGGATTCCGATTGGCGATCGAGTAAATTTCACGATCGCAATTGGAATTCCGATCTAGATCTTTTCTGATTGGAGGTTATCTCAAGATCGGCTCAACCCTACTCATGTATATATCATAAATAGGGTTGAGTGATCGGGATCGGGAAAGATCGGACAACGATCGGTGATCGAGCAAATTTCACGATTGGGATAGAGATCGACTGGAAAATGATCAAAAATCGGATTTTAAAATGATCCTGAAATTTCAAGATCGGCTCAACCCTAATCTTAAATTGAAAACACAGTCAAGGTTCATTCATGCTTTCGCTCGGTGTGCGGTGAGTGCATTCTGCCGGGTTTCCGTCCTCAGCCCCAGTGAAACTGGACAGGAAATTGAAACCAGGCATTCAGCTTTAAAACCCAATCACTTGATTCCGCCTGCAGCCTGTCCACGTGAAACCTTTTTTTTTTTAAGCTAGACACAAAGTCAATCATGTCCGGCTAAAAAAAATTGTTTCCCTGTGGACAGGCAGAAGGCACACACAGACGATCACCTTTACAAACCCATTCCAGTGAATGGGTTTTAAAGTTGACCACCAGGTTTCCAACCCCTGTCCACTTTTGCTGTGGCTGAGCGCAGAAACCCAGTGGAATGCACACACCGGACACCGAGCGCAAGTGTGAATGAACCCTCAGGATTGAGAGCAGCTGCATATAAATATTCCAATCCCAACTGTGTTTGTAATTTGTTATCTTTGGAATTAATATATATTACAGCCGCAAACAGAACCACAGCTTTCATATTACACCGGAAGAACTGTTCTATGTTTTATTTATGTTTTCTATGTTTTATAATGGCTGATATATATTCAGTTTATTCACCTGAATGACTACTGTATAATACCACATTTTGTAGGGGAATTGTCTGGCCAGACAAGGCTTTCCCTAAAGGAGCCTGCACACGGAGTTTACATTCGCTCATTCTGAACGTAAAACTCGTTCAGCGTGAGCGGCGTAAAAAACAGATCCCATTGACTTGAATGGGTGCTGGCATACGTGCGCTCCCCATTGAAATCAATGGGAAGCTTTTTTACCTATTGTTTTCATCATTGAAAGCAATAGGTAAAAAAGCCTCCCATTGATTTCAATGGGGAGCGCGCGTATGCCGGCACCCATTCAAGTCAATGGGATCTGTTTTTTACGCCGCTCACTCTGAACGAGTTTTACATTCAGAATGAGCGAGTGTAAACTCCGTGTGCAGGTTCCCTAACAAAACCAACTGTGTCCATTCCCACAGAATAAACTAACTACTTTGGATTGCATTCAGACAAGGGTTGTTTCAGATCAGACAAATTCTGTAATGCGTCATTCACAGCTTTTTCTAGTTCTAGACAATTCCATCAAAATTAAATTAAAACCAGACCTAATGCAAATAAGTGCAATGAGAAAAGGACACAAGAGAGACAGAGAAGATAGGAGCATAAATGGTAAAGGTTAAAATGACAACGACTTTCCTAATTGCTACCATGTTGGACGACGGGTATGGATGAACTTGCGAGACCTTGTGATTATCTAATCTTGGACATAATCCTTTAGTAGGAATGATAAAACAACATTAAATGGGCTTCATGACTCCCACAAGGGTACGTGGTCCAGACCTTCGCACACCAGGTCGGTGGACTGATACTATGCTTGACATCTGTGCCTAGGATGCATGATTAAGTTATGGCAGGCATAAAATAGCTTGGCATAACATAACGTTTTGAGAATTTAGATTTTCGGCAGTGCAGTGGGATTAAGAACTTGATGTTCAGACTAGTATTATTAGATTAAATTCATCAAAAGTTATTGTAAACTGATGATGTCTAAAGCATTTTAGTGAACATATGAAAGAATTGTGTCACATTATATACATCAATTAATTTGCTCATCTCCAATCTTACCAATGGCAGCCATTTCCGTATGTCTTGGTGTTTTCACAATGTACAGTTTTTGTTCCAGTTTTTTGTAGCCTCTGAATTAATTTTGGCTTTAAAATGTCACAGACTCGCAGCTGTTTTAAGAAATCAGAGAAAAATGATTCCCTCTTCTCCTATCAGGCTGATATTCTGCATTGTCACCTTCCTTACTAAATTGACTGAAATCTCTATCAGTTTTGGGATTAGACTGCAGGTTATATGTATCAGATTACATGTGTATTGAAGTCTATGGAGAGGTGAGGATGGAGGAGTGAAAAGGAGCTCAGGGCAAGACACACAGAGACTAAGGCCTGGTTCACATCTGCAATCGGTACTCCATTCGGGGAGTCCACTTGGGGACCCCCCGAACGGAATACTGAACACATTAAAAAGTGATGAGCACTGAAAGCACACAGACCCTATAGACTATAATGGAACATGCGGAGAGAAAAGTAGTTCATGAACTACTTTCCTCTCTGCATGACTCAGGCGGAAAACACATGGACCCATTATTGTCTATGGGGTCCGTGTGCTTTCAGTGCTCACCGCTTGTCAATGAATTTGGTATTCCGTTCGGGGGTCCCTAAGAGGATTCCTCGACGAAATACCGAACGCAGATGTGAACTGGACCTCAAAGCAGCTAAGTGGGTTGTAATAGAAACTTCCTAATTGCAGTTCAGTAATACTCTACATAGACGATCCCTAGGCAAAGAGGTTAGGGATCAGATTCTCTTCTAGTTATTGTGCGCAGTCTTCACCCACCATGACCGGGAAAACCATAAACTAGAGAAAGGGCCCCAGAGGGGAGAACTACTAAGACTGCAGAATACAGGTCACATGATGCTCACCTGTCCTTGTTAATCTGATGTGCCCCACTGCAGTCCAGGGGTACCCCGGGGCTTTTACTGGCAGAAGTCCTTGCCACATGTGATCTTAGCGGTCTAAGGAAAGGAACCAGGACGTCACTGACATACTTCACCTTTGATGTACCCGTTCCTTTCCTTAGGTAAGAATTTTGACCTCAGCGGTCAGGACTTCTGCTGGTACAAGCTGAATCATCAGTGACAGGTGAGTATGTTTCCTTTTTTGTTTTTCACTTTTTCTGGCTTCCTTGCCAAAACCTGTAATCCCTGGACAATCCCTTTAAGTCCCAACATAGCAGACCACAGCAAAAAAATCGTGTTTTTTCTCACAGAAAGTCTGTATAACAGTCATGCTGCAATTTCCAAAACTGCACCGGTTTCGGAAATATCCCTGCTACGCATATTTTCCCGCAATGTATGGATGGGATATGCTAGCATTTACATCACACAGGGCCTCCGCCTAAGGGAGGTAGCTGCACCTAGGGCCTGGTATCTGAGGAGTCTTAAAGGGAAAAGTAAGTGTTAGAAATGGCACATAGTTCGATGGGCTCGGTTACAGATTTTGCAGTGAGAACCCAGGAGCTTGAAGTTTGGCATTTTTTATGACAAGTCGCTTTCTTAAATGAATGTTTCCTTGGTGATGTACAGCTCTGAACACCTTAAGCTGATGAAGCATTCATGTTCTTGAACTCCAAATCAAACTCATTCTTGACAACCAAAATATTAAATTAAGTAACTTGGAAAGGCCGTGGCTTCCTAAGTGATAAACCAGCTATTAGCCAGTAAAAATTAATTAGGTGGTGAGAACCGTGGCTAGATGGGTAATATTCATCAGTCTACACGTATCTATTTATTAAGCAAATCTTAACTTTAGGTATCGCCGGTTCATATTTAATTGCATTTTGGTCTTTAGTGGTTGAGTTAAATTAGCTAGAAAGAAATATTACACACTTAGGAAGCAAGATTGTTTTATTGGAGATCACATAATATAAATGTATCTTACAGACATTTGAACTAATTAGACCTGACCGGAGAAGAGTTCATTTTCTGTTCGGTGGCAGACATGATCATTAAATACTATTTTACAGCAGATCAAAGTGCCCATTCTAGAGGGAGACAGGTAAGAAATTTCTAGTTCATCATCAGGTTAAAAATTCATTACATATGCCTAATGTCTAGTTTAACCCCTTCCCGCCACAGACATTTTTCAATTTTCTTTTTTGACTCCTCTCCTTTTAAACCCCATAACTATTTTATTTATATAAGGGTTTAATGTTTGCAGGACAAAATATACCATTTAAAATTCCATACAGTGTACTTGGAAGCGGGAAAAAAATCCAGAATGAGGAAACGGAATTGGAGAAAAACTGAATTTGTGCGAGTTTCTTATGGGCTTTGTTTTTATGGCGCTCATTGTTCAGCCAAAATGACATGTTATCAGTAATCTATCGGTTGGAACAATTCCAAGGTTACCAAACCTATAAAGTTTTTTTTGTGTTAAGTGTGTTAAAAGATCCAGAACTTTCCAGAAACAGGGATACAGATCCATAACCAGATGTAATTTTTTATCTATACCTATTTGGGAGATGTCTATTGCTATGATCATTTTTTACCAAAATTTTTATGGGAGGCGAAACAGCGAAAAAATGGCAGTTCGGCTCTTTTGAATTTTTTTTTACTGTTACAGCATTCATTGTATGGGAAAAATATTTTAATAAGTTTGTAGGACGGCCATTTTGAGACACCTAATGTGTATATGTTTCACTATATTTTTTTTACTTTTATATGTGTTCTAGGGAAATAAAGATGATTTGAATTTTTTTACAATTTTTTTTCTTACTTTTTTTATTTTCTCTAATTATTAGACTACTTATGGTTCTTGAACCACAGGGGGTCTGATTGCTAATGCAATGCATGACAATGCTAATGCATTGCAATGCATTTGTATTATAGGCTGCGTAGAGCAGCCTGTAATACAAATGAATGTCAGGCAAGCCTTGGAGCCCTCAATAGGGCTTGTTGTGGACCTCATCAGGCCACGGCAAAATGGGGTCACCCAATGCAACTCTATAAAAATGAAGCTTTTGTCGGGTTTGAGTTGTTTCAGAAATTAATGCCCGCAATATTTAAATAGTTGACATCTACTATTATAGTAGATGTCAGGAAAGGGTTAAAAATGAAATATGAAATTGTGTACATTTTCTATATTTTTATGCTTAAACGGGTTTTATTAAAGATTTTTCAATAAAATACAAAACAATCAAAAAGGAAAAAGTCGAGCAACAATGAAACACTATAGAAATCAGTGGGCTGGGAAGCCAAAAAGACCCCCCTCCGCACGAATCAAATACAGCCCAACAAAAAGAGGAAAGGGAATAAGGAGTAGACAAGAAACAGACCAACAAACACAAGACGAAGACAAAGAAACCACAAGCAAGAAGAAAGAAGCAAGAAAGAGAAAGGAGAAGAAAACAGACAGCCATGTTACACTCATGCAAAAGCAGTAGAGAAGGCAGACGATTCCTGGAACAGGACCCAGGGACGCCACCAAAGTTCAAATTTAGAATAAGCGGGAGAGTCTTCCGCCACCAAGGTCTCCATCCGCTGAATAAGAAGGAACTCCTGAAGGAACTCGAGCAGAGAGGGAGGGGTGGGGCTGCGCCAATGTCTTGGAATAACAGCCCTGGCGGCCATGAGAAAGTGCCCCAGGAGGTCCCTCTTAATCTCCGACAACCTGCCAGGGATGACCGACAGAAGTGCCAGCTGGGGAGAAATAGCGACCGAGCGCCCGCTGACCCTGGAATACAAAGAAAACACCGCGTCCCAGAAGGGGCGCAGAACGTCACAATCCCACCAAATGTGCAGCATAGTGCCCCTAGCGGAGCCACAGCGCCAACATAAGTCTGAAACTGCAGGAAAAATCCTATGAAGAAGCACTGGACACCTATACCACCGGGACAGAATCTTATAATTTCTCTCCTGAGCACTACACGGGAGGGCCAACTTGTGGGAAAGCAGGAAAGACCGATCCCAATCCGCAGATGACAGACCCACAGGGAGATCGGCATTCCAGGCAGCAACGTAGGGAGGGAATTCCGTAGTGACATCCGAAAGGAGAACATCATACAGTAGGGAAAGAGCACGAGGGGGGGGAGTCTGTCGCCCAATATAAGATTCTAAGGCTAAGGATGGAGAAGAGAGACGAGAGGCGAGCGAGAACCGCTTCAAAAAGGACTGGAGTTGGGCGTACTCCAACCATGACAGGCGCAGATCAGGGTGAGAGCTACAGAGCTGGGCAAAAGGAAGAAGCGGAGAATCACCCGCCACCTCCTGAAGACGAGTACCACTCCCACTGTCCCAACAGAGGAACCGGTCAACAGAGTGTCCAGGGGGGAACATAGGGTTGTCAAAAAGGGGGGTCAAAGGGCCCGGGACACGGGCCAAGCGGCCAGAAGAGCAGACCAGATCCCACACCTTCAGGAAGTGCGAGGGGAGAACGTAAAGGCCAGGGGATTTGGGACGAAAGTGCGGCGGAATCCACGGCCAAGCGGATAGCGAAGATGATATCAGATCGAATTCAATGGAGACCCACTGCTTATCATGGCGACGGAATTGCCAATCAAACAGGCGAAGCAGAACCGAGGCACGATAGTAAAGGCGCACATCAGGGAGGCCAACGCCTCCCCTGGATTTACGCCTGACAAGAGTACGGACCCCAAGTCTGCTCCGAGAGGAGCCCCATACAAACCTCCCAAACAAGGACTGTACCCGGGCCAAAAAAGCGCGTGGGAGAGGGATGGGAAGGGCCTGGAATAAGTACAGGAACCGGGGAAGGACATCCATCTTAAGGGCATGAATTCGGCCAAACCAGGAGGGGAGACGAGCACCATAAGAACGTAGGTCAGTAGTAATGGTTTCCAGAAGTGGGAGGTAATTAAGTTGGAAAAGGGAAGCAGGATCAGGGAAAATGTGGATCCCTAAGTATTTAAAGGAGGAAGGTTGCCACCTAAAAGGGAAAGATTGCGCCAAGAATGCAGCTTCAGAAGGGGGGAGCGAGACATTAAGAGCCTCACTCTTAGATAGATTGACTTTAAAATTACTAAGGGCACCAAAACGGGAAAACTCGCGTAAAACAGCCGGAAACGACACCCGTGGTTCGGAGACATATAGTAGAAGGTCGTCCGCATATAGCGCCGCTTTAACCACCCGGGACCCTAACTGAATACCGTGGATATCTGAACAACGGCGTAACGCCACCGCCAGATGCTCCATCACCAAAGCAAAGAGCAACGGCGAGAGGGGGCAACCTTGGCGGGTACCATTACGGACCGGAAAGGAATCCGAGATCACTCCGTTCGCCCAAACACGCGCCGACGCATTCCCATAGAGAGCTAGGATCTTGCCCAGAAAACCTGAGCCAACACCAATCTGTGCCAGAGTCTCCCGAAGAAATCCCCAATGGATGCGATCGAACGCCTTTTCGGCATCAATCGAAAGCAAGCAAAGAGGAACCCTAGAAGAACGGGCTACGGAGATGGCAAGAACAGTTTTACAAATATTATCCCGCGCTTCCCGACCCGGGATAAAGCCGACCTGATCACTATGAACCAAAGCGGGCATGAAGGGAGAAAGGCGATTCGCCAATAATTTCGCATATAATTTCACATCTATATTAATTAAGGAAATAGGCCGGTAACTTCCCGGGCATACAGGATCCTTACCCGGCTTAGGAATCACAGTGATCAGAGCAGACAAGGATTGCGCAGAGAATGGAGACGAATCCCCCACACTATTAAACACCCGCGCCAGATCCGGGGAAAGGAGAGCGCTGAAGCATTTATAAAAACGAGCAGAGAACCCGTCCGGTCCCGGCGCCTTACCCGCAGGTGTAGACTGAATCACCGCGGCGACTTCCTCTAACGAAAATGGCATCTCAAGGGCTTCCGCATCAGAACACGAAAGGGAGGGAAGAGCAGTATCCGAGACATAATGACGGATCTTGTCTCTGAGCACCGACGGATCCAAGTCCGCGTAATGACCGCGGATATCGTACAAGTTCGAATAAAACGAGCGGAACTCAGCGGCAATGTCAGTGGGATTATGAACAAGACCACCCGACCCAGTACGCAGACGCGGAACATACGCCGGGGAATCTCGCGGATGGAGGCGACGAGCCAGCGAACGACCACATTTATTAGCAAACTCATAGTAATGCTTTTTAACGCGGTCCCGGAAGCGCAGATATTTCCCGTCCAAAAGGGTACGAAGTTCCTCCCTAGCATTAATAAGCTCCGTGAAGGTTGAACGGGAGCCGGTCCGTTTATGAGACAGCTCCAGGACGTGGATCCGGTCCAAAAGGGCAGTAACCCCAACGGCCCGCTCCCTCTTAAGACGAGCGCCATGTTGGATAAGAACCCCCCTTACCACGCATTTCATGGCTTCCCATTGCATAGGAAGGGAAGTAGGATCAAGAGAATGCCAAAAATTCCGAATGGTCTCCCCGACAGCCTCCCTACAAGGGATGTCCTTCAGGAGGCCCTCATTCAAGCGCCAGTTAAAGGGGCGACGCGATAAGCCAGGAATATCCAGGGACAAATGGACAGGAGCGTGGTCTGACCAAAGAACTGAGTCGATACCAACTACCGGGGACCAAGACAGAGCGTGGTGGCTAGTCAAAAAAAAGTCAATGCGACTATGCGAGTTATGAGCCGGGGAGAAATAAGTATAATCTCGACCCTGAGGATGCAGAATACGCCAAACATCAACCAATTGGGAATTATGAAGGGCCGACAACAAACGGCGCAATTGCGAGGGAGCGTGGGAGGGGCACGGGGGGGAGGAGTCAACATGAGGGTCCAGAACGAAATTAAAATCACCGCCCAAAACTACAACCCCCTCACTGAAGTCTGCCAGTCTGCGGATAAGGGACCTACAGTATACCAATTGACCCTGATTCGGGAGGTAACAACCGGCCACGGTAAGGACCGTACCGCCCGTGCGCAATTTCAAGAAGAGAAACCTACCCTCGGGGTCTATACAGGTGTCCAGAACCTCATGCTGTAAGGAACGGTGGATAGCAATCGAGACTCCCTTGGATTTTCTATATTTTTAAAAATATATTTGGAAATATCAAAATAAGGAATTTTTCTGAAAAATGTAGCAAATGCAGCTAAAAACACAGAAAAATTGAAAAAAACGCAGCAAAAATGCTTACACGTTGCACTTCTTTTCTCCTGTTTTTCACATTTTTGTCAAATATGTAAAAATAACCTAACATGCTGCATGTTTAGAAACTCTATATTTTCCACAGCATTTTTTCTGCAGTGCATGGATGAGAGTAAATAATATCTCATGCACTTTATTCGGTCTATAAAATGCAGTGTTTTTTCTCCAGTGTTTAGCTTTGGGTTGTAATACAGAACATAGAATATGTCCATGTTAGGGCTGTCTAAACACAGCCTAATGTTTTGTTCAAATGTGCGCTGCATATGCTATTAAAAGTTTCCATTGTGGGTAAAAAAAACTCTGACAAAATTGTGTGGCATACATGGAGGGGATCACTGTCTGCAGGAGGCCAGTGAAACACGGATAGAGCAATAATCAATTACAAAGAACATGGAACAGGGGAAAAGTAAGTATGGCCTGCCATGTCTCAGAGTCTATATTATATTGTCTTTATAAACAAAGCAGCAGGGTGTGGGTTTTATGGGAATCTGCAATGTTTAAGAATAAATGGTAAAGGAGCTATGTAGGATTTTAAAAAACATGGGTATTTTCTTCCATAACCTCACATAGTAATGACTTATATCGTATTGTAGCTCAGCTCCATTGAATGGATTACCACATGCAACTTTTGGACAGGTTTAGCATCATTTTCCATGCTTTCAGCACTGAAGGAAAGCTGTTCTCTCCCATGCCCTCTATATACTGTATGAGATGGCTCTGTTGACTGTGTCCAAGTTTATACAATAAAGCTGAAAAGTGAGTTTCAGGAAACAGGGAAATGTCAGCCTTAATCACTTGTGCGAAAACTGAAATATTATGGGCATTTTGTATATGAATACTTACCGTATATACTCGAGTATAAGCCGACCTGAGTATAAGCCAACTCCCCTAATTTTACTTCAAAAAACTGGGAAAACTTATTGACTCGAGTACAAGCCTAGGGGAGAAATGCAGCAGCTACTGGAAAATTTCAAAAATTAAAATGGTTTTTGGGTGCAGTAGTTGCTGGGTGCTAGGAAAGGGGAGGGGTATTTTGGTTGTCAGTCTGCCCCTTCCCTGAGCTTGAGGACTCTTCCCCCCACTTGAAATTCAGCCTGGCTGAATATAGGGTATCTGCAGTGCTCCTATTAACCCCTTCCCGACAGAACAGGAGCACTGCAGATCCCCTATATTCAGTAGACCGGGCACTGTCAGACACAGGGATACCTAATGTGTATGTGTTTCACAGTCATTTTCTAATTTTATATGTATTCTAGGGAAAGTAGTGATTTAGAACTTTTATTTATTTTATTTTTTTATTATATTTTCTAAAGCTTCTTTTTTCCCCCACTATTTTATGGGAGATTCTATACATTACTATTGCGGCTGGTCATAGACCCCCTCCCCCCCCCCAAAAAAAAAATATTTTTTTTTGCTTGACTCGAGTATAAGCCAAATGTGCTTAAAAATTCGGCTTATACTCGACTATAAACAAAAGTTTATATTATAAACCTGATTTCGATGTAAATTAAATATTCCCTTTAAACCAAAAGGTCTAATCTAATTTAATTCCCTTGAAAGAGCAGGAACAGCTTCATGTACTCTGCTTTTTATTTCAAAGAATACAAGGCCTAAAAGTATAGAGCTGAACTTGACATAGTTTCAGGTTGTACTTTAATCGACTACTCTTGACTAGAGCCTGAACAATAGGTTTTGAAGCCTCTGATATTGTGTCTCTGTTATTATTCTGTCTGACTTTCTTACACTCAGACCCAGCAGGATTTTGCCTTTGACTTTGTGTATTTCCTTCATTTAGCTGTGATACTTAAGCATGAAGCCATTTTTTTCACTTGTATTTTGATTTGTCTTTTGCACAATTTGACATTCTATCAATTCCTCGCTGTACCCAAAGTCTTACAGTGAACTCATATACTCTCATTTTTATATTTATAAAGTAAAACTTGACACTTAAAACATTAAAGATATTGTGCAACTCATTGTTTGATTGGCTTTTCAATGGTTATTTTTTTTTCTATCAATGTCAAGTTACACTTTGCTAAATCTGTACAAATAAACCAATGGATTATTGCAGAGAAGAATGGATCTTTCATTGTTGGCCCACCGCACATATAAAGATTCCTACATGACCTCTGGTATGGTATTTTATTTTATTATATGCATGAATAAGATGCAATGCACTGAACAGAACAGTGAAAGCACATGGAACCCCATGGACTATAATGGGGTCTGTGTGCTTGCCACGAGATCTCTGCAGAGAACATGCAGACAGGAATGTAGTTCACAATCTACTTTCTTGTCCGCATGACTCATGCGGAGATCTCACGGCAAGCACACGGACCCCATTATAGTCTATGTGGTCCATGTGCTTCACTGCACACCGCTTGCAAATGCATTCCGTAATTCATTCGGGGGGTCCCCATGTGGACTCCTCGAATGGATTACCAAACGCAGATGGTGGCTAATTCCATCTACACATCGCAGAAAAAAATCTGCAGTGGAAATGTTGCAATTTCAAAAAAACCACTTGTCTTTGTAAATGGCAGCATGTCAATTATACCTACGGAAATGCTGGCGTTTCTGGAAAGGGTATAACACTGAGGAGAATTCTGCAGACTTTATTTTTTTTAAATGTAGATTGTGATCCCATATCAGGCTCACAATGTACTTTTTTCCCCCTATCAGTAAGTCTTTGTAATATGGGAGAAAATTGACGCAAACACGGGGAGAACATATAAACTTTTTGCAGATGTTGTCTCTGGCAGGATTTGAACCCAGGATGCCAGGCTGCAGTGCTAACCACTGAGCCACCGTGTTACCCCAACTCTGCAGTCTTTCTGTGAAAAACGCTGCTTAAGAAACCATGATGCGTTTCTACCGTGGCTTGCTATGTGGGTCCTTAGCCTTAAAGGGATTCTGCAGGATAAATATAAAAGAACAGCACCACACCTGTCCACAGGTCGTGTCTAGTATTGCATCTTGGCCCTACTGAAGAGAACAAGGCTGAGCTGCAATATCACGCACAACCTGTGGACAACTGTGGCACTGTTTGTAAAAGTAAAGAAACTAGCTTTATATAATTCTGTACAACTTTACTATTATAGATTTACGCAGGTTTATGTAATATCACATCTTGTCGAGACCATTGACTATGACTATTATGCAATAATAAGTAACTCTTGAAAGTGGGACAAATATGTTTAACTGGATAGGGATGTCATTTAGCAGCAAACCTCGACAATGTGTAACCATTTAATGCTTGCACAGTAAAATGACACTTGTAAATATCCGACAGGTCTTCTGCATCCCACTTCTCATTCCCACTGTTAGATTGAGACGTGACAGCACTTCTTGGTTTCCATGGTAACTACCGAGGACCAATTACAATGCTCTTATTTCATACGTCTAAGGTAAAAGTACTGTAAATATTGAAAGTTCATCTTGTGTCCTTCATAGCCACAGACTGGAGCTGAAGTGCACCATAGTAGAATCACGCCTTAAGAATGGTGACATTAATGAGCGTTAACCCCTTGCCAACTTAAAATTACTCATTCCATCATTCATCAACATGCTCAGGGATTAAAGAGGACTTTTCACCAGCTCCAATAAATCCAACTTTTTGCATCAATTATTAACTGCTGCTCTGCTTATCCTGGGGCAGGTGGAATTTTTCTCTAGCTCCTACTGTTCCCAAGCAATCAATGCTGTTAGTTTTGCTATTTAGTCTCTGTATTGTCAGGAAGGCGGTGTCAGGCAGGAGCAGACAAGGGGCCTGATCCTGAGCTCCGACACTGACTGGCTGTCTCAGATTGGAGCTCTGAATCTCTCCCCTTCCAGACATTGCCCTTCTGACATTACACAGCCTACATAGCACATCAGACTCCAAAATGTATTACCTTTTTATTGCTCCAAAACTGTGTGGGGTAGAGACATAATTCCAACTGCATTGACTTAGTGGAGCGGCACTAACTTTAGGACATATCACTAGGCTTCCTGAAAGCCAGACATTGATCTATAAGGAGTTACCTTTTTAAAAGATGGCACTGGAGCAAGGGTAGGGAACCTTGGCTCTCCAGCTGTGGCAAAACTACAAATCCCAGCATACCTACTTGCTCTGATGTTCTTGGCACTCCCATGGAAGTTAAGGGAGCATGTTGGGAGTTGTAGTTTCACAACAGCTGGAGAGCCAAGGTTCTCTATCGCTGCACTAGAGCAACAATTTACCCTTTTCAATCAAGGATTAATGTACTTATTTGCAGAGTGTGTAAGGTCTGTATGACAGTCTTCTTAAGGAGACATAGTATGCCATTTGGTTTACTACAGTTATAGTAAGTGCAACTAGTAACCTTATACTTCAAAAATGCCAGCCAATGCAAAGGCATACATTATAAGATTTTTCTAAAGGATACCTAACTAGCTAGCTACCTACCCACTCTGTATCAGACTGATAGTCCTTGTGTCCATCTACCATAGGAAATGATTTAGAAGAAAGGTCCATGTCTATGTATATCATGGAACATATCATCAATATCATCTAATAGGTTATTTGACAATATAACTATAAGAAGTGGAGCCTAGTGACAGGCTGTATATTTACATAGATGATAGCATAGGCCGATCAAGTCCAACCTTTGAAGGAAGTCTATCACCGCCAACATCCCATCTACACCACTTACAGTATATACTGGAATAGAGGCAGATAGTGATATAATGAACATACCTTTTAAAGCATAAACTTACAAAAAAAATGACTGATTTTCTGGCAGTAACTTTGTGACCTTAGTAAATATTGTAAAATATTTTATTAATGGATTTTGGCTTTTTTCTATACAATCCTTTGCTGAAATCCACTTCTGTCACTTCGGTATTTCTTGCCTTGTTTCTCTCATTGGCTTCTCATTGGAGGACGAGCTCTAATAACATATGAAAACTGAGTCTAGAAGGGGTCATTGTAAACCGTTACCATATATACTCGAGTATAAGCCGATCCGAATATAAGCCGAGGCCCCTAATTTTACCACAAAAAACTGGGAAAACTTATTGACTCGAGTATAAGCCTAGGGGGGGAAATGCAGCAGCTATAGGAAAATTTCAAAAATTAAAATGGTTGGAGTTTTTGGGTGCAGTAGATGCTGGGTGTTGGGGAAGGTGAGGGGGTGTTTTGGTTGTCTGTCTGCCCCTTCCCTGAGCTTCAGGACTGTTTTTTCTTCCCCCACTTGGAATTAAGCCTGGCTGAATATAGGGTATCTGCAGTGCTCCTATTAACCCCTTCCCGATGGAACAGGAGCACTGCACATACCCTATATTCAGTAGACCGGGCACTGTCACAAACAGGAATACCTAATGTGTATGTGTTTCACAGTCATTTTCTACTTTTATATGTATTCTAGGGAAAGGAGTGATTTAGAACTTTTATTTTTTTATTTTTGTTAAATCTTCTTTTTTTCCCCCCACTATTTCATGGGAGATTCTATACATTAATATTGAGGCTGGTCATAGACCCCCCCCCCCTCCTAAAATAAATAAATAAATATTTTTTTTTTTTCTGCTGACTCGAGTATAAGCCGATGGGGGCTTTAACAGCATAAAAACTGGGCTGAAAAATTCGGCTTATACTCGAGTATATACGGTATATCTTGGCCATTATAAAATGTAGAACAATGCTTTTGGTGTCCTATGAAAGATAAGAAATATCATCTGTTAAAACCACAGTGGAGATTGGCATATTTATATGCAGCTGCTTCCAATCCAGACTGTGTGTTTAAATGGATCTTATGATGAACATAACATTTTTTCAGTTTGTAGACAATTAAAAGCTAAACATTTTTGCGAATACAAGTTATGAAATATTTAGCAAAATTTTAAAGATGTTGTGCAATCAATTTAGCGGTGACAGCCTTTATCTTGATAGACTGAAAATGGATCCAACCACGAATGCAGGAACTTTCTATGGTCTGGGACCCAGCTGTGTTTGAGTCTGGGTCAGATAGGGTGCTGTGACAGATGTAGCCTCACTAAAGAGTTAATTTGTATAATGAATAAAAGTAGATTTTTTTGGCAGCAAAATTGTAATTTGACACAAAAAGGTATATACAGAAAATGGTTTAGAAGCAATTTTGGAGGTAGGCTCCTTTTAGTTCTACAGTGTTGGTCCAGAGGAAAGTAAAATTCTTCCTAACGCTAGGTTCACACCTGCGTTCAGGTCTCCGTTCTGTGGTTTCCGTCTTCTGCATGTAAGAAAACGGAGACCACAGACCGGGTCTGGCCGTGAGTGGCGATGAGCGTTTTATGCTCTCCGCCGCGAAACCGTTTTTTAAAAATCCGGACAAAGTACAGTCCGACTCTGTGTCCGGATTTAAAAAAACGGTTTCGCGGCGGAGAGCATAAAACGCTCACCGCCACTCACAGCCAGACAGCTTTCTCACCCATTCAAATGACTGCAGGTTTCCATATCCTGCCTCTGTTTTGTGCAGGAAACGGAAAACTGCAGAATGGAGACCGGGCGCAGATGTGAACGAGCCCTAAATGGTTTCTACAAGGGACTTCCAGAACAAAACATCAGAGCAGCAGGACTGGACCACATTGGGTTTTACAGGAGCATCAGGGCCAGCGAGTATGTTCCACCCCCCAATCTTGGACAACCCCTTTAAGACTGATATAGGAAATACAAGTCTTAATAAATTGCTCCCAGTGTGTTCTTGCCTTTAGGACTCTATATTGTGTTAGGGTGATCCTTTGGTGGACCAGCCCTTCCCATTACACAAGGCTGCAATCATAAACATTTTGTTCCAATGCAAGCAAATGGACAAGGCTTTTTGAATATATTTATGGGTACCTATGAAAGACTTATACTTTTTTTTACGTGACCCAGTGATTTTGTAATGAAGTGGATAGATAGATAGATAGATAGATAGATAGCTGAGATATAATATCTGTTCCTCTACTGCCCCAATAACCCCAAAGTGTATAGACTTCAGTGAACATGATGCTACAATTCAAGTACTAAAAGAAAATGTAATTGTAATTGTCAGAACGAGTGGAGTCTTACAGCTCAGATCCCGGGTTCATCTTTTAATCATAAGGCGAGCTACCACATAAGTTATATAGCAGAAAAGTTCAGAAAAGTGATGTTTTTCTTTAAAAAATTGATGTGATCGGTTTATTTCCAGAGTTCTGAATCGAGGACAAACTTCGTAAAAACTGTGCCAGCGACTCTGAGATAGTTGGGATGGAACGAGCCGTTGTTATCTTCTATCTGCCATTTGGTCCGCACATGCTTCACTAGTTTTACTGTTTAGCCATGAAACCTTTATCATAAGTGTCATTTGACGTTAACATTGCAATAAGGTAATTATTGTGCTACGCTCATTAAAAGCAGACTCCATCACCAGAGACAGTGATGGATGACACTTGCGGATTTAACGACAGCCAAGTTCTAGGAAAAGCGTCTAGTTTTGTTACGGAATTTTTATAGTGAATGCTGTTTATTTCCTGTCATCTACAAAGAGCACAGTAAATACCACATTATAAAAGAGGCCCAAAAATAACATGGAACTGAAATGGAACCATCAATTATTTTACCTCTTGTTCTGCATTATGATAAGTTTTCTATTGACTGGTGTTTCGAGAAGCATTGGTAACATTTTCGTTTTTTTTTCCGCTTGGTGTGATGATGTATATTAATGACTCTGAAGAGATAACAAGTGGCTTACGAAGAACACTCAAGAAAATGAATGGCTGTAATAAACATTTAAATACAGACCAAGTAAGATGTAACTTTACTGTTTTTGCTATAGAACACAAGGTATAGTTGTATATAGTTGTATAGATATAGTTGAGTTATGTGTACTATATGTATATTAAAATGTATATGTATGAACTATACATTTTGATTGGTCTTCATAAGTAGCGTTACTTTGCTCTAAACTATTAGCCTCTTGGCCAAGATTCCCCTTTCTGAGCCTAACAAGAAGTGACTTTCATCTTGGCAGACTTAGGTCATCCATATATTGCATGAACGGCCAAACGTACATAATAAATATATAACACTATATTTCATGCACATTTATATGCCTATATGCCTGGTATAATTACTATTCTAAACTACACTGACACCCCGTAACCCTCAAGATGTTGAAAACACACCTCGAAATGTACATTAGGGTAGGAGAGGACTAAATTCTTATTGCTGGTGTTATAACTATATGGCTGGCTATAGGTCACTTTCATAGTTTTATCTATTATTACATTTTTGTAATCCTAGAAAACAAAGATTGTAAGAATGCTGGGTCTATTGACATCACTATGTGAAAAGATCAACTAATAAAAGCGGTCAATTAAACCGTTGTGCTAATAGATACTTCAGTCTGTCGTGTGTTTGGGACATAGGTTAGGCAATTTTATGGGTCCTTTTAAGCTTAGTTGTTTGGCATTTCCCATTTGCTTGACTCTTATGTCCGCCGTTGCCTTATCTGAAAATTTATGTGCCATAAAAATAATGTTTCTTGTCAGTTTTTGTGAACGTTTCCATATGAAAAAGCCGATGTATTGACCTAGGACTTGTTCTCAATTTTTCCATATCTTGCCCAAATCCATAGGCTATCAAGAACAGTTTCTAGCTGGCAGATCAGTGACAACCATCTGCTAATTGACCCGAGAGCTTCCACAGGATGCACACAACTTTGTTTTATCCATGTGATTTGCTGCCATGCTGCCAGGTAGTCATTGACTAAGACTGGAAACACGCCAGGTCTCTTAATCAAGTCTTAGGAAGTCAGTGAGAACGATATGGGTGTTCTTATATGTCAGGACTGAGAAACCTTTATTATTTGTGATATAGTTACACTTCCAGAATGTTCTGCAGTAGTCTGGTCTCTCTACTATGAATTAAGCATGAATGACAGTCATTCCTTCATAGCGCATCAGTAATTGGGGCACATAGTGTTCTATGCAGAGGTTTTACAAGTCTTACTGTCATTTAGAATTTTTTCCAGGGAACTTGTGGTGCATAACACTTGGGTTATTATAACTGTAGTCTCAAAATATGACCCATTCAGCAACAATCCTACATCACGTTGCATTTTTACTCTTTTTCGTAATGGTCATTAATGGTCTTTTAATGGTAGCAATCAAAAAAGTCATAGAAAATGCAGAAGTCGCAGATACTGGTCCAGTGAGTTTTACATTTGTGTTTAAATGGAAAGTACTTGAGATGAGAAGACTCCCTGGGATATTGATTGTAGACTATTGCTCTATGGCCAGTAGATGCCAATAGTGCCCACAGCAGTGACATTCCCTTGCAATTTATACATGAACCCAGTTAGTATCACATTATTCATATATTAATATTCTTATTATTTACAACTTTATATTTTTTTGCAAATTAATTTCTTTCCCATCATTTTGCTATTAAGGTATACAAAGTAACATAGGTTATAGCAGAAAATAACAATTTGTCTTAGGGTAACGTTCAGCGTGATGTGGCATGTATACGGCGTGTGAGAGTTTGCGCGCCGTAAAAGCTCCCATTCATTTCAATGGGAGTTAGGATCGTATACGCCGCGTTATTTTGCGGCCGTGATTTTGCAAACTCTCACACACCATATACGTGCCAGATCACGCGTCACGTTACATCGTGTGAACTTGCCCTTAAGCTTAAGGTCCCATGTAGCGAGCTGCAGTTGAAAAACGCTGTGGAAAAGTATGCGGCAGAAATGCATTGTGTTTTTTCCAGTAGCGTGAACAGAATGTCCAGAGAATTTTACTCTGTGCGGGGGAGGCAACATGGTGGCTCAGTGGTTAACACTGCAGCCTTGAAAAGCTGGAGTTCTGGGTACGACTCCTGCCAAAGACAACATCTACAAGGAGTTTATATGCTCCCCCCGTGTTTGTGTGGATTTCCTCCCATACTCTAAAAACATACCGATAAGGAAAAATGTAGATTGTGAGCCCTATATGGGGTTCACAATCTACATTTAAAATTTTTTTCCTCTGTGGACTTTCTGCATCTGTTATATCTAAACAGAAAATGCCAGCATTTCTATAGATATAATTGACATGCTGCAATTTAGAAAAACGGGAGCGTTTCCAGCATTTCCGCTGTCCATTGAACGGATTTGATTAGTCAGAATTAGAGATGAGCGAACAGTAAAATGTTCAAGATTCGATATTCGTTTCGAGTAGCCCCTCAATATTCGACTACTCGAATCGAATATTGATCCCTATTATAGTCTATGGGGGGAAAATGCTTGTTTCAGGGGTGGGCAACATTCGATCAAATTATACTTACCAAGTCCACGAGTGAGGGTCGGGCTGGATCCTCCGAGAAGTCTTCTCCGTGCAGCGTCCCCGCGGCGTCTTCTGGCTCTGAATTCACTCTGCCAGGCATCGGGCCTGGGCAGAGCCGACTGCGCATGTCCACACTACAAGCAGGCATGCACAGTCGGCTCTGCCCAGGCCCAATGTCTGGCAGAGTGAATTCAGAGCCGAAAGACGCCGCGGCGAAGCTGCACGGAGAAGACTTCTAAAGGTAGGAGAAGAACCAGCGTTGATTGGCTGACTGTATAGCATTCGGCCAATCAATGCTGGTTCTGCATCGAACTTTTCCATTCGAATAGCGAGTGGTACTCGAGTGGTACATAGTATTCGATCGAATACCTACTCGATCAAATACTACTCGCTCATCTCTAGTCAGAATCCCATCCACTTTGCAGTTACTGTAAAAAATGCCTTTTTTGCCACACATTTTCTGTTTTTCCCAAAGTGGAGCCCCAGTCTTCATTTGCAGAAAGGCAGCTTTTTTTTGTTGCAGATTTTGATGCGTTTTTTTTGAGCCAAAGCCAAGAGTGGCTTCAAAAGGAATGGGAAATATATAGGAAGCTCATGTACTTTTCCCTTCAGCTCAATCCAATCCTGGCTCAGAAAAAAACCACAGCAAAATCTACAACAAAAAAAAGCTGCGTTTTCGCAACGTGGGGTCTCAGCCTAAGGCTAAAGCCCCATGGGACCACAACGTTTTAAACAGAAAGTTTGCAGAGTTTTCCTCCATGGACTTTTTGCTTCAACTATACCTATGGTGAAACCACCGGCATCTCTGTAGGTATAAATGACATGCTGTGATTTCCAAAACTGCACCGGTTTTGGAAATCGTGGCGTGTCCGCACAGCAGTTTTCACCACAAAGTGGGCATGGGATTCACTAGAATCCCATCCACTTTGCTTGTACTGTAACAGCTGCGGGCAAATCACGGCATTTCCAACCCACGGGGCCCCAGCCTAAAAGGGTTTTCCAGGAATAGCACTAAATGTTTGTTTTTTTCTCGCCAGAAACAGGGCCTCTCTTTTTTATAGACAGTTTCTTTTATATCCACTTGAATGTGGATTCCTTTACTGTATATTTTGGATTTGCTATGTTTCTCTTCCCTGTTACGGGGCATTCACACGGAGTAACACGGCGCTGATCCTAGCACGATAACTCACATAAGAATCAGTGCTGCAAAACACAATCCCATTGAATTCAATGGGTTCCGTTTAACGCACATAACACATTGAAATCAATGAGTTAAATAGCCTCCCATTGATTTCAATGTGTTATGCGCTTTAAATGGAACCCATAGAACTCAATGGGATTCTGTTTTGCAGCGCTGATTCTTACACGAGTTATTGTGCCAGAATCAGCATTGTGTTACACCGTATGAATGCCCCCTTAGTATACCATTCTCCTAACAGTGCCCAAGCTGCCGTAATTCCAGGGCTTTATTAGCTGGCAGGCAGGGCCGGCGTCAGCGCACGGCATAGTCGGGCAAGTGCCGGGGCCCCAGAGCCTCTGGGGGCCCCCCAGCACTTGCCTGTCACAATTTCAGCTCATCGGCGTCCGTCCGCCGATGAGCTGGAATACATACGCGATGCAGGAGCTGTGAGATCAGCTCCTGCTTTAAAACTTCGGCCCGGCTTGCGTGTGTAGGCGCGTTGACGTCATCGCGTCACGCCTACACACGCAAGCCGGGCCGGAGCTAAGCAGGAGCTGATCTCACAGCTCCTGCATCGCGTATGTGATTGGAGGGAGAGAGAGAGGAGCGTCGGGGGAACGAGGGAAGGTGAGTGATAGAAGGTGAGTGTAAGTGTTTGTTTTGTATTACATATTAAGGTGAAACATAATGAAGGGGGCCCATGAAACTGGGGGGCAAATGAAGGGGAGGGGGGGAACGGCATGACACTGGAGAAGATGAAGGGGGTGGGGAGAGAACGGCATGAAACTGGGGACAAAGATGGAGGGGGCCCAAAGAAACTGGGGGGCAAATGAAGGGGAGGGGGGAACAGCATGACACTGGGGCAGATGGAGGGGGGGAGAACAGCATGACACTGGGGCAGATGGAGGGGGGGGAGAACAGCATGACACTGGGGCAGATGGAGGGGGTGGGGAGAGAACGGCATGACACTGGGGACAGAGATGGAGGGGGCCCAATGAAACTGAAGGGGCAAATGAAGGGGAGGGGGGGAACGGCATGACACTGGGGCAGAGACAGGGGACATGAAACTGTGGGCAGATGAAGGGGGAGAACGTGATGAAACTGGGGACAGAGATGGAGGGGGGACATGAAACTGGGGGCAGAGGAAGGGTGTATATGAAACTGGGGGAGAGATGGAGGGGGGGCATATAATTTACGGGTGACTGTAGGAGGATTATACTGTGTGGGAGCACATAATAAATGAATGAGAATGGGTGGAATCAACATAAAAGTGGGTGGAGCTAAGTTTGCAGCAGCGCGCAGAGTGCGCCGCACATTTTGCCCCTCTTTCTACTCTTTAAAAGATTGGGAGGTATGGCGTTGGTGACGCCACACTCCTGCATGACGTCACTCGCTTCATCTGCAACGCACAGTGTCTCGACTCCCTCACCTCCTTTACAAGGGGGCCCACTGAGGCTCTGTCGCCCAAGGGCCCATAAAAACCTGGAGCCGGCCCTGCTGGCAGGTGTCCTCCATAGACACACATATAGCTGGCATCTCATTGTCAGCAGGGAGAAAGTAAAGGGCTGCAGTAATTTGTCTTTTTCATCTGAAATGTGCAGTCTGAGAGCAAATGAAACAAATAAAAAGCATAGAGTACTCACTGAATTACTTTATACTTGTTTTAAATGGCGGTATACTGCGTGTCTTTACCTTTATGACACAGACTGCCTCGTATATACTGCTGGTACTGCACAGATCGGTATTTGTTTATATGGTTGTTTAGACAATCCTTTCCTAAATTAGCTACATAAAAGTCTATTATCTTCACAACAAATAATTTCTTTAGAAAGATGACTGTAAAAATAATGTGTCATGAAGCTTCAGAAGGAGACTCCAGAACCCACAAGAATAAATAAGAAAGAATAGATTTATTTTTTTTTATATCAGGAATGGGAACACAAACATTTGATAACAGAGCAAAATAAGGAACATTGGGTCCCAAGTCATTAGCTGAACAATAGCAGAACTTGTTGAGTCAGATCATCCATTTCTCTGACACTTGGCCGACAGCAATATCAATTCACCACCTACATGAGCAACCACACAGAGACTCAGTACCAATTGTCCTAACAATACAAAATCCTCTTACTGTAGTAATAACATTGAAACCACCAGATCACCAAGCCTGAGAAAGAGCAAGATCCAAGTGAACAAACTATTTATTGGTCTCAATGATTGTAATAAGTAATCACTGCACATTGTTATGGTATTTGGAGGTCTATATTTATTAAATGCACATGATCAAGGGTTCTAAGTAGTCTATGACTGCAAGTCAATGTAACAAGATATAACTTATATCTGTAACAGATCTCTCTTGTACAATATGCTGTATATGAATGTTGTTTTCTTGTATGGTAGAGGGACATTAGATTCCTTCAGATACTTATGTGAAAGTGTGATCGCTCTCTCTACACCTATGTAGCTATGATCACCTGTACTAATTTGCCTATATAATTTATGCATAAATGTATATTTATATGTGTACTTTTGTTTTTTATATATCACATGCATAACTGATTTATGTGATCACTGCACTCCTGCAGTTATGTCTTCATATTCTTGGCTTGAACACCATGGGATATCATCGGGAGACACATTGTCTATTTCCTTCGGTACTTGTTCACCATCACTACCTGTGGTGACTAAAGTGGTCAATATGGATAGTGACATGTAGCACTAAACTATCCTGCCCTGTTATTGTACATTGATGTAATTACCTTGTAATTCGCTTGCATGATACATGGCGCTCTTTTGCCATCCTTTGGGTGAATAGACCTCTAGATATATTTCATGATGACTGTAGGGCATAAATAGAAACCTAATATTCTCACTTTTAATATGCGTTTGTTAATTTTAGTCTGAAGCACCCAACATGGCCAATAAAAATTGAGACTTGTGAAAAGAGGGGAAAGGGGAACGGGAAAAACACAGCCTCACATACAGGAAATATATAATCGTGAAATTTTCAATTGTCCATATATGAAAAAAGAAATGGATACTGACTCACGACTTCCTTGATAACAAAGGGGGTGCATGGATGAAATGACTCCGTTTCAGGACTGAAGTCCCTTAATCATAGCTATGATAGCTATGATTAAGGGACTTCGGTCCTGAAACGTGTCAGCCGGCGCCAAGCCAAAATAATTTTTTGTCTTGCTGGGAATGTTTGTGTGCCGTCTTTGTAAATTTTTTAAAAATTTAATCAAATAAAGAAACAAGATTTTTAACTGCAGTTTGTTGGATATCCGGTTCCAATAAAGATTGAGGACTATCCTGTGAATCCTTACCTAAAAACTGACATGCAGCTAAACCATGTATTAGGGATACAAAAAATTCATTTTATCAATTTCATAAGCATCAATCTCATTGTGTCTAATCATCTCATTTGTATGAGGATGTTCTGGCAAATGTCCAGAGTCAGAAGGATCAGAGAGTTGGACTTTAAGGGTATGTTCACATGGCGGAAACCTTTTCCACCGTGTGAATTCTCTGCATGGCTAGCTGCGACGGGATGCCAATGTAATGCATCGCCATCCTGTCGCGGCATCCTGATTAGGTCCGAATGAATGGGCCTAATCGGGAGTGAGTCTTGAGCTGCGTACACCGCAGCTGTCTCAGCCGCAGAGTCCTCGGCAACATAGGGCATGTCGCTTCTTTTTCCTGCTAGCTGAAAAAAAATCGCTAGGACCTCCCATTGAGGCAGATTTTGAGGCGGATTCTGCGTCAAAATCTGCCTGCAAAAAATTCTGTGCGGACTAAACCTAACATGCCCAATCTTTTTGTTCTGAAGTCACTTTCTATATCTAGGCTAAAGCCCCATGTAGCGAGCTGCCGCCCAAAAGCTCTGCGTAAAAGACCACAGAGCAAACGCATCGTGTTTTTTTCCATAGTGCTTTTCACAGAGAGTCCACAGAGTTTTCCTCTGCGGAATTTGTGTGTCTATTATACCTATATGGAAAATTCCATTGTTTTCATAGGTATAATTCACATGCTGGGATTTACAAACCTGCAGTATTTCTTTTTTTTTTTTTTTTTAATGTAGATTGTGAGCCCACATAGAGCTCACAATGTACATTTTTCCCTATCAGTATGTCTTTTTTGGAATATGGGATGGAAATCCATGCAAACACGGGGAGAACATACAAACTCCTTGCAGATAGTTTTATGCCCTTGGCAGGATTTGAACACCAGGACTCCAGCGCTGCAAGGCTGCAGTGCTAACCACTGAGCCAACATGTGGCCCCAAACCTGCAGTATTTCTGCTGTGGATATTTTTCTGCAATATGTGAATGGGATTAGCCAGAATCCCATCCACTTTACAGATACTGTAAAATGCGTTTTTGCAAAATTGCACCCCGGCCTAAGAGCACATGCATGCTTGTATATGGAAGGTCAGATGGAATATCTGTGTCTAGCCAGCTGAGGTGATTGGACTGTTGTATATAAACATGTATGATGTTGTACTTCGGAGAAATAAGCCACCAGCAGAGGTGTCTGGAAGGGGTTTAAGCCTTCTCTCCACATGCTTTTATATGGGGGTTGGAAGATAAAGCTGCCCAAATGTTTGCTTTATATCTTTCTAAAGCCAGTTTTAAACAGTCCACCATTTTAGGATTGTACATTAGCTCTTGTGTCGCAGATAACAAAATAAAAAAAAAGTGAATTATTGTATGCTTTCCATTGTGCGGATTAGTTTATTTTGTATATCCTTAGCATGTGGAATTTTTATTCATTTTCTATAAATATACTGACATTTCTGTGGTCCCATGAAACTTGCTTGTAAGTATACAGTATATCAGTGTCTTGACCTTAAGGTCATTTTTTGAGTAATATTACCTACCGCTGTAACTCCCAATGGTTTCAATGATATCCATAAAATATATACGTCATAAATATTCATCCCTGATTTAGCCCATATTTATGTCTACAGTGAATAAAAAATTTACTTACATTACAATAATAACATGGATTCTACATATCTAGTTACGCTTGTATTCTAATGGCAAATGATGCCACCATTTGTTTTATCTGCCTTATTATGAGAAAATCTATGAATCAGAGTCAAAGAAGTGATATTTTGAGAGATAAGGACAGTGGTATTTGGTATTTTCGGTAATAACTTCCAAAAATTACACAGTGCATATCACACTGGACTGCGTGTATGACACATCAAATATTTTGTAGTAATGTGTTTGATATTGGACAATGTTCTGTCTCAAAATAAGATGATTATTTGGTAGATTGGTTTTAGTATGGTTGGAAGATTAATATCAATAGCCTGTACTACTTGTATGCATAGTCAGTCAACAGAAATGGAGATGTTACTGGTCAGATCCTGTCAAATTTAGTCATGTAAATGAGTATCTTATCATTTGACTATATAGAGATGTGGTATGATTGACAACAAGATTTTACTGGTTGCATTAGAGACCATAAGAAATGCTATGAAGGCCATAGGTAAGAGGAATAAATAAGGCTTCACTGTCACTGTTCTTTACATAATTTGCATTGCATTGTCCTCATAGCCCTCGACCTTAAACGGGTTGTTCAGGCAAAAACGGACTACCTGTATAAGTTTTAAATCGAATGTGGGTAGGGAAAAAAAATAGAAAAATTCATACTCCCCTTTCCATGGTGCTTCGGTCCTCCCAGCATAGTCCGGTCTTCTTGGTCCCTTGCTGACATGTGGCAGAACTCCCAACCATACATGAGTAGGGTTGAGCGATCGTAAAATTTCATGATCGCGATCGGAATTCCGAACACAATCTTTTTAGGTGGGATTGAGATTGGTGATTTGCTACTGGCCAAGCATTGTGGGTAGGGTTGAGCCTATCTTGACTTTTCAGGATTGATTTTGAAATCTGATTTCCGATCATTTTTCATTCGAACCCGATCTCGATCCCAATTCCGATCCCAATGCAAGTCAATGGGATTTTTTTACTAATCGGAGTTTGGATTTTAAAAACATTCCTATTCACTATACAGCATAGAATCTAACAATTGAACGCTTTAATTGTTAGAATCCATGCTGTGTAGTGATTTTTTTTAATCAGTAAGTAGCGAGAGGATTTTTTTAAATCCTCTGGCTACTTACTACCCCTGGTGTCCACTTACCTGCAGAGATGGCTGGTCCGGTGCACGGTGTTCTCGTTCTTCTTCGCCTCGCTGATTGGAATTGGGATCGAGATCAGGTTTGAATGAAAAATGATCGGAAATCGGATTTCAAAATCGAGGAAATAATAGTGGAGGGAGGACACACAACAGTGAATTGGTCCTAGCGGATTCACGATCCTTCCTCCAGATCGAAAGGAATCTGCTCCTTCCTTTTTGGAGAATGTGTTCAGTTATATGGCCAGTAGCCAAATGAGGGTCGCCACGACCTGAGCGACGACAATGACGAGGACATAGGATACAGACAGGAATAGTGGAATCCAACAAATTCCACAAAACAGCTGGGGGGCACACTCCTTGGAAATTATAGACTGGAGCCTGAGGATGCAAACAATTCAAACTTCAATGAGATTACACGTTTTGGGGTATTTTTAGATTCCATTATTCCTGTCCCACAAAAAAAGGGATTGTCCAAAGTCGATAAAACTATTAAAAAAATTGAAAACACAAGAATCTAGTTTCCTTATATAGTATAGCATCATTGTAAAGTCCTGCAAAGTTGTTCCTTATATAACTTGACTGCTTGCATTTCCTGGTAATTTAACAATATGCAAATTAGCCAAGAAAGATATGGGAATATTGGCTAAACAAAACCTTGTACGAGTCCACGAATCATTTGTAACCATTTTAATCATTCAATTAATCGCACAAGTCAGACAAAATAAAGCTCTCAATGCGGAGCCACATTAATCAACTCTATATTGAGAAAAATAGATATTCTGGGTAAACAAAGTGATAAAGCAGGAAGCACTTAGTCAGTTCTGTAAGCTTTGTCTTGGCTCAATGCACAAGTTTGAAGATAAAGTTAAACTTCTCTTTATCACAAAATAAAATGACTGCAAAATACCAAGAGGAACAAGTGTATTTGTATTCTTTTTCAATGGATCCAAGGTAACCCATGTGCCAACTAGCTTGAAGCTATCAAACATGAGCAATTGACTAGAATAATTACTTACCTATTGTTCCATACCATGAAAAGGATGAAAAAAATGAGAATTAATAATATTTATGATTAAAAGTTTTCATTATCTTTTCTTTGATTAATTGAATCATGATGAATTTAATAAATTCCATTTTTTTCTATCGTTATTTAAAAAGAAAATTTCCTTCTGTATATCTAAAAAAGGACTCTCAAACTTCTTTTAGGCTTTTACCTTAGGACGATATAGGTCCAACTAAATGGTATAACTGTGATGCTTAAGAAACTAGGTGAAATAAGATAGGCACTCAGGAGAGACACTGTATGCATGTCTCCCATTTTACTAATACCAGAATCAGCAGGATATATAGGTGACATAGCTCATCATATCTTATGTGGGTGGAATCACATCTGGAACACACTTTGGAGACTCTATTGCCAGTAAAAACCTTATTATTTAAAAGTTTTTAGTAAAGTAGTATAGTATGGAGAAATGCATAGGTAAGGTATGCAATATAATCACAAATACCATGAAATTCAAAATATACAGTATAGTTCAGATGCTGGATTAACTCTGTACAAGTATCCTCATTCAGCAGTACACCTGTGGGAAGGGAG
This sequence comes from Leptodactylus fuscus, assembly GCF_031893055.1. Taxonomy (NCBI): domain Eukaryota; kingdom Metazoa; phylum Chordata; class Amphibia; order Anura; family Leptodactylidae; genus Leptodactylus; species Leptodactylus fuscus. Next base: position 98,395,798 of record NC_134271.1, read on the forward strand.
ACTCCCTTTCTTCCAGCATGTTTTGTTTTTGTTTTTTTTTAAACCATGTTGCTTCTAAAGAACATCAACCATAGATAACAAGACACCTATGTTCAAGTACCCTTTAGCAGTAAACAGCATACACTATGGTGTAATGTATTTACAGTAGTTTGAAAAAGTAACTCAACAGACATGTTGTTGTTTCTGGTCTGACAAATTATAGTTAGCTCTATTGCCCTCTGGATGCAATTGGAAATATTTATACACCTGTTATATGTGGGCCCTTCTTTACCCAACTCTCACAAGTTCACAAACTTGGCCAACCAAGAACCATATTCCATCCCAAGAACACAACAGGTAACAACTAAAGATGAGTGAACGCAGCAGACACTCAGCTTTGCTACATCTCTGGATGTAGTAGAGCTCAGCGCACACTCAGCCTGCTACATCCCCGATGTAGCAGAGCTGTGCACTCAACACTGCTACATCTGAGATCGGACCAGAATGGAGACTGCTGTGAACCGATCTTAGACTCCACCTCCTCCGGAAGAAACAGCGGTGATTGGCCGAATGCTGTACTCTGTATGGCATTCGGCCAATCAACTCTGGTCAATGCATTCCTATGGAAAAAAGTCATCTCCCGCATATCGCAAGCTGACAAGGATCCCAATACAGGTACTTGGGCATGTTAGATGCCCCCAGGCATGCTTCCCCTGCTGTCCCAGTTGCATTCCAGGGTGTTGGCATCATTTCCTGGGGTGTCATAGTGCACTTGGGTGGCTTCCCCTGAAACGAAGCATTTTTCCCCATAGACTATAATGGTGTTCGATATTCGTTCGAATAGTCGAATATTGAGGGACTATTCGAAATGAATCTCAAATCTCGAATATTTCACTGTTCGCTCATCTCTAGTAACAAAACAACATGGGCCGCACCCTACTCTCCAAAACCTTCAGTCCAGAACATGCTACAATTGGTCACTCTCTGACCAGCTCTTATCTGGCCTACAGAACTAGTATGGTACCTGTGCTTGCAGGGAAGAAAGGGGGAGCAATTCACATATGGCACTGGCACTTCACAAATTAGTTTCCACCACACTGTGACACTAGAACTATAAACTACAGTCTTTACCTAACGCAGGACCCATTCTGACAGAAACAGTTCCCTCCTGCCCATCAACACCATGACAAACGACCGATGACATGGCAGGCAACACTAAGCAATCTACCAACTCTGTGGCGTGTCATTACTCCTCTCTCTTAGAGCACTGATGCTAGAACACATCAACAACAGTCTTTGCACAACATGACATTGTTCCCACTCTACACACAATACACTTTCCCAATGTTCAAAGACTCTATAAACCACACAATGACAGAGGCTACTATTCTACTTAGGGCTCGTTCACATCTGCACCCGGTGTCTCCGCTTTCAGGTTTCTGTTTCCTGCCCGAAACTGGGCAGGAGACGGAAACCTGCTGGCATTTCTCAAACCCATTCAAATGAGCGGGTTTGAAAAGTGTCCGGCCATGAGCGCCAGTGAGCATTTTGTGCTCTCCGCGGCATAACAGGTTTTTATTAACCGGACACAAAGTCAGACATGCAGGACTTTGTGTCCGGTTTAAAAAAAATGCCTTCGCAGCAGAGAGCCTAAAACGCTCACCGGCGCTCATGGCCAGACACTGTCTGTCGGGTTTCCGTCTTCAGAAGACAGAAACCTCAGAACGGAGACCGAACGCTGGTGTGAACCCAGCGTTACTCAGGCATTGTCACATGATGCCATACTGAACCTGCTCCCATGTGTTACACTGACCAAATCTTTCTGGCAGAAATCCACTCTCAGACTTGCCATCAGCATGGGGTCCAATAAGAAAATCATGCCTGGTTTTGCCCAGAGCATAGAAAGTTCCTGCAACTGATTAAGGAGTGAAGACTATCACAACTAAGATGGTTAGTAAAAGTCTTTAAAACTCAGTAAACTTTTTAATTACTTATATTTGCAAAAACATTTAACTTTTAATTGTCTACCATTTTGAATATGATAACTTCCTTTAAAAGATCAGTACCACATAAACATATAGAGCAGTCTATTATGCTACTTAGGGCTGTAATATTATGGCGGTGGCTTCCACCGCCCTACATCTGCATTTAGTGCATCATTTGTTTTGTAAGATACGGTTTTCATTCTAACCAACCTACCAGTTTTGTTGCATTGTAGCCAAACTGTCACACTTAGGAAAGACAGAAGACTGGAATTCAAGCCATTTGAGAGAAGATGCTAGAGGGTTCCAGGCCGAGCTAGAAATAGGAGCACTCTGGTAATAATTTGGTTCTAACTGACAAAATGGGTCCTGATAGATAAGCGTTACCTCACGAGATCATACGAAATGATGTTACAAGTAATAATTTTCTGCCATCAGAAGAGTCAGGTCAATACTGACGCCAACATTACTCTTCTCTCCAGGTCTCTGCTGTCCTAGCAAGGCTATTAAGACCTTTTATTGCAATACTTATGAGTATTGTTCAGGTTCCCCAAGATTTTGTAAACATTTGAAAACAAATTCTACTTGGATATAGCTGTAATGACTTCAAGGGTAGCAGTTACACCAAGACCCTGCTCCTTGTGTGAGTCTAGAGACTCCTCTGCCACACCAGCATTGTGCACGTTCATTGGGATCCTGGAGCTACAACTTCTGCCTCTGAAGTTTCGTGCGGTGTCCATCTCATATTCTATAAATTAAACCTTTGAGTTTTGAGCGGGTTGTTAATATTTAGTAAAAGTACAATAATATAAATCTAATCTTGTAAGCTGTTAATTGAAGCGCTCCTGAACACCTTCAGAAAACTACTACTAATCACTAGAATGATGGCTTGTTGTAAATTACCCAGGACACATTAAAAAGTGTTACTTTCTAATTTAGAAAATGTTCGAAAACCGGCAAGACACACAAGGCGTATGCATTTACAAGAAATATTGTTCTATTTGGGCAGGCATTTTTATTGCTTAATTAATATGAAAATTATTCTCCGTCTTTTCTCAGCAATGTGTCCCCATAAAAATGAAAAATGACTTGTTGGGATTATTAGGCTGTACAAGTGTAATCATCATAGAAAGGGAAGCTTTTACATATTAAGAAGGGGAGCAGGGAATCTGTCTAATATGCTGCCCTGGGAATTTAGGGGTCTCTGTTTTTCTATTATTATACGTGATTATGGTTACTATGCAGAATGGGACATAATTTGTGAATCCTTTAGAGAGATTTTTTAATAGCATAATATGATTTGTTGGTTTAGTATTCTAGCAGTCGTGGTCCTTATTCTTATCTACCACATTTTCACATCTTATAGGAAATAATGGCCATTTTCTAATTAAAGGGAATGTATTGTCAGAAAATGACTGATGGTTTAAGCCATGATTTATATACACAATTTAATTATTTTCTTCTATCTATAAAATAATGCTGAAATCTTGCAGGTTGACACTGTAAAGATCACTTTTCAATAGTCATCTAATTATGATCACAGACAGGATTACAATGAAAGGTACTACCTCTATTATAAAGCTCGGGACAGATAACACAGGATCCCCAATTATAATAAGCGATTGGGACAGCTCATTCCTTGCTCCTCTCTTTGCAATGAATTCCATGGTTTATAGATGTCTTATTCACATTTTTGTTATTCATGGTTGTGTTCTGTCCGTGTTATCTACAAATAGCACACAGTCCCAGTCGTTCTACTCTGTATATGCAGAAATCGGTTTTCCCATGGTCCACGGAAATTACATGGAGACATGAATTAGTTTGGTTTGGTTATGTTGCAGAAATATACCCATGAAGTCTATAGTTAAATAAAAACCACAGACAGCACATGGATGCCATGTAAGACATAAAAATGCTTGAACCATTTTTCACAGGCATGGAAATAGGTCAACCATAGACAAATCAATGGGACAAGAAATCATGATATTTCAGTAAGCCCTAACAGATCAAAGCAAGACAAGGCAAGATGACTGTGGACATTAGTGTGTACATTATATAGAATAAAAAAAGCAGAAATTGAAAACCGATAAGAAAACAAAAAGTTTCAATAACTGTTTTTTAATTGTTACTACAAATCTAGGAGATACACCAGGGTTGCCAACCACTTGCACATACCAGGACAGTTCATAAAAATATGAAACTTTTTTCACAGTGTCTGCAAAATAAACCTGGTAGCAGGATAGGGGTAAATTTCTAATCGCTTAGGGTCTCAAGTGTCCAGGAGAATGGGGGTCTGTAACGGGTGATCCAGAGTGATCCATGTGAATAGACTAGGTGGCTGGCATGAGTCACTTCTATGGGAAAAGTGAAATCTGGCAGTGCCATAATCTGAACATGTGCATCACTCCTTCGTTCATATGAGACAATCATGGGAACTTGAGTGTCCCAGCTATTAATGGGATCAACTTCCTGCAGCTGCTTGTCAGGGGTCACTGGATCTTGACCTGCAGGGATCAGTGGATCATTGTGGCAGATGATATAGAATTCTGTGATGAACTTCCCACTTTAATAGGATTTTGTGACTCCGTAGAGATTGCATGACTTGCTATGGCAGCGTTTTATCTTGCACTTTCTGTGTAGAGTCTAGTAAGCATATATTGATGCGGTAGATGTAAAGGCTAGAATCAATTCAGGTTGGTATCACATTTTCGGTGTAGTTATTGGATAAAAACCAATGCTTCTCGGTCACTCAATGGATACATTGCATATTCAGGTCTTGAGTTGATGAATGTATCCACTACCTCAGCTTTACTTATGTGGTCCATGTCTTCCTGAAGATGCATGGGTTCATAGAAAACTACTTTTTGTACAAAGTTCATAGAGAGTCTTGACAACTGGTAGCAATGAACTGCAAGGAAACCATGAGGGGTCTCCAGATTTCCTTGGACTAGATAAGATATATTCTTGGGTTTAGAGTGGGGTCATTTACTTTGGGCACAAGCAAATACTTGCTTTAACGTAAACTCTGAAGGTACTAGACAGACTAATATGTACATAATCACCGTGGAACCCAACCCAATTGGCATCACAGTTGGTTAACACCAGTTAAATTGCTAGTGTTTTGTTATATGCAATTGCTTTTTATAGGAGTCTATATGGTAAAACTATCCTATGGAAACGTGCCACTTCTGAGTATGTTGGCTTAGAAGTCCCATTTCCTCATTTTACATATGACCATTTAATTAAACATATTTCGCAGCCCTGAGCTGTAGATTCTGTGCTGTTGTTTAATAGCCCCAATAAAAAAAAATCCTTTATGTAGGCAGCTAATTTGCTATTTACTTAGTGAGACTGACTGCTGAAACAGATGGCATCAGAATGCTTTTTGGCTGCAAATACTTGCCCATCTTTTATTGTTCTTTGCGAACTTCTGTCACCGGGCATGAGAATCAGTAGATAAACATACACGGCATCACATACTAAATCCCCTGCGCTGAGCTGCTGCCATGCATTAAAAACTCAACAAATAAGTTATTAAAATTTTACAAAGAGCAAATATTAATCAGTTAACAGCAAGGGTGAATGTAAAAGCATAAAATAAATATTAGCACCATTACTGATTTTAATCAGCGCTGATAGTAAATACAAAGGACCTTAATTTTTAATAACTTACAAATGGGAAAGTATAATGTCGTTTAGCAATTCTGAGATGACCCGCAGTGCTTAGTGAGTTATCTATCAAATAACATTTGCTTGATGAGGACTAAATGAAATACGCCATGAATAACTTGATTGTTAAGAGACTGGAACTACTTAGAACAACTTCATCTGTGCAATGGAGAGATGAAAGGAATACAGACCCAGTTAAACAGACCTGTGATTTGGCCCCTTCTTGCGTTTTCTTTGCTTGTATACAGGACATATGTGTACACAGCGATAAAGGGAGTCTACCAGCACCAAAAACATTTAGTGTTTATGCTGGCGTGCTGACTGCAGATAACAAAAATAACAGGTACCCTGGTAGGTATGTCCATGCCCCCCTGCTCATTGGCACATTTGTATATGGATTAAGAGTTTATTTTCCTGGCAGCAACGACGTATAATTTATAGCGAGGGGAACGATTATATTTAAGGAGGTCTATTATAAGGGAGGAACTATTATTTATAAGGCGGCTATTAGAATGTGGAAATATTATAAATCATAGCTCCCCTTAAAATAAAAGTTGTCCCCTAATAAACAATAGTTCCCCCTTAAAAATATGTTTTCCCCTCATAATACTTCTCCATTATAAATAATAGTTCCCCCATATAAATGATAGATCCCCTTTATAAATAATAGTCCCCATGAATAATAGTTCCCCCCCATAGACAATAATGGAAAGTGTCTGTGCATGTTGGCCAACTCTTTGCAGGAATAGGGAACTGGGCATCCCTGTTCAAGTGATTGGTGAGGGGCTGCAGCAGTTAGATAAATAAAAGTGGCATAGCATTAATCCTGTGGAAAATTCCTCAAAATTAGAAATAGAATATGGAAAACATTCACCTCTTATTTGTTCCTATTTTGACCCATATATCCTTTATTATGCTTACTTGTATTCTGCAGAGCTTTACACACATTGACAGTCACTGTCCCATATATGGCTCATAATCTTCACTATCAGTATGTCTTTTGTAGTGTGGGAGGAACCTGGAGCACCCAGAGAAACCCACACAAACAAGGGGAGAACATACAAACTCCTTTCATATGTTGTCCTTGGCAGGTTTGAACCCAGGACTCCAGTGCTGCATGCTGCCCCTATCAGTCTCCCCCATCCTTATCAGCTTTAGTGATTGTACAAGTTAGGCTAAGGCCCTGCATTGCAGAAGCACTTTTTTTTTTTTTTGCAGATTTTGTTGTGGATTTTTGATCCAAAGCCAAGAATGGCTATAAAAGGAATGGTAAATATATAGGAAGTTCTCATACTTCTCCATTCTGCTTAATCCACTCCTGGCTTTGGGTCAAAAAACACAAAAAAATCTGCAACAAAAAAAAGATGCGTTTCCGCAACATGGGGCTTTAGCCTTAAGAAGTAAATTGGAAGTAAATTGGAAAAAACAGCCATTGTGTACTGAGAAGCAACTTTCTATAGCAGAAACCTCCTCCCTTTTGCTCTGTTTGAAGTAAAAGCACAAGCAGGCTGAACCCCATCTCCCTTTAGACCTTGATCCACCATGAATCTTCAAGATGAATATGATTTAGACGTAAAGGATGTAAACCTGTTTGCAATATTTCTGATGGTCTGATTGTTTGAAATGTTGCAGGTTGCCAATTGGTACTTTTATTGCTTATGCATTCATTGCTAGTTTAGTGGCCCTTTAATGTCATCCCGCTCTGCAGTATGCTAAATAGGTTAAGAGGGTCAGGAGAATGGATCTGGCATGCTGCTGTCATGAGTTGTGTTTGGAATCGCTAGAGAAGGTAGGGACTTCTGTATACACGTTAATGCATACCCAGTCACTCTCCTGATTACTGATATTGATCTCCTATTTCCTTAATACAGTTTGCCTGTAATGAAGGTTGTAGGATAGCCAATTTGTTTCTCCTCTTTTTAAAGTGAGGAGACATGTGGCATTAATCATGGTTTACATCCCAACTAGAGCTCCAGTCTCTGGGAATGACTGATAACTTTGATGAGTGCAGTTCATTATTTTCTCATTTTAGTTGCACAATAAATAAAGTAGAAAATGAGAATAGCTAAAGAGGAACCTTGGGACCAGTATAAATCCCGAGATTTTATAATTGCTGCCTGAAAGAAGGCATGTGTTCAAGAACATTAACTTTGGCATATTGTTTGTGCACATATCTTGCGTCTATTTAGATACAGTATATCGTGTGTTATTGGGATTGACCACTTAAAACAACTTCAGCTGCCTCTAAAGTGGCTCAAAACATATGGATTTACTATCGAATTAAAGAAGATATGTCATCAAGTCTATGCTGCCTTATCTGAATACAACATGAAGTACTGACAAACATCTTGACTGCATTGGTGGATCACTTAATTTCTTTCTTGCAGTACTTATAAAATCATTGTTTGTCTACTGTAGTAGGAGCTGATTGACAGTTTTCTCACTATATAGAAAAAGCTGTCAATCAGTAGTAGATGGGTGAGGCGCATGAATTTCAAGGACTTAAAATGGCATGCACAACATTACAAGGACTTCAGCCTTGACTCCCTCTGCAGGAAAAACTTTAAGACAAGAAGTGCAACAAAAAATTAGGTGGCTCCCCCCCCATTGGAATTAGTGTCTATGTCACTAATTTGGAGATAGAGTCCCTTAAGGAGGACCTTTCACCAATTCAAGTTCTTAGCATCTGTTAATAGGTGTGGCTCCACTGATTCCAGCACAGTTGGAATTTTCTCTCTAGCCTTCACCATTCTCAAGATACAAAATGAGCTAGTTTTGATGCTCTATGTGCTATTTAAAGGGATTCTACCATTAAAATCAATTTTTTTGTAGATCACACGTAGGAATAGCCTGAAGAAAGGCTATTCTTCTCCTACCTTTAGATGTCTTTTCCACACTAACATTTGGTAGAAATACTGGTTTTCGTCTGTATGCAAATGAGTTGTCTCACAGCACTGGGGGCGTTCCCCAGCGCTCAGTCAGAGCTCAGAATCACACCCTCTGTCCTCTTCTGACTTCTCTTTTGACAATACAGAACCTAAATATTGGCTTCCAAAACTTACAGCATTGATTACTCAGGAATGGTGGAAACTAGAGAAAAAAAATTCCAACCATGCCGAAATAAGTGGAGCTGTGTACACTCACCGGCCACTTTATTAGGTACACCATGCTAGTAACGGGTTGGACCCCCTTTTGCCTTCAGAACTGCCTCAATTCTTCGTGGCATAGATTCAACAAGGTGCTGGAAGCATTCCTCAGAGATTTTGGTCCATATTGACATGATGGCATCACACAGTTGCCGCAGATTTGTCGGCTGCACATCCATGATGCGAATCTCCCGTTCCACCACATCCCAAAGATGCTCTATTGGATTGAGATCTGGTGACTGTGGAGGCCATTGGAGTACAGTGAACTCATTGTCATGTTCAAGAAACCAGTCTGAGATGATTCCAGCTTTATGACATGGCATTGCATTATCCTGCTGAAAGTAGCCATCAGATGTTGGGTACATTGTGGTCATAAAGGGATGGACATGGTCAGCAACAATACTCAGGTAGGCTTTGGCGTTGCAACGATGCTCAATTGGTACCAAGGGGCCCAAAGAGTGCCAAGAAAATATTCCCCACACCATGACACCACCACCACCAGCCTGAACCATTGATACAAGGCAGGATGGATCCATGCTTTCATGTTGTTGACGCCAAATTCTGACCCTACCATCCGAATGTCGCAGCAGAAATCGAGACTCATCAGACCAGGCAACGTTTTTCCAATCTTCAATTGTCCAATTTCGATGAGCTTGTGCAAATTGTAGCCTCAGTTTCCTGTTCTTAGCTGAAAGGAGTGGCACCCAGTGTGGTCTTCTGCTGCTGTAGCCCATTTGCCTCAAAGTTCGACGTACTGTGCATTCAGAGATGCTCTTCTGGCTACCTTGGTTGTAACGGGTGGCTATTTGAGTCACTGTTGCCTTTCTATCAGCTCGAACCAGTCTGGCCATTCTCCTCTGACCTCTGGCATCAACAACGCATTTCCGCCCACAGAACTGCTGCTCACTGGATGTTTTTTCTTTTTCGGACCATTCTCTGTAAACCCTAGAGATGGTTGTGCGTGAAAATCCCAGTAGATCAGCAGTTTCTGAAATACTCAGACCAGCCCTTCTGGCACCAACAACCATGCCACTCTCAAAGGCACTCAAATCACCTTTCTTCCCCATACTGATGCTCGGTTTGAACTGCAGGAGATTGTCTTGACCATGTCTACATGCCTAAATGCACTGAGTTGCCGCCATGTGATTGGCTGATTAGAAATTAAGTGTTAACGAGCAGTTGGACAGGTGTACCTAATAAAGTGGCCGGTGAGTGTATATTAACAGATGCTAAGAACTGGAAATAGTGGAGGTGGTGAAAGGTTCTCTTTAAAACAGGTGCTATATAAATCCAAATGTAGTGTGTCACCTGGTGGAGGCCTAAACTCTAGTAGGACTTTTGAAGATGAAATGTAATTAAAATATAGACTTTTTCTCAGGACATTATTGTAAACAATTGGAAATATGAATGCATACATTTTGTCTATTTCTTTATTATTATATAAATAGGTGAAAGATAAGAAAAATATCCAAAATGTGAGGGTAGGTTCCTGATGGCTTAAGGGAGTCTATGAGGAATGTGAATTTCCCTAATGCAATATTCAACTCAGGATACAGGCAGGATTTTCAAATTGTCAATTCCTGAAAAATGAGTATAATGGGGAAGGGGCACTTTGACAAGTTAACCATGAGCATTAATGTGAGTGGAAACTCCCATTTTGAAAATCCTGCCTGTATCCTGAGTTGAATATTGCAGTAGGGAAATTCACAATCCTCATAGACTCCCTTAAGCCATCAGGAACCTACCCTCACATTTTGGGTATTTTTCCTTATCTTTCACCTATTTATATAATAAACAAATAGACAAAACGTATGCATTCAGTAACTTGCATTTGGCTTCTTGTGGTCAATCATTTCCCCTCTGTTTTACTTCTAGCCCAGATTAAGGATATCTCAGATATCTGAGGAAAGTTGGAACCGACAAGACCTGGCATCCAGGAACCTTTGACATCTTGGTGTAGTAAAGCCTACACCCTGATGCTATCCAGGCCTCTCGTGCTGATGTTGGCATCCTGAGGCTTGAAAAAGTGCGTGTGTGCAAAACAATTTCTTTCTTTTTTTTTTTTTTATGTAGATTGTGAGCCCCACATAGAGCTCACAATGTACATTTTTCCCCATCAGTATGTCTTTTTTGGAATATGGGATGGAAATCCATGCAAACACGGGGAGAACATACAAACTCCTTGCAGATGGTTTTTTGCCCTTGGTGGGATTTGAACACCAGGACCCAGCGCTGCAATGCTAACCACTGAGCCACCGTGTGGCCCCTTTTTTTTTTGGAACGCCTCAGGGTAGGGAGCCTTGTCAATCCTTATTCAAGGGCCATGCTACCCGTCACAGTATCGCTCCAATTTGAGTATGCGTGCTGGCTAACCGTGCACGTGTGCAAAACAATTTCTTGTCTGGCCTTATGTGCATTTTCTCTCTCCCATGCACTAAGGATGTTTTTATGGATGTTTTCTAAATAAAAGTCTGCCTTTTATAACAAGCTCCAGTGAGTGCCCCCGTTTTTTTGCCTTTGTGCTCTCTACATGCTTATTGCTCAATTTCAAATGTTTATCAGTGATCAAGCACCACCTTTTACCGAGCTATTGTGTCAATATATTCTCCTAGTGTTGTTTTCATTGTATTGTAACGCTTTCACATTTCATAGGTCAGACGTTTAAGCAGTGCCAATATATTTAGTTATCATACAGACAGTCCAGGAAAGGAGACACTCCATAACTTTTTCTGGACGGTCAGCTGGATGGGTAAGCCGAGGTCAGGGCCTGTAAATTGTTGTCCTGCGTCCATGGGCTACAAACTCTTCCAACTGATGAGCTACAATCCTCAAAGATCAGTTATAACTCAGTTATGTCTCTGCCATTATAAAACATAGAAACATGCTTCTGGTGTTGTATGAAAGAAGAGACAACGGTTTTAGCCTTAAAGAAATCCATATATAAGCACATGGATAAGAAGGCTAGGTTTTATAAGTTCCTTATCCACTACATACTGGCCGGTGAGGCCACATGTTCTCTCTTCCTGGAATATATAGGAGCAGCTTACCTGTTTGTCCAGGAGCGAGCTAAGGCAAAGGTACACCTGTTTCTTTTTGTCTAAATGCTATAGCTTTGTATATGGTGTAATATATGACCCTGTTTCTTTCTTTGCTTTTTTAAAATCCATTTTGGCCTTATGGACTTTAATGCTGTCATGACTTCTGTGCTGTTCAGTTGTTCCTTTCTCTCTTCTTTTTCAATTGTTCTGTATGCTGACTTGGATTATAATGTAGGCCTTGTGCTATATACTATATTGTCTGCCTTAGCATTTCTAATAATCCTGATTGTTGATTAATAAAAATCAAAATCAAGAAACTAAAGCTAGGGAACTAGTTGTACGGTCCTCACTGGGACTCTGACAATCTTTCACTCTTTGCTTGTGCTGGTGTGAAAGGGGGTTCAATTCTGGTTTAGGAGCCCACCAGTGAATTACTAGCTTCCCGGTAGGTCAGTCTGAGCCTGGGGACAGGCGATTAATACTACCATACAGTGCATATACAATAGAGCCAGTCAGTGCACATGTGAAAATTATAATCATTTAATGTATGAAAAACATTGTTATCCTTAAAAGCTGAATGCTAGATATAGTTGCTTATGCTTGAAACTGGTATAATGTTATATGATAAGATGGTTCCTGCATCCAGGATGGGTGCAAGAAAAACAAATGCTTGGCTTGCTGAGAGAAGACAGATCCCCAAGGTTACCATGCAGGACCGGGAGTAGCTGGCTATATATGGAACTGCTTAAACTTTTTCTGTTTGGGATGTACAAATCCAATCAGGAATGAATATGAAAATGTATATCTTTGTTATCTCTCTTACTTTCTCTGCTAGTATTTAACCCCTGTGGTCTTAAATAAAAGTGCGTCAGCACACATTCCTTAGCTGAGAGAGGAACAAATACCAATCTATAGAGTGGTGTCACTACTTCACCACCTGGCACTCAGCCTAATTAATTAGGACGACAACAGTTACCCAGGGTTATAGGTCAATTAGTCATAAACGCGGCTTTGACCTTATCACACACATACCAGCAACTTGTATTAACCATAAAAAACAACAATGTTTCAATAATACTACAGCTAGTTCCATGACAAACTTACAGGAAGAAATTCATAGACAGTGTAATTGCTTCATTATTCCCATGCTATCATATAGCCCTTTATTTGAATTATAGCTATGGCTGGTGTCAGAAGCAGAAACACCTGGGCAAATGTCATCTTGAAGGACCCAAGAGTGATATGATATAAGTAAATATGCTCTATCCTTCACGTGCAGAGGGATGTGTGTGCAAAGCTGCATTGTTTTAGAGCTTGCAAACACAGCTGACACCTTCAGAATTGTTGAAAACATATAAATGTTTCATCTCTAGTCAGGACAGACACTGGATTTAACCTAATTCCTTTGCAGAGTAAGCTGCGGGAACATAGAGATTTCACGCCCGCAGTATCAGCAGTTAACAATCAATTGCATGGAAATTCTAGCAGATACCTGGAGACTTCACCTGCCCAGTGTAGAAATCACTCCTATGTTTACAAAGAGAACTTTTTTTTCCCCTCCAAGACACCAATTTGCAGGAATATTCACAGATTCTGGGTGAACACTTTTCAAGTGATGAATAAGCCATGGAGAAGAGATCAAAAATTGAAATGAAAAGGATTTTTTCAGCGCTGACAACATGTAACTTGAAAGGTCTTTTAAATCAAAAGAATGTCCATGATATTCATTCATTGTTTTAGAGCACTATAGGCTGTGAATTACTGCTGAGAGGTGATATGATCTGTATGCTGAAAATGTGTTTTAGAGAGTGCAAGCAGAACTGCCATTATTGGCCATAGGATAGCTGAGATCAAATATTTTCTCCCTGTTCATAACTACATGTCATTCATTGCATAGTTTCCTTTTGTTTACAAATAGTTGTATGTTGAATGATGTATCTAAAAGTATCAATGGGGTGTCAACAGTCTTTCTATCTATAGTAGTTTTTTTTCATAGCAGCAAAGAAGACATTGTAATCTGAGGAATCCGTCATGTCAATCTCCATTACTAGGACTGGTCTTAGGCATGTGCAACTTGTGCACAGGGCGCATCTGTAAGCCATGTTTAAAGGGGTTGTCCCATCACAAGGATCCTATCTATACTGCGTGTTAATGTGGATTTAAGACTTTTCCTAAATACACTGCTTCAGCAAAACTGCTTTGTTTGTCCACTATCTTACTTTATTCAATTCTTTGTGGCCACCGCCCTGACTTAGCTGCTCATGAGTCCAGTGATGTATTTGCTGCTCTCAGGGGGGAGGGAGGAGGGGCCAAGTGCAGGGAGCAAGCTTGTGTATCTAGCTATTCCTGTGTCTACACCACGTGACCTAGCTTCCTGTTAGCAGATAGAGGAGAGGAACTGCTTTCATTTCTTCTGTTCTCCCAGTTATCAGGCTAGCTAATTCAATTGTGTTCATTATGGCAGAGACAGGCAGTCTCTGTATGTAACACAGAATGAAGTTGCTGTTGCCTGTACTTCATAGTCCAATATGGGTGGGCGGAGCTACACGCAAATTTGGGGCGGAGCGAAACGTCAGGTTGCATGTGAAACTCTGCCCACCAAATGATGCAAGAAACCAGGAAGAAAGAAGATTTTACAGCAGAAAAGACTGATGAGTATGTGAGGTGGGAATACCCCTTTAAGGGGGCTCCAATGATGGTTTGGCACCCATAGTATATTAACACTACATATCTTAATGCAGAATTATAGTTTCAGACGGCTTTTGATCTTCTTGCAGGATTTGTGTCTTTAATACATTTTGTTATATATATACACATACACACAGTTTAGATATAGTATATAAATTACAAATTTTAGCTCCTTTTTGTCAAATCTTTCATTTTTTACTGTTTTCTTTTCCTCTATTGAGATCTCTTCCCTTGCTCTAATTGTGTATAGACTACAGGCACGGTGAAATGGAGAGAAAATGATGGTGGTGGTGGTGGGGGGTCACTTTAAATGGTTAGGTCTATGGTTATATCTCAGGCATTATAAAACGTAGAAACTTGCTTCTGGTGTCATATGAAAGAGGTGATTCTCATATGAAAGCTGCATATAAATATCTCAATCCCAACTGTATATTCAACCAGTGCTATCTCTGTATATCATACAGGTAAACTGCATCCTCTTTCATATGACACTAAAAGCAAGTTTCTATGTTTTATACTGCCTGCAATATAACCACTTGCAGTGACTTTCACTCATCCTCATTCTCTCATTTTACGCAGCCCGTATAATTACACACATTGAGAATCAGGAACAGCTCTCAATTTAGAGCAGCAAGGGAAAAAGTAAAAAAGGCAGGATTTCACAGAAAGGAGCAAACTATTGTTAATAAAAGATATTACAAAATAAATTAATGACACAAATACTGCCAGAAAATCAAAAGCTAAGTTATATTTTAATAAAAATTATGAAAGTATTAAATCATTATTAAAGAGTACCTTTCACCATATCTGGGCACATGCAGTGTTATATACTGCCAGAAAGCTGACAGTGCGCTGAATTCAGCGCACTGTCGGCTTTCCCGATCCGTGCCCGGTGTAAAGCGCTATCGGTCCCGGTACCGTAGCGCTTTACAGTCAGAAGGGCGTTTCTGACCATTAGCCAGAGACGTCCTTCTGCCTCGCGGCGCCTATCGCGCTGTGCTGTGGAGCGGGGAGGAACTCCCCCCTCCCGCTCCTGATAATGCTGGTCTACGGACAAGCTGTGTGAGCAGAGGGAGGGGGCGTTCCTCCCGGCTCCACAGCACAGCGCGATAGGTGCCGCGAGGCAGAAGGACGTCTCTGGCTAATGGTCAGAAACGCCCTTCTGACCATAGAAGAGCTACGGTACCGGGCCGTAAGCTCTTCACACCGGGCACAGATCGGGAAAGCCGACAGTGCGCTGAATTCAGCGCACTGTCAGCTTTCTGGCAGTATATAGAACTGCCTGTGCCCGGATATGGTGAAAGGTCCTCTTTAAATTATTTAGACATTCCACGACATTGTTATTATATTACTTTATGAATGCACTGTCTCTTCTACACAGTTTTTCCTTGCAAAGTAGCGTCCTTCACCACCAAGCCAGAATGTCAGATTGGCCAATCAGCGTATTAGAGGATCCTCCAGTCCGTTATGCTATAACACAATAATGGTCCAACAGAAGACACTCAAATTTGATGAGGACTATAGTCTATTTCCGTGAGGTTGTTGGAGATTTGGCCTAAGAATCATTTTATCTGGTGAGCCCAAAGAATCCTTGAACTGCCCTTACACTTCGTATAAATACATAAAATTGGCTAGACAATATCTCCATAAAGTGCTATATAAGTAAGCAAAATAAATAAACTAATAAAAAAAATTGCCACTTTCCTGTCAGTAACATTGCCCCCTCTAGCTATATCTTTGCCTTAGACCATGCAGGGCGTCACAATACATCTCTATTCAAGTAAAGAGGGCTGTCTATAATTCCATTCACATTTGGCAGATAAAGTCTGTGGAAGGGGATGTATTTTTTTTTTCAAAAAATGGGGGTTTGGCCCAGCTAAATACATGAGCGATTTATGTCTATTATAAGAAATGATTTTTCAATAATCATTCTCAACTCTACTGGAAGTAACTAGAAATGAAAGGTAAGTGTTAGAACAGCAGATGCAGTTCAGAGCCAAAGTGAGAACCAGTACTAGAGACACTGATTTAAATGATCAACACATTGCCGTGTTTCCAACACCCCCCAGGCCGCGCCAACTCTAACCACACAATAGTATTCACAAGAGCCCCAGATGGTGGGGGTGGACTTGGCTGCACTGCTGAGGAGAACAGCATAGGTCGGGAAACGCCAGACACACAACGCAGCACAAATCACGGTAAACCGGACACTGAGATCTCTTACCAGCAGATGTTTTGAGTTGCGGTGTGGATCCAAGAATCCAGTGAGAGGACCGGCAGCCTCCGCACAGCGCCGCAGAGGCTCTGGTCCTCCCCGTAACAATAAGCAGGACAAGGAGAGGAAGGAATAGCAGTGATGGCAGAGAGGAAGGAATAGCAGTGACGGCAGAGTGATAGGAATCAAGTGGATCATTGGAGGGGTGTTAGTATGTGATGTATAAAGTAATCATTGTGTGATACACTACAGGTCCCAGCATGGCAAACATACCATAGAGGGGCTTCTCCTGGCCTAAGAAAACAGCAGTTTATCAACAAGTATTCCTTTATTTTTTATTGTGAGAGTAAAAACCATTTTCACGACAGCTTCCCCTACTGCCATTTTGCTATACAGTATAGCATTATGGTCCATAAATGAGAATGAAATGTATCAGCGTATATTAAACCTCCAGTAATACCGCAGTGAAGCCCACGACTTGAACATTTGGGCATGCCCAGACTTTAAATAAGGAGATGTAAAATGTATAAATGAAGCTTTTCGACTGAAATGAAGGAGACTTAAAGGACTTGAGCGGTTGACATTTCAACACCTTCCTAATGATTGATTGACGGGATGCATCCAATACATTTTCATGTCAATAGGACTTCTTGTTCGCAACGATCTGTATGGAAGCAAATGAGACAGGATCGGAAACAGATTGTACACTCTGAAGAGCACACATATTTTGTTCTGCTCTGATTCGCGTTCTTATTAATTCCATTAAGTTTATATCAGGTGGTGACAATATTCTTTTGTCTAGTTCCTTTGTTCACGGTGCGCACAGTGCCTTTCAGACGTATCAGCTGCTTTATTTGGGACTGAGTTTTGGATGACATAAAGGAAATCACGTCCCTTAATTATCCTACTGGAAATATTTTAATTAACCAGATCAGCATGACTTGATAAGTGTAGGGTAATTTTAGATTCTTTGGCTTTCACCGAGGAGCATTGTATGTTTTATTGCTATTTTTTCCATTTAGTGAACTATTTTTCCCTAATAGAAGCTTTTTCTGTAAGAGCAATAAATGAAGGTGAATCAGATACTGTATTTTGCTATAGTCTCATCCCTGTAACAAGCTAACACGGTGTATCAATCAGGCTTACTAAATTAACATTTCACTCATACTGATGCACAAAGCCTTTTAATAAGGACTTTCAAGCCTCCGAGCTCCGGATTTCTGGCTGGCTGTTTCTAGGCAACCAAGGAATTGGCATAAAACATTTTCAACGCACTTTTTAAAGAACAGATTGATGGTATGGAAAAAACAGGTAAAAAAAAAAATTGGCCGAGATTTAAAAAATAAACAACCAACCTTGGGACCTCAAAGTGAATGTGAAACGAAAATTGCCATTTTGTTTCTTCAGTCTTAATAGGCTCAAACAGGTTCTGTGCTGTAGACTTTCTTGTTATATCTGTATGTGAATCATAGCTCAAATATTCAGATAAAGAGGTTAAAATTCCCTGAACAGACATAGAGCATCACACAGAATTCTGGCAGCCAACACTAGAAGTAGTGTAGACGTTAAAAGTTGCATTTTGATGTGTCCTCTCAGCTATGACCAATTTCTGCCATGGAATGTGACATCACTATGGAAAAAATGTTACCCAATTGGCCATCACATGTGGCATGTCATAGCCTCATTACAAATTGGCTGAGGAGACAAGGGTGTAACAAAGGGCTCAAGGGCCCTGGTGGGCTCCCCCCACAACTTCTCCTTACGACTGTCAGCCATGTCCCATCTGTAAATTTTAGCAGCATTTACATTGTTCTTTTCTTTTTTTTTCTTTTCTTAATGTAGATTGAGGGCCTCATATAGGGATCACAATGTACATTTTTTTCTCCTATCAGTATGTCTTTGTAGAATGGGAGGAAATCCACGCAAACATGGGGAGAACATACAAACTCCTTGCAGATGTTGTTCCTGGTGGGATTCGAACCCAGGACTCCAGTGCTGCAAGGATGCAGTTCTAACCACTGAGCCACCGTGTTGCCCCCTGTCCTTTTCTTCTCTATCTGGGCCCAAGACCACAATGAAGATTTGTTCACAACATTTCTGTGCATGTAAGATTCCCATTTTTCCACTCCACTGTCAGTGATCCCCAAACTGCAATTTTCCTCCCTTTTCCTTCCCTCCCTTTTCCTTAATCCCTCCTTCACTACATTCTTACCGGTTGCTCCTTTTGGCATGAAAATGTTAATTTTCTCCTTTTTAACAGTCTAGGTCTAAGTGTCATACATTTTCTCACTCCAGTGCCCCAAAGGGCAAGGATAATGCATTTGTAATGCACAAACTGCCAGCCATCAAAAGGAATCAGAAAGGAGATAAAAGAAGTTTAGTCAGCCTTAGCGTGGTAAGGGTAACCTATAGACCCCCTGGCTTTTGGACCCAGGGACAGGTGTGACCACTTTAAGCCCTTTAGGTTATGGGCCCCCTAAGACTCCTGTTAGGGGCCCTTTAGCTTCAAAAGACAGCACTGGATGGATAGATCAATAGATAGCTAGATCGATCGAACGATAGATAGATATGATAGATAAATGGGTAAATAGAATTATAGATCAATCAACAGATCGATAGACAGAGAGATAGGAGACAGTTATTACTGTAGGTTAGGGAGCTGAAGATAGGAATCTCTGAGCTCTTTATATGTAATATATACTTGCAGACGATGATTACTGTAATTTCAATCTAAAGTTGATAAATAAATGAATTTCATTAAGGAGCAAATATGGCACAATTATACAATTTACATTTACTATGTAGTAATGTTTTTCACTTATTTCTAAGTACAGTATTTTCTGGAAAATTAGCTTAATGTTTACAATGATGATATCTTTAAAAGAACGTAATTTAAATAACTGGAATGTGTGAAACATAATTTAGAGCGGTATAGTTTATGTGAATAGCTCAAGATGAGTGTGTCATAGGAGACAGGAATATCACTTACTGCCTCCTATCAAGGAATTACATATACTTTTATGCTCTAGCCTTTCTTTGTAGTTTGCCTGGCTGTAGAACACCCTATGGCTCTATACAATCTGATTGTATTGGCAGTAGTGTCCCTATAACAACATTCTGACTGTTTGGCAGCAGTCCTACTGTGTAGTCCAGGGGTCAGCAACCTTCGGCACTCCAGCTGTTGTAAAACTACAACTCCCAGCATACATACTTGCTCTGCTGTTGTTATACTGTAACTCCCATGGAAGTGAATGGAGCTTGTTGGGAGTTGTAGTTTCACAACACCTGGAGTGCCGAAGGTTGCTGACCCCTGGTGTAGTCAGTATGATACCACTCTAGTTCTCTAGTCTAGCAGTCTCCTAATAAATATTCTGGTTGTATAGTATGTGTCATGGTTCCCAGTGGGACTGCCAGCAAACATAATGACATATGTACAAAATAAGCATTTAACTGAGCTGAGTTTGTTAATTGACATGATGAGCCACATTACAGAATATAATCTATAGTTTTTCATAGGATTTAAGCAGTGGGGTAACTAAAGTCTTGTGCAATCTTTTGTCTGGGACCCCCTACCACATCCCTACAGCGAATTCTTGATAGTGATGGTTCTGGGTGCTAAGGCGTTCAATCACTCTTAGTGTGATTAGGGATAATCTGTGGGTCTACTTGATTTATGGGCCCGGTGGAAGATGCAATCTCAATATTGATGTCAGTGCTTATGGGCCCCCTGAGGCTCCTGGGCCTCAGTGTGACTGTATCCTCTGCACCCCCTCAAGTTATGCTCAGGTTTGATCAGTATACATCTAATGTAATGGTATACGAAAAAATTCAGTCGGCACTCCTGTTGTTCCTTTAAAATGTCATCTTTAATATATAACTTTAAAATCCATCCTCTATACATGCGATGTACAAACGTGCAAGTGAAAAAAACACACAGCAAAGTAATTAAAATGTCATGGCTGACGCGTTTCTGGGCAGAAACATAGAAAATAGACCAACAAAAGTGGTGAGCTAAAGTCTTCCTTATTTTGTTTGTATATTTGGATACATCTAATGCGTATGTCCAGATTTACTACAGCAACAGTCCAAGATGATAAGATACAGTACCTGTTAGGAATCGCAGTGCTGCTTACTACTGTTGTCTTACAAGACATGAATCTTTCAGCAATTGAACGAATTGGCAGCTGAGGAAGGATATTTAAAGTGTTCTGAACTTCTAATGTGCCTGCAATTAGTTATTTGTTACTAGTTATGGTAAGTTCACACTAGCGTTCAGGTTTCTGTCCTTCAGGTCCGATTGGGGACCCAAAAGACAGAAACCATATTCACCTAAAAGACAGTTAAACATGTAGACTATAATGGGGTCCACCAGGTCTCGGGTCACTTTCTACGGAAAACAGCGGAGAGAAAAGTCCTCCTCGCAGGACTTTTTTCTGTGCTGATTTTAAGCAGATGGGGGACTAAGTCTTGTACTGAGACTCAAATGCTAGTGTGAACCCAGCCAAAGGCTCCAGAGCTCTGTTCATACCTGAGTATTTGCTGTACTACTGACCTTGGCTTGTTTACCTGATGTTTGCTTGTTTTATGATTTTGGCTTTAACTGTGAACTCTCGGATTAACCTCGGCCTGGATGAGTTTATTCCTTTGATTCTGCTCTCTTGTTTAGATCTGCCTTGTAGGTTTTTGCTGTGGGTCCTGCTTTGATTTCCCTTAGTAGTGTGTCTATTTCTCACACTAGGTTTCTGGGGATATGACCTGGGTCGAAATTCAGCTATAGTACAACTGACTTCACGGCAGTCTCTGATGTAGATGTTTGGGGTGTCATTGATCTGTCTTTCAGTGATGTGTGAGTTTTAGATAGCTTGTTCTACTACTCTCTGTTATAAGTCTGTTCCTACATTTTTGGCCCAGTGGCAATTTCCTATTAATATATATATATATATATATATATATATATATATATATATATATATCCAATAGTACCTTCTTTGTTCTTAAAAGCACAGGGTGTAACAGATGCTCACATTGAAGGGGACACCTAAGGCTGCATGCACACGGAGTTATGCCGGGCTTGTAAAAATACTCATTCACAGCCCTACACGTGAGCGTTACGAGCGCTCCCATTGAAGTGAATGGGAAGTGTTCAGGAGCCGTCCGCTGCGCTCGCGTGTACGGCTGTGAATATTTTTACAAGCCCGGCATAACTTCGTGTGCATGCAGCCTTAGGGTGCATGCACACTGAGTAACGCCGGGCGTGTATGAGAGCCGTACACGCCGGCATTACAGCAGACTGCCGAACACTTCCCATTCACTTCAATGGGAGCGCTCGTAACAGCGGCGTTTACGAGCGCTCCCATTGAAGTGAATGGGAAGTGTTCGGCAGCCCTGCTGTAACGCCGGCGTGTATGGCTCTCATACACGCCCGGCGTTACGTAGTGTGAATGCACCCTAAGTTTGGATTCCATAGCATCCATTAAATATATCAATTTTGTAAAGAGATTTCTTGAGACAGATTTAATAATTATGTCTAATTTTTTGACAGTGCAAGTTTGCACACAACAGCCTTGAAAGATGCCTTATTTATCACTGGCTTCTCATGAATGATTTTTTTGCAGCCTTAGACCGCCTGGTCTACATTTACACCACTTATTAGTTAGCACAATAATTTGCACCAGAGTTTTGGGCACAGCTCTGGGGACATTTTCAGTCCTGCTCTTTTGCAGACCATCCCTGTTTTTTCCCTTACAAGCTTGCAAATGTTCCTGTGCAGGTAGCCTAAAACAGTTAATGAGGTTGCTGCACAGAATATAGGCCAATTTCTTGGCTCATTTAGCTTAGCAAATCTGCCACATAGATTTGCTTACTGAGGTGTTATTTGGTTACAGTTTGTTAATATATGAGCACTGTATGGGAGTATTTATTAGGCTTTATGTGGCACTGCTACTTACGTATTATACAGCATATTATTTTTACAGTTTTGGTATTTTTATTTATCTAACTGTATTTAAGTGTTAATAAGCAATGAATGGCACTGATATGTAGAAGCTGTACTGTATGGTGTCTGTCTATGGCACTGTACGGTACAATCATTGTGCACTGTATGAAAGTGTATCATATATGTCTGAGACGTATTTATGTTTTCCACAATAAGGTTTATCTTCCTTTCTAATTGAAAATAACAGATCTGAAGTAAGCAGACTTCTTATATAAGGTGTTTATTTCCTCTCTTGGTGATCGGGTTAAATGGAACATACTGTCCTGGAGACTGCAAATTATTTTATTTAATATATGTCAAGCTTTTTCATCGTCATCCATGTTAAAGTTCTATCAAGCGCAGCCTGAGATTTGCCTCTGTCATTTTAATCTCTGGAACCGGTACGTTCCCGTGAGTGCAGAATATTGCCTGGAAAGTATCTAGGTCAGATAGGAGGCCGAGCATATCCCTTATCCTACAATAATATTCAGACAGCATACATGAGCGTAGCCAGAGAAATGATTGAGGTGTGCTGGCCTGAATCTAAAGCAATGTGCTATGAATTACTGATAACATGCAGATCCTTTCAAGCTGCAAAGTTGGGCTCGACGGAAAGTCTGGAGCATTGTGCAATGGAGGATGCAGTAATTGCAAAGGATTTGGCAATAGTATTCTGAGTGATATTCAACGTAGCCGCTCAGGCGGATAAAATACTGTACGAGCATCCAAAGAAGTGCAGCTCTAAAAACTACCAACTTATCCTTTCTATAAATACCAGTGAGCATTTCATGTTGTAAATGTATGTCATGGGGGAGTATATTGGCAGAAACATGATAGACACAAGGTTGTATGCAAAGAATAATAACAATCAGGCCTGTAGTTCAGTGGTGGAGCAGGGTTTGTAGCTTGTATGAAGCGTGTCAAGGAGAGCCAACAAGTCATTGTGTCTTTGTAAGGGTATTTTAAAACAGGACTATAGCAGGAAACAAGATCTTTGCCCCGGGTGGAATAAATCTTAGGTCATGAATAAGACTTGAAATTAATAGCACTAAGCAATGTCTGAAGAGTCCACAAAGTGCATTGTGGGTAAAGAGAGTCACTTGCTATAGGAATAAAGCAGACCTTTAAAGTGCATGCTATGAAAGCCTATAGTTGGTGATTTCGGAAAAGCTGGGGACCCACAGGTTGGAAACCACTGATACAGTAAGGCCTGGTTAACATCTGCATTACGTAATCCGTTCAAGGAGTCTGAATGGGGACCCCCCATGAACGGAATACCAAACGCATTGACAAGTGGTGAGCTTATGAAAGCACTCAGACCCTATAGACTATAATGGGTCCATGTGTTTTCTGCACGGTGTACGCATGAATATGCAGACAGAAAAGTACTTCATGAACTACTTTCCTCTCCACATGACTTGTGCGGACACCGGACGGAAAGCACATGGACCCCATTAAAGTCTATGTATTCCGTTCGGGGGGAGGGGGGTTTCCATGCCGACTCCCTGAATGGATTACTGAACGCAGATGTGAACCGGGCCTACATCCTCTCAGCTAATTTGGGTATATATGTTAGATTTATTGCTTGTTCTGACTGAAACTGGATAGCACTAAAAAATAAAAAATAGCACCGAGCCATGCATAGCATAATATTGTCTCAATCGGCCAACCATAAAAGTAAGGAAATCAGTGGAGAGTCGCTAACCTTTAGGGTTTGTGTGAAATACACAACAACCATACAAACATGTCACCCTTGATTTAGGGTTAAAAGAACTGAAGGCAGCGATGCTAAAAACTTGTCACTTGGGCGAAGTCAGTAGCAATAGAGAGAAAGACCAAAAGCAGATCCAGATCATTGAGCCAATCACATGGATGGACAAGAAGGTCTAGATTCAAGGCACTGTGCTCCCCATATAGCGGCCAAAAAACAATCCTTTACTAAACAGTTAAATAACAAACGCACGACATCCAGAAAAGGCGTTTCGGGGTAACCCACCTCTTTTTTAAGTGTACACACAAAAGAGATGCACTGGAACAAGGACACACCTTTCCTGGGTGTCCTCCTAATAGAGGATTCCAATACTGGATTTCATTTACACAATTAAGTATGATCATAAAGAGGATCCCACTTAATGGACCATTACTGTATTCTCAACTTACTATAATAGGGTGTTTTGCAAGTACATAAATTTTTCAATAATTTGATATCATTTATTACCGACTGGAAAGTTGATATGGAACTACCAGAGATAACCATGGTGCACGGTGTTACGTGATGAGATAAATATTTTCAACAAGATTGAAACAAGGACCTAAACAGACGAATTTTTGATCATGCCGGCTGATAAAATGGATAGAACACAGCTCTGTTTCCAGACGAAAGTGCTTTTCCTATTAATATCCCCAGACAGCTCAGTAACAGCAGATGTGTTCCAGTAAACATAATAGGATAAAAACAAAAAATATGGTTTATACAATTGAAAGGATTTGTGAAAAAGTGAAATATGTATGGAGGGTTAAGGGGCCGCTGTATTTAAATGTGATTTAAAGATTTCACTGAACACAAGGAGAGATCAGCCCTGATTGTATTGACACCAGTCAAGAGTGTAGGGATTAGTTACCTTCTATATCTCCACTCAGCACCGAGGGGACATAATGATAGCTAATCTAGCTGGTTATTATTTGTCTGTTTGTCAAATCAAGCCATTAAGGATTAACTTAATCCAATATAGGTTTCTGCCGTCTGTGGAATTTATGATGACTGCTATAGGCAGGGGCTGTTGTATAAGGTGCAACAATATAAGCCTATAACATTTATATATTATGTATCTTATAGGCATAGAGAAGAGAGCAGGGTCTTCGTGTTTTTCCTTTTAACACAACTCTTTTAGGGCCATAGATATCTCAGTCTCCTCTATGGCAGCTATTGAAGTGGATATTGGGCTTCTTGCTAAGTGATTTAAAGATCATGAATGGCCTGTCTGAGTGCCAGCCTTTACTATAATGCTCACAATCTATTAACCAGTATGATGAGAATGAATAGTGCTATAGGTATGATGTATTCGAAGAGGATAGTG
The DNA here is from genome assembly GCF_031893055.1 of Leptodactylus fuscus. Taxonomy (NCBI): domain Eukaryota; kingdom Metazoa; phylum Chordata; class Amphibia; order Anura; family Leptodactylidae; genus Leptodactylus; species Leptodactylus fuscus. Next base: position 98,421,566 of record NC_134271.1, read on the forward strand.
CTATAGGTATGATGTATTCGAAGAGGATAGGGCTATAGGTCTGGCCTATTAGTAGAGGATAGTGCCATAGGTATGATGTATTAGAAGATGATAGTGCTATAGCTCTGGGCTATTAGAAGAGGATAGTGCTATAGGTCTGGCCTATTGGAAGAGAATAGAGCTATAGGTCTGGCCTATTAGAAGAGGATAGGGCTATAGGTCTGGCCTATTGGAAGAGAATAGTGTTATAGGTCTGGCCTATTAGAAGAGGATAGTGCTATAGGTCTGGCCTATTAGTAGAGGATAGTGCTATAGGTCTGGTCTATTAGTAGAGGATAGTGCTATAGGTCTGGCCTATTAGTAGAGGATAGTGCTATAGGTCTGGCCTATTGGAAGAGAATAGAGCTATAGGTCTGGCCTATTGGAAGAGAATAGTGTTATACTGTAGATCTGGCCTATTAGAAGAGGATAGTGCTATAGGTCTGGTCTATTAGTAGAGGATAGTGCTATAGATCTGGCCTATTAGTAGAGGATAGTGCTATAGGTCTGACGTATTAGAAGAGGATAGGGCTATAGGTCTGGCCTATTGGAAGAGAATAGTGTTATAGGTCTGGCCTATTAGAAGAGGATAGGGCTATAGGTCTGGCCTATTAGTAGAGGATAGTGCCATAGGTATGATGTATTAGAAGATGATAGTGCTATAGCTCTGGGCTATTAGAAGAGGATAGAGCTATAGGTCTGGCCTATTGGAAGAGAATAGAGCTATAGGTCTGGCCTATTAGAAGAGGATAGGGCTATAGGTCTGGCCTATTGGAAGAGAATAGTGTTATAGGTCTGGCCTATTAGAAGAGGATAGTGCTATAGGTCTGGCCTATTAGTAGAGGATAGTGCTATAGGTCTGGTCTATTAGTAGAGGATAGTGCTATAGGTCTGGCCTATTAGTAGAAGATAGTGCTATAGGTCTGACGTATTAGAAGAGGATAGGGCTATAGGTCTGGCCTATTAGTAGAGGATAGTGCTATAGGTCTGGTCTATTAGTAGAGGATAGTGCTATAGATCTGGCCTATTAGTAGAGGATAGTGCTATAGGTCTGGCCTATTGGAAGAGAATAGAGCTATAGGTCTGGCCTATTGGAAGAGAATAGTGTTATACTGTAGATCTGGCCTATTAGAAGAGGATAGTGCTATAGGTCTGGTCTATTAGTAGAGGATAGTGCTATAGATCTGGCCTATTAGTAGAGGATAGTGCTATAGGTCTGGCCTATTGGAAGAGAATAGAGCTATAGGTCTGGCCTATTGGAAGAGAATAGTGTTATACTGTAGATCTGGCCTATTAGAAGAGCATAGTGCTATAGGTCTGGTCTATTGGAAGAGAATAGTGTTATAGGTCTGGCCTATTAGAAGAGGATAGTGCTATAGGTCTGGCCTATTAGTAGAGGATAGTGCTATAGGTCTGGTCTATTAGTAGAGGATAGTGCTATAGGTCTGGCCTATTAGTAGAGGATAGTGCTATAGGTCTGACGTATTAGAAGAGGATAGGGCTATAGGTCTGGCCTATTAGTAGAGGATAGTGCTATAGGTCTGGTCTATTAGTAGAGGATAGTGCTATAGATCTGGCCTATTAGTAGAGGATAGTGCTATAGGTCTGGCCTAGTGGAAGAGAATAGAGCTATAGGTCTGGCCTATTGGAAGAGAATAGTGTTATACTGTAGATCTGGCCTATTAGAAGAGGATAGTGCTATAGGTCTGGTCTATTAGTAGAGGATAGTGCTATAGATCTGGCCTATTAGTAGAGGATAGTGCTATAGGTCTGGCCTATTGGAAGAGAATAGAGCTATAGGTCTGGCCTATTGGAAGAGAATAGTGTTATACTGTAGATCTGGCCTATTAGAAGAGGATAGTGCTATAGGTCTGGTCTATTAGTAGAGGATAGTGCTATAGATCTGGCCTATTAGTAGAGGATAGTGCTATAGGTCTGACGTATTAGAAGAGGATAGGGCTATAGGTCTGGCCTATTGGAAGATAATAGTGTTATAGGTCTGGCCTATTAGAAGAGGATAGCGCTATAGCTCTGGGCTATTAGAAGAGGATAGGGCTATAGGTCTGGCCTATTGGAAGAGAATAGTGTTATAGGTCTGGCCTATTAGAAGAGGATAGTGCTATAGGTCTGACGTATTAGGAGAGGATAGTGCTATAGGTCTGGCTTATTAGTAGAGGATAGTGCTATAGGTCTGACGTATTAGAGGAGGATAGGGCTATAGGTCTGGCCTATTGGAAGAGAATAGTGTTATAGGTCTAGCCTATTAGAAGAGGATAGTGCTATAGGTCTGGCCTATTAGTAGAAGATAGTACTATAGGTCTGGCCTATTAGTAGAGGATAGGGCTATAGGTCTGACGTATTAGAAGAGGATAGTGCTATAGGTCTGGCCTATTAGTAGAAGATAGTGCTATAGGTCTGGCCTATTAGTAAAAGATAGTGCTATAGGTCTGACGTATTAGAAGAGGATAGTGCTATAGGTCTGGCCTATTATTAGAGGATAGTGCTATAGGTCTGACGTATTAGAAGAGGATAGTACTATAGGTCTGGCCTATTATTAGAGGATAGTGCTATAGGTCTGGCCTATTACTGATTGGTCTCAGTGGCTACGAAGGCTGCAGGGATTCTGGAAACCCAGACACAGTAGGCACCCAAAACAGACTGGTGGACAATGGAGGGCTGGGGATTGGTGAGTATGTGTATTTTTCATGCTACACCTGCCTCAAGCCCCTCGATAGTTTGACGTATTCCTAGAAAACCACTTTAACATAGGAAGTGGTTGGGTATAAAGTTTTTATTATTATTATTATTATTATTATTATTATTATTATTATTATTTATATAGCACCATTAATTCCATGGTGCTTTACATTTGGGGGTTACATACAATTTGGGGGTTACATACAATACACAGAATATACAGGTAGATATAATACTAACAATGACTGACTGGCACAGTGGGGTAGAGGGCCCTGCCCGCGAGGGCTTACAATCTATGGGGGGCTTACAATCTATAGTCTATCTAAATCTAAAGTTTGTAGTAGCTTTATTTCCACTGCAAGCATAAGTAAGACTCAAAAACTTGCTGGATCTTACAGTGGTTTAAATTCCACAGAGTTTATTCTATGTCCATTAAACAAATTCCTTCTGAAACAAATGTGTTTCATTCAACTATATGCAATATCTAGAGTTACTGTATATAGTGTCTAAATCCTATGGACACAATATAAAACTGTATACTTGGCCATTATATGACATAGTAATGACATAGTACTGTCTGTACTACCATGTTTTTTCATGTCTCTGCTTCTCTCTATAATGGATAGTGAGTAGCAGACCCTTTTTGTCACCAAACTGGTAGGGCTTAGGGCCACTCATAAGAGTGTTGTCAAAGTGGTCCTCCTAGAATTTACCCTATAAACCCTGTATGGGAAAATGGAGTTTCCTACAGGATGGCCACTGGGTTACTATCTCCTGAAGAGGTTTGTTGTTGGTGACAGCTCACCAGGACAATCAGGGACTATGATGAAGAGCACTAAAGAATCAGGCAAAAGCAAAGTGTGAATACAGACTAAAATCAGAAAAGAAAGCATACATGTACAGAGAATAAACAAAGAAGCGCTCAGGACTAGTAACACATGTACTGAATTAGTAATAGGCCAGGTGAGGCCGGGTACACATGTGCGCCCTGGTCTCTGTTATGCAGGTTTCTGTTTCCTGCCCGAAACTGGACAAGAGACGGAAACCTGCAGTCAGTTTTCAAACCCATTCATTTGAATGGGTTTGGAAACTGTCCGGCCATGAGCGCTGGTGAGCGTTTTGTGCTCTCTGCGCCCAATCTCCGTCTGTCAGGTTTCTGTCTTCTGCAGACCTTGAGTGCCAGGAAGCGTTTTGTGCTCTCCACGGCGAAACCAATTTTTTTAACTGGACATAAAGTCCTGCATGTCCGATTTTACGTCCGGTTAAAAAAACGGTTTCGCCACGGAGAGCACTAATTCTTAAAAAAACAGAAGTTCCCACACAGTGGTAGCCAAGTGGCTAGGTCTGCTGGAAAAGATAGCATACCAGCAAGTGCAGAGTCCTGGCATTGTTCTATTCCACTTGGTTTCTGCCCCTACCTGGTATGTGAGCTGAGCGTTTATATCTGACCTATGCAACTATTTACCATACAATTGCATATAGGTTCCCGTATCGAAAAAATTTCCACTGTGTGAAATACATTTTTTGTGATTCCTATCTCTAAAGAAAAGAGCACAAAGCTATACCAATGTATAACTATTCAGCAGATGCCACCATGATATCCTTGTCATCATACAGGCCCATAAAGGTCTATGGATTTACTCACCACTTGTGCAGATACATATGACAACTAAAGCCTTAAGATGTCCATACACATTATAACAATGTCTACCAGTAACAGTGGACCATCTAGTATGTATGGTGGTGACTTGAAGTTGCCCTTTAAACATGGTCAATCTTTTGTTCTTAAGTGTGATAATACACTGGGTTTTTTTCTTGGTGGATGTTACTCCCCTTACTTTATTGCAGAGGTGTAACTTGGAGCTCTTTGGCTCTGTAATAGGACCCCTACCTGCAATGTGCCATTCAGAATAGTATCAGATTTTATTTGGCAGAGGGTCCTTTGAGACTTCTTCAGGGTCCAGGCCCTAGTAGCAACTGCTACCTCTGTACTTCCTATAGGTACAGCCCTGCTTTATTGAAAAGACATGCAGCCTCAGCTTGATCAAGTCTATATGTGTATGGGGTTTTGAGAGAAATAGCTGTTGGCCAAATAAACATTAGGTCTACAACTATATGAAATGTGTGGTCAATTGTAAAAGGTAACACTTTCCAAATCCCTTACAGTGTGTCCACTAACTACAAAGGCTTACTGTATGTGTTTCACACACCCGTCACAGAACATCATTGCTACTAGACTGAAAAAGTCTAATTGCATAGAGCAGTTTAGTGATTTATTAAGGGATAGATTTTTTTTTTTTTTTTAGGGAAAATCTGCATTTTTTTCATGTGTGACAAATTTAACAAATTCATGACCAGTTCTATATATCTTGCCATACATTCTAGTGAAGGGAATCTGCCACCAGGGTGAAGCATATTAAACCAGCAATACAGTTAGATAGGTCAGGCAGCTGAATGTAATGCCCTTTACCCATGACAATTGTACTTTCGTGACAAGATATGTATTTATTTCATAATATGCAAATGAACAATCTGGAGCACCGAGGAAGGCTCCTTTGCTCCACACTTCTATGCTCAACACTGCTCTAAGACGCCATCTTTCCCATCTCCCTTCTTTAAGTGACCAGGGCCAAGGAGATATACAGAATTCTCACCTGGCCCTCTGTCCTCATGCTTGCACTTGCGTATTAGAAGTGGGTAGGGCATAGCAGTTCGGAGCAACGGAGCTGTCTTCGTGTACCAGATTGCTCATTTGCAAATTATGAAATAAATACATATCATGGTGTCCTGTAAATTAATTTTCATGTGGAAAAGGTTGCCAGTGACCTATCTGGGTTTCTGGTTTAATATACTTCACCCTGGTGACAGACACCCTTTAAAGAACAGTTTCAATGCCAGTCATCATAAACCCATCATCAGCTGAGGATAGGTCTCATGTATGATCCGTTGGGCCAATCACTGGGAAGGAGGACTACCCCAGCTCATAGCTGGTCTAGATTTCCAGCATCATTTACCCTCTTCTACACCTTCACCACTCCCTCTTTTTGGGAAAGTTGTAAAAGCGGCACAGAAAACAAAAAAATCATCATTTTTTTAGCCAACACCCAATCCACGCCAAAAAAATTGCAACTTTATTTTTCCTTGCATGCCAGAAAACTGGCATTTAAAGTATAATAAATCTGCTCCCATTCAGTGAATCAGACTTTGAAGGCAAACTTGATAAATTCTGAACTAAAGAAGAGTTATATCCACTTACTTCAAGAGCTAATTTGTTGTTTTTTTGGGTGTCATTGATGATATTTTTACATTGTCTGAAGGACTTGCCAGCTGGTGTCTTCTAGCACTCATCCATCTTCACACACGAATAGACAAATATGGTGGGGTAAGTGATCTGTAAGTAGATTATCTTGTCTTAAATAACCACAAAAATACAAATATTAAGCCATACAATACATGGGCTTGCATTAGCACAATTTTCTCATTAAGTTCCAATTTAGAAATGCAAATGTACTTAAGCTGCTGACTTGGTAATGGAGCAGCCGCCTCTCTGGATGATGTATCTTTACATTGTGCTTCTAGCATGTATAATATGATTACCAGTGATTTGCAAATAAAAGAAAAGAACTGAGAAGCTCAGAATGTAGATTTAGTCAGGTCAACTGGCGGGCTAGACCTATATGGTAATAACCTCCACGGGCTGAGTTGTATACATGAAAGGTACTTTTCTTATTACTGGAAAAATATTTGTTACCACAATATAAATGCTGATTTTCTTTATCAATTATATACCAATGAGTGTATATTGATTTCAATACAGACTGGAGTACCTCAAAGTAGAGGAGTGCAGTCTAGATTCTGAAAGAGTAGCTCTTGACTAATAGAGTAAGAGTCCACAGGACAACTGTTAGGAGCTGGACCAGAGCCTCCACTACAGTGCATGGAGGATGGCAGCCTGCTCCTCTGTATGCGCCGGGTCCGACGCTTGGTACTTCAGGGGGAGGAACCTCCACAATAGTCTGCGGGGGTTGCCGGTCTCCCCCTGGGACAGGAACACGAACTTCCGGCTTGCCTGACTACCCGTTTGCTTCATCCTTTTGTAGCACGTGACCTCTAGTTTATGGTCATGTGATTTACGGTCCATGGTCATGTGATGAGCACACAGGTGCACAGATGATTGATTACCAGGCAGATGTCTGATTACTGTGCTGTGACTATAACGAGCTGTGTGCTCATCACATGACCACGGACCGTAAATCACATGACCACAGTCAGACTTTTATGCTCTAGAAGTAACAGAATGAATGACAGCAAGCCGAAATCTAGAAAACTGTGAGGAATTGATACAGAGAATATATTGGAAAATTGAATATCTTTTTATTGTACATTTGTTTGTCAATATTGGTCTGAAAGTGGCCAACCCCTTTAATATATACTTCCCTATGTTAGTGCCATTGTGTTAACATTAATACTACCTCTGACTTTGATCGATGCGATGCCCAGAGGTGATTCCCAAATGACCCACCATTAGGTCTTTGTGGATATGTATGCTATGTATATATGTATATCTGTATCATATCATGGGTGAAGTAACTAAAATTTCTACAAATCCATACTGATAGGAAAAGAAAAATGTACAAATGTACATCCCTATACGGGGCTCACAATCTACATTTAAAGTGAAAAAAAAAAAAAGATGTATGTGGAGTAATTTAGTCTAAAGCTCTGATGTAGAGGGGTAAAATAACTCCCTTCTACAAGCTCATAAATTACATGCCCACTAAATATGATGACCAATGCTCTGGTATAGTAAGGGTTACAATGGTATGATAAGTAACCCTCAAGCCTAAGGGGCATACCGATACAGAAGTAGATCCCTTAATGAGAGTGCTATTGAGAGGGCTGGGCATAGATAAAGACCCTCTGGTGAACATGTGAGTGTACAGATACAGGTAAGAATATAGTGCCGCCTTAATCTCATCAACTATACTCATCAAGGCATTTCACCGCATTAGCTGAATAAGCAGCACATCAGGAGGAGATTAATCCAAAGAATGGATAGTAGAAGTTGTGGTGAAAACCGCAGTTCTCGTGTCCTGTGTGGTAGGGCACGGTACTTGTGTGTATACAAGTCCCGTCAGTGATTTATGTATATGTGTATTTGTATGTATGAGTAAATGTTATGTAAACATATAATAATCTGGAATTTAATCATAATTCTACACTTTTGCTTTTCTAAAGATGTTGGAATATTGAAATTATAATAAAAATAATAATGCTAATACCTTAAAGGGATTCTACCACTAAAGCAACATTATTTCTAATTACCACGTCGGAATAGCCTTAAGAAAGGCTATTCATCTCTTACCTTTAGACGTGGTCTCCGCGGCGCCGTTCCTTAGAAATACCGGTTTTAACCGGTATGCAAATGAGTGTTCCGCCATTTTTGAGAGTAATTAGAAAAAATGTTGCTTTAGTGGTAGAATCCCTTTAATAATATTTTCCTACTAAGCTTTCATGTTTTCTAATACACTTCTGGACCCATAAAAGAATATAGATGGCATTACTTAAATAGAAAATTGGCTTGGACTTTGAACATCTTCTGTAGGTCGCTAAACTTTTTGCTTACTTGGTAGAAATTACATATCAGCAAAAAATAATTGAGCAGAGTTTATACGATAATTTATTAAGCACCAGCTCCTTGTTAATAACATATTAAAATGCTTGGGGAAAAGCAGTCATCCATTTTTCATTATTCTCTGAGGCAGGCATTACAAAACCCCTGTGTATAGTCAGGAAAAGGTCTTTCAGTGATCCTGCCAAAATGTTGTTTCTAATGCTTGCTCTTGCCAGCCAAACCTGGCTTGGCAAGCAATACATTATTGCACCAATGTATGCTTAATATGATTTATCACTATTGGCTGACCCGTAGATGATACATTAATACATCAACAGATCAACAGCTATCCGCTCACCAGTGTCCCATGATGTGATGTATTTGTTTATATGAACTGAGAAGGTCATTTGGCTGATGAGTATATAACTCAACATTGTCGTCTTGCAAAACTATCTCTGAAATAAAAATGCGAAGTGTACATGCAAAATATCAACTACAATGCAATGGTGTAATTAAAAATATCCAAAAAGTTTTGTTCTATTATGATATATCCACCGTCTCACCATAACTGTCCTCACATAATTTATATGATTTCCATATGCTGGTAATGATATCCTCTTGTATAACAGACTACATAAATGACTATCTTACTTAATATCATTCTTAATGCTTATTTTCATACTTAAAAGACTCTCCTCTTCTTGGAAGAATGGTCCTTTGGCTATAAGCTGATCACAAGAGTTTTTTTTACCTGCTGGGCTCCTTGGAAACAGGGTTGGTCCTGTGCAGAATCCTATTTTGAGGCCCCCTTATCCATTATAAGCAGCACAGTATATACAGTATATTCCCATATCTGACCTGTTTTGGTATTTAAAGGGGGTTTCTGGACCTATATACCGATGACCTATTCGTAAGATAAATAATCAGTATGTGATCTGTGGGGGATGATGCGTTTCGGAACGATGCTCTGACGCTATGAGGAAGGAACAGCATTGTTCTGAAACGCGTCAGCCTTTTTTTTTAGGGGGTTAACTTTTTTTTTTCATTTATTCTTTTTTTTCACTGTTTATTGATTTTTTCATTTTATAATGCTATATTAAAAGTTATATTTTATAATTGGAGAGCTGCCGGAGGATCATTTTCTTTTTCATTTCTGAATACTGACTGCATTCAAGGAGTAGAGTGTGTGCCGTGCATCCCGAAGAATTGAATCATCAAACAGCCATAGAGAGGTGATTATCTTTTTATCTTAACGTTAATCTTTTTTCATCTTGTTTAATCCCAAAGGGAATGTCTGTGAGCCAGAGTAGACCCTAGGCAACTGTGCAACTGTGTTGTAGCCCTGAGACAAGGAGAGGTAAGTTAAATTTAGTTGTTAGGAGACATTTTAAAGTAATTCAAGTACCATTTTGTGGAGTCTAAGGGCACGTGGAATACTATTCCCAAGCACATCTAGCATGTGCAGCAGACCTCTGTGTACCTCCATTTATTGTGGAAACTACTAGCTGTCGTTTAACCAGTAACATTGTGTAAACTTTTCCTTGCAACCATGTGTCTGCCGAGTTATTTACTTGCACCTCCATCATGTGCAATCTGACACCCATCTTGCTCTGGAGGAATGAAGACTGTTAGGGTGCACACTGGAAGAAGTATATCACTGTCAGCAGTTACCCTCCAGTCTTCCTCATCTCTGTACTAGCACAGGAGGAGAACTGGATAAATTGGTTGTCAACAAGCCACCTTGACTATTGCTGTTTATACTACTATTACTCCCAGCCTTTGGGTACCCTCCAAAAAGACACAGGGAAAAGGCCAGAGTGCTCGTGAGCACAGCTAACCAGGGGTGGCCATTGGTGTTAGACACCCATTGATTACATATTGATGGTCTATCCTAAGTATAGGTAATCAAAGTATAAGTTCCAGAAAACCCCTATAAGTTCTTTGCAGTGGTGGCAGTACTTGAGGGCTAGTCTGGTTCTTGACTCTATTACTAGATTCCCCTAGGGGATGTCACAGAAAAGAGGCAGACACAAAACATTAAGTTTGTATTAAAATTTACTACAAAAGGGGTTCAATGGTTCAGAGCTTAGTGGTATAAGACACGTAGCATGGTGAGCTGGTTACAGGCACAAATGGGTATAACACTTGTCAGTTACTGAGTTTTTAAAGGCACAGAACTTGGCAGCTATTGGTGACAATAGAACAATCTCTCTATGCGGGTGCACAGTGTATTGGTTGGTTTATCAACAGGCTTGAAAAACAACTTACATTATCAAAACTTAGCTGGGCACCTTGGGTTGGCTCTCCAAATGGTAGAAGTGATTTGGAACCATTACTGCTCCACTACTAACTAGCAGTTTTCCAGGGACACCTTTGGTTAAAACACTTTTTCTGACACTTCATTCATAAACAATACCACAGACTGGTGCTTCCTACAGAGCAAGACAAACCGGGTAGTAGCTCACCACTCAGCAGGATATAAGGACCAAAAGCTTGTGGTTCATTGGATAGACACAACTCCAGTCTGGCTGATCAGGCCTATGTGTTGCTGCACCTCACAGTGAGTCCAGTTTAGTCTGATTTTTGATGGTATTGCCCCTTTAACTGGATCCCACCCAACCACCACCACATCAGCATACACCTGAGCTTGATCGAAGGTTACATAGTTGCCATCATTTCTTTAGGAGATGGGTCCCTGCTTAATATTGCCCTGTGTCTGAGAACATGGGCCTTTCCTTGGATATGTCAGTCAGGGACAAAGTGTCCTTAAAGGAATATTCCCACCTCACATACTCATCAGTCTTTACTGCTGTAAAATCTTCTTTCTTCCTGGTTTCTTGCATCATTTGGTGGGCGGGGTTTCACATGCAACCTGCCGTTTAGCGCTGCCCCAAAATTCGCGTGTAGCTCCGCCCACCCATATTGGACTATGAAGTACAGGCAGCAGCAACTCCATTCTGTGTTACATACAGAGACTGCCTGTCTCTGCCATAATGAACACAATTGAATTAGCTAACCTGATAACTGGGAGAACAGAAGAAATGAAAGCAGCTCCTCTCCACTATCTGAGTGCAGGAGCTAGGTCACGTGTGGTGTAGACACAGGAATAGCTAGATACACAGGCTCGCTCCCGTGCACTTAGCCCCTCCTCCCTCCCTCCTGAGAGCAGCAGATACATCACTTGACTCATGAGCAGCTAAGTCAGGGCTGTGGCCACAAAGAATTGAATAAAGTAAGATAGTGGACAAACAAAGCAGTTTTGCTGAAGCAATGTATTTAGGAAAAGTCTTACATTCACATTAACAAGCAGTATAGATAGGATCCTTGTGATGGGACAACCCCTTTAAGGGTATGTTCACACATCAGTATGTCATCCGTCCGTTTGAATTCAGTTTGACACTTCAAAACGGACTGATACACATACTGATTGTATACTGACACCTTTTTATGCTGATAGCAAACACTGTCCATCCCCTAGAGGACAGATAAGGGGATTAAAAGTAGCAATTGTAAACAAAGTAAAGATAAGGAGATATAATAAATGTCCTTATGTCCTCCTTATCTCAACTCTGTTTTGGGATTATCCGCATCAGTCTGTTTTGAAGTGTCAAACTGAATTCAAACGGACGGATGGCATACTGATGTGTGAACACAGCATTAGCCGCGCCAATTCTCTCCTGATTTTTCCTCTTTCCACTACATTGATATCCAGCATGATCCTTGGCCCGTTTCTGAATGAGATGAATACAGTCATGGAGAAAATTCTCCCATACTTTCAGCATACAGTGTATGGCAGCTACTCTCCAGGCACCTGTTCAGGGACAACCGTAAACTACTGGGAGAGCCTGCAGAGGGAAAGCCCAATAATGCAACACGCGCTTTATATAATTGTCAGAAACATTGTAATAGTGTTATTCCCCATGTACATACACTGTAGAAATGGTATATGGAAAGTTCATTTAAAGGTTAAGTATTCTGTAATAGAGGTGTTCCCTGTTCAGTACCCCTTATCTCATGGAGTGAGTGGACAGCAGTCAGTATGAACATTTCTCACTCTGGAAGAAATTCCTGCACGGCATTACACGGGCAAACTACTAAGTTAAATGGGCATCACGTAATGCGTAACTTCCCTTGTTCTTCGTTGCAGAGAAATTTAATGCTTACTGACAGCTTCCCTCCCAGCTAATTGTTGGGACACCAATTTATTATTTACTTATTTTTAAGTGACTCTTCCAAGAAGCAAAGATTGTCCAAAGCTGATAATCCGTTTAAGCAATATATTGATGTCTCCTAATCCGGGGACATGGGAAAAGTTAATAGAATAGAAGTTAATCAGACAAAATTCTGAATCATTTATTGGCTTGAAATAAGCTTCTAATTTTATAGAGACATTCACGCAATAAGACAGAATGTGTTACAGCAGCTAAATACATCCTCAGCATTCTTTGGCATGGTTTCTTTCCGTAGCAAGTCTCTTGAACTCTAAAGTAGATGAGGTCAAGCTGACTGTAGCAATGCCATTTCTCCCTGAGGACTCCTGACAGTTAGATTGCTTCCCTCATAGAACATCTAATTTGCATTTTACAAATGTGCAGGATCTATCTGTTATGTAATGTGCAAGTAGTGAACATATCTCGTCTTACCCTAGGTGACAATTGATGATTATTGTACAGTTATTTTGTATAGTAATCACCATAATCATGATCATATCATCTTGTGGGGGCCCAACTTCTCCCCCCCCCAAATAATACCTCCACATGATGACCACATAACGAATAAATAATATTACCATTCAAAATGAAACTTAAAGGGAATGAGGAAAATTTACCACACCATCAACCAATATTACCACCATACAGTGACTAAATATTGGTAGATACCAGTCCTCCACAATGGCTAGAATTAAATGCAATGACTTACACTTGTTGATGTCTATCTTGCTTTTCTTATCTATTCCGCTTGCTCAGATCACCATCACCCAAGACTCATCTCTTTGCAGTTTACAAAACAGACATCTTGGGCTCCTAGTTTACAGTCATCCTCCTAACCTTTCTCCTACACAATCTCACCTTCCTGCCCTTATACATCATTGTCCACCATTGTGCCCTCACATAATAATTATTATAATACCCCTTTATACCACCTACAAAGTAATAAAGTTTCTTTTATGCCTCTTACGAAAAAATAAAATAATACCATTGAGCTTTTGTTATGTAGAATAGGGGTTTTATCAATAGTATTAATAGCCCTTTCTTTCCCAGATTACTAACAGCCCTATTTCTGTCCACAAACAAATAAATGCCCATCTTTTGCTAACTAATTATTTATAGTGTAGCGTCTCCTCACTTTGTCCCCTCAGTCAATTCATAGAGCCTCTAGTATATACTGTAAACCAATAGTGTTTCCATTATCCCCATTAAGTAATAGGGCCCTCAGTTCCTTGCTTACGATTATTAGTCACCCTAATGCCTCTCTTTTCAAATAATATTGCCCCCAGTGTTGCCTGTTAACTAATAGTGCCTCCAATTATTACTCTAAATTATTTTTACCCCCCTTGGCCTTACTCTCTGAATTTTCTTTTTTCCATGAATAGTACCCCTTTCACAAAATGTTACATTTTAACTCACCTTACCTCTATCCCCAGATAAGAAAGAGCTGGGCCATTGTGGTAAGGTGTTTGAACCACTTGCAAGGTCTTTGTGTTACTTGCTACTTGGAAATGACTGTGTTCATGTAGCTGGGCTGGACAGCCCATGGATGACAACCATGTGCCTCCATGGCCCCATGCTATCAGTGAGCCCAGGCCACAAACTGAACAGTTATAGGACCTGAGTTTTGCCCTGGGCGCACGGATGCATACATGGGCATGTGAAAAACATGGATAGCATATTGACACAGCACATGGTCATGTGCATGCTGTGTTGAACTGGTATGTCTAGGGCCCTCTAGTAGAATTGTTTCTAGGGGCCCACTGCCAGGACAGATCACCTGTACCAACACAGGCTACAGGTAATAACAATGCTATGCTGCTCACCCACCATATGATGTACACCACTGTACTACCAAAACCCACCTCTCCACATGTATGGCAAGCGAGTAGCATGGCTCTTGGAATTAACATTAACATGGTCCATACAACTATAGTACCCACAACTGCGGTTATCAAGAATATGGTGAGTGAGCAGCGCCCAGCATGAAAACAATATTGGGAGCTGCAAGTTTGAGTGGTCCTAAGTGACTAAGAGATCACTGGGGTCTAACACCCAGGGTCCCTACTGATTAACTGTTTGAAAGGATCACGGTTCTTTTGTGAGCGCTCTCACCCCTTCACTCTTTACATTGCACAGATATGTTTTATAGTTATAATGTAATTACAGCCTGTGATACTTTCACATATCTGCTATAAAATAGATGGGGTGTGATGTAATTGGGGTGTGGAACCTATACAGCATAATGCTACACAGTGGACCCCACACAGTATAAAATGATCCACATTGGCCCCCACACAGTATAATATGCTCAACAATGGCCACAACACAGTATAATATGTTCCACACTGGCCCCCACACATTATAAAATGCTTCACAATGACCCTACACAATATAATATGCTCCACAGTGGCACTACACAGTATAATATGCTCCACAAAGGCCCCACACGGTATAATGTGTTCCACAGAGGCCACATACAATATAATATGCTTCCATCAGTGGCCCTAAACAGCATAAAATTTTCCCAAGAGTCCCTCTTAAGCCACTTCAGGCGAACCCGATGAAATTTGACAAATATTCATGAGGTCCGATGCTCTGAGATGATCCCAGTGTATAATAATAGCACTATTGGAAAGAGGCCAGCATGATGCTGGGCCCCTTTCCATTACCAATATGTATAGTGGTCAGAGAAGCAGGCTTTGCCTGATCGTTATCACAGTGCTGTGGGGCCTCGGCCATCTCCAATGGCTCCATAGCACTCCAGTTGTGGTCACACCCCTTTTGACTGCGATCATTACACTGCCCGTTAACAGACCTCCACTGCCTATTAAAAAATAGTAGGGCCCACTAAAAGCACGGGGCTTATCAAGGGATTCACCGGTTTCCCAGTGGGCCAGTCCAATCTTGTGTGCATGGAGCCTTACAGTAAAGAATCCCTATCTATGATACTGGTGAAAAGTTCCAAGATGTCCCCTTGTTACTGTCACTGGCCTAGGAGTAAAAAGATGATTAGAAGGTTCCTTGCACCGTCCCTTCATGTATTTTGTAATGTCTTTTCTCTAAACTGAATAACCCCAAACTTGTTAATCTGTCTCTATACTTCAATCCACACATTCCCCTAATTATCGTGGTCGCCTCCTCCACACTTTCTATTTTAGATATTCCATAACTGTACATATCTGGACTAGCGAGAAGGAGAAAAAGTAGAACAAATCAGCTAAGGTGATCTTGGGTTGGCTGAAGACGGTATGAAGGTAGCAGGAGATAAAGACAGATTGTATTGAGGAGATCAATTATTTTCAGCATTTTGAAATGGATTCTCTGGGCAATTGGGGTAGTCAGTGATGGAAATGACAGCAAAAGGAGAGCAGGAGAGGGGTAGAATAATCGGATGGTGTAGAAGAAAGATTGGAGGAGTGTAAGGACATAAAAGAGGAGGACACAAGGGTGGTCAATGCAGGATATCAGGATTTTATGTACATTGTGAGAAGATGACAGACAGAGTGCTGGAATCACGGTATATCTCCCCCAGGTTTCTGACATGTGTGGTCCAGTGCGGGTCTTGAGTAGGCCTCAGCCTTGGTGTGGCTCCTGGGCTTATTACTGGGCCATAAAAGGCTGCAGAGCCTGCACTTCAGGACAGATCCTTGGGGCAAAAGGAGGCACCTGGGTCTTTCCTGAAATACTGAGAGACTGGTGAGCCCTAAGTGTGTTATTTTTTTTGTTTGTGTGGTTGGTAGTAACCCACACATATAGTTAGCTTTTTCCTGTTTAGTTAGTGCTCGGACAAGCAAGTTTTTGTTTAAGGTTGTTGTACCTGTAGTAAAAGGTTATCTATTGTTGATTTTTTTTAAAATGTTTTTTTTATTAATAAACCTGTTTGCATCAATAATTATGTCCCTGTGTCTGACTGGTTGGGTCTGCACCATTGCTTCTAGCAAGCTACCTTCCCCATAACATATACAAATAAAGAGCTGACTTTTCCAACACATGACACACATTATGTCAGACAAGCAAAACCAGTACAACACATTTTATGACTCTAGGCAGATAAAGTAAATTGTGCCCCCTCCTTTCAGGCCAAAGAATAATTTTAGAATGGTAGTCGTTGAGTTGTTGGTAATGAGAAAACATCCAGTTTACTTATCTCCATAGACTTCAGTTCTTTCCAAAATAAAGGTTTTTACTGCCGTCTTGTTGGTACAACAGCATATGAGCACATTTTTCAGCCATAACATGTCAACAAAGCCTACAGATTAGACTTCAAAAACAAAACAGACCTCAAACCAGACCCCAACAACATTTTTCATGTTCAACTTTTCACATTTTTTCACCTTATCACCACAAACTTCACAAAAAATGCATGTTATTGAGATTTTAAGTGATCAACCAACACAAAGTAGCAGATAATTGTGAAGTGTAACGAAAATGATGCATGGTTTTCAAAATTTTAATCAAATAAAAACCTGAAAATTGTGATGTGCAAAAGTTTTTAGCCTCCCCTCCCCCTATACTCTGATACCTCTATATAAAATCCAGAGCACACAATTGCTTTCAGAAGTCATATAATTAGTTAATAGAGTCCAGCTCTGTGTAATTTAGTCTCAGGATAAATACTGTACACTTGTATTGTGAAGTCCTCAGTGGTTGCTCACTTGAAGTTTATAGACTTCAATGGACGGTAGATCCCTGATGGTGGCGCTCTATGTGGTTGCCTACCTCTGCTTACTCCCCATCCCAGCCCTATATAAAATGATACTATGATTAAACTAGTATAATTAATACAAACCAAAACTGATTTGTAAGAAGCAATTACTTGAATACAGTGAAGAAAATTACATTATGCTTCAGTTATGTGAAATGTGGTTCTATTCATTTGCTTAAAATCTTTAAAATATTCAATCTGTCTACTGAGTAAGAATACTGACTAAATGTTCCATTCAGAGGTCTATGAGTCAGAGATAACTAACAGTATGTTGGAAAAAAAATCTCCCTAACCTTGGACGCCCTTATGGAGATTGTCTCATTAAGGCAATGTCTTCTCTTATGTCCTATTAGGATGTATGGAGGTCATAGATTTAAGAAGCCATATCCATAGTGATCAGCCAATCACTGTACTGACTTCATTTGAAAGCAAAGTTGTCGTCTTGAAATAACCCCTGCATTTTCTTTCAGGTTAAGGTCCAACATTGTGGAAATGCAGCTTTTTTTGTGCAGATTTTGCTGCGATTTTGTTTTTGAGCCAAAGCCAAGAGTGGCTACACAAGTAATGAAAAATATATACAGTAGGAAGTTCTTATACTTCTATCTTCAGCTGAAGGACAGGGTATAGTTGAAGTGTGGCGGGACAAACCAGACTCACACATAAGGCAACACTCACACCACTTCCTAGTCAGTTGCAAACCTATCAAACAATATTCCTCCCTGAGACAAGAGTTCTAGGTGGTAACCACGAAAACCGGCAACTGGTGAGGCCAGCCCTCTTCCTAATAAAGACCCCAGGATAATCCCATAGGATAATGAAAATGACCAAACACCTGAGGTTTGAGCCATAGAACCTCAGGTATACTCAAAAGGCTGATCAGAAATGCCCAAGCAGATGGCCCAATGGCAAGGAAACCACCACAAGACCCCAGACCACCAGATCAAAACCCAACAGAAAAACAAAATTTTATTAAACAAAACAAGGTCTTGACAGTAGCATGGGATGTCATACTGATAGTCGTGCTGGTAAGGGCACTAGGGGGAAATCTGGAGGTCGGAAATGTGAGGGTATAGAGGAGTCCCATTGCTATGATGAATCAAAAAAGTAGGGAAGATGATGAATTTACTGAATCCAATGATTATTTTATTGCAGTAAAGACCTGGCAACTTAAGAGTGAGATCAGAGGATGGGGTTGGTAACATCTGCATAATAACAATTTCATAAAATGTGCACCCCAAAATCCATATACAAAAAAAACTGCCTGGTATAGGTCTAAGGCAAGCTTGGGTGGTGGTCATGATGGTGGCACTTGCAGACAACTATCCAGTGCCACTGGTGCTACATGCTGTCATCTCCCATGACAAATCCATGGCAAGGTGCAAGATCTGCAAGCAAAAATTAGCCATGGTCAAGCAGGTACACATGGAGGAACTTAATCTCTTCATATTCACATGAATTGGCGTCACCAGCTGGTGAGCTCCATGCGGGAGAACAAATCCTACCCCATGTATGAGACCTTGATGGGACTTGGCAGCTCTGTAAGTGACCGTCTGCTTCACCCCAAGTGTGAGAAGGAGCGCTATCGCAAGACCTTCCTGCCAACCGCGACCAGGCTGTATAATCTACATCAGACGAAACGAAGATCACTCCGCACAGAGAACTAATGATTATGACGATGACCATGAGGTCTTCCTCTTTCTCTTCTGTTTTTCCTTAGCTGCTATGGACTCCTAGTATATCTTCTCTTCTCAGCTTATGTGTGTCTACTCTGTAATATATTACTCTGTATTATCCTGTATCTGTTTTACTATGCTGCTGTAACACGCTGAAATTTCCCCAATGTGGGACTATTAAAGGATTATCTTATCTTATCTTATCTTATCTTAAAATAAGAAAGAATGTCTCCCCATGGTCTTTTTAGACAGGCTATATCCACACCTATCACAGGATCATCATCGTTCTCATCATTTATGTCTGTTCTCCTCCTTCTCAATGCCAACATCAGTCACACATAAGGGAATGTATGTCCAGGAAGCAGTAATATGCGCCCAGTCTGCAACCATATCTTGCACCTGGCCAATTTACTTACTGGGCAGTCACTTCATTTCGCAAACTGATGGCATCCATTTAGTGTCGGGGGAGAATGTATAGCTGACATTATTTCTCTAAGAAAGTAGTACCTGCATGATATTGCTATGTGGCCTTTTTCTTGGATATGTTTATGTGGGGAATGGTACACGCCATTGTCAACATGAGGAGCAGTAATTATGGGCAGGGACAATACATAACTCCAACAAAGATATGTTGATCTGCCATTTGCTTCCATAAAGAGATGATATTTAGTACAATCCAGGTTTTATTCTGAGTGTTATTCTCATCAGAAAAGATATTCTATTTTTTTCACTGACCCGTCAGTGTGGCAGAAGTTTTCCTTGAAATTCTGTATATTGCCACTTGGCCAACACTACGTTGCATTTGCTCGCATAAAGAGATGAAAGATAGGACAGTCCAGGTTCTCTTTTGGCTCTTGTGTTGTTCTAATCAGAGATAATATTCCACCTTATTCAGTTTTCTTGTGGCATTATCAGCGTGTCACAAATTTTTGCTTACAAATTCTGGAAATTTTCATTTTGCCAATGTTATGTTGCTGTGGCAGTTGCATCCATAACGGGATGACAGATAGAACAGACCAAGTTCTCTTGTGGCTTTCAAGTGCTGTTCTCATGATCAGAGAATCCTTTCCAATTTTGAAGATATTCCAGCTTTTTAGCTGGCAGGTCAGACATGCTACAAATCTTTCTTGAACTTCTCTAATTTTCACTTCTTTACCTCCAATCCAAATTCTGTTTTTGCCTCTTGCCTCTGTGACACTATTGGTATAACAATAAAAACCCACCATTGCTTCTTTCGATACCAATGTCATGCTGATGCTGCATTCTGTTTCCATAAATAGATATTTTTAATTTTTAAGAACATTTTTGGCAGCTTTTTTTCCTGGAAGCCACTTCATCACATTTCAACCAGGAATATTGTCACAATTTTTTCTTCAAAATAACAAGTCTGTAGCAGCTACAAGTCATCCAAACGTAACCACGTGTATGAAGAAAACATGGACAAGCATCTTCCCCAAAACAGGTACATTTTTAGAGTATTTTAAATGTTTAAAAGCATATTGGAAGGTGTTATCACACTATATAGTTAAACTAGCAGTTTGTATCCACTGTCTAACATTCGTTTTCACATAGATATACATGTCACTGTCACTTTGACATAACTTTGGCTGTGTGTGCCTTTGGAGAGTGTAATGTCATATGCTATGGTTCAAGGTAATTTAAACTCTGGTTTGTGGCAAACTTATAAGACCAAATCTTTGGCACCTCCCGAACCCAAAACTAAACAAAATCTTCAGATTTTTGCGTCCCTCTAGTTCTAAGACAAGCCACCAGAGCACGCAGTAGTCTGATCTTTCCTGTTTTATTTGCAGCTCACTTGTGAACTTTACTATACAGACTAGGCCCAGTTGCAGACAACCGTATGACTGGTCAGCATGCTATACAGGTTTTTTCTGGATACCACACTGACTCATTAATTTCTATGAGCCTGTATGCATGACCGTGAATGACACAGTCTCTTGTGCGTCTGATAGTCTGGGCCACAAAACTTCCATTCCTGTCCGATTTTTTGGTCCATTGAATGAAAGGAGCCATGGAAGCACGTCCAGCACATGGGTGACATCCACGTGTCCCTCATGCACCACCCGGGCCGTTCATTCATGGCAGCCAGTTAGCACATGATAGTGTGTAACTGACTTAAGACAGGAACATCTGAGGGCAGGGGATTTAATTAGAACTGTATTGTACTGCTGGAATCTTACATCAGGATTTACATGTCCATGAATCATGACCATGTAGTGTCCATGTTCAAGCGGATTCTTGAAACGGTGGACCCCTGTTTGATGACTATATACCTTAAGAAGATATTTATAATGGTTGTCTAATGAGACTGTAAAGAGGTGAAGGATAACTTACTTAGTTTGGCGACTTTGGATGGGTGACTGTAAATAGACATATACAATGTCATGCCCAAGACAGTTTAGCAACCCTGTGTAGCGGTATTTCAGTGCTTATGTTATATTATGCTGATGTGATGCTGTACTATATTACTGTGTTAATGTAATGTGTTGATTGCTTTGTTTTCCTTGCCGGTGCATCGAGTGAGGAGGAACTATAGCTGCACTTAGGTGTTGGACCATGGGAGGAATTACATTCACACATGATAATGCATGATCCCGCACTAGCTCCTTTGTGAAATTTAGGTAACGCCTGGGTGAAGGTGCTCTGCATAACAGGTGATAGGGAAAGCTCAGCTCATGTGGAGTCTTTCCAGTCAGTAGTTCAATCTGTACTGTTCCACCTAAGATCCAGTCAGTTAGTGTGGAAGGGAACGTCACCTGTAACAAGAGGGGTGATGTCCATTGCAATGCTGTGCAGTCAACACCCTATCTTTTATTCCTGCAATAAAGAATAGTAATGTTTCAGTTCTGAAATATAAGCATCTGGTGGTATTTCTTGTGACACAACTACACTACACCAACAGTCTAAGCGGGATAGGACCAATAGAATTCCACGTTACTTTCACTTCTCTACCACATATGTACTTGTGATGAATAAACGGATACTTATTTGCACGTTTCGGTGAGAAGTCCATCATTACGTTGTCATAAACAGGTTGGGACCCTACGTTCACGTGATCCTGAATCTACAACTGTATCCCTATACATTACAACTACACTACAGTCTAAGTTAGTATGACCAATAGAAGCCTACATTACAACATCACAACCCTGTTGTCTCCCATCCATTGCATTGTCTATGGAGAAAATATGAGATGGAAATACGTGCCTCCAATATGGCTGACTCCAGGAAAGTCTCTATAAAGAAGATTGTCTGCTGTATTTAAAAACAGAACAAGCACATAACTTTTTTCTACAGCTATATATATATATATATATATATATATATATATATATATAATGAGCAACACTAAAATGAGATACATAAAACATTCTCATTAAGAAAGTGAAATAATTCCATAATTGATGGACCTCATTGGCAATTTGAAAGACCAGACAATATTAAGGTTCCCAAGATATGATAAATGTACAGTACAGGGTGCTGTGGTAGATGAATAATAGCACACCATTTATTCTCTAGAGCTGCACAGAAGTTCATTAGTCTAAATGGTGTCAGTGAATTAGCTATCTGGTTATCACTGACGCATTGGTAAAAGAGTTAAAGTGACTGACACTGATGACTCTGTTCCGTTAAGGGTTCACGTTCACATTTTCAAGAACAGGTTGACAGCCAATTAATGCAAGCGGCAAGACTTGTGCCCATAGAGTCCTATTATCGGCCTGTGATCAATTTGCAATGTAATTAAGACGTTTAGACACTAGATGGCAAAGTTGCAATAGTAACAAACTACTACCTAGCTTGGGAAAGCAGAAAAGAAATTGGGCACTGGGCATCGCAGCCTTGAAGGGTCAAGTAATAAAGATGACTGGCAGCAGCAAGGTGTGTCTGCTTAGTGAAGCTTGTATAATTGCTACAATAATTTGTATGTGACAACAAGATTCATTCCAAATCTGCAGCAGCTAAATGTCCCCGGCTTCTCTACTCGGGAAGTACAGTGTGTGTTGTGTTTGGAGTCAGCACAATTTGCAGAGATGCACTAAGCAAAAAGAGCAGAAAGCACAAAACTGGCCTCCCTGATCAAAGTATATTAGCAGCTCGCAAGGATTTCAAAGCAACGGGAGATAAGTGTCTAAAACATTAAAGGACTATACAATTGTCTAAATGAGGTGAGCGAGGTTGGGAGTGTTTTCTCTACTTGGAAATGGAAAGGTAATTTTTTTTCTTCTTTCCAGCCTCAGAATACAGCAGATGTCATGTGAACAGCGGTATTATCAGTCTAGTTACATCGCTGCAGTACATTCAAGGTGATTATACAGAAAGCTCAAAGTATACAGCCAAATCTATATTTCTATGAAAAATGTTCAGAGCTGCCTAGTATCGAAAACCTTGTGCATACATTGTGCAAATTTGGATGGTATAAGGGAATAAGGCAACTTTAAGTCATCTTAAATCCTAAAGAATGTCTCACAGCATTTATAAATTTGAAAATCAGGTTTTCTGATGTTTCTTATGTAGTTATCCATATGACAAAAAAAAAAATACCGAAATATTAAAATTTTCACACTATCCACTAGAAGACATCAATAAATTCATAATGCAATAAATCTATTTCCTGCAGCTCACTCTTCCAGCTTTACTGTGTAGACTGGGCCTGTGTCGGCAGAGCCATCTTAATATCTGTAGGAAGTAGAACAGGAGTCAACTTATTGTTATTATTAGATGGAAGATTTGAGTGACAGATGATAGAACTATTTTAAGGCTAAAGGCGTAGATAAGGCAAGATAGCAATATTTTACACTGTTTATACATATATGGATTTAACTTCCTCGGCACATTCTGATTTTTGTGGCCATCATGTTCTTCACCCACCTCTTTATAGAGACTATATACTGTAAGTCTATTAACACTTTTCTATCCATTAAATTCCATTCAGTCATTGCAGCTGCCATAAAACACACATATACTGCTACAGGTCACAATTCTAAAATGTTTCCCCTCTGCCTATAAATCCACATAATAGGCACAGTTAGTAAATGCAAACATATTACATGTATCTACATGTGTTCTTCAGTACCTGTTGTTATAATCCCAGCTGATCTGGATACCTGTGGAGAAGCAGGAGGCTGATCTAGATCCCCACATTCAACTCTATTTATTGTTGGATACAGTTGCAACCATTCTCTAGGTAACATTGAACATGGGACATCAGTGTTTCAGTGCAGATGACACAATCACATTAGTGCATTGAATGGTCTGTGTTGGAGGACTCAACCCAGAGGCCCCAGCCCTGCCACTAACAGGGGGGCAATAACTTTAGAGGGGGTACTATTAACTGATGGGGTTTATAATCTGGGAGTGAACGCTATAAACCTACATCCTGGGAGGAGGCACTAAAACCTAATATGTATAAAGAGGGCTGATACTTTCTGGAGCAAACAGGCGGTGTCATTATTAATTTGGCATTATTATTTTGTAGGGGAAAATAGGGACATCATTACTGGGTGTGACCTAAATGGGGACACTATTTTATCTCTATTTTAATTAATCTGATTTGTTAATGATGATATATTAGACTAGAAGCATGTGGGGGAATTATTACCATTGGGGCAAAATATCTGTCTGGCACTATAATTTTTTGGGGCACGCTATATTTCTGTGTGGCATCTTTTAGGAAGATAACTATATTTACAACATTAAATATATTTGGGTCACTGTGTGACAAAGCAGATACCATAATAAGGCGTAGCCAAGTCATGGCTGATAGTAGTCATCATGGCCATCTGGGCTAAATGGCGAAAGTGAATGTACACAATTAAAGGCAATAACTGTATGTAGGTCATTGACTTTATTTATACTGTATATATTTATATATATATATAAATATATATATATATATATATATATATATATATATATATATATCCTACAGTCTGTGGTGGCAATATTGATTTTTGTACAGTGATTGTTTTTATTCACTATCAGTATGACGGTATTATTCAGCCACTATGTAATGATAAAAACAGAGGTCGTAGTAACTGTATGTCATTCCCAAATTACGTTTTGCTCAAAGTTTGTCCAAAACCGACCCACTATAGCGAATAAAATGCGGGGATGTTTTAGTCCCACCCCCTTGGCGCTTTCTATTCCCATTTCCCGAAACTCAGTTTGGAATCTGGCTTTAATAATTTAAGGTCTAACCCTGTGTTTATTGAACCATTGAAGACCTGAAATAATATTATACATGGGGGCCCTTTATTTTCGCCCCCATCCCTCTCATATAGATAGGAAAAGAGCGTAACAGTTTTGACAACATAGTAATCCATACAGAACACTATAAATTCTAACTTGCTATCTCTTGACTTGAAAATCTTCCTTTAACCCCCTCCCCCCCACCAGTATGCAGACTGTGTAGCTAGCATGCTGTGTCCACATATGGATGTACTGTGCATGGAGATTATGTATGAATCATCTGTGATGTTGGGAATTAAAGCCATGTTGCTCGATCTAATAAGGTTTAATGAAATATGATTGGATCAAGCAGTGTTAATTATGCGTGTTTTGTGTTTACACATTGGTGACTGGTGCAGGGGGCTGCCAGACGGAGTGCGACTGAATATTGCTATGGAGGAACTGGCTCCGTTTCATTTCATTATAAATGGATCATGCATTTTAAAAAGAATTAGCATAGATTTAGGAAGATCTACACGATCTGGCAGCACTTGACTTTAGGTTGACTTTGCCAAAAGCAACTCGAGAAAAAAATATCTGTATGTATTATAACAATAGAGTGTGCAGTTTATGCATATAGAAAAATCCTAAGAATACAGCCAGGAGACTTAGCTTTATGTTCCTCTTAAGGGGTTTTCAGGTGAAATATAAATAATGCTTACAGGGATTAAATTGGATTAGAAAAACATGACTTCCTTGTCTAGTATTGTGCTTAGCACCACAGTTGATGTACAGGTAAAAAAAAGCTACCAAGGTTGTTTTTCTCATATAACCTTTAAGGCTGTAAGTCCTTATACACGTTTCATCTGTATTTTTTATGGACGGAAAACAGACTCATTGATTTTAATGGCATTATTCACATGTCCATTTTTTTGTTTAAATCCTGAGCCTGTAAAAAAAACAAAAACAAAAAAAACCAGAGATGGTCTATTATGGTCAATTTACCAATCATGGATGCCCATTAGATTCCATGAGTCAGTTAGAAAAACACAGATATTATCCATTTTCTGTCTATTTTCACTGATCAAACTCAGTACAGTAAATATGGCAATTTTCTCCTAATAATAGTTGATCCATTTCATGTACGTGAATGATGCAATGCATCCACAAAATCAAACGTGTATGTGCTGTAATATGAGCTGCTGCAGCCCTGCTCCATCCTACAGCCAGGAGACTCAGCATGTCATTTAGCATCATACTCCAGTACCTTAAGGCTAAAGCTCATGTTACGGAAACGCCATGTAAAAAATGCAACATTTTACAGTCCCTGCACAGTGAATGAGACTCTCTGGTTAATCCCATCCACACATCGCATAAAAAAAGCTGCTGCAGAATAGTTGCATTTTGCTTATAGGTTTATAACTGAGGCTCCACATTGTGGAAATGCAGCTTGTTTTGTTGCAGATTTTGCAGCAGTTTTTTGAGCCAAAGCCAGGATTGGATTGAACAATAGGGAGAGATGTAGAGTTTCCTATAGATTTCCTATTCCTTTTGTAGCAACTTTTAGCTTTGGCTCAAAAAAAAAAAAAAAAAAAAAAGAGCTGCATTTCTGCAATGTTGGACCTCCACCAAAGAAGGGAAGAAAATCCACAGAGAAACACTCAGCAAAAATGCAATGAAAAACGTTGTAGAAAAAACAGCGAGCGATGCGTTTCCACTGTGGTTTTTACTGCAGCATTTTTTTTAGCTGCGTTTTGCTACATGGGACCTTACCTTAATGGAGAGCAACTCCAGTTATTCCATTGCTTGGTTATTACCCTGGTGGTTAGTTTCCTTCAGTGGATGTTTTGTGTTTGACCCTGCTTGTCTGACCCTGTTTGTGTGAATATGTCTGTACTAACTCTGGTTTGACCTCTTGACTCACTGCAACTGATTTAGCGCCTGAGCGCCTATTACTAACTAAAAACGTTGGGGACTACTGTATATTTCAGACTCAGCCTACAACAACCTACCTGGCTATCTACTTATTTTGCTTAATTAGTATAGCACCAACATATGCAGCAGCGCTTTACAGACATTGGCAATCACTGTCCCATATAGGGCTCACAATCTACATTCACTATCAGTATGTCTATGGAGTATAGGAGGAAATTCTGGTGTTGTGTATAGGAGGAGTTCTGGTGTTCAAGTCCCGCCAAGGGCAAAAAAACATCTGCAAGGAGTTTGTATGTTATCCCCGTGCTTGTATGGAGTTCCATCCCATATTCCAAAGAAGACATACTGATAGGGGAAAAATGTACATTGTGAGCTCTATGTGGGGCTCACAATCTACATTAAAAAAAAAAAAAAAAAAGGCCCTACTCCACTTCATTGAACTTGAGATGTATCTTGATATACATCTGTCTGCAGTGGGAGCTGTATACACAAAATGGTCGAATCTTTTCAACAAAAAGTAGATGCAAAAGGGCAAGCATGGTACCTTTAAATCAAAACCCTCCAAAAGGAAGTTATTCTAAAGTAGCACTAAAATAGTCCTCCAAATGTGTTGATAAAAATGGAATCCTCGCCAGTGGTGTTACACAAATATTTTTAATGCTAATAGGCAACAGGAACGCTGTGAAAATTAAACTTTAAGTGTCTTGCCTACTAATGAAGCTGAACGGCAGCAGTAATGGATGAGCAGACATTTTGGATACCAAATTTCGAGCCTTTCCCGATGCTTTGCAATCTCTAAAGTGCTTTTCCCTCTTAATGTTCATCTTTCATTGAAGCACATGTAAAGCTAGCTCAATGCATTCAGATAACACTTTTCTCATTATGTAGATACCGTGTATGACTTCTTCTGAGAAAACAATGCAAGAAAACTATTCCCAGTGGTGCCGAGTTGGTATCTGCACATCAGTCACTAGGCAGGGAGAGCACCTTCTCTGAATTAAAAAACATGTCTCACTAGAAGATAGCGCCAGTCACATCAATGGCATGTGCTTAGCGTATGTCTCATGAGGATACTGATATAAGACAAAGATTTTTTATTCTATTAGCGCTGTTATTTTCATATTATGTGTTCGCACTGGTTTCTGCCTTGGGGTTACATACTTAAATTCTTAAAGGGGTTGTCTGGTTTGTAAACCCTGTGATCAAATGCCCTATTAGTTAATAAGGGTGAAGCCTAACCTAATAGCCAGCCTGAAAGGCAACTAAAAAGATTACAAAGACAACCCATTGACTTCACTGAGAATTATGTAACTCTCCATTTCCACAGTGGTAACATTATTAAACAACTGTTCTAGGTTCTAAATTACAGCTGATCCCAAAGGTCTCAGCACTAAAATACCCCGGGATCTGCTTAAAGGGTCACTAACTTTTCAGACAATTTAGTCACACTTTATAGAACATGCTATTTTGGACCAAAATGTAATACACTGTAACTAAAAATCTTGCTGTTTTCTGCCTGAAAACCTCTCTAAAGTTCCTGCCACTAGGTGTCTCCCTTCTAACTAAGGGTCAGTTCACAATATGTTTTGATCAGTTTTGTGGTTACAAAAAAAAGGAATTAAAAAATGGATGAAAGCAAATGGAAACTGTGACCATCCATTTACATAGAGTCATTGTTCAATAAAAACAAATTAATTTCTGTACTTTTTTTTGTGGGACACAAAATTGTGATTTGTCCTACTTTTCTGTCCTACAATAACCGATCCATTTTTAAGTTTTTAATAAATTCCTCTTATGGGGACAGTAATGAGAGGTAATATAATTAAGATCTGCAAAAATACCTTAGTCCAACCAATGATACATTATGTAAGCATTATGTAAGTATCAGTTGTTATGAGTTGGGAAAAAGTCAACCAACTCTTCAGCAGAACTAACCTGGGTTCAAAGCCCAATGTGAATGAGATCCTAATAATTACATGACACATTATAGAGGATCCTAAAGCTTAATAGGAAGCAAAAATTTGGGAGGAATAGCATTTCTAAGCAAAGTTTTATTGTGAAAATTGAATATTAAAAATATTTCAAGGACTGATCAGAATTCCTCTCAAGTCAGCCATCAGCAAGCTTACAAAGGATGGCTAAGCTTCAATGAACTTGTTACTGTAGCCTTATAAAGATCATTACAGCGAGAAGGCTCTTAAGTACTAGAAATGGTCATGATTCATTAGCCAAGTCAAATATATTTTATTTTATGAAAAAATAGAATGTAGGAATGGGAGAGCGGATTTGTCAGGGGATGGTTGTCTTTCATTATTGAATTCATTAGATTTACAAATAAACTAAACTGGGAAGTAAGAAAATAAAACAGATGCTATGGAGAATTCTCTGCATACATGATTACCATTGTGTGCTATACATAAATCTCCATAGTGTTTCTAGTATTTTTTATTGAGCAAGTTTGTTTATTTGAAATTTTAATTTTTATCATTTCAATTTGAAATTGCATTGAAGGAAATCTCCACTTTAGACTACATTTTTAGTAGAAGCTCTTCTGATGATATGTTGCTTAACATGGAGGCGATCACTTGTGGGATTTAGCTGACAAATCGGATTGGTATGCAGATACTGTATGAGCATTCATGTGAAATGTTATGTCAATGACATGTTTGACTCACTTGTAAACAGTACTATTCTGATATTATCTGATAGACCTGGAGAGATGACCATTCATGAGTACAGTCTGACAGCATCCATGTATAATCAAACAACTCAAAAGAAACCAATCTGACAAAAAACAAAAAAATTATCACTCATAAGTCCCTTGTAATATATGCCATTGACATGGAGAGATGATCAGCCATGAGCACAGCCTAACAAATCATATTGATATGTAGGTATGACATGTCAGAATGATGGACAGAGATGATCACTCATGAGACCCATCTGGCATATTTGACAGACATGGATCTCTTACGACATGATACTCTTTTGCCATATCTGAATAAGAAGGAGATAATGTTCAGAATCACAGTACTGCTCTCTGCTGTTGTCTTAAGGTCGGCATATGAATCTTTCTGCAGCTATCAGAGCACTGAGATGCTGAACCTATCAGCAGCTGAGGAGGGCTATTTAAAGTCTGTTCAGAACTTCCCATGTGTCTGCTATTAGTTAGTTAATTATACTAGTTAGGCTCCAGAGCTCTGTTCATACCTGTTTGCTGTTACACTGACCTTAGCTTGTTTACCAGTTATTCCCTTGTCTTCTGATTTTGGCCTGGATACATTTACTCTTCGGATACCACTCTGTTGATTTGACCTGCATTGTGAGTATTGCTGTGGATTCTGGTTTTGATTCAGAATGTAGAAGCATCTATGCCTTACACTAAGCTTCTTGGGTCTCAGATCCTGCAAAGACCATTTGACCTTGAGGCAGGCTCTGGTGAAGTCTCCTGAACAACCATAGCCTCTATCTCCCAGGACAATGTAGGAATTAGGTAGTTTGTTCTACTGTTCTCTGGTATCAGACAGTTTTTACATTGTTGGAAATTGCTTTTGTGGGAATGTATTAAGAGATATATCTTCAAGAGACTTGTGTGACATATTCGACAGGAAGATGAACATACATCTGACATACAGTATCGGATTGACACCTATGTGGACCTTCTCATATGTCTGACTATATTGGAGAGATTATCATTCATTCAACTCATCTGATATATTCAATAAACATGCAGATACATTATGATCTTTCATGTGACCTTCTGATATGTCTCATTGATGGACAGTGATGATCATTCATGTGACCTTTCTAATATGACTCACTGACATGGAGTGAAGACCCCTTAGGTGGACCTTAGATTCTGATAGACATGTAAAGATGACCACTTCTAATGTTCGGTCATGTCTTATAATGCTATATAAAACAATGGCTTTCTAGATCCTGTTTGCCCATAGAAAACTACAAAACACTTGGTATCTTAGTGGGCTATTTTTTAATAGAAATTGGCAACCTAAGGAATCATTTTTTCCTGCAAGTAATAGAAATGATTTTCCTGTTCGCAGACATGATTACCTATGTATGGAGTCTCATTTGGCGATACTACAGAGATTCTTGAGTTGGATGATGACAGATTTTCTGTAAGTGCCTGTGATGAAATCTCTGACTGTTTCTATCAATAGTACACTGGGACACAAGATACTTGATCTATCTTTAGTAAATAGCTGTGCCTTCAAGAGTCAGTGGCCACTCACTTTATATGACAGGTGACACTATTCTCCATGGTAGAAGAGGGCAAGATAGCTTTTTATACTTGATATGCAGTATAATTTATTATAAAGTGTGTGACTTCACCATTATCACTAATGATTATTATATTATTATATCTACTTTATCTTACAACAGGTTATGGCTAATACAATTAAATATTCACCTCTGGTTCTACGGAAAAGTAAATGAACTGGACTGGACTGATCAAATACCAACATAGTGCTAATGATTCATTTCCAATTACAGAATAGTATTTTTGTTATATAAGACAATGGAAGCTGAAATCGAGATCTGGATAAAAAGGATTGTGGGTTTGAACAATCCTTCTTTGTTGGAAGAGTTCACCAATAATAAGCTGTCCCAGCAATAAGAAATATTGTGACAGCAAGTGGTCAATTCCCCTACACCAGAACATAGAAACAACTTGGAATTTAATTTTCCGTTTTTTTTCTAAATAAAGTTATTGTTTTTTAATCCCTGAATGCTGATCTGTCAAACCAGATTTATCTGTCCAAACAGTTGATTTTGTACCTGGGAGTCAACCCTGTTTGTCTATGCGCAGGAAGAATTTTTCTCACTCGAAGGACTAGGCGAGCTGATCCACACACTGTTTTCTTGCTTTGCATTTTAGGTTACACTTTTTGTCCAAATGAAATGCCTTTTTACATGAGTTGATGATTGCGAAATGAGCATTTGTATTAACACTCATTCATGTCTATTGACCCAACCTTTTGTTTGGCTGACCTGGCCATTGTTTGTTGGCTAATTGTAAGTTTTATATATAGTTTCAAAAATAATTTTGGCTGCACATCACCCATATAAACAAGGGATGTGCTGCTGACAAAATGTAAACTAGGCCCATATTAAATATCACTTGCCCCTATACAATTTATATCAGACAATATGAATTCCTATTAAACTAGCACCGACTAACTTGGTATCAGTGACATAACTAAGAATGGCTGGGCCCCAAAGCAACACTATTGTGTGTCAAAGTTACATAGTTACATAGTAGATGAGGTTGGATAAAGACATGAGTCCATCAAGTCCAACCTATAACCCTACAATCCCCTACAGTGTTGATCCAGGGGAAGGCAAAAAACCCCATGAGGCTCATGCCAATTGCCCTATTTCAGGGGAAAAAATTCCTTCCCGACTCCAAATATGGAAGTCAGTATAAAACCCTGGATCAACGTGTCCTTAAAATCTAGAGACCATAACCCATTATGTTTTTCTCTTCAAGAAAGGCATCGAGGCCCACTTTGAACTTGTTCAGTGAATCCGCCATCACCACTTCCTGGGGCAGAGAGTTCCAGAGCCTCGTTGTTCTTACTGTGAAGAATCCCCTTCTATGTTTCTGGTGAAACCTTCTCTCCTCCAGACGTAGAGGATGTCCTCTTGTCACTGTCACTGGCCTAGGAGTAAAAATATCCTTAGAAAGTTCTTTGTATTGTCCCTTCATGTATTTGTACATTGTTATTAGATCTCCCCGTAGACGTCTTTTCTCTAAACTGAATAACCCCAAGTTTGTTAATCTATCGTTGTAATCATTTTGGTTGCCCGTCTTTGCACTTTTTCAAGTTCACTTATGTCTTTCTTGTATATCGGGGCCCAAAATTGCGCACAATATTCTAAGTGTGGCCGTACCAGTGATTTGTATAGAGGCATAACTATGTCCTTGTCATGAGAATCTAGACCGCTTTTGATGCATCCCATAACTTTATTTGCCTTGGCAGCAGCTGCCTGGCACTGGTCATTAAAGGTAAGCTTGCTGTCCACCAAAATCCCTAAGTCTTTTTCATTGACAGTCTTACCCAGTAATTTACTATTTAGTACATAGTCATACATTTTATTACGTTGCCCAAAGTGCATTACTTTACATTTGTCGACATTAAACTTCATTTGCCAAGTCTCTGCCCATGCTTCCAGTTTCCTTAGATCCCCCTGTAATATTCTACTATCCTCCTCATTATTGATTACCCTACAAAGTTTAGTATCATCTGCAAATATAGACACCCTGCTTTGTAAACCCTCTACCAGGTCATTAATAAAGATATTAAACAAGAGAGGACCTAATACTGACCCTTGTGGCACCCCACTGGTGACTGTGGCCCAGTCTGAATATTTACCATTAACAAGTACCCTCTGTTTCCTATCAGTGAGCCAGTTGCTAACCCAAATGCATATGTTTTCCCCCAGTCCCAACATTTTCATTTTGCATACCAACCGTTTATGTGGAACAGTATCAAAAGCCTTTGAAAAGTCCAGGTACACCATGTCTACTGCATTACCCATGTCCAGTCTTGAACTTACCTCCTCATAGATGCTGATCAGATTAGTCTGACAGGACCGATTCCTCATAAACCCATGCTGATTTGGTGATATAAGATTATTTACATTGAGATACTCCAGGATAGCATCTCTTAGAAAGCCCTCAAATATCTTTCCCACCACAGAAGTTAAACTTACTGGCCTATAGTTTCCAGGTTCCCTTTTACACCCCTTTTTGAAAATTGGCACCACATTTGCTATTCGCCAATCCTGTGGAACAGACCCAGTCATTACAGAATCCTTAAATATTAGATACAAGGGTCTATCTATGACCATGCTTAATTCCCTCAGAACTCGGGGGTGTATACCATCTAGACCGGGCGATTTCTCTATTTTAGTGTTTTGCAGGCGGCGCTGCACTTCTTCCTGGGTTAAGCAGGTGACATTTAATTGAGAGTTTACATTACCCCTAATCATGTTGTTGGCCAATGGATTTTCTTGTGTAAACACTGTAGAGAAGAAGGCATTTAATACTTGTGCTTTTTCCTCATCCTCCTCCACCATTACACCCAGATTATTTTTGAGAGTGCCCACATTGTCAGTTTTTATTCTCTTATTATTTATGTAATTGAAGAATAATTTTGGATTACTTTTACTTTCCTTGGCAATTTTTCTCTCAGCCTCAATCTTCGCCTCCTTTATTTGTTTTTTGCACAATTTATTTTTCTCCTTATAGTTTTTTAATGCTGTGTCGCTACTTTCTTGTTTTAGTACTTTAAATGCTTCCTTTTTATCCCTCATTGCATTCTGTATTGTTTTAGTTAGACATATTGGTTTTCTATGATTTCTGGCCCGCTTATTCCCATAGGGTATGTGTTTTCTAGTGGTCTTATTTAGTATATTTTTGAAGATGTCCCATTTAGTTTGTGTTCCCGTCACGTTGAGGACATTGTCCCAGTTTATGCTGCTAAGCTCCTCTCTCAGCTGGTTAAAATTTGCCTTCCTGAAGTTTAGTGTTTTTGTACCCCCTCTAATGAACGTCTTCTTAATGTGTACAAGAAAACTTATTATGTTATGGTCACTATTACCCAGATGTCTCCCAACCTCCACTTTTGATAATGTGTCAGGTTCATTTGTTAAAATTAGGTCTAAAAGTGCCTCTCCTCTTGTTGGGTCCTGCACTAGTTGCGATAGGTAATTGTCTTTTATTACTGACAAGAACCTGTTCCCTTTGATGGATCTGCAGGTTTCTGCCTCCCAGTTGATATCAGGGTAGTTGAAATCCCCCATAATAATGACTTTATTATGCTTTGCGGCCTCATCTATTTGTTTTATTAGTATATTTTCAGCTTCTTCCGTTATATTTGGAGATTTATAACAAACCCCTATCAGTATTTTATTTTTTGTTCCTCCCGTAATCTCCACCCATAAGGACTCCACATAATCATTTTCCTCCCAGATGTCCTCACGCAGGACTGGCTTAAGGCCGGTTTTTACGTATAAGCAAACCCCTCCCCCTTTCTTATTTGTACGCTCCTTTCTAAACATACTGTACCCTTGTATATTTATAGCCCAGTCATAGCTAGAGTCCAGCCATGTCTCACTTACCCCCACCATGTCATAATTGTCTTCCAACATCATCACTTCTAGTTCCTCCATCTTGTTAGTAAGACTTCGGGCATTTGTATACATACATTTCATAGATTTATCTTCCCTACTCTTCCACTGCCTACTGACTGCTCTAACCCGACGCCCTGCTCCACCCCCAGTTACAGTATCTAGCCCTCTTTCCATTTCTACACTATCTTGCCCTCTACATCTGTTACCCTCCCCCCCAGTACCTAGTTTAAACACTCCTCCAACTGTCTAGCCATCTTCTCCCCCAGCACAGCTGCACCCTCCCCATTGACATGCAGCCCATCCCTAGCATAGAACCTGCAGCCCACAGCAAAGTCGGCCCAGTTCTCCAGGTACCCAAACCCCTCCTTCCTACACCAACTCTTGAGCCACTTGTTTACCTCCCTAATCTCCCGCTGCCTTTCCTGTGTGGCTCGTGGAACTGGCAGTATTTCTGAGAATACTACCCTGGAGGTCCTTGCCTTCAACTTGCTCCCTAAATCCCTGAAATCATTTTTAAGGACCTTCCACCTACCGCTAACTTTGTCATTTGTGCCAACGTGCACCATGACCGCTGGATCCACACCAGCCCCACCCAGTAATCGGTCAACCCGATCCGCGATATGTCGAACTCGAGCGCCAGGAAGGCAACACACCGTATGACGATCCCGGTCTTTGTGACAGATTGCCCTATCTGTTCCCCTAATAATTGAATCTCCCACTACCAGCACCTGTCTAGTCTTCTCTGCGCTCCTATCCCCTTTCTAACTGGAGTAGACATTCCCCTGGCTTTCAGAGGAAGTATCGTGCTGCAGCAATGTTACCCCTGTACTAACATCCCCCTCATCTGCCAATTTAGCAAACTTGTTGGGGTGTGCCAGTTCAGGACTAACCTCCCTGGCACTCTTCCCTCTACCCCGCTGGTTTCTAACTGTCACCCAGCTAGCTGCCTCAAGTTCCTGCACCTCCATGCTACCATCCCCCTCTGCACTTGCCCCAATGAGATGTTGCTCTGTGAGCATCAAACTCCTTTCCAAGTTACCAATGGATCGCAGT
This sequence comes from Leptodactylus fuscus, assembly GCF_031893055.1. Taxonomy (NCBI): domain Eukaryota; kingdom Metazoa; phylum Chordata; class Amphibia; order Anura; family Leptodactylidae; genus Leptodactylus; species Leptodactylus fuscus. The sequence continues at coordinate 98,457,818 of NC_134271.1, forward strand.
GTTTCAATTCGCCCATTTAGATCCATGATCTGGGCTTCCAAATGTGCAATGTGATTGCATCTTTCACAACAGTATGCCCCCTCAAGCGGCTGCTCAAGCAGAGCATACATGTTGCAAGATGCACACTGGACAGCATTGGTAAGTATGGAGCTCATCTTACCTGATGGGGAATATTACAGCAAAACACACAAATTCAAATAATAAAAAAATAAATAAAAGGGTTTTCCCTGCAAAGTCCCTGAATCTAAAGTCACTTAATATTAAGTCACACTTAGACCAAACCACACTCGCAAGCTCCCACACTCGCTTAATACTTAGCTTTTTTATAGCTGCTCCAAGTAGGCCAGAAAGCTGCCACTGACCCCACTGATTCTCTGGTTGCAAAAGTGACCCCTGCACACACTATTATGCCCCATAGTGGCCCATGCACACACTATTATGCCCCATTATGGAAAACCCATGAATATATTATGGAGTCTTTTCAGACCCCAAAGAACAATGATTGGAGACACAGGGGAGGATATAAACATAAAAATCAATAATACTTACCTCTCCCTGGCTCCGGTGTACTCCTGCTACTTTTGGCTATCTTTAATATTGGACCAGATGTCACGTGAGCCAGGCCTGCATAATGATGCCAGACCATGCGACGCCTGGGACTTCACCAAACAGGGTCGCAGACTGCCGGAATGCAGGAGAGGTAAGTAACCATGTTTTTTATCTGCCCTCAACTCTCCTATCCCTACAATTATTATACTCGAGGGTCTGTAAAGATGAATGTTAGCAGCATTTGTGATGTTTGAGGGCCCATGGCCTAACTTACCGATCCCCTCTCCTGAAGACAACCACCTCCAATTCTGCAGAACAGGAAGTGCAGGTGGCACTGAACAGGAGTGGGGGTTGGTAAGTAAATAGGGGCCATTACCTGCTGAGGTTTCTCCCAAAACACAACATCATCAGAGCTTTCTGGGTCTTCTAATGTCCCGCGTCCTGTGGCAGCCGCTACTGCAGCTACCCCAGTATATTCCACTTCTTGGTATGTTGTTGACTTGTTATATTATCGTGCTCATTTTTAACATAATTGTAATAGCACAGACTGGTCTCAAAATGGAAGAAATGGACTTTACTTATAACAATCTCCTTTTTTTGAGTAATAACAGTGTTTCCCAGTAATCAGTTATCCTCAGGACTTACACTAGGGACAAAATTATACAATATCTTTATTGAATAAATAAGAAATATGAAGCACATGTATCACAACACTAGCAGCAAACAAAAACGCAAGGGAATGGGAACTCACCAATGGCTGACTGAAGAGCATGGTAATGGTAAGAAGATGATGGAAGAAATGCATGAAGGTGATATGTTAGACAAATGAATAAACAAATGGGTCCTGACTCTGGGATCCACAGAAACTTTCCATAGATCTATCCCTAAGTGCGAACTCTAGAGCTTCACTATTTCTAAAAATATCTGTAATGTAAATTCTAATCTGCTATTTTGACCCTAACATGAACAAGACGAAGGCACTGGGATCCAGAGACAAAAAAACAACAACTAGGTTTACCGGAATGCCAGTACGAAAGTAACAAGTGTCTACAGAGAAACAGGAAGCAAACAGCACAAGAAACCAGAACAGGAATGAAGACAATCGACTGGAATAACGCTACATTGCACTAAGCACACTACTGGACTGGAAAAAGAGAGTAAAGCATGTAGGGAATTACTGGATAGAACCAGCAACAAAGTGCAAGAAACTAAAGTTTTAAAAGAGAGTAATCCAATATTATAAGTGTCTGCTATGAGGTATCTGCCGACAACAAACTCATAGGCAGGAGATGATTAATATGCAAGAAAAGTCCTGCTCTTCGTAACGCCTGTGGACTCTACTCTCTAGTCTGACATAAATATGCAAATCTATTCTCCAGGATGTAATTAGGAGAACAGAGCCTCTGTATGCTGCCCTCTAGGGGCGTCCCCCTTAACATCATGCATGACTCAGTTAATAAGCCTACTGACATGATGCGGGGTTTTTTGCCAAACTAGTATTTCTAATCCAAAAGGTTTGGCAATAAACCCCGCATCATGTCAGTAGGCTTATTAACTGAGTCATGCATGATGTTAAGGGGGCTGCCCCTAGAGGGCAGCATACAGAGGCACTGTTCTCCTAACTTCATCCTGGAGAATAGATTTGCATATTTTTTACCCTGAATCCCTAGCAGAGCAGGAATGACTTGTAAGTCTCCGTACTGCCTAGGCACACACTCTTCCTGATGTGTACAATTATCCCCTGACCCTAATCTGACATATACATTTACAATGTAGTTACAAGTCAGAAATATGTAAAATACTGTTCAGCACATTTTTCAACAATATAAATACATAGAGGTACAGATAATAAAAAAGATGATGGGTATTGAAGGTTGAAGGGGGCTCCAGAGAATATTTTATATATAGTGGTCTCTACCTCTAATTAAAATAGCTCCATTCAGAATATTACACAGAATTATGGTCCATCCGCTCTTAATGACTCCTATAATGACCTTTTTATGACATCCTCATAAGCTGAGCCAGAATTAAAATTGAGGAATTTGTGCATCAGCATGCGATTGTTTATCACCTAATTGAACTTCTCCGTAATTACAGGTAAAACACAGTCATCCATTTCTATGTACACTGGGGACGCAGGGTGTTAGCTGAGGCTGCCACGAGCTCCGAGCAAACAGCAGACACAGCACAGCAAATTAACTATACTATGATTGATCAGATCCGTACGGATCGATGTCCCTCACCTGATTACATTTCTTACTGTGTATAATTAGGAAATGGTGAGAATGAAGAAAGACTAGCCAATTAGAATTAAATGCAACCAATTAACCTTACATATGATCAAGAATGAACCGCCAGGTCTCCCATCTATTTTGTGGAGTGACAGGTTAACAGTAAACTTTGTCCGCAACCAATTACTCAAGATGAACTTTATGCCATGATCATTTAATAAGCCTTGATTGCACACGCTCTGCGTCTTGTCTGGTTTAAGAGCCACTTCTTCATTTATAATGTATGCTATCCATAGAAGTAAGAAGCACATGAATAATAAGAATAATCGCTGGAAATCAGTATAAGATATTCTTGGTGTGGTCTATGGAGTCAGTGGTCTACCCATGTATTCATAATAAGCTTAGGTAGAACATTTTGTGCTTACGGAACCACATTCAACTATAGAAATGTATATTTAAAGGGGTTGTCTATGTGTTATGTTACAAGGGTTCCTCGGAAATAAGCAGATCACCGTTTACCAGTGAGGAAATCCAAATGAACAGCTGAAAGCAACCATTCAATCATCAATCCCAATGATCAGCTGGCAGCAACCAGTCAATTATCAATCCCAATGATCAGCTGGCAGCAACCAGTCAATTATCAATCCCAATGATCAGCTGGCAGCAACCATTCAATCCCCCTACAGTCCAAGTGTATAGTTTGGGCTGTGTTAACATCTAGCTCAGAACACCAGAACAATGGACACACAGAACATTAACATACCGTAGTACACATACAAAGACCTACAGAGGCTGTTGACTATAATGGGGTACGTAGAGTGTCCATTGTTTTTTTAACTGAAAGCGCCAGACAAAAATTATGCTGCAGGACTCTTTTGTCAGGCGATTTAGGTGGACAATGTGACGGAGAATGTGCAGATGTGAACACAGCCTTACCTGTATGCTTCAGAAAAAACTACTAAAAAACAAGGTCACTTGAACACACTAAACCCCATTGCTCTAAATCAGGGTTAGGGAACCTTCGGCTCTCCAACTGCTGTGAAACTACAACTCACAACATGCTCCATTCACTTCAATGGGAGTTCCAAGAACAGCAGAGCAGATATGCATGCTGGGAGTTGTAGTTTTGCAACAGCTGGAGAGCCGAAGATTCCCCACCCCTGCTCTAAATGAATAATGTGAATTTATTGTATTTTGAAATAAATAAATATATATATATATATATATATATATATATATATTAGAAATAGATAGATGTGATATCGATATAGATAAATATGTGAGATAGCATGCTAGATAGCCATCTCTAAAATTTAGCTCATGCAAAACATCCAAACTATTCCGATCACAAAACAGTTAACGGACAAGCCGCTATGAAATGAAAAGCAATACATTACTAGTAGCTTATTCCATTTCATGCTGTGATCCCTGTCATTGCTGAAATCAACGTTTTATCATGCGAATCAACAATCAGAAAGTTTTCTTCTAAAACTGGGTGATGAGAAAAAAAATTGGGTGACTTGTAGTATTATTTTTTTCTCCTTTCCTTCCAATTGATATCTCATTGTAAACCACCAAGGCAGACCCCAATCACTTCACACACATCAAACTCTAGTGAACAAATTACATCCTCCTTAAGGAGCTTGTGCAGCCCCATAACAGGCCTTAGTTTAAGTTCTTCATGGCAAAATTCATAATTTCTCATAAAATGAATCATGTTCTTAGCCGCTGGAAATATTAGATATTCAGGTATACGGCGTAATCAACGCGACCCTTACATTCATTTTTGGAAAATACAGTATGAAATACTCAAGATATGGGAGTATATACTTATATCGAAGCATGCATTTTTCTTTATACAATACGAATGATTGGGAAGATTTTGCATTATATTGCATTGAATATCTGAAAGAAGATGATTAGGGGTTAGGTGTCAGTAAGGAATCTGGTGGATACCGTGCAAGTAAATACAGTATTAGCCCTTGGACCTCATCTTCTGTATATCTGTTTTTGTACCCTGTTACTGTATATACTGAACCTGTATTTCCCATGCATTTACAATTCTGAAGAATCGTTCTTGTATCACTCCTCTGTTATTCCTCCTGGAATATAGTAATACATTGACAACTCGCTACACACAATACAGTGACTTGCAAAAGTATTCATACCCCTTGAACTTTTTCATATTTTGTCACCTTACAACCACAAAAATGTATTTTTTGAGATTGTAAGTGATAGACCAACACAAAGTAGCAGATAATTGTGAAGTAGAATGGAAATGATACATGGTTTTCAAAATGTTAATGAAATAAAAGTCTGAAAAGTGTGATGTGCAAAAGTATTCACCCCCCCTCCCCATATCAATACTTTATAGAACCACCTTTGAATGCAATTACAGCTGCAAATCTTATGTAAGCCACTGTATCGGTGTGTGGAGACGCCAAATGACAAATTGATAGTCTAGTTGTCAATTTATTCATACATTTGAAGGAGGGATAACAAAGGGACAGCACTATGCAGAGTTCTAAGGCCTGGTTCACATCTGCTTTTGGCATTCCGCTTGGGGACCCCCGAACAGAATACAGAACACATTAAAAAGCGGTTATCAGTGAAACCACACAGACCCCATAGACTATAATGGGGTCTGTGTGTTTTCCGCACAAATCATATGGAGAGAAAAGTAGAGCAAGCAGCACTTTACTCTCTGCATGATTCGCACGGACACCGTGTGGGAAACACACAGACTCCATTATAGTTTATGGGGTCCGTGTGGTTTCTTTGCTAACTGCTTTTTAATGCGTTCGGTCGGTATTCCGTTCAGGGGGTTCCCAAGCGGAATACCGAACGGAGATGAGAACCAGGCCTAAGAAATATACTCCAGAGAAATATGTAATAAATTATTCTTCATAAGTTTGAAGATATTAACCAATTCCTTACTTCTCTCCCTCTCACAGACCTGTGCTTTGCCATATGCGATATATATATATATATATATATATATATATATATATATATATATATATATATATATATATAATGTGTAAACTTTGGAATATTGGTAGACATAAATGTAATGAAGTGGCATATTTATGCCCAGTGCAACCATTCAGTTGAAAATAAAAATGATGATGGATCTACTGTGTAGACCCATCAGAAACTCTTGATAAAAATGACTTTTGTCATTATTCTCCTACCTTCACTTTAGGAACTGTAGGTGTCTTGCAAGTGCCTTGCTTGGACCAAACACATTCCTTTGCAGTATCTTAGAAATTGCCTATTTTATTTGAATTGCATTCCTGGGGATAAGACAAGCTCTGAGTGGCTTTAAAAGTATAAGCGCCTCTGTTATTTTATACTGATTCGGGAACCTTGGCGCAAAGACGTTTGACATGTATTCCCTTTACTGTAGTTTGGCACCTAGATAACGTTTCAAAGGTCTGAGGCCTTTGTACTTGGGCTCAAACTGTGGAAAGAAGTCTCAGTATATTTGAAGTCACTCTGAGCTGTTACAGGTACAAGTTCTGGATTTCGCTGCGTGACAATTACAGACTGTGCGATCAACATGTATCTTGTACAAGTATTGTGATTTTAGACTCAGTGGCAGCTGCCAGGCCTCGCTTGGGTATTGTCTTTTGGCAAACTGCAGGACAAAATACTATAATAAAAGTTCACAGGGAGCAATGTAAGCTATTAGCAGTCTATAACTAAGATTCGGGAAAGATAAAAAAGCGCCAGAATTTCTGTAATACTACTACTAATATACGCGACTAATAACTAATCTTTATTTTAAAAAAAATTATAGTAGTGTTGTTGTTATTATAGGGTTATAACGCAAACAAGTCAATTTAAAAACCTCCATAGCAGACCACTCCCGCCCCCGTCCCCACTTCCAGGAATCAGTGGAAGTCCCATATTAGCAATATTTCTTTAACAAGTCAGAATACTCATTTAACCCTTACGTCACATTTTTTATTTTGTGGTTTTCGATTCTTTACTCCCTGCATTCCAAAAGCCATAGCTTTCTGATTTTTCTGTTTACATAGTCATAAGAGTCATACTTAGTCATGTGCACCAGGACGTACGTGAATGTCTTGGTGCGTATAAGGGGGTTTAAAGACCATCAGGAAGTATGTGTATACTAAAATGGTCACAGTAAGTTCTAGCTCATGCACAGGATGTCCCCTCTTTAGGCTGCACAGGCTTGTTTTAGGTTCTTCATTACAGGAAATCATACCAATGTGGAAGACCATATTGTGAAATTCAAACTTTTTGCACATGGAGACAAAGGTACCAGACTGATGTCGCATTTAATAAAGGCCAAGGACAAATCTCACATCTCCTCCATAAAAACAGCATCAGGCCTCTTGGAAAGCATGAAACCAGCTATTGCTGTGGCTTTTAGGGACTTTTATACCTTTGAAATAAGGACTCCATACAAGAGAGGGCCCAACGAATCACGGCAATAAACTCTTTCCTTAGAGCCCTGCAGCTTCCTCAACTATATATATTGCTATCATTCATAAAGAAGGCAAGGATCCCACCTTGTGTGGAGGTTATCATCCAATCTCGCTTCTTAACTTAGACTTGAAACTGTGGGTGAAGGTTTTGGCACTCCAGCCATTCCTTCTGAAATTGATAAATGAGCACTTTTTTGGCTTCATAAAAGGGAGAGAAGGAAAAGACAATGCCCACAGGCTTCTTCATGCCTTTAATCTGGCCCATAGTCGTACGGTGCCCCTGGTCTTGCTCGGCGTCGATGCCAAAAAGGCATTCGACAGAGTCGATTGGTCCTATATGTCAGCAACTCTGGATGCTTTTGGGATACCAAGGGCCTTCATCACAGCGGTGCTCTCTCTTTACTCGCAACCTCATGTGCGACTGAAGGTAAATGGTACACTGTCTCTGGCTTTTGATATTTACAATGGTACCAAGCAGGGGTGTCCCCTGTCTCCGTCATAGTTTATCCTTACCTCGGAAACATTACTGCAAGTGGTTAAACTCAATTTCATTAAAGGATTTATCCACAGCGGAAATGCAAATCACAGCATGTCAATTATACCTATAGAAAGGCTGGAATCTTCTGTATAGGTGTAATAGGGGCAGAAAGTTCACAGAGGAAAAATCTGTAGACTTTCTGAGAAAAGCTGGGGAAAATTCTCTTATGCATTTCTGCCGTCATCTTCTCTGTGGGTCGCTATGTGGGGCTTTAGCCTATGGTTGATGCCCCTTGTTGCGGAAACGCAGGTTTTTTTTGTTGCACATTTTACTGCAGCTTTTTGAGCCATAGACGAAATTGGCTACAAAAAGGAATTGGAAATATATAGAAGGTTCTTGTACTTCTACCTTCAGCTCAATCCACCCCTGGCAGAAAAATCTGCACCGAAAAAAGTTGTATTTCCACAATGTGGGGCCCTGGCCTCAGACTTATAATGTTCACTGTGTTTGTTTGAAGAGTTCACTTGACCAACAACTAGAAAGATACACGGTATAGTGAGAATGGTTTCCTCTAAATCTTTTAGGCAGAGCTTGTAAATTGTCTATTCATCTCAGCTTCACAATCACTCACTATTGATGTACGGAAAATGCAAGAAGCCCAATATTACCATAAATCAGCCATTAATCAGGTCACTCTCTGATTGTACAACACATGGCTCTTGCTTTAAGGCGCCTAATTACTAATGTTTGAAGACTTCATGAAAGCAGAATTCTAATTAAGACTGAAAGGATCCAAGCATTACTATACCGTCTACAAAGAAGATTTGGGATCTGGTACAAAGACGGCAGCTATATGCATTCATTAATTCATAAAATATCAACACACCATGGTAGACTCATTACATAGTGGTGTCCTTGTTCTAACCACAGTTCAGATTGTGGGGGGTCACCTACCTAAGCCAGTGATTGGCTGAGAAGCCATTCCCTGTGTGAAGAGGAGGTTCCAGAAGTCAAACCCGACAAAGAACCTTAATAGCACTGGATTGGGCAAGGTAGACGATCATATTTTTTTTTTTTTTTTTTTTTTTTTTTTTACGTTTCGCAGGTGTGGAGGGTTTTCTTTTTGGATGTTTGTATGTGTTTGTTGTTTTTTTGTGGTCTATATTTTTTTTTAGGTTATTTGGACATCAACAGCATTTTTGGGGGACAAGAAGACTATTAATCATGTGCTAAGAATTAATTTTACCCCCTTTTGTGTGTTTTTTTTTTTTCAAATCTTTTTATAATTTTTATTTTATTTCTTCTCATGTCTTTCATGTTACCTAAACCCAACATATACAGTTTGTATGCTACTGTAGGTTTATACTGCACACACAGAAATGTTATTTTCAGTGAGCATTGGTTGCATGTTTCACTTAAAAAAAACCAAAATACTTAAACACATTTTTATTTTTTTGTATTTATGAATTTTTGCACTTTTTTTTAGACAATTATGAATTTAAGTATTTGTGAACATTGTTTGTATACTTTATAATTTATTCTTGCACTGGTATATTTTTACTAGAGATGAGCGAACAGTGTTCTATCGAACTCATGTTCGATCGGATATTAGGCTGTTCGGCATGTTCGAATCGAATCGAACACCGCGTGGTAAAGTGCGCCATTACTCGATTCCCCTCCCACCTTCCCTGGCGCCTTTTTTGCTCCAATAACAGCGCAGGGTAGGTGGGACAGGAACTACGACACCGGTGACGTTGAAAAAAGTAGGCAAAACCCATTGGCTGCCGAAAACATGTGACCTCTAATTTAAAAGAACAGCGCCGCCCAGCTTCGCGTCATTCTGAGCTTGCAATTCACCGGGGACGGAGGTTTCCGTCCAGTTAGCTAGGGGTTAGATTCTGGGTAGGCAGGGACAGGCTAGGATAGGAAGGAGAAGACAACCAACAGCTCTTATAAGAGCTAAATTCCAGGGAGAAGCTTGTCAGTGTAACGTGGCACTGACGGGCTCAATCGCCGCAACCCAGCTTTCCCAGGATCCTGAATGGAATACACTGTCAGTGTATTCCCGTATACCCGATATATACCCCCGATACCCGTTCCAACGGTGTGCCCCCCCACCTTCACCCCAGAAATACCCTGCAAGTCCCCTAGCAATAGAATTGGGGCTATATACACCCACTATTTTTGCTACTGCCATATAGTGCCATTGTCTCACTGGGAATTCAAAGAATATATTGGGCTTACATATAACTTCAATTCCAGGGAGAAGCTTGTCAGTGTAACGTGGCACTGACGGGCTCAATCGCCGCAACCCAGCTTTCCCAGGATCCTGAATGGAACACACTGACAGTGTATTCCCGTATACCCCATATATACACCCCAAATCCCCGTTCCAACGGTGTGCCCCCCCACCTTCACCTCAGAAATACCCTGCAAGTCCCCTAGCAATAGAATTGGGGCTATATACACCCACAATTTTTGCTACTGGTATACAGTGCCATTGTCTCACTGGGAATTCAAAGAATATATGGGGGTTATGTGCACCCACAATTTTTAATACTGCTATACAGTGCCATTGTCTGACTGGGAATTCAAAGAATATATGGGGGTTATGTGCACTCACAATTTTTAATACTGGTATATAGTGCCATTGTCTGACTGGGAATTCAAAGAATATATGGGGGTTACGTGCACCCACAATTTTTAATACTGGTATACAGTGCCATTGTCTGACTGGGAATTCAAAGAATATATGGGGGTTACGTGCACCCACAATTTTTAATACTGCTATACAGTGCCATTGTCTGACTGGGAATTCAAAGAATATATGGGGGTTATGTGCACCCACAATTTTTACTACTGGTATACAGTGCCATTGTCTGACTGGGAATTCAAAGAATATATTGGGGTGACGTGCACCCACAATTTTTGCTACTGCTATACAGTTCCATTGTCTCACTGGGAATTCAAAGAATATATGGGGGTTATGTGCACCCACAATTTTTAATACTGGTATACAGTGCCATTGTCTGACTGGGAATTCAAAGAATATATGGGGGTTATGTGCACCCACAATTTTTAATACTGGTATATAGTGCCATTGTCTGACTGGGAATTCAAAGAATATATGGGGGTTACGTGCACCCACAATTTTTAATACTGGTATACAGTGCCATTGTCTGACTGGGAATTCAAAGAATATATGGGGGTTATGTGCACCCACAATTTTTAATACTGGTATACAGTGCCATTGTCTGACTGGGAATTCAAAGAATATATGGGGGTTATGTGCACCCACAATTTTTAATACTGGTATACAGTGCCATTGTCTGACTGGGAATTCAAAGAATATATGGGGGTTATGTGCACCCACAATTTTTACTACTGGTATACAGTGCCATTGTCTAACTGGGAATTCAAAGAATATATTGGGGTGACGTGCACCCACAATTTTTACTACTGGTATACAGTGCCATTGTCTGACTGGGAATTCCACAAATAATTTGGGGATTCATTCACCCTACATCTCAGGCTCTTGCCATATTCACCCAGGTTGTCAGTGCTGCACCAGCTCGTTCCCAGACAGCTCGGCCCGAAAAACGCGTTACCTATATAGAGGATTTGGACAATGAAGACAACATGTTCTAAATCTAATGTCTGCACCTTCTCCAGAATTAAAATAAAGGCAGCGTTTAACTTTCAAATAGCACTGCACAAAGGAAGAGCTTATCAGCTTGTCTCATGACATGCTACTGAAAAGTTTCATTTGTGTATCTTAATGTAAATATAGTTGTATAAGCTTTTTGGGTTTTAGGCACTGCCAAGTTATTTATTACCACCCACTCCCTTATAATGATGATGACGCCAAAGTCACTGTGGGTGTTCAGAGCTCACAGCTTTGGGTGACATTTGTCTTGCTCTCTGTCGGTACCAGCTGTCTTTTTGGATACCGTAAAGTTATGTTGACTTTATTAACAGCTATAGAAGCTTTAGCCAGGTTGTGACGTGTGTAACCCTAACAACACTAAGTGGGATACACATTAATAGTCAGTCTATGTACGCTAAACGTATCACTGAAGTAATTTTTTTTCCCTCTCCCCTAATATAAGAAAGGAACAGACATTAGACCTAGACCGGGGTTCGAGGCTTGAAAAAATCCAGTATTATTTGTTCTTCATGATGTGAAATATGTGTTGAAAAGCAACCCAAGATGAAGTCAGCCATGTGTGCCAGTGTGTTACTTGGCATGCCTTTGCTGGCCCCAACTGTAAGGGTCACTCTCCATTTCCTCCATTTTCCACTCCCCTTCACACCATTTGTGGTGAAGCAATGGGATGCACTGAAGTGCACCCTCTAGCCTCGTGTGGGATAGGGACATCAGATGCCACTCCAACCCCCTCGTCTTCCTCCGCCAGCCAACGGTGCGAAGATGAGAGGAGTGTGCTCTGAATGTTTTCTGCCTAGCAGAGGCTAGTTCTCACTTACGAAAATGGCCCCACTTTGACCTGTATATCAGGCACAATGGTGTAGGTTTCAAAGAAACATGGCACCAACAAGTTGGAAAACGTGGGCCATGCGTGGACCGTGTTTGAGTCTGGCAAGCTCCAGATCTGCTACCAGGTTCCAGCCATTATCACAGGCGCAAAAATGCCAGGCCCCAGGTGTAGCAGGGAAAAAAAAATGCCATCTCAGCCAGGATGGCATCCCTGACCTCGGAGGCACTGTGCTGTCTGTCCCCCAAGCTGATCAGTTTCAGCACGGCCTACTGACATCTCCCCATGCCAGTGTTACAGTGTTTTCCGCTAGTAGCTGGGGTGGAGGTTGCAGCTTCGTAGGGTTTCAGTCTACTCCTGCCATGAATTTTGGCCTGGGAGAGGAGATAGGCCACCCCAGTTTGCACCCGGGGAACAGACTCCACCACATTCACCCTGCCTGTCATTAAAGATAAGCACTGCAGCATCCCTGACCACAGGCGCTTGTCCATGTGTCGGTGGTCAAGTGGACCTTGCAGCAAAGCGCAGAGCTCTGGGCCCGACTGATGTTATGGGACACACGCAGGCGCAAGGCAGAGACAGCACACCAAGAGAAGTAGTAACGGCTAGGCCCAGCATAGGGAGGTGCCCCAGCTGCCATCTGCTGACGGAAGGCCTGGGTCTCCAGAAGCATAAACAAACACCAACATCTCCAGGGCCAGCAGTTTATCGATGAGGCTGTTACAGGCTTGGGCATGGGGGTGGGTTGTATTGTACTTCTGCCTGCAATGAAAAGCTTGGGAAATGTGGAGTGGCTGGGAAGAGGCGCATGATGGTGCAGGCCAAAAGGGCGCATGAGGGTGAACTCCCCAATGTGTCAGAGATAGGTGTGTAGGTGTCCTTGCATCATATACTTGCACCATATTTGGCTTTGGAAGTTAATTTTGTGCCAAAAAGTGGTTAAGACAGCGATCCCTCAGCTACTCCCGTTACACTGTCTATTGAAGTTACCATCTGTGGAAGTGGACCACCATTTCTAAGATCCCAAAGGAAGCAGGCAAGAGATGTGCAGTTCAGAAAAAAAGATGAGAAAATAAGTTTAGGCTGTAGAGCACAGAGGGATCGGAGAGGACAGAGCTGGTGTCGGCCAGGTATTCCCACAACATGCGCCTATACTTGTCCCTCCTGGTGACACTAGGCCCCTGAGTGGCAGTAATTTGTCCAGGGGGGCCATTAACGTGTTCCAGACCTAGGAATAAGTCTTCCAACAGGGTAGAGTTTTGCATGCCTTTGCTTCTACCCACTGTTTTTGCTGCTTAGCTTCCCTCCACATCTACTCTGCTTTCACCCCTAAACATCACCCCAGTTTATGCCTTTGCTTCTACCCAGGTTTTTTGTTGATTTAGCTTCCCTCTACATCTACACTGCTTTAGCCCCTAGACATCACCCCTGTCCATGTGGGGTCGGTGGCCTCGTCATCCACCAACTCCTCTTCCAATTGCGCACTGCCCCCTTACTGCAAACCGCACATGACCACAGCTTGCCTTGATGGCAACTGTGTCTCATGATCCCCACTTAGGTCCAGACAAGTCGGTGGCGGGTCCAAAACCCCAAAATTGGAAGGAAATGGCAGATGCTGCAGTATTTCTAACACCTGTTCCTGGTGCTCGGGCCTGGTCTGTGTTGTACCCTGCACCCTGCTTAACGCATCTGCCATATCCGAAGTTGTGCTGAGCGCATGCTAATGTTTCGTGTCCAGTGCAATGGATGGGATGGGATTTCACATAAGTCTGCCACCCATGGCCACTCATGGTTGAGCAACTGAGGGAGTTGACTTTGACGAACCCGAGGGTTTTGGAGTTGGAACTACATCAAAGGTCTGTGCTGCTCACACACTCTGCTCAACACATGATATGTTTAGTGCCAGCAGTGTGGAGACGTCGCACAACAGCCGTTGTTCCAGCAGGTACAGGCGTTGTAGGAGTGCATAGAGGCTAGCAGCGGCAACTATACACTTTAAAAACTATCCGCACAAGCGCCACACTTTCACCAGTAGCTCAGGAACATTGGGGTACCTTTTTCAAAAGATTAGCAGCAATGAGTTAAAAACGTGGCCCAGGCATGGAATATGTTGCAGGCTGCCAAGCTACAGAGCCAATCCCAGGTTACGGCCATTATCACACATGACAACATGCCTGGGCCCAGGTGCAGTGGCAAAAACCACATTGCCGTCTCATCGAGGATGGCATGACTCACTTTGTAGGCAGTGTGCTGTCTGGCCCCCAAGCTGATGAGCTTCAGCACGGCCCGCTGACGTCTCCCCACACCAGTGTTGCAGCGTTTCCAGCTCGTAGCTGGGGTCAATTTAACAGCGGAGGAGGGTGGTGTTTCAGCCCTCCTCCCAGGAATGTTGTGTGGGGAGACAAGTCAGGCCACCACATTTTGCGACCCGGTCCACGCCTCAACTACATTCAACCACTGTGCCCAAATTGAAAGGTAGCGTCCCTGTCCGCATGCACTTGTCCATTCGTAACTGGTCACATGGAACTTTAGGGCTAAGCGCTGAATTTAGGGACCGCCTCATGTTTGGGGGAAAGTGCTGGTGTGGACGGCACAGTGCGGTGGCGCAGTAGACACTCTGCCCAAAAAGGGCAGAGTGTCCCCCAGCCGGGATTCCAACATCTCCTGGGCCAGATTTCTTGAGATGAGGCCGTTGAAGCCTTGGGCATGTGGGTGGGTTGCGCTGTACTTTAGCATGAAATGAAAGGCTTGGGAGATGGGGAGTTGCTGGGAAGAGGCGCATGATGGCGCGGGCAAAAGGAGAAATGGCAGGAAAAGGTGAGGATAAGGGTGAACTCCCCAAAGTGTCAGAGGCAGATGTGGAGGTGTCCTGGCTCCTGGTCTGGACTGCAGCGCCAGCCCTGTCAACAGTGGAAGAGGCAGTGGCCGCCAGGCCAAACGACGATTATCCTGCGCTTGCTCTCACCCACTGAGCCCAGGGCTTGCCTTCCAAATGATGGCACCCGCAAGAGGTGGTGAGATTCCTCTCCGCAGATCTCCAAACCATCTTGGACTTGCAAATTGCACTAAATTTGTCATGTAACTGACATGTATATGATGAGTCTATCCATTGTCTGTTCATTTTGGTGAAAGTCAGCCTGTCAGCTGACAGACAGCTGTGCTTGTCAGTGATGATGTCACCGGCTGCTTGTACCCCCAGTTTTTGCTGCTTAGCTTGCCTCCACATCCACACTGCTTTTGCCCCTACACATCACCCCTATCCATGCCTGTGCCTCTAGCCATAAGTCTGCCACCCATGGAAACTCATGGTGCAGAAAGTGAGGGAGCTGACTCTGAGGAACCCTTGGGTTTTGTAGCTGGTACTCCATCAAAGGTCTCTGCTGCTCACACACCCTGCTGAACATACGGTATCTAGGGTTAGAGCGTGTGGTGACCTCGCACAACAGTAGGTGCTTCAGGCAGATGTAGGCCTTGCTGGAGTGTATTGCGGCTAGCTCCAGGTACTGTAGACTTGGGAAAGTGGGTGTCCAAGTGCCGCACTTTCACCCTTAGCTCAGCTAATTTGGGGTATGTTTTTAAAGATCATTGCACCACTACATTGAACATGTGGGCCAGGCATGGAACGTGTTGGAGGCTGGCAAGCTCCAGAGCCCTCCAACAAGCTAAAAAACCTGGCCCCAGGGGCAGCGGGGATAAACAAATTGCCATCTCATCCAGGATGGCATCCCTGACCTCAGAGGCAGTGTGCTGTCCGTCTCCCAAGCTGATGAGCTTCAGCCCAGCCTGCTGACGTCTCCCCACACCAGTGTTGCAGCGTTTTCAGCTCGTAGCTGGGGTAAATCTAACAGCGGAGGAGGAGGAGGGTGGTGTTTCAGCCCTCCTCCCAGGAATGTTTTGTGGGGAAACAAGTCAGGAAAATTCTTGAAACGGGAGAGTTTTGCATCTTTGCCCTTGCTGCCTATGGACATCCCTTTGCCTCTAGCCACCATTTTCCCTGCTTTGCTTGCCTCCAAATCCACACTGCTTTTGCCCCTAGACATCACCCCAGTCCATGCCTTAGCTTGTACCCCCAGTTTTTCCTGCTTAGCTTGCCTCCACATCCACACTGCTTTTGCCCCTAGACATCACCCCAGTCCATGCCTTAGCTTGTATCCCCAGTTTTTCCTGCTTAGCTTGCCTCCACATCCACACTGCTTTTGCCCCTAGACATCACCCCAGTCCATGCCTTAGCTTGTACCCCCAGTTTTTCCTGCTTAGCTTGCCTCCACATCCACACTGCTTTTGCCCCTAGACATCATCCCTATCCATGCCTCTTCCCCTAGCCATAACTCTGCCACCCCTGGAAACTCATGGTGCAGAAACTTTGGTTGCTGACTTTGAGGAACCCTTGGGTTTTGTAGATGGAACTCCATCAAAGGTCTGTGCAGCTCACACACCCTGCTCAAGATATGGTATTGTAGGGTTTCAGCGTGTGTGAATGACGGACAACAGCCTGTGTTTGGACAGATGTAGGCCTTGCTAGAGTGTTTTTAGGCTAGCAGCGACTCCTGTGCACTTGCAAAAGTGGGCGCACAAGCGCCGCATTTTCAACAGTAGCTTCGGTACATTTGGGTATGTTTTTAAAAAACTTTGCACCACTAGGTTAGACGTGGGCCAAACATGGAACGTGTTGGAGGCTGGCAAGCTCCAGAGCCGCTACCAGGTTCCAGCCATTATCACAGGCGTAAAAATGCCAGGCCCCAGGTGTAGCAGGGAAAAAAAAATGCCATCTCAGCCAGGATGGCATCCCTGACCTCGGAGGCACTGTGCTGTCTGTCCCCCAAGCTGATGAGCTTCAGCACCGCCTGCTGACGTCTCCCCACACCAGTGTTTTAGCGTTTGCCGCTAGTAGCTGTGGTGGAGGTTGCAGCGTCGTAGGGTTTCAGTCTACTCCTGCCATGAATTTTGGCCTGGGAGAGGAGATAGGCCACCCCAGTTTGCACCCGGGGAACAGACTCCACCACATTCACCCTGCCTGTCATTAAAGATAAGCACTGCAGCATCCCTGACCACAGGCGCTTGTCCAAGTGTCGGTGGTCAAGTGGACCTTGCAGCAAAGCGCGGAACTAAGGGCCCACCTGATGTTGAGTGACACGTGCTGGTGCAAGGCGGGGACGCCACACCGGGAGAAGTTGAGACGGCTAGGGACGGCATAGTGAGGTGCCACAGTTGCCATCAGGTCCGGGAAGGCGGGAGTTTCAACAAGCCGGAACGCCAACCTCTCCTGGGCCAGCAGTTTAGCGATGTTGGCGTTCTAGGCTTGCGTGGGTGGGTGGTTAGCGGTGTATTTCTGCCGGCGCTCCAATGTCTGAGAGATGGTGGGTTGTTGTAAAGAAGCGCCTGATGGTGCCTTTGATGGTGCAGGAGAAGGAGATAAGACAGAAACAGGGGAGGATGAGGGAGAAGTCAACAAAGTGGCGGAGGCAGATGAAGTGATGTCCTGGCTCGTCCTCTGGAGTGCATCGCCAGCACTGTGAGCAGAGGCAGTGGCATGAACGGCGGGCGACGTTTGTCCTGCCGTTGCTGCCTGCCACTGATTCCATTGCTTGGATTCCAAATGACGGTGCATTGAAGTGGTGGACAGGTTGCTCTTCTCAGGGCCCCTACTCGATTTCGAGAGGCAAATTGTGTAGACGACACTATATCTGTCCTCGGCGCATTCCTTGAAAAAACTCTACACCTTCAAGAAACGTGCCCTCGATGGGGGAGTTTTTCTGGGCTGGGTACAAAAGGGAACATCTTCGGACATTCCGGGTCTGGCCTGGCTTCGGCAAAGCAGCTGACCTCTGCCTCTGGACATGTCTCTGCCTCTAGCTACCCTTTTTGGTGCTGCACCTGCCTCAACATCCACACTACTTTCCCAGCTTGACATCTGCCTTGTCCAGGTGGGGTCGGTGTCCTCGTCGTCCACCACCTCCTCTTCCAACTCCTGTCTCGCCTCCTCCTCCTGCACAATGCGCATGTCAACTGGCTGCCCTGACAGCAACTGCGTCTCATCGTCGTCGATGAGGGTGGGTTGCTGGTCATCCGCCACCAAATCGACCGGAGATGGAATGGAGGAGACTCTAGTGTTTGAGCATCTGGACACAGATACTCGTCTGTTAGGTCCGTGGAATCGCGAAATGGAGGGGCAGGTTGCGGTACAGTCAAAGGAAGGGAGAACAGCTCTGGGGAGCAGGGACAGTTGGGGTTATTGTTCTGAGAAGATTGGGAATTTTGGGTGGAAGGAGGACAAGACTGTTGGGTAAGAGGAGGTAGAGGCTGACTGGCTGGTGGACAATGTGCTTTAAGCGTTATCCGACAGCCATTGCAAGACCTGTTCCTGGTTCTCGGGCCTACTAATCTTTGTACCATTCAGCCTAGTTAATGTGGAACTTTTGTGCAAAGCGCAGAACTTAGGGCCCGCCTGATGTTAAGGGACACACGCTGGTACAAGGCTCAACTCACCCTAAGTGCCAAAAACACTGCTGGTGCAAGGCTCTACTCATGCCAAGGGCCTCAATCTCTGCTGGTAGCTCAGCTTAAGGTCATGTAACTTTGTTTGGAAGGGCTCATGTTAAGGGCTAGAAAAGTGAATTTTGGAAGGTCTTACCACATCACACACACACACACACACACACACACACACACACACACACACACACACACACACACACACTCAAAATGACAGTTAAGGGTGAGGGCTTTTGGAATTCCCATTGCCTATTCCATTTGTGGTTGTCATGGGGAACGTGATTTAAAGGGGTGGTTGTTACTGTTTGTTGAGCTTAAATTGGGGTTTGTGTCCATCCATTTGGGGAGTAAAGAAGGTTTCCAGGTATTTTCCCACTTTGATAGAGGTTTTTTTGAATGTGGAAAGTGTGTAGTTGTTAGGCAGTGATGTTGGGGTAATAGAGGGTCTTTGGTGTGTTAGATGCCCCCAGGCATGCTTCCCCTGCTGTCCCAGTGTCATTCCAGAGGTGTTGGCATCATTTCCTGGGGTGTCATAGTGGACTTGGTGACCCTCCAGACACGGATTTGGGTTTCCCCCTTAACGAGTATCTGTTCCCCATAGACTATAATGGGGTTCGAAACCCGTTCGAACACACGAACATTGAGCGGCTGTTCGAATCGAATTTCGAACCTCGAACATTTTAGTGTTCGCTCATCTCTAATTTTTACTTATTACTTGTACAGTATATTTATTACATATTGCATTTATTTATACACAAATGGTTTCATTTGCATATGAATATATTTCCATATGAATATATTTTTTAAGTGTACATCATGATGTATGTGATTTGCTGTATTAACTATTTATATACTTTATGTATATGATTTGATGTATTTACATTAACTAACCGTGTATTTTATATTTACAAATGCATTAAATGTTGTTCTGGCTTCTTGTAAATTGCAGCATGTCAATTATACCTTCTGTGAAAAGCACTACAGGAAAAAGCACAATGCCGTGTTGCTAAGTTTTTCCCCGCAGTGCTTTTTTGCTGCAGCCTGCGACGTGGGGTTTTAGCCTTATTTCCTATTGTTTTGATCCAGCCATTTGACATACTGGTCTGTTGCTTGAGCTGATCTGTCCCTTAACCAACATGGCACCCGGGAGCCTGCCATGCAAGATATCCATACTTCCTGGCACCGCACTGAGTGGCTGCCTCGATACAGAGCTCCAAGCTGGGAGCAACCTTTATCTTTCCTTTTCATTCTTTTTGTCTGTATCTTCAAGAATCCTCTAACTAAGCAAACTAGCACTATGAATTAGCAGCTATAAACTGAATGGAAGATCCTGTGGGGTATTTTGTTCCTTTTGTTTCTATTGTTAAAGCATGGACAATGACTCAAGACCTGGAGTTTTCCTGTGTGCACATGTGCCTGTTACCATCCCCCCACGAGCTAAGGACAGCATGTCTCACCATGCGGCATGGAGGAGAGACGTGCAGGAAAGTGTGGACTTCTTCTTTCAAGGAGATGATTTTTGGTGTCTATTGCTGATGTGTGAAGATGCTACAGCTGACTGGTATTTCTTTCTATTACTGTGGACATGTGGGACTCTGTTACAACCTGGGAACCTACCATCACCCACCTACCCCATGTGTTTATGGAAGCTTGGCAAGAGAGCAGCAGCCTGTCTACCTGAATGGTTTCAGACTTCTCTGGGCAGTAGAGCATAGTGGTAAGAAGAAAGGAGGAGGGCTTGTGATGAAGGACATTTGGGGCATTTTTTTGTGGTTAAGGAACAATAGCGCTGATGCAAGATACCGAACTATCAGCTGTGAGCATGAGATCTCACTACCTACCAAAGGAACTACCATATGTTATCGTGATAGCTGCATATGACCCCCACCTCTGCAAAAAAAAGTTTCTGCCTGTTATATCTACATGCTGTGACCTCCCCCCCTCCTCATGTCCTCCAACCACGGTCGGGCTGTATTATTAACATCACTTCACACAGAGAACTAAATGATCCTGCAGTGTGTCTTTGTTTCTTTCTTTTTTAGTTGCTATGATTCCTAGGATTACTCTATCTGCCATGAGCTTGTATGTGTTTCTCTCTTGTTATATACTACTGTACCATCTATGAAACTGTATCACTGGAATTTCCCCATTGTGGGACTATTAAAGGATTATCTTATCTTATCCTGCCATATATTCAGAAGTGGGTCTGGCTCAGAGAATAATTTATAGTAGGTTATAAGAGTTTATGTTCCACAGTTACTATTTTTTCACATATATTCATATGTCCACCTCCACCTCAAATTCCACAGGGGGAGCTGGAGGTCAAAATGCTTAGTGGGGCTGGAGGGTCAAAGTTTGGCTATTGTTCCTTGCTAGTACTATATCCTTGGTTGGTATTTGTGCCTGTTATGGCTATTACTTAGCTATTATGCTATATTTTGGCTCATATTATATATTGACCTCATTACCGAACAAAGAAATAGGGGGGTACAAATGAAGCCATCTTACAAAAGCACAGATGCAGACACAAGTCTGTTATTTGCTTGTACAGTCATTTGGTGAATGCGTATCAATTATTGGTACTCTATGCAGAATTCTATGAAACGTATAACAGTCTTCAAGTGCTTTTAGGCAGCACAATTTAGTCTATTTGGCTTGCTTCATTATTTCCAATATGTATACATAAATCGTATATAAGATCAACTTAGGTCTATTACGCCAAGGCTGCTCCTCGCTGTCTATTGACCCCTTGTATGCAGAATTATTAAAAGTGACCTAGTCATTTGTGTTTTCTGCCTAAGGAGAAACTAGAACATAATGAATTGATGACATTGCTGTGTTTATTATTTGGTAATTATAATTTGCATAATTATACTCTTCTGGTTGTTATGGTGTCATCATTATTTATCACAAGGAAGGAAAAACCAAATGAGAATAAATGAGAGTGAGGAGAACCAGCCGTAATGTTATTTTAATCTGTAAGAAGGGGGATAAATTATTTTACCAATTTCCCTAATAGGTGAAGAAAATGTTGTGTATTTGTCTTCTTATACTTACTGTGGCCTACAGCCTATCACACAACTACAACATGTGTCTGTAATATAGCATATGGTGAAGCTTTGTCTAAAAGACTTGTTTGGTAAGCCTTTGCTATTCAGACGGTTAATAGGTTGACTGTACAATTAACTGCAATTTAAGATTCAAATGATGGGGTTAAACAGGAAAACAAGAACTTTTCAGAAATATTTTCTGGATCTGTATGGAATCTGACACAATAAAACTCTGGCAATGGCCGGAAGAATTCAGAGACTATGGAGACAGAGTAAGGGTAAGTTCCAACAGGGTTTCTTGGACTGGAACCTAAGGTGAAACGGCCTGAAAAATTAGCATGTTGCTTCTTTTTTCCGGGAGCCATTTCTTCTAATTTCAATGGGAGTCATCTTTTTGATCAGGATTTTGAAGCGGATACGGCCTCAAAATCCTGACCAAAAATCTCTGTGTGAACTTACCCTAAGCACTATGCAAAATTGTAGGAAAACAACATATCAGAAGCCATACATGCAGCACATCGGGAACTATTGGGAACCAGTTTGAAATATCCTAATGTTAGCTTTGAAGGATTCATTATTCATGACCTGTATGATAGCCATTGTGGCTTATAGCAAAGGTAAGGCTGAGGCCCCACGTTGCAGAAAATTAGCTTTTTTTGTTGCAGATTTTGCTGAGGTTTTTTGAGCCAAGGCCAAGAATGGCTACAAATGGAAAGGCAAATATATATAAACATATACTTCTCCCTTCTGCTCAATCCACTCCTAGCTTTGGCCGCTGACGTTTTCGTAGATATAATTGACATGCTGCGATTTGCAAAGCCGCAACGGTTTTGCAAATCGCAGCGTGTCCGTACTGTTTTTTTTTTCCCGTAAAGTGGGCATGGGATTCGCACGAATCCCATCCACTTTGCCTGCACTGTACATCGCTACGATTTTTCCCGCAGCGTCTCCGCTACGGGCAAATCGTGGCATTTACGTCATGTGGGGCCCTGACCTCAGGCTAAGGTCCCACATTGTGGAAATGCGGCTTTTTCTGCTGCAGATTTTGTTTTGTTTTTTTGAGCCAAAGCTAGGAGTGAGCAAAAGGTTGAAGCATAAGAGCCGCCTATATATTTCCAATTCCTTTTGTAGCTACTCCAGTCTTTGGCTCAAAAAAACGCAACAAAATCTGCAGCAAATAAAGCTGCAGCGTGGGGTCCCAGCCTAAAGCTAATGCGACATGTAGTGGGCCACAGCAAAAAAGTGGTACGGGAAGAACCGTGGCGGCAAAGCATTGCGTTTTTTTCCTGTGGTATTTTTCACAGAAAGTCCACAGAGGTTCCTCTGTGGACTTTCTACTTCCATTAGATATAATTAACATGCTGAGATTTCCGTTTCACACATTTATCCACAAGGTGTAGAGATTTGCTAGAATGCCATCCACCTGCAGTGACTGTAAAATGCCACGCTTATTTCTGCTGCGTTTCCACCATATCACCAAGTCACAGCATTTACGTCATTTAATGCCACCCCCTTAAATTGTCCGTTGTTTCCTCAAGAAACATATATACTGCATATACCGTCCTCACAATACACTGTAAAAAGGTATTAAAAAAGCAAGAAACATCTTTGATTATTTTCATGTTAAACTCCGGTGCTTTTACTATTCCAGACAATCAAAGACTAAAATTGAAAATGTCTCTGATTTAGATTAAAAAGCATTGGTGCAAAAAGCCATACAGATTTCAAGCATTGTTTCCCGCTAATGTTTGTGCCATACTTTTAGTTTATCACTGATAACTGATCTATATTTCGTTACAATCCTGCCAGGTATCTTCATGGTTAAAATAGATTATCTAGACAATCTTTCTTAAATTGGAAACCAGTGTGAGGTATTAGCACTACCAGCTCTGGAATGGGGTTTCCTGGATACACTACAGACAATTATATAGAATACGTGCATGGAAATCAATGCGTGAATACAAGTTTGTTTTTCTAATTCTAGATAAGAATGTCTCTATTTTGTTTATTAGCTTTATTTATTAGCAAGCGGTGCATTTCATTTATTTTAATAAGGGACTGAATAAGAAGAGACTTAAGTTACTATGGCCCTTTACTTCATGTTGACTTCAAATGCAGGATTAGATGGATTGAGAGAGGGAGTCTGTCAGCAGGAAACATGGAACCAGACTAAGGACACTACTTTGTATGACTGTCTCTCCACTTTCCAAAGAGGTCTTTCTTATTCTGCCATGCAGCTGCATTTTCCTTTTATTCTTCTGCTTTAGCAGGATGTCTTTTCCTCTGTTCTTGATAACCAGCCCTAACAGGAGAAGACACACCCATAAAGCCTGTTTTACCTCATTTGCATAAAGGACCAATTTTCATAAAAATGAAGCTGCAATGCAGAATAAGGGTAAGTTCACACGATGTAACGTTGAGCGTGATCTGGCACGTATACATGTGCCAGCAGATGATGTTTATTTCCAGGTGTATTTTGTGGGTAGAACATAAGCTTGTTGCATTTGGCGCCTGAACAGTGGCCGAACCATAGTTGCTACCCTTGCAGAGGAAAGAGTAGAAATGAAGACTTGCAGGATTTTAGAGATAGTGACAGTGACCGGATTACAGCTCCACTGTATCTGTGATCTTGACCCCCACTTCCTGTTAATGAATTGGACAAAGGAATAGTCTGAAACAGGGCTGAGCTATAAAACTAAAGCTCCTGAAAGGTACCGTTCATGAGGATTTAAGAGCCCTATGAAATATTTAGCTTTAATAGGATTACTTGACAAAATGCTTTTTAGTAATCCCCTCCCCCACTCTTTTCTTAATCCTAATGTCAATAATATGAACGCTGGTACTGTTCTATAATGTTGGAGATACAATGTTATTTATTCATAACTTAGATTTTTTTTTTAATTTTCACACAGTATGGCGATTATCCCTCTTATTTCACAAATACTTTTCTATCTATTGCACCCTAGGTGATTTTAAAATCATGTTTAATCTTTATGAACATAAAAACAAGGCAGTGCAAAAAAAAAACTAATTTATTCCGTATCCCTTGGACGTGCTTCTTGGGGAGCGAAATTTAATGAGTCAGTTTTGCTACTCAGTTATATTACCGCCATGGAAATGTGGTTTTATAACAGCTTGGGTGAAGCAGATGGATCATTCCAAAATAAATTTGGCTTTGAATGTCATTTCAGTGACTAATAACATCGATGACCTCCTTCCTACAGGTTGTGGATTTAGGACAAGGCCATATTTGAAATGTCATTTGTCTCTTTAGGGATCTTTACCATGAAATTATGGCCGTTCTAGATTTTGGGCTGAATTTCCGTACTCGTAGCAATAAGAAAATGAATAATATAAAATATAAAATGAATAGTAGTAACTATAGTAATCCCTTAGTATGAAGCAAATTATGGTCTGCGTTCCAACAGCTATACGTTTTTTAATTCTACATTGACTAGGTTGTATGAGACCTAGCTAAGTGAAATTCTGCAATTGTCTAAACTGCTGCAGTCTGATATTTTATCACAGAAGAGCACAAAAAACAATGAAAAGTAATTGGAAAAACATCATTCAATGGCTTTTTATTGTGTTTCTTGTCTTCTTTGATAACATATTACACTGTTGTACACTACACGCCCTGGTTATTCATTTTACCTAAAGTGAAGCTCTCGGACTCCAATGCAAAATCTGTAACACAGTCCCCATTTACTGTTCCACATGTTATATATAATAGTGATATCTTATTATGCTGTAAAAGGGCCATTAGACCCCTCCAGCCTCTAGGACTTGGTAGTGACTGCTACATCTGCACCCCCTATAGCTATGCCCCTGAATGCTAGAATTTAGGCCCCAATCTATGATGTACAAATATCCTAATATAAATTTTGATGCGGCCTTGTTGGAGATAGACAATGGATCATCTATGAACACGGTGCCTGTAAATATGACTACACTGCAAATTTGTGGGAATTGGTCATGAAATGGGTGGGTTAGATGACACAGTGCTGCGATAACTACTAGAACGTAATAGTCGCCAGCATGGTGGCTCACTGTATTTGTGTGGATTTCCTTCAGGTATTGTGGCTTCTTCCAACACTCTAAAAACATAAAGATGAGTTCATTTGGATTTTCAATGGCAAGTTGCAGTAGGGACAGGGATTGGCATAGTTTTTCTATACAGCACGGTATAATATGTTGGTGCTTTATAAATGTATAACATAAATAATAGATTCGATACAGATATAGAATAAAGAATGACAGGTCTTTGTTACATCCACATGTACTGAGTTTGTTTGTAAGATGTATATATCGTATTTCAGATGTGGTACAGCTAACAACGTCACATTAAAATATAGCAGCATAAAAGACATCTAAATTAAAACTGATCTGGAGCCTCCTTTCAGCATCTGTTCTCAATGCAGAGTCAGTGTCTGCAGGGGAGCCCGAAGCAAAGTTGACTCAAATTGCAGAGCTGTCATAGAAAATCTAACAAGTACATTTTTTCTCCAACTCTTATGTTTGTTAAAATGATGAATATTCTGAATTTTAGTTTTTAGAAGTTATTTAAACTAGGATGTGAGCAGCGTTGGTCCTCTCTATCACCCTGTGCAATGATGTCATTAATACATTGTTAGAACCGGTCCTGACAATTAAAGCAAACCGGCACTTCTAGTCAACCTGCAAACAAGAACAATGGTGCTCTGCAATTCTGTATATTATTAGTTACAGAATGGTTTTAGAGACATTCTTTACCCAAAATGACTTTTTGAATACATAGCGCTGAGATTTTCCTACATATTTGCTCCTCTTCCTATGTGGCACTGTCATTGATGGATCTGTTATTGTTTGACTAGTTTTAGTACATAATAGTGTATGTCCGCATGCACATGTAGGCGGTATGTTATTGCACACTATGTACAGAGGGCTCATGTGCATGGTAGCTGTGAGCACAATCCCAGACAGGGGAATAAGACTATGGCAATAATCAATAACTAATGGCATTGAAAGAGTTTTACTCCGATCAGTGCCACATGCACTAAGGGAGAAGTCTTACTCTGTCCTTCTCCAAAAAAATAAATTGGAATGAGCATACCTAAAATTAATCTTTTATAACCTATCAGGCCTAAAACCAACATCACTATATGTATGACAGTATAGCTGTAGATAATACAGTCACTGGATAATGGTCAGATACCAGATCTATAGTATTACAGTACAGGGATATCTTTCTTCTCTGCTTATAGGCCTACAAATTTTCTGTTTCTTCTCTATACACACCCAACCCTCCATTAAGATTTTTGTAGCCATGACTCATTTCTGCACAAAAAGTCCCCATATAAACATGAGTCTTGGTTAAGCTCAACCAGCTTGTTGTGGATTCCACATATGAAGTAATCCTGGGTGCAGGAGAAGACCATCAGCACCAGCACTATAGGTCCACATATTGCCACTAGAGATGAGCGAACACTAAAATGTTCGAGGTTCGAAATTCGAATCGAACAGCCGCTCACTGTTCGTGTGTTCGAACGGGTTTCGAACCCCATTATAGTCTATGGGGAACATATACTCGTTAAGGGGGAAACCCAAATCCGTGTCTGGAGGGTCACCAAGTCCACTATGACACCCCAGGAAATGATGCCAACACCTCTGGAATGACACTGGGACAGCAGGGGAAGCATGTCTGGGGGCATCTAACACACCAAAGACCCTCTATTACCCCAACATCACAGCCTAACAACTACACACTTTACACACTCAATACCACCTCTCTGACAGTAGGAAAACACCTTGAAACATGTGTATTTGGCACTTGTAGTGAGGAGAGCTTGTCACCAGCAGTGAATTTGGCCCTTGTAGTAAGTTGAGGTTGGCACCAACATTTGTTTTGAAAATCAGGGTGGATTGAGCCTCTAACCAGCAGAGTTGGGGCAAATTCATGGTGGAGGGAGCCTCTAAAAACCCCAGTTTGGACCAATTCATGGTGGAGGGAGCCTCTAAAAACCCCAGTTTGGACCAATTCATGGTGGAGGGAGCCTCTAAAAACCCCAGTTTGGACCAATTCATGGTGGAGGGAGCTTCTAAACAGCCCAGTTTGGACCAATTCATGGTGGAGGGAGCCTCTAAAAACCCCAGTTTGGACCAATTCATGGTGGAGGGAGCCTCTAAAAACCCCAGTTTGGACCAATTCATGGTGGAGGGAGCCTCTAAACAGCCCAGTTTGGGCAAATTCATGGTGGAGGGAGCCTCTAACCAGCCCAGTTTGGGCAAATTCATGGTGGAGGGAGCTTCTAACCAGCCCAGTTTGGACCAATTCATGGTGGAGGGAGCCTCTAAAACGCCCAGTTTGGACCAATTCATGGTGGAGGGAGCCTTTAAACAGCCCAGTTTGGACCAATTCATGGTGGAGGGAGCCTCTAAAAACCCCAGTTTGGACCAATTCATAGTGGAGGGAGCCTCTAAAAACCCCAGTTTGGACCAATTCATGGTGGAGGGAGCCTCTAAACAGCCCAGTTTGGACCAATTCATGGTGGAGGGAGCCTCTAAAAACCCCAGTTTGGACCAATTCATGGTGGAGGGAGCCTCTAAACAGCCCAGTTTGGGCAAATTCATGGTGGAGGGAGCCTCTAACCAGCCCAGTTTGGGCAAATTCATGGTGGAGGGAGCTTCTAACCAGCCCAGTTTGGACCAATTCATGGTGGAGGGAGCCTCTAAAACCCCCAATTTTGACCAATTCATGGTGGAGGGAGCCTCTAAACAGCCCAGTTTGGACCAATTCATGGTGGAGGGAGCCTCTAAAAACCCCAGTTTGGACCAATTCATGGTGGAGGGAGCCTCTAACCAGCCCAGTTTGGGCAAATTCATGGTGGAGGGAGCCTCTAACCAGCCCAGTTTGGACCAATTCATGGTGGAGGGAGCCTCTAAAAACCCCAGTTTGGACCAATTCATGGTGGAGGGAGCCTCTAAAAACCCCAGTTTGGACCAATTCATGGTGGAGGGAGCCTCTAACCAGCCCAGTTTGGGCAAATTCATGGTGGAGGGAGCCTCTAACCAGCCCAGTTTGGACCAATTCATGGTGGAGGGAGCCTCTAAAAACCCCAGTTTGGACCAATTCATGGTGGAGGGAGCCTCTAAAAACCCCAGTTTGGACCAATTCATGGTGGAGGGAGCCTCTAAAAACCCCAGTTTGGACCAATTCATGGTGGAGGGAGCCTCTAAACAGCCCAGTTTGGGCAAATTCATGGTGGAGGGAGCCTCTAACCAGCCCAGTTTGGGCAAATTCATGGTGGAGGGAGCTTCTAACCAGCCCAGTTTGGACCAATTCATGGTGGAGGGAGCCTCTAAAAACCCCAATTTGGACCAATTCATGGTGGAGGGAGCCTCTAAACAGCCCAGTTTGGACCAATTCATGGTGGTGGGAGCCTCTAAAAACCCCAGTTTGGACCAATTCATGGCGGAGGGAGCCTCTAAAAACCCCAGTTTGGACCAATTCATGGTGGAGGGAGCCTCTAAACAGCCCAGTTTGGACCAATTCATGGTGGAGGGAGCCTCTAACCAGCCCAGTTTGGGCAAATTCATGGTGGAGGGAGCCTCTAACCAGCCCAGTTTGGACCAATTCATGGTGGAGGGAGCCTCTAAAAACCCCAGTTTGGACCAATTCATGGTGGAGGGAGCCTCTAAAAACAGCAGTTTGGACCAATTCATGGTGGAGGGAGCCTCTAAAAACCCCAGTTTGGACCAATTCATGGTGGAGGGAGCCTCTAACCAGCAGAGTTGGGGGAAATCAGGGTGGAGGGAGCCTCTAACCAGCAGAGTTGTGGGAAATCAGGGTGGAGGGAGCCTCTAACCAGCAGAGTTGTGGGAAAGCAGGGTGGAGGGAGCCTCTAACCAGCAGAGTTGGGGGAAATCAGGGTGGAGGGAGCCTCTAACCAGCAGAGTTGGTGGAAATCAGGGTGGAGGGAGCCTCTAACCAGCAGAGTTGGGGGAAATCAGGGTGGAGGGAGCCTCTAACCAGCAGAGTTGTGGGAAATCAGGGTGGAGGGAGCCTCTAACCAGCAGAGTTGTGGGAAAGCAGGGTGGAGGGAGCCTCTAACCAGCAGAGTTGGGGGAAATCAGGGTGGAGGGAGCCTCTAACCAGCAGAGTTGGTGGAAATCAGGGTGGAGGGAGCCTCTAACCAGCAGAGTTGGGGGAAATCAGGGTGGAGGGAGCCTAGTATTAGCAGAATTGTGCAACGCTTATGGTGGATGTGGTGGAGTATGAGGATGCGGAGGAATTGGAGAGGTTGAGTACAGACATGGAGTTTCATGTTGGGGTGCTTTACACAGGTGGGCACAAAAATGAAGGCTCTATCCAGTGGTGGTTCATTTTTATCAAAGTGAGCCGGTCGGCACTCTCAGCTGACAGACGGGTGCGCTTGTCAGTGATGATGCCACTGGCTGCACTGAACACCCTCTCAGGACGCTGGCGGGAGGACAGGACAGCACCTCCAAGGCATATAGGGCAAGTTCAAGCCACAGGTCCAACTTCGACACCCAATACGTGTAGGGCGCAGAGGGGTCGGAGAGGACAGGGCTGTGGTCGGAAAGGTATTCCCGCAACATGCGCCTATACTTCTCATGCCTGGTGACACTAGGACCCTCCGTGGCGGCACTTTGGCGAGGGGGTGCCATCAAGGTGTCCCAGACCTTAGACAGTGTGCCCCTCGTTTGTGTGGACCGGTGAGAACTTGGTCGCCTACTGGAGGAACTGCCCTCCCTGCCGCCAACGTCACATGCTGGAAACATCTCCATCATATTCTGCACCAATTGCTTGTGGCAAGCATTGATGCGATTGGCCCTCCCCTCTACCGGAATAAAAGAGGAGATGTTGTTTTTATACCGGGGGTCAAGGATAGCAAAGATCCAGTACTGGTTGTCCTCCATGATTTTGACAATACGCTTGTCGGTTGTAAAGCACCCCAACATGAACTCAGCCATGTCTGCCACAGTGTTAGTTGGCATGACTCCTCTGGCCCCACCGGAAAGTTCAATCTCCATTTCCTCCTCATTGTCCATGTCTACCCATCCGCGCTGCAACAATGGGACGATTCGAAGTTGCCCGGAAGCCTCCTGTATCACCATCACATCATCGGACAACTCTTCTTCCTCCTCCCCCTCCTCCTCCTCCTCCTCCATTAAACGCGATGAAGCGGACAGATGTGTGGACCTACTCTCTAGCTGTGATGGATCGGATGCTATCCCTGACTCCTCTGTGTGATCTGAGTTATCCCTGATGTCAATCAGGGATTCTCTCAGAACACACAAGAGTGGGATTGTAAGGCTCACCATTGCATCCTCAGAGCTCACCCTCCTTGTGGACTCCTCAAACACCCGTAGGATGTCACAAAGGTCTCTCATCCATGGCCACTCATGGATGAGAAACTGAGGCAGCTGACTTTGTGGCACCCTAGGGTTTTGTAGCTGGTATTCCATCAAAGGTCTCTGCTGTTCAACCACTCTATTCAACATCTGAAACGTTGAGTTCCAGCGTGTGGGGACGTCGCACAAAAGCCGGTGTTGTGGCACATGCAGGCGTTGCTGGAGAGATTTTAAGCTAGCAGCGGCTACTGTCGACTTGCGAAAGTGGGCGCACATGCGCCGCACTTTCACCAGTAGCTCTGGAACATTGGGGTAGCTCTTTAGGAAACGTTGCACCACTAGGTTGAAGACGTGGGCCAGGCATGGAACATGTTGGAGTCCGGCAAGCTCCAGAGCTGCTACCAGGTTCCGGCCGTTATCACAAACGACCATGCCTGGGCCCAGGTGCAGCGGCTCAAACCATATTGCCGTCTCATCGAGGAGGGCATCCCTCACCTCGGAGGCAGTGTGCTGTCTGTCCCCCAAGCTGATCAGCTTCAGCACGGCCTGCTGACGTCTACCAACGCCAGTGCTGCAACGTTTCCAACTCGTAGCTGGGTTCAATCTAACAGCGGAGGAGGAGGCGGTGGCGGAGGAGGAGGCGGTGGAGGAGGAAGAGGAGGGGGGTGTTCTTCTCGTGTCCCTGCCAGGAATGTTAGGTGGGGAGACGAGGTACACCGGGCCAGTTTGGGAAGCAGTCCCAGCCTCAACTACATTCACCCAGTGTGCCGTCAGTGAAATGTAGCGTCCCTGTCCGCATGCACTTGTCCACGCGTCGGTGGTCAAGTGGACCTTTGTGCAAAGCGCGGAACTAAGGGCTTGCCTGATGTTGAGTGACACGTGCTGGTGCAAGGCGGGGACGGCACACCGGGAGAAGTAGTGACGGCTAGGGACGGC
Organism: Leptodactylus fuscus; assembly: GCF_031893055.1. Classification (NCBI taxonomy): domain Eukaryota; kingdom Metazoa; phylum Chordata; class Amphibia; order Anura; family Leptodactylidae; genus Leptodactylus; species Leptodactylus fuscus. Next base: position 98,489,858 of record NC_134271.1, read on the forward strand.
ATAGCGAGGTGCCGCAGTTGCCATCAGGTCCAGGAAGGCGGGAGTTTCAACAAGCCGGAACGCCAACATCTCCTGGGCCAGCAGTTTAGCGATGTTGGCGTTCAAGGCTTGCGCGTGTGGGTGGTTAGCAGTGTATTTCTGCCGCCGCTCCAATGTCTGAGAGATGGTGGGTTGTTGTAAAGAAGTGCCTGATGGTGCCTTTGATGGTGCAGGAGAAGGCGATAAGACAGGAACAGGGGAGGATGAGGAAGAAGTCAACAAAGTGGCGGAGCAGATGAAGTGGTTTCCTGGCTCGTCCTCTGGAGTGCATCGCCAGCACAGTCAGCAGTGGCAGTGGCAGAGGCAGAGGCAGAGGCAGTGGCAGTGGCGTGAACGGCAGGCGGCCTTTGTCCTGCCGTTGCTGCCTGCCACTGATTCCAGTGCTTGGATTCCAAATGACGGCGCATTGAAGTGGTGGACAGGTTGCTCTTCTCAGAGCCCCTAATCAATTTCGAGAGGCAAATTGTGCAGACAACACTATATCTGTCCTCGGCGCATTCCTTGAAAAAACTCCACACCTTCGAGAAACGTGCCCTCGAGGTGGGAGTTTTTCGGGGCTGGGTACGAACTGGAACATCTTGGGAGATTCCGGGTGTGGCCTGGCTTCGCCTAAGCTGCTGACCTCTGCCTCTGCCTCTAGCTACCCTTTTTGGTGCTGCACCTGCCTCAACATCCACACTACTTTCCCCGCTTGACATCCCCCCTGTCCAGGTCGGGTCAGTGTCCTCATCATCCACCACTTCCTCTTCCAACTCCTGTCTCATCTTCTCCTCCCGCACAATGCGCAGGTCAACTGGATGCCCTGACGGCAACTGCGTCACATCATCGTCGATGAGGGTGGGTTGCTGGTCATCCACCACCAAATCGAACGGAGATGGAGGAGACTCTAGTGTTTGAGCATCTGGACACAGATGCTCCTCTGTTAGGTTCGTGGAATCGTGACGTGGAGGGGCAGGTTGAGGGACAATGAAAGGAGCGGAGAACAGCTCTGGGGAGCAGGGACAGTTGGGGTTATTGTTCTGTGAAGCTTGGGAATTTTGGGAGGAAGGAGGACAAGACTGTTGGGTAATAGGAGGAGAGGAGGCAGAGTCTGACTGGCTGCAGGACAATGTGCTGTAAGCGTTCTCCGACAGCCATTGCAAGACCTGTTCCTGGTTCTCGGGCCTACTAAGGTTTGTACCCTGCAGTTTAGTTAATGTGGCAAGCAACCCTGGCACTGTGGAGTGGCGCAATGCTTGCTGCCCCACAGGAGTAGGCACGGGATGCCCTGTGGCTTCACTGCTACCTTGCTCCCCAGAACCATTCCCCCGACCTCGCCCACGGCCTCGTCCACGTCCCTTTTCGGGAGCCTTGCGCATTTTGAATTCCCAGTCAGAAACTGGCACTATATGGCAGTAGCAAGAAATGAGGGTATTTGTAACCCCAATGTATTCTTTGAATTCCCAGTCAGACAATGGCACTATATACCAGTAGCAAAAATTGTGGGTGCACGTTACCCCAATATATTCTTTGAATTACCAGTTAGAAACTGGCACTATATGGCAGTAGCAAGAAATGAGGGTATTTGTAACCCCAATATATTCTTTGAATTCCCAGTCAGACAATGGCACTATATACCAGTAGCAAAAATTGTGGGTGCACGTTACCCCAATATATTCTTTGAATTACCAGTCAGAAACTGGCACTATATGGCAGTAGCAAGAAATGAGGGTATTTGTAACCCCAATATATTCTTTGAATTCCCAGTCAGACAATGGCACTATATACCAGTAGCAAAAATTGTGGGTGTATATAGCCCCAATCCTATTGCTAGGGGACTTGCAGGGTATTTCTGAGGTGAAGGTGGGGGGGGGGGCACACCGTTGGAACGGGGATTTGGGGTGTATATATGGGGTATACGGGAATACACTGTCAGTGTATTCCATTCAGGATCCTGGGAAAGCTGGGTTGTGGCGATTGAGCCCGTCAGTGCCACGTTACACTGACAAGCTTCTCCCTGGAATTTAGCTCTTATAAGAACTGTTGGTTGTCTTCTCCTTCCTATCCTAGCCTGTCCCTGCCTACCCAGAATCTAAGCCCTAGCTAACTGGACGGAAACCTTCGTCCCCGGTGAATTGCAAGCTCAGAATGACGCGAAGCTGGGCGTCGCTGTTCTTTTAAATTAGAGGTCACATGTTTTCGGCAGCCAATGGGTTTTGCCTACTTTTTTCAACGTCACCGGTGTCGTAGTTCCTGTCCCACCTACCCTGCGCTGTTATTGGAGCAAAAAAGGCGCCAGGGAAGGTGGGAGGGGAATCGAGTAATGGCGCACTTTACCACGCGGTGTTCGATTCGATTCGAACATGCCGAACAGCCTAATATCCTATCGAACATGAGTTCGATAGAACACTGTTCGCTCATCTCTAATTGCCACGAGTAAGGACTATAATACAAGGTGGTCCCATGCTAGTAGGTTTTTGTAAAATACAGTTTCTCCTATTATTTTTGTTTGAATGCACTGGTAAAAGGATGGTTTTATGAAGATTACCAGATATGCTGGACTACATATTTTCATTGTGGTTAAAGACTTCCGACCTTACTGCTACCATGAATGCTATCTCTCTTATCCCCCTTTCATTCCCCACAGTAATCATGCCCACCTTTTACCCCATACAATAATCCCACTTTGTGCCTCCACACTGTAATATTTTCCCCTTTCTGCCCCATTGTAATAACGCCCTCTTTTGGGCTCCCACAGTCATTTCTGCCTCCCCTCTGTACCCTGCAAATAAAACATTTGTCTTTTGTTTCCCACAATACTATCATAGTATCAGGTTCCTTTGTTCATTTTCCTATACAATGTAAATTTACCAGTACCATTAAAAATGTGGTGGGCACCTGGGGATCCAGTCCAGGCTAATGCTAGAAATAAACCTATACTATTGGGTTCCAATGACATTAATAATACTGGCATTAAACCCAGTCAGACAATATATTCAGCATAGTTAAAGGGGCTCTATCAGCAAAACCTAAAAAAGAATGATCTACTTATGCATCGTGCACGCTGGGCGGACATTCAGGGTGTGTCTTCTTCATCCACGCCTCTTCTTCCTCCGATGTCCTCGGGTCCCGTCCTCCTCCGGCGCTTGCTAACTGACATTGATTTAAAAAAATGGCCTGAGCGCATGCGCAGTAGCTGTAGAAGAAGCTGCATGCTACTGCGCATGCACCCAGGCCATTTTTTTTAAATCAATGTCAGTTCGCGAGCGCCGGAAGAGGACGGGACTTGAGGACATCGGAGGAAGAGGAGGTGTGGATGAAGAAGACGGCGCACCCTGAATGCCCGCCCAGCGTGCACGATGCGTAAGTAGATTACATTATTTTTTAGGGTATTATTTTAAAACAGGGGGTAGTTTAATATAACATTTACGGTGCCTGAATAGCCTTTTTAAAGGCTATTCACGCATATGTGGGGCTCTATCAGCATGATTTTACTGATAGAGCCCCTTTAAAGAGGACCTTTCACCATATCTGGGCACAGGCAGTGTTATATACTGCCAGAAAGCTGACAGTGCGCTGAATTCAGCGCACTGTCGGCTTTCCCGATCCGTGCCCGGTGTAAAGCGCTATCGGTCCCGATACCGTAGCGCTTTACAGTCAGAAGGGCGTTTCTGACCATTAGCCAGAAACGTCCTTCTGCCTCGCGGCGCCAATCACGCTGTGCTGTGGAGCCGGGAGGAACGCCCCCTCCCTCTCCTGATAATGCTCGTCTACGGACAAGCTGTGTGAGCAGAGGGAGGGGGGAGTTCCTCCCGGCTCCACAGCACAGCGCGATTGGCGCCGCGAGGCAGAAGGACGTCTCTGGCTAATGGTCAGAAACGCCCTTCTGACCATAGAAGAGCTACGGTACCGGGCCGTAAGCTCTGTACACCGGGCACAGATCGGGAAAGCCGACAGTGCGCTGAATTCAGCGCACTGTCAGCTTTCTGGCAGTATATAGAACTGCCTGTGCCCGGATATGGTGAAAGGTCCTCTTTAAAGAAACCAATATACTGTGTTACACCTAGCACTTGAAGGTGCCTTGTGTCCTGCTCTAACCCCACAGAGTCTGCAATAGGTATTGCAAATTTCTTGGGAATGGATCTGGGCAGAGCATGAAAGAAAATGACAGTACTTTAGTGAAATATAATGTAAAAATCCTTAATTTTTACCCAAATGATCTTGACGAATGGCTAATTTTAAAATGCTATCATATAACTTTTTGTCGTTGCTTATAAACCTGCCCAATGCATTTCTTCCTGTACTTACTATGTACTTTTCAAAGTACAAAGACATGTACAAGCGATTGTTGTCTCCGAGTAAATCTGGAGCTAGAATATCAGGTCACGTAGACAGAAAAGAAGGAAAATACAGTACATGTAAATTACGGAACGATTAGGTTCTTTTAGTCTGTATCATTTTCCTGCCCATTTTGTATTTTCTATGACTGCATTAAAACCCATAGTTCCAAAAAAGTGGAGCCTGGATGTGGTTTGAAAAGCCTCGGTTATAAGCAAATTGTTAAACTACTTATCTGGGGTGACATTCGGGGACGCACAGACATGTTTACTATTTAATTTCAATTACTCTGCTCCCTCTGTTAGCAAAGAACCTTTATCACTTTAAAGAGCCATTTTCTCTGGGACTATTGTATCAATACCAAAGCTGTCATTGTGTGTAAAGGACTTGGAGAAATAAAATATGGTAGGACATTCATTACCGGCAGATTTTTGTGCATTATAAAAATAATGTAGATGTGAATGAAAACAGAATAATGGGGCAAATTAGTTAAAGGAATTTCAATAAGCATTAAAAACATTTAAGGTTTTATATTGAAAGCATGACCGAAGAACTATGGGAATAATGAAGGTAAAATGCTTGGCTCATTCTATACTATTCATCCTTCATTTCCTCCACTTGTCATTGTTTGTTTGAGAAGTGCAATATTTTATGTTTTATTTTTAATTTATTTATTTCATATTTTTGCCAAACGGCTAAAAAAGTTTTAAATTAATTGTGAGTTAAAAGTGTCCCTCTCTCTGATATAAGTGTCCCTTTGAAAAGCATACTGGCATGTAATCATAATGTATACTGAGTATAAGTGTAATTGGTCCATTGCTAGCTATATTATCTCTTGTGGGGCTTTTTTTGTAACCCCCTTCCAACTTCTTCTTTTAGGTCTCTCTGAAAGTCTGTCCATCATTATACCTGTATTTGCTTAATTGAAATGTATGCACAGTGTCAATGATGATCTGGCAGTGGTAAATGTGAGTGAGGAAGACTTCTTCAGTTATAAAGAGGCAGTTCTCAACTTCAGGAGTGTACTCACCTCTGCAAAATAGGTCTATTTCACCACACTAATATATTCTCTATGCCACAATCCCAAACAGTTATTTAATTCCTTCAACTCCCTTCTCTATTCCTTGGTGCCCCCTCTGACACCACTTATCTCAGCCAAAGACTTTGCATCTTACTTCTGAAACAAAATTGCCGCCATCAGAGAGTTTCATGCTACACCCTCCCACAACCACTCTATCCAGCTGTTTGGTGCTTTTCCTTCTTCTCCACCATCATCAATGAAAAGCCATCCCACCTCATTTCAAAATCCCACCTCATCCCCTGTGCACTAGACCCAATCCAATCGCACCTCATCCTGAACCTCACTGAAGGATTTACTCCTGTTCTAACTCAACTCTTCAACCTCTGTCTAACCAAAGGTGCCTTTTAACATGTTACTGTCACATCCATCCATAAGAACACATCACTCTACTAGTCCTCTCCAGCCAATTTACTGCAAACTAATTGCTCCGGTATGATTCAAAAATCTTTGAACAACAGGTCCACTTATAGTTATCCTCCCATCGCTCTGTTCTCCTCCTCCTTGACCTTTCTGCTGCTTTTGACACAGTTGACAACCCAACAATATCTCTCATCCATTGGCATAACTAACTTGGGCCTCTCTTGGATCTCACCATACCTCACCAACCAAATATTCAACATCTCCCACTCTCACACCACATGCTCACCTCACTGTCTTTCTATACGTGTCCCCCAAGGCTCTGTCCAGGAATATCTCTTGTTATTCTCCTGCCCCATTGGCCTTGACCAACTCACAGGATACCACAATTTTCAATACCATTGCTACGCCACCGTCACTCAAATATATCTCTCTGAACCAACTGCTCTGTTGTCCAGAATGCCAGAGTGTCTAGTAGCCATAGCCTCTTTCCTCTCCTCCATCTTTCTCAAGCTCAACATGGAGAAAATGGAGCTAATCATCTTTGCTCCATCTTGCACAGCCCCCAAACTGATTCATCTATAATAGAGAATTTTTATAAGATGCTGATGCACTGGTGTCACACACCAGCTTTTCTCCACTCCTTTGATCTGAGTGTACCAAAAAAATTCTGGTGTTGTGGTTCCTGTCCAGCTAACATTTGTATCTTTTTTGGTCTTGTCTCCTTCTCCAACCATACTAGCGTCAGGTCCAGACCTCGGTGGAGCAGGTATTGAGTATATGCCTTCCTTTATTGCCCAAAACCTTTCTGCTCAATTTAGCCCCAAACAGTGGTGTAACTAGGAATGGTGAGGCCCTGTGGCGAACCTTTGACATAGGGCCCCCCCTCAAAAGACCCCGACCGACTGCCCCTTTTCCCCCGTGTTCCTGCAGGCACTATTATGCCCCATAATGGCCCCTGTACACAGTATTATACCCTATAGTGGCTCCTGTATACAGTATTAAACCCTATAGTCGCCCCTGCACAAAGTATTATGCCCTATAGTGGCCCCTGCACACAGTATTATGCCCTATAGTGGCCCCTGTAGCACAGTATTATGTACTGTAATAACCCCTTCATCCCTAGGCAGCAGGCAGCAGCCAGCACAGTACTGTGTGCTGACAGCCTGCCCTGCACACATGGGTTAAACTCACCAGTCTGCACTCAATCTCCATAAGTCCTCAGCACTGCTCACTCCATCCCCCAGCTCTATCTTCTTCCTGCACAATGTCTCCGCCCCTCCCCCACTGTCAGGACGCACGCTGAGACTCTCCACCGCCAAAAAAACGACACCTCAGGTGGCCTTGAGCCTCAAAAAGTAAAATGTATTGTTTATTTATTTTTTCGGCATATTAACAAGTGAGAGGGCCCAGGCCCCCTAAGGTGTCGGGCCCTGTGGCAGCTGTTACCACTGCTACCGTGGTAGTTACGCCACTGCCCCCAGACAGCATGCGTAAGCACCCTTTTCAACTTCTGATCCTCTTCCTCAACTCTGCTAGGTGTTTGATGGCCAAACATTGAAGGTAGACTGTCTCTTCAACCCTTGAGGAGCTGTAGGCTAGAATTAGGGAAGTCTAGTTGTTGTTTTTCATCAGCTGCTCCCCTCTCCCAATCTCTTTTCTGGCTACCAAGCACCCAGAGAATAGAATTTAAAATGCTAACGCTGACATACAAAGCCATCCTCAACCTATCCCCTCCATATATCTCTGACCTAATCTCCTGCTACCTACCCACACGTAACCTCTGATCCTCTCAAGACCTACTCTGCGCTGCTCTTATCTGCTCTTCACACAATCATCTGAAAAACTTCTCTTGTGCATCTCCCAAACTCTGGAAAGTACAGGATTCAAATAATTCCAACTTTATGTATACAGACACGTTGTGAACAAGTCTTCATGGCAGTTGGATCCCAGGTAAAGAAGGAAAGTGAAATATAAATGTTGCAAAAATGTACATATAGGATTGACTGAGGGATGTGGGGAGAAATTGTGCAGGGGTCCCAAACTGAGCTTTTGTACCCTAGGTTTGTACCATGAAGTCAGCCTGTTTTAATGTGTTTTTTAGGGAATATGGACATTGTAGAAATGGACCACAGGAGAAGACTCCTTCTCTATGAGCCAGAGTAAAGAACTACTACAGAAGGTGAGGGTTTTCTGAAGGTGGACTCATCTATCCATTGAGTGGAGTTCAATATAAAATAGGGATAGTTAACATGAGACAATGTCTTTAAGCAAAAGATTATGTAATTTTTTCTAGTTTCATGTTATCTGTCATCGTAAATATTGCAATTTGACTGTCTCCTACTGTGCAGTTTTTAACTGTTCACTGTTTTTAATGTGTTTATTTTCCCAGCATGTCTTACGCTAGTCATACCAGTGCAATTTTCCTTTTTAATTCATGGGTGAAGTGCCAGAATATTAGGCAGTTGGAAACCGTCGCTGAGATTGAACAGGTGTAATTGCACACAGTGAGGACCAGTTGGCTTCTACCTGGTTGACTGCAAGTGAAACATTTGTCAAGGCTGTCACCTCTCCCTAATGCCTAGTTTCTGCTTTGTTTATTTACTGAGTGGAAGCCCTTCCAAGATACTGTGTGTATAGGAACAATACATCACTCTGTTCATCCGAGAGCACTTCCATTGACTCTCTCTTCATTCTGTGTCCTGCAGGATGAAAATAGCTAGTGATTTTGCTGACGCTCCCGGAGACACGGTTTAATTAAATGCTCTTTGGATAAATAATCATCTCTTTCTAGGTTGGAATCCTGTGTCTATTGTCCATATTTTCATCTCCTCTATTTGATTCTATGGCGATATTGTATCAGGTTATTGTAAACCTGATTATAGTTATAAAGCCGTGTTTGCAACAAAGTGAATGTGATCTTCAGGGAAATAGCTGTTCTTTTATGGGCCTAGATTGTCATCCTTGCAATAATGAGTTTCTATCAGACATGTAAAATGATACAGTGTAGACTTTCACAATAATTTATGTCCATATGAAATGCTTTTTATGATGCTCCTTTTAGATCTAGGTATATATTGAACAAGGTAAATCAAGCCAGATCTAGAAAAACATCAAGCCCACCATTCAAGCTATTCAACTTTGAAGACCCTGAAGAGAAGCATGCATGGAGCTGTTAATATTTTGGACTAATATGTGCACTGACCGAATATCTCTCTGTACACCAAATTCTGGCCTGGGCTTTGTATAATGATTGTGTGGCCTAAGCATGACCTTGGATTGTCTGTCTGGTAAGGTCCTAGTAGAAGATAAAGTCTACAAACCTGCTAGAATCTATTAAAGTTAAAACATACCAAATTGTTATTTATAGATAATATGTATTGTTTTCTATTCCTCGAAGAAATATGAATAACCCTACAGTGTGTGACCCTGTAATGACAGTCCCACAGGCAAGACTTTGTGCAATTAGCTTTATTCTTGGGTTTGTCTTCTAAACTTGACAACCAAAATACAACATGTGGGTTATATTAAGGCAAAATAAGAATGCTTGACCCAACTAATGCCATTCATACTGCAAAAAGTCCCAACATAGGACATTAACAGTGGCGTAACTACCGCCACAGCAGCGGAGGCAGCTGCCACAGGGCCTGGGACATTGGGGGCCCGGTGACAGCTGCTACCGCTGCTATCATTATACTCGGGGTCTTTTAGGACCCCTGAGTATAATGATTGGTGGACCGGGAGAGGTAAGAAACATAAAAAAGACTGTTACCTCTCCACGATCCTGCCAGGCCTCCTTCCTTGTTGTCTGATGTCTCTGACGTCACATGAACCCGGCCTGCATCCCGGGTCACGTGACGTCCGACGTCATTGCAGAAGGATGGCAGCAGAGGCCGACAGCGTAGGAGCCGGGGGACAGGTAAGAAACAGCAGTTTTTTATGTTTTTATTCCCCCGGGTCTCCAATTATTATACTCTGCGGATAATAGAACGCGCAGGATGCGTAGGAGGGGGGTCAGGCGAGGTCTTTGGCATTGGTGTCTGTGTGGGGGGGGCCCATGTCAAAAGTTCGCCATGGGGCACCGCCATTTCTAGTTACGCCACTGGACATTAGTGTTATATCTTGTTCCCTGTTCATCCCTTGAGTAGCACAATCCTTGAACCTCTTCTGGACCTTCCCTCCTGTATAGACCTTATAACAAATACATTCAGGTTTCACCTCAACATCCAGTGAAAGACTAACACAGGTCGTTGACAGGAAAATCAGTTTTGCCTACTGTTGTGAATGAAAAATCATATTACTCAGCAGTAATATGGAATTAAAGGACAATAGTAACATGTAACCTGTGGCATATTTGTGTTGTGATTGTTGTTTTTGACAAAATTTAACAATAAGTTTTGAGCAAACACTAAAATACGATGTAACTATGGTGGATAATGTTCCCTGTAAACTGAACAATCCGGTAAAGAGGAGTTTAAAGGTCAGAGTAATGAGAAGAAACCCTCAAGGCCTTCATGTACAATCTCCTATATTTCCTGGGAACATACATTCTTAAGATCTATTTCTAGTTTTCTCTGAATAAAAGCAGTAGCGATAGCAGGTGATGTCTACTTGAAGATAGTGTGACATATTTTAGATTTAGAATGTCAACTCTTCAAACATGCAGAACATAATGACATGACTACAATGTTAACAACGTCCACCCTTCACACTTTACTGTAATATATCGACTGAGCACCAGTATAGATTGGGCATCATGTTATCAGACGTTATTCATGCAGAAGTCTCATAATTACTTTCTTTAGCCAAATCACACGCTGGCTGCCTTTTTATGGCCATAACTTTCTGAAAGTTCCATCTTTTCTAATGAAAACAAGGTGACAAGGAAGGGTCTACTAACTTGGTTGACTTTATTATAAGATTATAGCTTTCTGAAGGTGTCACTATCTTTCAGTTACAGTAAATGTATTGCCTTTTCTTCTAAGAATCAGCAGTTCCTCTATTTTGTACTTACACGATCGTTACAGATGTCCATGGAGAAAAACAATGGTTCAGAATTAAAACATTTTCCTGAATTCCTTTGAATTTGAATGAATTGTATATAGTGGTCTTGAGATGAGCAAGAAAGCCAAAGGTGGGGGCCTTGAGTTATTTAGTTATTATACTCTACTTATGTCTAAATCTGCCACCCAGACCATTTAGAATCCTTTCCATTCTGACCAGGGTCGGACTGGGGTGTCTAGGGCCCACCAGTGGAATTGTTTCTAGGGGCCCACCACCAGGACCCTGCAGACCAGCGATACCGAGACAGGGCAGCTAAAGGTAATACCATCTCGGGAGCCATGCTGCTCACCTGCCATACAATGTGCAACAACACACTACCTAAACCTACTGCTACACTCTGTATGGAAAGTGATCAGCATGGCTCCTAGAAATGTTACCATTACCTGTAGCCACACTGTCCTGGAAGAGCTGATCTGTAGAGGTCCTGGCTGTTGTATCATCACAGATGTAATATTGATGACTAGAGATGAGCGAACAGTGTTCTATCGAACTCATGTTCGATCGGATATTAGGCTGTTCGGCATGTTCGAATCGAATCGAACACCGCGTGGTAAAGTGCGCCATTACTCGATTCCCCTCCCACCTTCCCTGGCGCCTTTTTTGCTCCAATAACAGCGCAGGGTAGGTGGGACAGGAACTACGACACCGGTGACGTTGAAAAAAGTAGGCAAAACCCATTGGCTGCCGAATACATGTGACCTCTAATTTAAAAGAACAGCGCCGCCCAGGTTCGCGTCATTCTGAGCTTGCAATTCACCGAGGACGGAGGTTTCCGTCCAGCTAGCTAGGGCTTAGATTCTGGGTAGGCAGGGACAGGCTAGGATAGGAAGGAGAAGACAACCACAACAGCTCTTATAAGAGCTAAATTCCAGGGAGAAGCTTGTCAGTGTAACGTGGCACTGACGGGCTCAATCGCCGCAACCCAGCTTTCCCAGGATCCTGAATGGAATACACTGTCAGTGTATTCCCGTATACCCGATATATACCCCGATACCCGTTCCAACGGTGTGCCCCCCCACCTTCACCCCAGAAATACCCTGCAAGTCCCCTAGCAATAGAATTGGGGCTATATACACCCACAATTTTTACTACTGGTATACAGTGCCATTGTCTGACTGGGAATTCAAAGAATATATTGGGAATACAAATACCCTCATTTCTTGCTACTGCCATATAGTGCCAGTGTCTGACTGGGAATTCAAAGAATATATTGGGGTTACGTGCACCCACAATTTTTACTACTGGTATACAGTGCCATTGTCTGACTGGGAATTCAAAGAATATATTGGGAATACAAATACCCTCATTTCTTGCTACTGCCATATAGTGCCAGTTTCTGACTGGTAATTCAAAGAATATATTGGGGTTACGTGCACCCACAATTTTTACTACTGGTATACAGTGCCATTGTCTGACTGGGAATTCAAAGAATATATTGGGAATACAAATACCCTCATTTCTTGCTACTGCCATATAGTGCCAGTGTCTGACTGGGAATTCAAAGAATATATTGGGGTTACGTGCACCCACAATTTTTACTACTGGTATACAGTGCCATTGTCTGACTGGGAATTCAAAGAATATATTGGGAATACAAATACCCTCATTTCTTGCTACTGCCATATAGTGCCAGTTTCTGACTGGTAATTCAAAGAATATATTGGGGTTACGTGCACCCACAATTTTTACTACTGGTATACAGTGCCATTGTCTGACTGGGAATTCAAAGAGTATATTGGGAATACAAATACCCTCATTTCTTGCTACTGCCATATAGTGCCAGTGTCTGACTGGGAATTCAAAGAATATATTGGGGTTACGTGCACCCACAATTTTTACTACTGGTATACAGTGCCATTGTCTGACTGGGAATTCAAAGAATATATTGGGGTTATAAATACCCTCATTTCTTGCTACTGCCATATAGTGCCAGTTTCTGACTGGTAATTCAAAGAATATATTGGGGTTACGTGCACCCACAATTTTTACTACTGGTATACAGTGCCATTGTCTGACTGGGAATTCAAAGAATATATTGGGGTTATAAATACCCTCATTTCTTGCTACTGCCATATAGTGCCAGTTTCTGACTGGTAATTCAAAGAATATATTGGGGTTACGTGCACCCACAATTTTTACTACTGGTATACAGTGCCATTGTCTGACTGGGAATTCAAAGAGTATATTGGGAATACAAATACCCTCATTTCTTGCTACTGCCATATAGTGCCAGTTTCTGACTGGTAATTCAAAGAATATATTGGGGTTACGTGCACCCACAATTTTTACTACTGGTATACAGTGCCATTGTCTGACTGGGAATTCAAAGAATATATTGGGGTTATAAATACCCTCATTTCTTGCTACTGCCATATAGTGCCAGTTTCTGACTGGTAATTCAAAGAATATATTGGGGTTACGTGCACCCACAATTTTTACTACTGGTATACAGTGCCATTGTCTGACTGGGAATTCAAAGAATATATTGGGGTTATAAATACCCTCATTTCTTGCTACTGCCATATAGTGCCAGTTTCTGACTGGTAATTCAAAGAATATATTGGGGTTACGTGCACCCACAATTTTTACTACTGGTATACAGTGCCATTGTCTGACTGGGAATTCAAAGAGTATATTGGGAATACAAATACCCTCATTTCTTGCTACTGCCATATAGTGCCAGTTTCTGACTGGGAATTCAAAGAATATATTGGGGTTACGTGCACCCACAATTTTTACTACTGGTATACAGTGCCATTGTCTGACTGGGAATTCAAAGAATATATTGGGGTTATAAATACCCTCATTTCTTGCTACTGCCATATAGTGCCAGTTTCTGACTGGTAATTCAAAGAATATATTGGGGTTACGTGCACCCACAATTTTTACTACTGGTATACAGTGCCATTGTCTGACTGGGAATTCAAAGAGTATATTGGGAATACAAATACCCTCATTTCTTGCTACTGCCATATAGTGCCAGTTTCTGACTGGTAATTCAAAGAATATATTGGGGTTACGTGCACCCACAATTTTTACTACTGGTATACAGTGCCATTGTCTGACTGGGAATTCAAAGAATATATTGGGGTTATAAATACCCTCATTTCTTGCTACTGCCATATAGTGCCAGTTTCTGACTGGTAATTCAAAGAATATATTGGGGTTACGTGCACCCACAATTTTTACTACTGGTATACAGTGCCATTGTCTGACTGGGAATTCAAAGAGTATATTGGGAATACAAATACCCTCATTTCTTGCTACTGCCATATAGTGCCAGTTTCTGACTGGGAATTCAAAGAATATATTGGGGTTACGTGCACCCACAATTTTTACTACTGGTATACAGTGCCATTGTCTGACTGGGAATTCAAAGAATATATTGGGGTTATAAATACCCTCATTTCTTGCTACTGCCATATAGTGCCAGTTTCTGACTGGTAATTCAAAGAATATATTGGGGTTACGTGCACCCACAATTTTTACTACTGGTATACAGTGCCATTGTCTGACTGGGAATTCAAAGAGTATATTGGGAATACAAATACCCTCATTTCTTGCTACTGCCATATAGTGCCAGTTTCTGACTGGGAATTCAAAGAATATATTGGGGTTACGTGCACCCACAATTTTTACTACTGGTATACAGTGCCATTGTCTGACTGGGAATTCAAAGAATATATTGGGGTTATAAATACCCTCATTTCTTGCTACTGCCATATAGTGCCAGTTTCTGACTGGTAATTCAAAGAATATATTGGGGTTACGTGCACCCACAATTTTTACTACTGGTATACAGTGCCATTGTCTGACTGGGAATTCAAAGAGTATATTGGGAATACAAATACCCTCATTTCTTGCTACTGCCATATAGTGCCAGTTTCTGACTGGGAATTCAAAGAATATATTGGGGTTACGTGCACCCACAATTTTTACTACTGGTATACAGTGCCATTGTCTGACTGGGAATTCAAAGAATATATTGGGGTTATAAATACCCTCATTTCTTGCTACTGCCATATAGTGCCAGTTTCTGACTGGTAATTCAAAGAATATATTGGGGTTACGTGCACCCACAATTTTTACTACTGGTATACAGTGCCATTGTCTGACTGGGAATTCAAAGAGTATATTGGGAATACAAATACCCTCATTTCTTGCTACTGCCATATAGTGCCAGTTTCTGACTGGGAATTCAAAGAATATATTGGGGTTACGTGCACCCACAATTTTTACTACTGGTATACAGTGCCATTGTCTGACTGGGAATTTAAAGAGTATATTGGGAATACAAATACCCTCATTTCTTGCTACTGCCATATAGTGCCAGTGTCTGACTGGGAATTCAAAGAATATATTGGGGTTACGTGCACCCACAATTTTTACTACTGGTATACAGTGCCATTGTCTGACTGGGAATTTAAAGAGTATATTGGGAATACAAATACCCTCATTTCTTGCTACTGCCATATAGTGCCAGTTTCTGACTGGGAATTCAAAGAATATATTGGGGTTACGTGCACCCACAATTTTTACTACTGGTATACAGTGCCATTGTCTGACTGGGAATTCAAAGAATATATTGGGGTTATAAATACCCTCATTTCTTGCTACTGCCATATAGTGCCAGTTTCTGACTGGTAATTCAAAGAATATATTGGGGTTACGTGCACCCACAATTTTTACTACTGGTATACAGTGCCATTGTCTGACTGGGAATTCAAAGAGTATATTGGGAATACAAATACCCTCATTTCTTGCTACTGCCATATAGTGCCAGTTTCTGACTGGGAATTCAAAGAATATATTGGGGTTACGTGCACCCACAATTTTTACTACTGGTATACAGTGCCATTGTCTGACTGGGAATTTAAAGAGTATATTGGGAATACAAATACCCTCATTTCTTGCTACTGCCATATAGTGCCAGTGTCTGACTGGGAATTCAAAGAATATATTGGGGTTACGTGCACCCACAATTTTTACTACTGGTATACAGTGCCAATTTCTAACTAGGAATTCAAAATGCGCAAGGCTCCCGGAAAGGGACGTGGACGAGGCCGTGGGCGAGGTCGGGGGAATGGTTCTGGGGAGCAAGGTAGCAGTGAAGCCACAGGGCGTCCCGTGCCTACTCCTGTGGGGCAGCAAGCATTGCGCCACTCCACAGTGCCAGGGTTGCTTGCCACATTAACTAAACTGCAGGGTACAAACCTTAGTAGGCCCGAGAACCAGGAACAGGTCTTGCAATGGCTGTCAGAGAACGCTTACAGCACATTGTCCAGCAGCCAGTCAGACTCTGCCTCCTCTCCTCCTATTACCCAACAGTCTTGTCTTCCTTCCTCCCAAAATTCCGAAGCTTTACAGAACAATAACCCAAACTGTCCCTGCTCCCCAGAGCTGTTCTCCGCTCCTTTCATTGTCCCTCAACCTGCCTCTCCACGTCACGATTCCACGAACCTAACAGAGGAGCATCTGTGTCCAGATGCTCAAACACTAGAGTCTCCTCCATCTCCGTTCGATTTGGTGGTGGATGACCAGCAACCCACCCTCATCGACGATGATGTGACGCAGTTGCCGTCAGGGCATCCAGTTGACTGGCGCATTGTGCGGGAGGAGGAGATGAGACAGGAGTTGGAAGAGGAAGTGGTGGATGATGAGGACACTGACCCGACCTGGACAGGGGGGATGTCAAGCGGGGAAAGTAGTGTGGATGTTGAGGCAGGTGCAGCACCAAAAAGGGTAGCTAGAGGCAGAGGCAGAGGTCAGCAGCTTAGGCGAAGCCAGGCCACACCCGGAATCTCCCAAGATGTTCCAGTTCGTACCCAGCCCCGAAAAACTCCCACCTCGAGGGCACGTTTCTCGAAGGTGTGGAGTTTTTTCAAGGAATGCGCCGAGGACAGATATAGTGTTGTCTGCACAATTTGCCTCTCGAAATTGATTAGGGGCTCTGAGAAGAGCAACCTGTCCACCACTTCAATGCGCCGTCATTTGGAATCCAAGCACTGGAATCAGTGGCAGGCAGCAACGGCAGGACAAAGGCCGCCTGCCGTTCACGCCACTGCCACTGCCTCTGCCACTGCCACTGCTGACTGTGCTGGCGATGCACTCCAGAGGACGAGCCAGGACACCACTTCATCTGCCTCCGCCACTTTGTTGACTTCTACCTCATCCTCCCCTGGTCCTGTCTTATCTCCTTCTCCTGCACCATCAAAGGCACCATCAGGCGTTTCTTTACAACAACCCACCATCTCTCAGACATTGGAGCGGCGGCAGAAATACACTGCTAACCACCCACACGCGCAAGCCTTGAACGCCAACATCGCTAAACTGCTGGCCCAGGAGATGTTGGCGTTCCGGCTTGTTGAAACTCCCGCCTTCCTGGACCTGATGGCAACTGCGGCACCTCGCTATGCCGTCCCTAGCCATCACTACTTCTCCCGGTGTGCCGTCCCCGCCTTGCACCAGCATGTGTCACTCAACATCAGGCGGGCCCTTAGTTCCGCGCTTTGCACAAAGGTCCACTTGACCACCGACGCGTGGACAAGTGCATGCGGACAGGGACGCTACATTTCACTGACGGCACACTGGGTGAATGTAGTTGAGGCTGGGACTGCTTCCCAAACTGGCCCGGTGTACCTCGTCTCCCCGCCTAACATTCCTGGCAGGGACACGAGAAGAACACCCCCCTCCTCCTCCTCCTCTACCGCCTCCTCCTCCGCCACCGCCTCCTCCTCCGCCACCGCCTCCTCCTCCGCTGTTAGATTGACCCCAGCTACGAGTTGGAAACGTTGCAGCACTGGCGTTGGTAGACGTCAGCAGGCTGTGCTGAAGCTGATCAGCTTGGGGGACAGACAGCACACTGCCTCCGAGGTGAGGGATGCCCTCCTCGATGAGACGGCAATATGGTTTGAGCCGCTGCACCTGGGCCCAGGCATGGTCGTTTGTGATAACGGCCGGAACCTGGTAGCAGCTCTGGAGCTTGCCGGACTCCAACATGTTCCATGCCTGGCCCACGTCTTCAACCTAGTGGTGCAACGTTTCCTAAAGAGCTACCCCAATGTTCCAGAGCTACTGGTGAAAGTGCGGCGCATGTGCGCCCACTTTCGCAAGTCGACAGTAGCCGCTGCTAGCTTAAAATCTCTCCAGCAACGCCTGCATGTGCCACAACACCGGCTTTTGTGCGACGTCCCCACACGCTGGAACTCAACGTTTCAGATGTTGAATAGAGTGGTTGAGCAGCAGAGACCTTTGATGGAATACCAGCTACAAAACCCTAGGGTGCCACAAAGTCAGCTGCCTCAGTTTCACATCCATGAGTGGCCATGGATGAGAGACCTTTGTGACATCCTACGGGTCTTTGAGGAGTCCACAAGGAGGGTGAGCTCTGAGGATGCGATGGTGAGCCTTACAATCCCGCTCTTGTGTGTTCTGAGAGAATCCCTGATTGACATCAGGGATAACTCAGATCACACAGAGGAGTTAGGGATAGCATCCGATCCGTCACAGCTGGAGAGTAGGTCCACACATCTGTCCGCTTCACTGCGTTTAATGGAGGAGGAGGAGGAGGAGGAGGAGGAGGAAGAAGAGTTGTCCGATGATGTGATGGTGATACAGGAGGCTTCCGGGCAACTTCGAATCGTCCCATTGTTGCAGCGCGGATGGGTAGACATGGAGGATGAGGAGGAAATGGAGATTGAACTTTCTGGTGGGGCCAGAGGAGTCATGCCAACTAACACTGTGGCAGACATGGCTGAGTTCATGTTGGGGTGCTTTACAACCGACAAGCGTATTGTCAAAATCATGGAGGACAACCAGTACTGGATCTTTGCTATCCTTGACCCCCGGTATAAAAACAACATCTCGTCTTTTATTCCGGTAGAGGGGAGGGCCAATCGCATCAATGCTTGCCACAGGCAATTGGTGCAGAATATGATGGAGATGTTTCCAGCATGTGACGTTGGCGGCAGGGAGGGCAGTTCCTCCAGTAGGCAACCAAGTTCTCACCGGTCCACACAAACGAGGGGCACACTGTCTAAGGTCTGGGACACCTTGATGGCACCCCCTCGCCAAAGTGCCGCCACGGAGGGTCCTAGTGTCACCAGGCGTGAGAAGTATAGGCGCATGTTGCGGGAATACCTTTCCGACCACAGCCCTGTCCTCTCCGACCCCTCTGCGCCCTACACGTATTGGGTGTCGAAGTTGGACCTGTGGCTTGAACTTGCCCTATATGCCTTGGAGGTGCTGTCCTGTCCTGCCGCCAGCGTCCTATCTGAGAGGGTGTTCAGTGCAGCCGGTGGCATCATCACTGACAAGCGCACCCGTCTGTCAGCTGAGAGTGCCGACCGGCTCACTTTGATAAAAATGAACCACCACTGGATAGAGCCTTCATTTTTGTGCCCACCTGTGTAAAGCACCCCAACATGAAACTCCATGTCTGTACTCAACCTCTCCAATTCCTCCGCATCCTCATACTCATCCACCATAAGCGTTGCACAATTCTGCTAATACTAGGCTCCCTCCAACATGATTTCCCCCAACTCTGCTGGTTAGAGGCTCCCTCCACCCTGATTTCCACCAACTCTGCTGGTTAGAGGCTCCCTCCACCCTGCTTTCCCACAACTCTGCTGGTTAGAGGTTCCTTCCACCATGAATTTGCCAAAACTGGGCTGTTTAGAGGCTCCCTCCACCATGAATTGGTCCAAACTGGGCTGGTTAGAGGCTCCCTCCACCATTAATTGGTCCAAACTGGGCTGGTTAGAGGCTCCCTCCACCATGAATTTGCCCAAACTGGGCTGTTTAGAGGCTCCCTCCACCATGAATTTGCCCAAACTGGGCTGTTTAGAGGCTCCCTCCACCATGAATTGGTCCAAACTGGGTTTTTTAGAGGCTCCCTCCACCATGAATTGGTCCAAACTGGGCTGGTTAGAGGCTCCCTCCACCATGAATTGATCCAAACTGGGGTGGTTAGAGGCTCCCTCCACCATTAATTGGTCCAAACTGGGCTGGTTAGAGGCTCCCTCCACCATTAATTGGTCCAAACTGGGCTGGTTAGAGGCTCCCTCCACCATTAATTGGTCCAAACTGGGCTGGTTAGAGGCTCCCTCCACCATGAATTGGTCCAAACTGGGGTTTTTAGAGGCTCCCTCCACCATGAATTGGTCCAAACTTGGCTGTTTAGAGGCTCCCTCCACCATTAATTGGTCCAAACTGGGCTGGTTAGAGGCTCCCTCCACCATGAATTGGTCCAAACTGGGTTTTTTAGAGGCTCCCTCCACCATGAATTTGCCCAAACGGGGCTGTTTAGAGGCTCCCTCCACCATGAATTGGTCCAAACTGGGGTGGTTAGAGGCTCCCTCCACCATTAATTGGTCCAAACTGGGCTGGTTAGAGGCTCCCTCCACCATTAATTGGTCCAAACTGGGCTGGTTAGAGGCTCCCTCCACCATGAATTGGTCCAAACTGGGGTTTTTAGAGGCTCCCTCCAACATGAATTGGTCCAAACTTGGCTGTTTAGAGGCTCCCTCCACCATTAATTGGTCCAAACTGGGCTGGTTAGAGGCTCCCTCCACCATGAATTGGTCCAAACTGGGTTTTTTAGAGGCTCCCTCCACCATGAATTTGCCCAAACTGGGCTGTTTAGAGGCTCCCTCCACCATGAATTGGTCCAAACTGGGTTTTTTAGAGGCTCCCTCCACCATGAATTGGTCCAAACTGGGCTGGTTAGAGGCTCCCTCCACCATGAATTGGTCCAAACTGGGGTGGTTAGAGGCTCCCTCCACCATTAATTGGTCCAAACTGGGCTGGTTAGAGGCTCCCTCCACCATTAATTGGTCCAAACTGGGCTGGTTAGAGGCTCCCTCCACCATTAATTGGTCCAAACTGGGCTGGTTAGAGGCTCCCTCCACCATGAATTTGCCCAAACTGGGCTGTTTAGAGGCTCCCTCCACCATGAATTTGCCCAAACTGGGCTGGTTAGAGGCTCCCTCCACCATGAATTGGTCCAAACGGGTTTTTAGAGGCTCCCTTCACCATGAATTGGTCCAAACTTGGCTGTTTAGAGGCTCCCTCCACCATGAATTGGTCCAAACTGGGGTGGTTAGAGGCTCCCTCCACCATTAATTGGTCCAAACTGGGCTGGTTAGAGGCTCCCTCCACCATTAATTGGTCCAAACTGGGCTGGTTAGAGGCTCCCTCCACCATGAATTGGTCCAAACTGGGGTTTTTAGAGGCTCCCTCCACCATGAATTGGTCCAAACTTGGCTGTTTAGAGGCTCCCTCCACCATTAATTGGTCCAAACTGGGCTGGTTAGAGGCTCCCTCCACCATGAATTGGTCCAAACTGGGTTTTTTAGAGGCTCCCTCCACCATGAATTTGCCCAAACTGGGCTGTTTAGAGGCTCCCTCCACCATGAATTGGTCCAAACTGGGTTTTTTAGAGGCTCCCTCCACCATGAATTGGTCCAAACTGGGCTGGTTAGAGGCTCCCTCCACCATGAATTGGTCCAAACTGGGGTGGTTAGAGGCTCCCTCCACCATTAATTGGTCCAAACTGGGCTGGTTAGAGGCTCCCTCCACCATTAATTGGTCCAAACTGGGCTGGTTAGAGGCTCCCTCCACCATTAATTGGTCCAAACTGGGCTGGTTAGAGGCTCCCTCCACCATGAATTTGCCCAAACTGGGCTGTTTAGAGGCTCCCTCCACCATGAATTGGTCCAAACTGGGGTTTTTAGAGGCTCCCTCCACCATGAATTGGTCCAAACTTGGCTGTTTAGAGGCTCCCTCCACCATTAATTGGTCCAAACTGGGCTGGTTAGAGGCTCCCTCCACCATGAATTGGTCCAAACTGGGTTTTTTAGAGGCTCCCTCCACCATGAATTTGCCCAAACTGGGCTGTTTAGAGGCTCCCTCCACCATGAATTGGTCCAAACTGGGGTGGTTAGAGGCTCCCTCCACCATTAATTGGTCCAAACTGGGCTGGTTAGAGGCTCCCTCCACCATTAATTGGTCCAAACTGGGCTGGTTAGAGGCTCCCTCCACCATGAATTGGTCCAAACTGGGGTTTTTAGAGGCTCCCTCCACCATGAATTGGTCCAAACTTGGCTGTTTAGAGGCTCCCTCCACCATTAATTGGTCCAAACTGGGCTGGTTAGAGGCTCCCTCCACCATGAATTGGTCCAAACTGGGTTTTTTAGAGGCTCCCTCCACCATGAATTTGCCCAAACTGGGCTGTTTAGAGGCTCCCTCCACCATGAATTGGTCCAAACTGGGTTTTTTAGAGGCTCCCTCCACCATGAATTGGTCCAAACTGGGCTGGTTAGAGGCTCCCTCCACCATGAATTGGTCCAAACTGGGGTGGTTAGAGGCTCCCTCCACCATTAATTGGTCCAAACTGGGCTGGTTAGAGGCTCCCTCCACCATTAATTGGTCCAAACTGGGCTGGTTAGAGGCTCCCTCCACCATTAATTGGTCCAAACTGGGCTGGTTAGAGGCTCCCTCCACCATGAATTTGCCCAAACTGGGCTGTTTAGAGGCTCCCTCCACCATGAATTTGCCCAAACTGGGCTGGTTAGAGGCTCCCTCCACCATGAATTGGTCCAAACGGGTTTTTAGAGGCTCCCTTCACCATGAATTGGTCCAAACTTGGCTGTTTAGAGGCTCCCTCCACCATGAATTGGTCCAAACTGGGGTGGTTAGAGGCTCCCTCCACCATTAATTGGTCCAAACTGGGCTGGTTAGAGGCTCCCTCCACCATTAATTGGTCCAAACTGGGCTGGTTAGAGGCTCCCTCCACCATGAATTGGTCCAAACTGGGGTTTTTAGAGGCTCCCTCCACCATGAATTGGTCCAAACTTGGCTGTTTAGAGGCTCCCTCCACCATTAATTGGTCCAAACTGGGCTGGTTAGAGGCTCCCTCCACCATGAATTGGTCCAAACTGGGTTTTTTAGAGGCTCCCTCCACCATGAATTTGCCCAAACTGGGCTGTTTAGAGGCTCCCTCCACCATGAATTGGTCCAAACTGGGTTTTTTAGAGGCTCCCTCCACCATGAATTGGTCCAAACTGGGCTGGTTAGAGGCTCCCTCCACCATGAATTGGTCCAAACTGGGGTGGTTAGAGGCTCCCTCCACCATTAATTGGTCCAAACTGGGCTGGTTAGAGGCTCCCTCCACCATTAATTGGTCCAAACTGGGCTGGTTAGAGGCTCCCTCCACCATTAATTGGTCCAAACTGGGCTGGTTAGAGGCTCCCTCCACCATGAATTTGCCCAAACTGGGCTGTTTAGAGGCTCCCTCCACCATGAATTTGCCCAAACTGGGCTGGTTAGAGGCTCCCTCCACCATGAATTGGTCAAAACGGGTTTTTAGAGGCTCCCTTCACCATGAATTGGTCCAAACTTGGCTGTTTAGAGGCTCCCTCCACCATGAATTGGTCCAAACTGGGGTGGTTAGAGGCTCCCTCCACCATTAATTGGTCCAAACTGGGCTGGTTAGAGGCTCCCTCCACCATTAATTGGTCCAAACTGGGCTGGTTAGAGGCTCCCTCCACCATGAATTGGTCCAAACTGGGGTTTTTAGAGGCTCCCTCCACCATGAATTGGTCCAAACTTGGCTGTTTAGAGGCTCCCTCCACCATTAATTGGTCCAAACTGGGCTGGTTAGAGGCTCCCTCCACCATGAATTGGTCCAAACTGGGTTTTTTAGAGGCTCCCTCCACCATGAATTTGCCCAAACTGGGCTGTTTAGAGGCTCCCTCCACCATGAATTGGTCCAAACTGGGTTTTTTAGAGGCTCCCTCCACCATGAATTGGTCCAAACTGGGCTGGTTAGAGGCTCCCTCCACCATGAATTGGTCCAAACTGGGGTGGTTAGAGGCTCCCTCCACCATTAATTGGTCCAAACTGGGCTGGTTAGAGGCTCCCTCCACCATGAATTGGTCCAAACTGGGCTGGTTAGAGGCTCCCTCCACCATTAATTGGTCCAAACTGGGTTTTTTAGAGGCTCCATCCACCATGAATTTGCCCAAACTGGGCTGTTTAGAGGCTCCCTCCACCATGAATTGGTCCAAACTGGGGTGGTTAGAGGCTCCCTCCACCATTAATTGGTCCAAACTGGGCTGGTTAGAGGCTCCCTCCACCATTAATTGGTCCAAACTGGGCTGGTTAGAGGCTCCCTCCACCATGAATTGGTCCAAACTGGGGTTTTTAGAGGCTCCCTCCACCATGAATTGGTCCAAACTTGGCTGTTTAGAGGCTCCCTCCACCATTAATTGGTCCAAACTGGGCTGGTTAGAGGCTCCCTCCACCATGAATTGGTCCAAACTGGGTTTTTTAGAGGCTCCCTCCACCATGAATTTGCCCAAACTGGGCTGTTTAGAGGCTCCCTCCACCATGAATTGGTCCAAACTGGGGTGGTTAGAGGCTCCCTCCACCATTAATTGGTCCAAACTGGGCTGGTTAGAGGCTCCCTCCACCATTAATTGGTCCAAACTGGGCTGGTTAGAGGCTCCCTCCACCATGAATTGGTCCAAACTGGGGTTTTTAGAGGCTCCCTCCACCATGAATTGGTCCAAACTTGGCTGTTTAGAGGCTCCCTCCACCATTAATTGGTCCAAACTGGGCTGGTTAGAGGCTCCCTCCACCATGAATTGGTCCAAACTGGGTTTTTTAGAGGCTCCCTCCACCATGAATTTGCCCAAACTGGGCTGTTTAGAGGCTCCCTCCACCATGAATTGGTCCAAACTGGGTTTTTTAGAGGCTCCCTCCACCATGAATTGGTCCAAACTGGGCTGGTTAGAGGCTCCCTCCACCATGAATTGGTCCAAACTGGGGTGGTTAGAGGCTCCCTCCACCATTAATTGGTCCAAACTGGGCTGGTTAGAGGCTCCCTCCACCATTAATTGGTCCAAACTGGGCTGGTTAGAGGCTCCCTCCACCATTAATTGGTCCAAACTGGGCTGGTTAGAGGCTCCCTCCACCATGAATTTGCCCAAACTGGGCTGTTTAGAGGCTCCCTCCACCATGAATTGGTCCAAACTGGGGTTTTTAGAGGCTCCCTCCACCATGAATTGGTCCAAACTTGGCTGTTTAGAGGCTCCCTCCACCATTAATTGGTCCAAACTGGGCTGGTTAGAGGCTCCCTCCACCATGAATTGGTCCAAACTGGGTTTTTTAGAGGCTCCCTCCACCATGAATTTGCCCAAACTGGGCTGTTTAGAGGCTCCCTCCACCATGAATTGGTCCAAACTGGGGTGGTTAGAGGCTCCCTCCACCATTAATTGGTCCAAACTGGGCTGGTTAGAGGCTCCCTCCACCATTAATTGGTCCAAACTGGGCTGGTTAGAGGCTCCCTCCACCATGAATTTGCCCAAACTGGGCTGGTTAGAGGCTCCCTCCACCATGAATTGGTCCAAACTGGGTTTTTTAGAGGCTCCCTCCACCATGAATTTGCCCAAACTGGGCTGGTTAGAGGCTCCCTCCACCATGAATTGGTCCAAACTGGGGTTTTTAGAGGCTCCCTCCACCATGAATTTGCCCAAACTGGGCTGTTTAGAGGCTCCCTCCACCATGAATTGGTCCAAACTGGGTTTTTTAGAGGCTCCCTCCACCATGAATTGGTCCAAACTGGGCTGGTTAGAGGCTCCCTCCACCATGAATTGGTCCAAACTGGGGTGGTTAGAGGCTCCCTCCACCATTAATTGGTCCAAACTGGGCTGGTTAGAGGCTCCCTCCACCATTAATTGGTCCAAACTGGGCTGGTTAGAGGCTCCCTCCACCATGAATTTGCCCAAACTGGGCTGTTTAGAGGCTCCCTCCACCATGAATTTGCCCAAACTGGGCTGGTTAGAGGCTCCCTCCACCATGAATTGGTCCAAACTGGGGTTTTTAGAGGCTCCCTCCACCATGAATTGGTCCAAACTTGGCTGTTTAGAGGCTCCCTCCACCATTAATTGGTCCAAACTGGGCTGGTTAGAGGCTCCCTCCACCATGAATTGGTCCAAACTGGGTTTTTTAGAGGCTCCCTCCACCATGAATTTGCCCAAACTGGGCTGTTTAGAGGCTCCCTCCACCATGAATTGGTCCAAACTGGGGTGGTTAGAGGCTCCCTCCACCATTAATTGGTCCAAACTGGGCTGGTTAGAGGCTCCCTCCACCATTAATTGGTCCAAACTGGGCTGGTTAGAGGCTCCCTCCACCATGAATTTGCCCAAACTGGGCTGGTTAGAGGCTCCCTCCACCATGAATTGGTCCAAACTGGGTTTTTTAGAGGCTCCCTCCACCATGAATTTGCCCAAACTGGGCTGGTTAGAGGCTCCCTCCACCATGAATTGGTCCAAACTGGGGTTTTTAGAGGCTCCCTCCACCATGAATTTGCCCAAACTCTGCTGGTTAGAGGCTCAATCCACCCTGATTTTCAAAACAAATGTTGGTGCCAACCTCAACTTACTACAAGGGCCAAATTCACTGCTGGTGACAAGCTCTCCTCACTGCAAGTGCCAAATACACATGTTTCAAGGTGTTTTCCTACTGTCAGAGAGGTGGTATTGAGTGTGTAAAGTGTGTAGTTGTTAGGCTGTGATGTTGGGGTAATAGAGGGTCTTTGGTGTGTTAGATGCCCCCAGACATGCTTCCCCTGCTGTCCCAGTGTCATTCCAGAGGTGTTGGCATCATTTCCTGGGGTGTCATAGTGGACTTGGTGACCCTCCAGACACGGATTTGGGTTTCCCCCTTAACGAGTATCTGTTCCCCATAGACTATAATGGGGTTCGAAACCCGTTCGAACACACGAACATTGAGCGGCTGTTCGAATCGAATTTCGAACCTCGAACATTTTAGTGTTCGCTCATCTCTATTGATGACCTATCCTAAGGACAGACCATCAATATTATAAAGATGGATCAATCCTTTAAAGATTTGTCCAGGAATTGGATCAACCCATGTGCCTCGCGGGAGGTGTAAAATAAAAAATAAAAAAAAAGTGCCTTCACCTGTCCCCATTGCTCCATTGTCCGCCGCCAGAGTCCATTTAGTCTCGTGCCGGCACCTCCTTGCTGGGAGTCCTGCACCTCATGGGACCACTGAAACCAATTAGATCCAGGATTTCCAGAAATAAGGCCATGAGACTGAACAGACACAGGCAGGAGGATAACGGGGCACTGGGGACAAAAGCTCAATGAAAAACACTGCATCTCACTGTTGCGCCTAATCCTTAAAGAGGACCTTTCACCATTTGGGGCACATGCGGTTTAATACACCGCTAGAAAGCCGACAGTGTGCTGAATTCAGTGCAGTTTTCACGTTCTGTGCTCCCGGTGCCGGTACCATAGCTCTTCACTGTCAGAAGGGCGTTTCTGACAGTCAATCAGTAACGCCCTTCCTCACAGTAGCATCTATTGCGCTGTACTGTGTGAGGGGGCTTTGCTTACCACCTAGTGATGACGCTGAGCGGTGAGGAATGCTACCCCCCCCCCAGTACACGTCTATGGACGAGCATTATCAGGAGGGGAGGGGGCGTTCCTCCCCGATCTCATAGTACAGCATAATAGGCGCTGCTGGGAAGAAGGACGTTCCTGACTGACTGTCAGAAACGCCCTTCTGACAGTGAAGAGCTACAGTACCGGGACCGATAGCTCTTCACCGGGGGCACAGAACAGGAAAGCTGCACTGAATTCAGTGCACTGTCGGCTTTCTAGCGGTATATAAAACCGCATGTGCCCCAGGAGGTGAAAGGTCCTCTTTAACATATCAATATACTGTACATCACACTATAAGGATAAGACCTAACACAGCGTCCATATACACATTTATATACATTCATATACCATATATACTATATATACTCACATATATACATACACTCACACATTATTATAGCGTACTGTATATACACACACATACCTGTATACAAACATACAGTCCTCAC
Organism: Leptodactylus fuscus; assembly: GCF_031893055.1. Taxonomy (NCBI): domain Eukaryota; kingdom Metazoa; phylum Chordata; class Amphibia; order Anura; family Leptodactylidae; genus Leptodactylus; species Leptodactylus fuscus. The sequence goes on from NC_134271.1 coordinate 98,517,637, forward strand.
ACAGTATACAAGACACATGCTTTAACCCTTAAGTACTATCATGGTGTCTATCATAGTGATATGTGTATGGTAGTGGTGTATGATAGACACCATGATAGGACTTTAGGGTTAAACAAATGTACACATATACATAATAAATATTACATTTTACAAAAAAAAAAAGAAAAAAAATATACTCACATTTGTGAAGCAGCAGCAGCAGACCCCTCTGTCCCCACACCGGCCGATGTAAGCGATGACTCACTCTGAAGAGGAGGGGGAGGGGGGAAAGTCCGGGCTTGCAGAGAGAGCACTTCCTAAGATTGCAGGGATAGCTGCTGCCCCTGGAGTGCTCCCCATGTATGAATAAAGAAGCACGTCTGCCGGCAGTTTCCCAGGGCCCCCAACACTTACACAGAGGGGCCTCCTGCCAGGGGTATACTATATTAATAGGGAAATTATACCCCTGGCAGGAGGCACCCTGGGGCCCCAAGCTTACCGATCGGGCCCCTGCCACTAGCAGTGCACAGTTTATGAATGCAAATGCACTGGACAGGGGCCCGAACCAGCCCCTGACATCCTGATCGGGCCCCTGACCAGTGCTTCTGCATTGAGGAAATGAGCACTGTCAGTCAAGGCTCGGGGCCTACCGGGGGATTCCCCGGTTCCCCGGCGGGCCAGTCCGACCCTGACTCTGACTGATAGGATGATTTGCAGCTATTTTTAATCATGTAGATTGTAGTCGACATGTCTTCACTGTACGAAGGAGGTGAATGGCCACCATAGAAACAACATAGTACAGTTCCTCCAGTGTAAGAGACACTCTCCATATTGAGAATATATAGCAGAAGACACCCTTCTATTGATTCCTCATTCACTAGCAGGGTGCACAAAATATGTAGATAACCTCTTTAAGTAGCAGAGTGGCCTAAGAGTCCCCAAGACCCAGACATGTCTTCACTGTATGAAGGAGGTGAATGGCCATCATAAAAACAAAACAGTACAGTTCCTCCAGTACAAGAGACACTCTCCATATTGAGAATATATAACAGAAGACACCCTTCTATTGATTCTGCATTCACCTGCAGGGTGCAAAAAATATGTAGATAACCCCTTTAAGTAGCAGAGTGGCATATGAGTCCCCAAGACCCAGTTGCAGCCTTTACAGCTCTTATAGTAATACCACTGATCCCCTGGTATTTGTTACAGATGAGGCATTAGCCGCTAACAAATACCAGGTGGTTGAGACCATAGTGTCATTTTACGCTTACTGACTTTTAAGGAAAAATAAATCTGTCAAGCCAGCCGCTGCAAGAAGACATGTCAAAAAGATGAAATTCAACTTTTTTCATGCTGGATTGCTCACAAGACCCAAGAAAGACATTGTTTGATTATTGTTTTGTAGCAAGTGGATGTACTGTAGAAGGTAATGTTAGGTCTCCAACACTTGCAATCAGGAAAAGACGTGTCTCTTACTGTCAGATGTCTGGAACAACCTCTTATTATACAGTGTCAATGCTGCCCTTGGTCGACTACTCTATTTATAAGAGATATGACAGGAAGGATTACCTGTTTAGCACCAACACAAACACACATTGAGAATTCTCCATTCTTACATAACAGACATTTCATAGCATTTTAGTTTTTACTAGAACAGCAAAATTCTAAAAGCCACTGGATCAATATTAATGGCCTGGAGTGTAATAGAAACAAATTATTGACTTAGTAAGTGAGCAATAATTGGTGCTGAGATTGTGAAGGTTCACATGTCATGGGATGTTTAGCATCTTAGGATCCATATTTATTGGCAGACTCTAAAATTAAGTCATTTTTGCGATATACATGGTACAAACCTTCTACCATATATATTATTGTAGAAAATGTTAGTACATCCAAGTAAAATACCAGAGCGAGACTGCTGTACTGCTATGGGCCTCTCCTTTATGGTCTTCCTAAAAATAAACTACTCTCCATTATAATGTACCTGACTACAAGACTCATTTCCCAAATTCATCCTACTAAGCCCTATACAGTTCTGCTCCATCCTAGTTTTTTTTAATCTAATTCAGACACCATTTGCATATGCATTCTTACCAACCATTTATTCCAGTCCCTGGGACATTGAAAAAATTCCTGAAACTATTCAATCTAAGTAGGAAAATGTACACGGTCTACCAATAAGTATTTGGATACCTGTGGTAGAATAGAAAAACAACATTTCTTCATATTCAATAGTTGGTAGACCCCAGCAGATGCTTCCTTACAGATGGTATTGATCGACACAATGCTGCTGGATGCCTGTTGGAACTCCTGGTGTATGTGAGCTATTGGTTTGGTGCGGTTTCTCTGACCAGCACTTGTCGGTCCCTATCTCCCAGTTTCAGAGGTCTGCTGACTTGGGGCACATTACGACAATCACCGTTCACCTTCCACTTCATAATCACATAGGCCACTGTTGATTTTTCATAATTTAGTTCACTTGCTATGTCCCTTAAGGATCAACCATTTCTGTGGTAACTCACAATTACCCCTTTGTTGAAATCAGACAACTTTGCACTTCATGGCATCTTGCATGCGACTAATGCCAATGCTGTTTTCTATTTAATGGCGGAAGGCGTGACATACATAATGACCACAGATATCTTCATTTGCATGGGTGTCCAAATACTTATTGGTAGACAGTGTATTTGCAAACCAAGGACCTTTTTAGACTGAAACATATCCAAGTTGCCAAAATTTGGGGACATTTGGCAACAATGTGTAGCGCCCCACAGAGTGGGTCACTACAAATGTCATCTTATGTGATCTATACTGTGTACTGTGAAGGTATAGTGAGATCCAGGCAACCTGTTAGCATACACAGTTCCACAGACATTGCCGCTTTAGGAAGAGGGGTGGAGCTACAGACTGGAAGAGGGTCTCTCTTTGAGTTCTAGTAAAACAAGAAAAAGAGGTAAGAAGAAACAACACAGGGTGTCATGCTCTGGCCCACTGTGGAAGGAATTTTATACACTTGAAAAAGGGCTATTTGCCAGAAACACGTTGTGTATGCCAATAAAGGAGTTTCATTTTACATCTACTGGCGAGCGATGTTTTATCCTCGACCCAATCCCTTGAGGAAGTCGGTCCATTACATACCAGTATCTTTGAGTTCTAGGTCAGAGTGTGCAGGAGTGCAAGAGAGAGCAGAGGGGTGTGGAGGTGCAGTGTGTGCTGCAAGCCGCATGGTGTGACAGCACAGGAGGCTGAAGAGCTGCAGAGGTGAGACAAGACCTTGCAGGGACAGAGCTGCAGTCATAGGACCATCAATTCCTAACTAGTGTGAGAAACACTAAGAACATTGAGAAACTCACTGGACTGAGGCCTAGTGAATGCAAGTTTCCTGGAGGCTCAGTAACATACAGAGTTGGGGTGAGTGTCTGCATCCAGCATCCCAAAGAACTCGCGTTACCTGCTGTCCAGAATGGGGATCTACCCAGTAGTACTTAACCTCTGAGCTCCTGGAACCCAGGACCAGAGTAAATCTATTAGAGAGTTTGAGCAGCAGTGGAAGGCTGGATCATATTAGTGGTAAAAGGGAGGACTGACATCTCACCATACTGGAGCAAGGTGAATCCTCCTGTAACATCTGTTATCTCCTGCTGACTACAGAAGTAAACTGTGTTTGGTTAACTGTAATGTATGTAAAATTCCAGCTCCAACCAAATCACGAATCATCCAATTCCATGTGGCATAAAAACTTTGTCTTTATTAAGTATCCAATAAAAAAGTTACATTTCAGCTTATAACGACAAGCTACGCGTTTCGGGATATCTTCCCTTCCTCACGGCATGCCGTGAGGAAGGGAAAATATCCCGAAACGCGTAGCTTGTCGTTATAAGCTGAAATGTGACTTTTTTATTGGATACTTAATAAAGACAAAGTTTTTATGCCACATGGAATTGGATGATTCGTGATTCGGTTGGAGCTGGAATTTTACATACATTACAGTTACTATCAACTCTGGAGTTCCTGAGAGTCTCCGTGCTCCTGGATACACGCTACTAAAGAAGTTTAAAGGTGGTGAGCTGGATTTACTTGTTTATTGTAAATATTGTGTTTGGTTAACAGCTGTCTGGACTGTATTCTTTTATCGATCCTCTGTTACTCCTCCTGGAAATCACCCCTTCTTCACCTATATCATCTGGCCCTGGGACCTGCCCTGGTTGGGGAGGGTATAACATCTGGTACTGCATCACCACCTATTCCCAGAGGCCCTGCCTACAGTGCCCGGCTTCACCTCAAGCCGAAACCCCAACTGGCGTCACAACAAACTTTTATTTTTCTTTAATCTATTTTTGCTTAAAACATCCCTTTTTCAAGGCGCTGCCGCCCTGGTGTCGGGCCTGCTCGCACCGTGAATCCATCGAGGCCGAGCTGGGGCGACTCAAATGCACATCCATTCCTTCAGTCGATAGAGTAAAAGATGTCTATTTTATTTCAAGCTTTGCCAGCATTTATGAGACTGGACTCTTCTTCAGGCAGGGCTGGCGTTGGGGGGGGGGGGGGGGGGGACTGGGCAATTGCCCAGGGCCCTCACAGCTTAAGGGGCCCCCTGTGCTGTGCTGCCTAATATTTCACTGTCTGTCCCCTGTTCTTACTCTCAGGTCACTGACTGTGCAGTCATTTGTAGCTGCGCAGCGGCCACACAAGCAGGGACTCCGGGGAGGGCTCTGTATGATCTCAGGTAATGTGTGCAATGTTATGAGCAAGAGCCTGTAGAAGCCCCTCCTCCACTCCAGCCTCCAGCTCAGCAGGGGGGCGCAGGGTGCAGACAGATTACTTAATTACATCAGTGCAAACTGTCTGCTGATAACAGGGACAAGGGTCTTGACTCCTGTTGGGCTGTGTAAACTTCAGAATGCAGTGGATAGAGTCCTGATGTCAGGAGGAGTCAGTAGTACTGAGAGAGAAGCAGGTGCTCTGCAGCACCAACAGTGAAAAAAAGAAAATAAAAGGTACCTATTACCCTTAGAAAGCATACACAGCCATTATGGTCAGCCTGAATCTGCAGCCGAGTGTTTTTAATAAAAATTAAAGTGTTCTTAGTTATGAGATCATTTGGGGGAATGACCACATGGAACTTAACTGATGAGGAAAATGTTAAATGGAATGGTAGTCGTTAGAGATGAGGGAGTACTGTTGGGATCAGCCGATCCGAACAGTACGCTCGCATAGAAATGAATGGACGTAGCCGGCACGCCGGGGGGTTAAGCGGCCGGCCGCCGTCAAAGCGGAAGTACCAGGTGCATCCATTCATTTCTATGGAGCGTGCTGTTCGGATCGGCTGATCCGAACAGTACTCGCTCATCTCTAGTAGTCGTGCAACATGCACCCAGCTCCATTTGTTTCATAGCCAACATTCCCATTGAAATGAATGTAGCAAGGTGCATGTTGTACGACTACAATTCCATTCAGCATTTTCCTGATCTGTGGGGGTCTGAGTGGTTATACTGATCCATGTTTAAAGAGGACCTTTCATCACTTGGGGCACATGTGGTTTTATATAACGCTAGAAAGCCGACAGTGTGTTGACCGCTTTCATGATCTATGCCCGGGTAAAGAGCTATCGGTCCCGCTACCATAGCTCTTTACAGTCAGAGGAGCGTTCCTGACAGTCTGTCAGGAACGTCCTTCTCCACAGCAATGCCTATCGCACTATACGAGTATTATCAGGAGGGGAGGGGGCGTTCCTCCCCGCTCACACAGCGGGAAGGAATGCCCCCTCCCCTCCTGATAATACCCGTCTATGGACAAGCACTGTGAGCAGAGGGAGGGGGCGTTCTTCACTGCTATCACAGTACAGCGCATTATAACTAGCAGATAGTAAGTAGGGGCCATGCTACAGATTTTCATTGAGATCCAGAAGTTGCCCTTTGCTACCATATTGGGTTTACATGGGTAAATGCCTGGTTTCTTGTTTTTAGAAACAGCCTTAATCTGTAATTGTTCTGAAACCAAATGTTATGATGTCAAATTCAACGTAATCTCATGTAAGAGATGTGTGTAGAGGATCCACATGAGAATGATATTCACGTAGTTCTAGCTCTCCCATTTCTTCCAGGCTGCGATTTCACTGTTTGATATTAGCATTGTATAGACAGCTTTACTCTCCAATAGGATAGAATATTCTTAAGAAAATATTACAAAGATACATCTTTGTAATCACATCCAGCCACATGCAGAGCTGAACTGTGGAGGGAAAAGAAAAGAAATGAAAATCCTGTTATGTACTTAAGTAAAAAGAAGAATGTTCTTTCATTTCTGTGTCCAATCTTTCTAGGTATTAGGCCAGTAAAATTGTCTTTTTCTTTTAAAAACAAGCACAATTCCTCAAAATATCTTGTTCCTGTCTCAACTTATTAGAGATTGATATTACAAGTATCTAGTGATAAGAACTTTTGTGTCTTTGTTCCCATGGCAACACTTCTTTTCCTGCGCTCTGGAAGCTCACTGTTACCTTAGGGACATAGGACCAAATTTTCAACCAATCAAATCTCTTCTTAAATTATGCAAATTGTGTTGATCAATAAAAACTGACTTCTGAATGGTTGCTATAAGAATAAAGCTGGCCATATACTATAGACCTGAGATACAATTTAGAATACTTTTGCCATATGTCACTGCCTTTTCTGGATATACACTATGTGATCAAAAGTATCCGGACACATGGCTGAAAATGACTTACAAGTTGGTGGCGCCCTCCATCGGTAATGCTGGATACAATATGGTGTTGGCCCACCCTTAGCCTTGATGACAGCTTCCACTCTCGCAGGCATACGTTCAATCAGGTGCTGGAAGGTTTCTTGGGGAATGGCAGTCCATTCTTCATGGAGTGCTGCACTGAGGAGAGGAATCGGTGTAGGTCGGTGAGGCCTGGCACGAAGACGGCGTTCCAAAACGTCCCAAAGGTGTTCTATAGGATTCAAGTCAGGACTCTGTGCAGGCCAGTCCATTACAGAGATGTTATTGTCGTGTAACCACTCTGCCACAGGCCGTGCAGTATGAACAGATGCTCGATCGTGTTGAAAGATGCAATCGCCATCCCCGAATTGCTCTTCAATAGTGGGAAGCAAGAAGGTGTTTAAAACATCAATGTAGGCCTGTGCTGTGATAGTGCCACGCAAAACAACAAGGGGTGCAAGCCCCCTCCATGAAAAACACGACCACACCATAACACCACCGCCTCCGAATTTTACTGTTAGCACCACACACGCTGGCAGATGACGTTCACTGGGCAATCGCCATACCCACACCCTGCCATTGGATCGCGACATTGTGTACCGTGATTCGTCACTCCACACAATGTTTTTCCAGTATTCAATCGTCCAATGTTTATGCTCCTTACACCAAGCGAGGCGCCATTTGGCATTGACCTGAGTGATGTGTGGCACCCAATCACCTGACCACGTTCAAAGTCCGTGAGTTCCGCGGAGCACCCCATTCTGCTCTCTCATGATGTCTAATGTCTACTGAGGTCGCTGATATGGAGTACCTGGCAGTAGGTGGCAGCACAATGCACCTAATATGAAAAACATATGTTTTGGGGTGTGTCTGGATACTTTTGATCACATAGTGTAGATAAGCATGATAGATATCGACAGAAGGCAGAGATTGGTAGGAGTCCGGAATATAGCTTGGAGTGGCAGGGGGCACAATATATGCCCTGCGTTCTGAGCGCCAGGGGGTCACCAAGAAACCATTCTACTTTGCTAAGATATTTAGATACAAGGCTTGGATAGTCAGTGAATGAAGGAAGCCTACGTCCATCTCTAGTGGAAGTTCATGGGTGCAGTCACTATTTTTGGAAAGCCATTCATTCCTGAGCACAGATTTGCCCAAGCCAATGAAGCACATAGATCAAGAAAAAGAGAGTGGCGATTTTTAGTGTTAAACAGGTTGTCCAGGATAACTGGAAATCCTTAGAATAATATAACCCCCCCCTTCCCCTCCTACTTTCTAAATAACATAATTAATCAAAAATGTATAGTTACCCATATACCTGGGACGGTCATGTGTCCGCCCCAGAGACATTTTCTGATTATCTGGTGACTATCCATTTCCCCATTTCTGGAAATGATTGTCACAACTACCACCCTCCCATCCACTCCATTATATCTACCCCCACGCTTCTTCCTGGGGAACGGCTCCTCCTTCTGCACTGATTCGGCAGGCACATGTTCTTCTCCAAGTGCTGCTCGGCACAATGATGCTGATAATCCACCTCTACTGCACAGCTTCCACATGCACACTAGAGATGGTTCATCACTGCTAAGAACAGAACAGGGATAGAAAAGAGCGTGCTCTGTCTCATAGGAAGGTAAGTATACTGTATAATGGGGTGACGGTTGGCTTGAATAGGTAGGGAAGGGCGGGATAGCTAGAAAGACAGGGAAGGGGAGTATGGGAGGGGGTGAGAGAGGAAAGAGGCGGGAGTAAGGTGGGAGGGGTAAATGAGGAAGTTACATAGCAGGAACCTGAAGCAAATAAACACAGGAGATATCAGGAGCTCCCAGAGACACCCAGAAATAGCTCAAAACATGGCTAAAGGAATATGGGTGCATTTATTAACCCATTAATAGCTCTAACGTACTTTTAAAAAAACAAAACAAAACATTTTTTGACCAGAAAACCCTTTAAACTTATTATATTGCTGTCTAAAATAACAACCTTCACAGACAAACAGTAATTTTTCTAATCCATGTTCCTGTCCAATAATAAAAAAAGGACAGAAACATACTGCCTAGGGTGGCTTTTTTAACAAAAATGAAAAGTGTGTGCAAACTGATTGAAACGGATCAACAGAGAGAAAAAAAAATACATTCCGTCTGATACATTTGTAGTGTGAACATATCCTTACCAAACAAGGGAGTAGATTCCTTTATTCTGAGTGATTAGGAGTGCATTGCGTCAAGCTGGCCTCAGAGGGGCCTAGTTCCTGTGTTTGCTCAGGGGCCTCCTGTCCTCAGTGTAGTCCACTTTTATCATAAATTGGTTTTGTTGTATTCTCTTCAAATCTTCCTTGAACTCTTTCCTTTTATCTAACCAGATATACCTAGTTAAGTACGATCTTTGTTTCCAAAATCTCTGGAGGAGAAAGTACAACATGAATTAATCATGACTTAATTGACTGAGCTAATTCAAGTTCTCTTCATCCCAATGCACAGCAATATCCTGGCTCTCCCAGTGCTGCAGATAAATGGTACAGTGCATTGGACTAAGAATTGTATTTTCTTTGAAAACCTCGGAATAGAATTATTCGTCTAAGTTTCAATTTGCCTCAAGTTAAACTTGTAAAATACTTTTCATTTCCTATCATGCCTGTTTAGCTATCGTGCCGGTTTCATGCCAGGACTGGATTTTCACGTTTGCCATTAATAATTCAGAATTTTTATTTGGTGTAAAATGAAATACAAAAGGAAAAGTTCTATTAGTAATAAACAGGCATTTCTTCTTCAAGCGTTGTTTTTGTCTTACTAAAACTAGATACTTGACAGAAGGAGCTAAACCAGTGGTTCTCAACCTTTCTAATACCGTGACCCCGCAATACAGTTCCTCATGTTGCCGTGACCCCAAACCAAAAAATAATTTTGTTGGCTACTTCATAACTGTAAGGGCTAGTTCACACAGGGGGCGGTATAGTGGATTTACAGTGGATTTAGGCACCGAGAGTGACGCAGAGAGCTGCGTCACTCTCGGGTCAAAACACGCTTGCCACGACTGTCGCGGCTTCCCCCCCGGAGTCGGCTCAAATGAATGGGCCAACCCTGGAGGTTGCTGCCGCCAGGCGAACGCCGTGGCTCACCGAGCCGCGGAATCCGCCTGAAGAAAGGGCAGCCCGCTTTCTTTTTCCGTGAGCGGCAGCATGCCGCTCACGCAAAAAACAAGCCTGGCGGTCTAAATAGACCGCCATTGTGAGGGCGCGGATTATGACGTGGATTTCGCGGCATAATCTGCCCCCTGTGTAAACGGGCCTTAATTTTGCTACAGTTATGATTCGGAATGTAAATACCTGATATGCATTATGTATTCTCATTCCTACAAATCAAACATCATTTAAACATAGTGATTAATCACAAAAGCTCTCTTCCACTAAATCTGCTGAACCCCTCTATCATGCTCACACACAGCCTGAACCCCCTATCATGCTCACACACAGCCTGAACCCCACTATCATACTCACACACAGCCTGAACCCCTCTATCATACACACATCCTGAACCCCCCTATCATGCTCACACACAGCCTGAACCCCTCTATCATACACACAGCCTGAACCCCACTATCATGCTCACACACAGCCTGAACCCCTCTATCATGCTCACACACAGCCTGAACCCCACTATCATGCTCACACACAGCCTGAACCCCACTATCATGCTCACACACAGCCTGAACCCCTCTATCATACACACAGCCTGAACCCCTCTATCATGCTCACACACAGCCTGAACCCCACTATCATACTCACATACAGCCTGAACCCCTCTATCATACACACAGCCTGAACCCCTCTATCATGCTCACACACAGCCTGAACCCCTCTATCATACTCACACGCAGCCTGAACCCCTCTATCATACTCACACACAGCCTGAACCCCACTATCACGCTCACACACAGCCTGAACCCCACTATCATGCTCACATACAGCCTGAACCCCACTATCATGCTCACATACACAGCCTGAACCCCACTATCATGCTCATACATAGCCTAAACCCCACTATCATGCTCACACACAGCCTGAACCCCACTATCATGCTCACACACAGCCTGCATCCCCTTCCCACCCCCTGCTTACACATTCTGTCTCTCCATCTTACCTTCCAGTCTCCATTCACTGCAGCTTGCTCTTCATGTGTAACTCAGCACTGTCCTGAATAGGTCTGCCCACACCAGAGTCCGATCACATGGTCATGACATCATCACAGCTCTTTCAGTACACTAGGGCCTACCCTGCTGCAGACACTAGTGCGGCTTCTCAGCTGCTAAAGCCATCGGAAATATATATTTTCCGATGGCTTTAGGCGACCCCTGTGTTTTGGTCGTTCGACCCCCGCCGGGGTCGCGACCCACAAGTTGAGAACCGCTGAGCTAAACAGTAACTGAATCTGCATTCGCAAGTAGAGGAAATCTGGCTCTCTGTATCTGCGCATGCGCTGGAGGTGTTTGGTTGATGTTCAGTGCTTGCACGGTAACGGATGCAGTCAGGGATAGAAATAAGTAAATCATGTGATCGATGCCATCTGGCGACCTATGGACTATGGCTTTGCAATGAGTGGACAGTTGGAGGCCTTCTACTAAGCAGCTGGGATACAGAATTGATTCATTAATAAATTTAAGCATCATTAATAAGAATTAAGTAACTCTTAGGAAATATTTTTTATAAAGATTAGAGATGAGCAAACAGTGAAATATTCAAGATTCGATATTCGTTTCAAATAGAGCCTCAATATTTGACTACTCGATTGAATATCGAATCCCATTATAGTCTATGGGAAAAAATGCTCGTTTCAGGGGAAACCACTATTCGACTAAAAGAGAGTCACCAAGTTCACGCTTAGCAGGAGAAGAGTGTTTAGGAGGAGTGTTGTGCAGTTAAAGCGCATGGACCCCATTATAGTCTATGGGGACCGTGCACTTTAATTGCACAGCGCTTGCAGTTGCGCTCATAAAAAGTAAGCTCCCTCGTAACAGCAAGCTGCCAGCTCTCCTGACTAACAAGGATGAGCCTGCTGCAGAACCAGTGTTGATTTGCCGTAGGCTCGTCCTTGCTAGTCAGGAGAGCTGGCAGCTTGCTGTTATGAGCGAGCTTACTTTTTCTCATAAGAATGAATAGACCAGCGTTGATTGGCCAGTGTACAGCATTTGGCCAATCAACGCTGGTTCTGCCGGAGGCTTGTCTGTGAGGAGGCAGAGTCTAAGATCGGACCACAGCAGTCTCCATTGTGGTCCGATTTTAGACTGTGTGCTGTACACTGGCCAATCAACGCTGGTCTATTCATTCCTATGAGAAAGAGAGTCAGCTCCCTTATATCAGCAAGCTGCCAGCTCTCCTGACTAGCAAAGATGAGCCTGCAGCAAATCAACACTGGTTCTGCAGCACGCTCGTCCTTGCTAGTCAGGAGAGCTAGCAGCTTGCTGTTATGAGGGAGCTGACTCTCTTTCTCATAGGAATGAATTGACCAGCGTTGATTGGTCAGTGTACAGCATTCGGCCAATCAACGCTGGTCCAGCCGGAGGCTCGTCTGTGAGGAGGCGGAGTCTAAGATCGGAGCACAAGGGAGACTGATGTGGTCCGATCTTAGACTCCGCCTCCTCACAGACGAGCCTCCGGCAGAACCAGTGTTGATTGGCCGAATGCTGTACACTGGTCAATCAACGCTGGTCTATTCATTCCTATGAGAAAAAGTAAGCTCCCTCGTAACAGCAAGCTGCCAGCTCTCCTGACTAGCAAAGACAAGCCTGCACTGTATACACTGTATAGCATTCGGCCAATCAACGCTGGTTCTGAATCGAATATTTACTGCGAATAGCTAGTAGTATTCGATCGAGTACGAATATTTTGAATACCGTAGTATTCGATCGAATACCTACTCGATCGAATACTACTCGCTCATCTCTAATAAAGATGTCAACTCTATAAAGATTCAACCTCTATTTGACTAGATTGGGTGGGGTTATAAACATATGTCTCTTCAACTTAATGCAGTGGAACGCTATTGCTTTTTAAAACCGTTGTGGTTTTAGAAATTGCATCATGTCAATTTTACCTACGGAAATACTGGTGGTTTCCCTATAGGTATAACTGAAGCAGAGAATTTCTGTGAAAAGTGCGGTGTGAAAAACTGCAGTGCCTTGCCAATGCAGTTTTTCCCCAGCCCTTTTTTTGCTGTGGTCCACTATGTGGGGCCTTAGCCTAAGATAGCGTATTTCACCATTCTGAGTTAATGGGCTGGCCGGGATTTATAAAAAATTTAATACTATAAAAAAAAATAACCTTTACTTATCTGTTGAATACACCCTGTTCAGTGCTGCCTCTCTATTTGTCCCCGCTAGCCACATAGTGATGACATCACACGCATCATTCATATGAACACTTCAGCAACAAGCATTACCGCACTGCTAGTAATTGGCCGCAATGTCATTGCAGGACTGATAAGGAGCCTTTCAAGGGTGCTGCCACAAAGTGTTCTATGGGTTACTGTAGCTGTACCCTGTGCTGGGGCCATTGGTGCTTTCACTTAAAGAGGACTTTTCATGAGTTGGGGCACAGGCGGTTTTATATACCGCTAGATACCGGCTTTCACAATCTGTGCCCCAGGTGAAGAGCTATCAGTGCCAGGACTGTAGCTCTTCACTGTCAGAAGGGCATTCCTAACAGTCTGTCAGGAACGTCCTTCTTCACAGCAGCGCCTATAGTGCTGTACTGTGAGCATGGAGGAACGCCCCCCCCCCCAAGGAGCAGAGGCGTTCCTCCCCGCTCACACAGAAGAGCGCTATAGGCGCTGCTGTGAAGAAAGACGTTTCTAACAGACTGTCAGGAACGCCCTTCTGACTGTGGAGAGCTAAGGTACCAGTACCGATAGCTCTTCACCGGGGGCACAGATCGTAAAAGCCGAAAGTGCACTGAATTCAGCGCACTGTTGGCTTTCCAGCGGTATTTAAAACCGCCTGTGCCCCAACTCATGAAAGGTCCTCTTTAAGTAGGTGAAACACTGATTAATTGTGGGATATTTCTCATTATAGGCAATATGAGTAAAGTGAGATAAAGATGGTGATCATCATTAGTGACTCATAAAGAACTGATGTCCCAGGCTCAAAGTGCAGCTACAGCGAAACAGAAAACATCAGCACCCGAGTGGAAGCACCCATAGAAGGATCCATTCTACTTTCACACTAACTATACGTTTTGTGGACTATAAAATAATGAATGTTATCATCCTAGTGAATTTATGTGTCCTGTCCACCTACCATCCATTTTCTTTTGCGTCTTCTATATTTTTCACTAGACCAGGACACCAGACCAAGTGTCAAATGTGTTGCCATTGACCTAATAAAGAATTAAAATTTACAGCAGCGCATTTTTCAGTATCAGATTCTTTTTGCTATCTCTGCTTCTATATTTTTCAGTAAGAGTTGCCTACAATATTTTAAAGGTGCTGTTCATGGAGTAGTAATTTACTTACCGGATCCCAAGAATCACTGGAGATGGACCTGGGGGTTTCGGCAATGTCAAGTGATCTGGAGCAGTGTTCCATCCCCGGGTTGCACCTCCCCTCCTGCTCTGATCTCACAGGTTATTAGTTAGGAGACAGTTGCATTTCTACAAGTCTGATCCCACTCTATACCCATGTACTTCTTTAACTGTTTGTCCAGGATTACAAAAACATATCTGATGTAGCAACATCTGTCCATGGGATTATCTGGTTTTATAAATTGGCTCTATTTAAGTGAATGGGGTTGAGCTGTATTACACCACCCATGGCCATGCATAGCATTTTTTTGACATTTTTTTGTGATCCTGAACAACCCCTTCATATTATCATGTTTATTTAAAATCACCCAGAAGGCTTCAACCCTGTAGTAATATGGAATATGACATTATATACGTATCATTTACAAGCCCTTGTGATTTATAAAATTTTGCAAACTCTATATAATCCAAAGCTATGTCTATATTCAGTAGTTATTTTAGCAAAGAACTGACCCCAAAAATATAAATTGCTATTTTCTTTAGGAGCTTATATACATATTTGTATAACATTCTGGCTATTCTATCATGTGTAACTAATTTAGCATTATATATTGCTACGTTTCATTGCAATAATGGCTGGCTTAAATATGATAATACAATTATGCAAATGTATCCAATGTGCCATTAGCTCAGATATGAAATCCTTTTCTCCCTCAGAAACTACAATAATTAGTTTCATTAGTTTCCATCATTTTCATGCTTTGTAGAACCTACTATTTTTTTCAGCATTTCCATTTGTGAGTCTTTATAGCGATGCTAGTGGCCAATTAGGTATTTGGATCTTATGAGTTTTAATGTTTTCTACTTTTGTGTTCCTATTTGTCTTCTATGAACAAATAAATACAATTATGTGACCATTGGCTTGCTTTCAGATGTTTTTTTAGCATTCATTTGTTGCTTTAATATATACTTTGCTGAGAATAGTCTTAAAACGGTGAAAATATTTAGTCTTTGCTCAAATTCACTTCTGCCTGTTATTGCCTCATGCTTGCTGGTTTCCCTTGCTGTTTATTTACTTGTATTCTAATCCTTGAACTTTGGCTTCCCTACTGACTATTCTTTTGGACTACGATTTGGCACTGCATTGCTCGACTATTACAGAACCCTGGCTTGCTGACCTCCCTTTGTTGTTGTTCATCTTGTCTGCATTTTGTGTATCACTTATACAAGAAGGGAACGTCTTTGTGGTTGCCGCCTATTACGTAGGATAGGGCCTGGCAATAGGAAGGGACAGTTGGGAGCTTCAGCTTAGAGCTCACTGTCTCTTGTGCCCCTTCCTCCAGGGTTCGCCATATCATCTGGCTATTCCCTAACACAGCACTGGAGATTTCTCTTGCAGCATTGAGGATGCCCCCCAGTGCTGTTTGATTGCTGGGGACTGCCGCCAGTGCTGCGAGAGAACTCATTTGCATACAGACGAAAGCCGGGATTTCTACCAAATGGCGGTGTGGAGAAGACATCTAAAGGTAGGAGAAGAATAGCCTTTCTTAAGGCTATTCCTATGTATGATCGAGAAAAAAATGTGATTTTAATGATAGAATCCCTTTAAAAAAAATTCATTTTAGAAATGTACCATTAAATTTTGCTATTGAATCTGCTATCATAGGTGAGGTAACCTATCAATGTGTGTAGTTAGAGCCTAGCCGGGCAGGTATTTATTTTTGTATTGTTTCCTATTGTTGCTGCACTACCGTTTTGATTTGAGTGAAAATAAAACTCTACTTTGGTTTTGGACTAAAGAAACTGGACTGGTGTGTCTGTGTCTATACCACCCCACCTAGCAACCCCAGATCCTGACAGTATATATATATATATATATATATATATATATATATATATATATATATATATATCCTATTAATATTATAAATGTGAAAGTTTGTGAGTTTGTGGGTTTGTGTGTTTGGATGTTTGCATGTTCGGATGTTTGTTCCTCAATCACGGAAAAACCGCTCCACCGATTTGGCTGAAATTTTCCACAAACATAGTTAATACACCCGATTAAACAATAGGCTACTTTTTGTCACAATAGCGCACATACGTTTTTCCCAGGACCCCCACAAAACCCAAACTCACACCACTATCTCTGCAATCTCACACACTTTGGACCCCGATTTGGCTGAAATTTTCCACAAACATAGTCCCTACACTCGATGGCGCAATAGGCTACTTTTCGTCACAATAGCTCACATACGTTTTTCCCAGGACCCTTTGGATGTTCGGATGTTTGGCGGTCAATCACGCAAAAACCGCTCCACCGATTTGGCTGAAATTTTCCACAAACATAGTCCCTACACTCGATTGCGCAATAGGCTACTTTTCATCACAATAGCGCACATACATTTTTCCCAGGACCCTTTGGATGTTCGGATGTTTGGCGGTCAATCACGCAAAAACCGCTCCTCCGATTTGGCTGAAATTTTCCACAAACATAGTTATTACACTCAATTAAACAATAGGCTACTTTTCGTCACAATAGCGCACATACGTTTGTGCCAGGACCCCCACAAAACCCAAACTCACACCACCATCTCTGCAATCTCACACACTTTGGACCATAGCAAGCCACAAAATTCATATTGCCCTCTACAGCCTCGCCCCTAACCCCACACAATCTCATATACATATACTTTACCACTTTGCCCCTCACCTTAACGATTCTCTAGGAGGCGCTCTTTAACGCTCCGGAGCAGCCATGTTTGCCCCCACCACTCTGACAATCCGCGACACCGCCCACCCATGTCAATACCCCTAGGCGGTCTAATAAATGCAAAAAAAAAAAGTTTAAAAAAAGTACAAAAAATATAAAAAAAAAAAAAAAGGATTAAAAATTCAAATCACCCCCCTTTCCCTAGAACACATATAAAAGTAGTTAAAAACTGTGAAATACATACATGTTAGGTATCCGCGCGTCCTAAATCGCCCGCTCTACAAAGTTATACAAATATTTTTCCTGTTCGGTAAATGCCGTAGCGGGAAAAATGGTAAAAAGTGCCAAATTGCCGTTTTTTCACTGTTTTGATTCTGCTAAAAATTTGAATAAAAAGTGATCAAAGCAATAACATTTCCCAAAAATGGTAGAACTACAAAGTACACCCGTTCCCGCAAAAAAATTCGCCCTATACATCCCCGTACACGCAAGTATAAAAAAGTTACGGCTGTCGGAATATGGCGACTTTTCAAAAAATAATTTAACACAGTTTTGGATTTTTTTTAAGGGGTCAAAATGTAAATAAAACCATATAAATTTGGTATCCCCGGAATCGTAACGAAGCACAGAATACAAGGGACATGTCATTTTGGTTGCACAGTGAACGCCGTAAAACCAAAGCCCGTAAGAAAGTCGCAGAAATGCATTTTTTCTTCAAATCCACCCCATTCAGAATTTTTTCCCTGCTTCCCAGTACATTATATAGAATAAATAATGGTGGCATCATGAAGAAAAATTTGTCCCAGGAAAAATTAAGACCTCATATGGCTCTGGGAGCGGAGAAATAAAAAAGTTATGGGGTTTAGAAGGAGGGGAGTCAAAAACGAAAATCAAAAAATGCCATCGGCGGGAAAGGGTTAACTTCAAATACTTCTGTCCCAAAGTCACTATGTAAAGTTTCTCACAACACCGTATATATAGCAGCTCAAATACAAATTAGCTTCAACACAAAAGTCTCACGTATTCTCTGAATTAAAGCAAAAACAAGATACAAACTTACATTTCATATCCCATACCATATACACAGTACGAAAACCTTACCCCCGCCTGTATATACCCACTTCTACAATCACCGCAGACGAAGTCGCGGGTACCAGCTAGTATATATATATATATATATATATCTCAACCCCTTTTGCCATTTTGCATCTAAAAAGAAATAAGCAAAACAATACACATATTGTATGTATCACATCTGAAAATACCCAAACTGTTAAGACATAAAAGTATATATCAGATATGGTAAATTGTGTAACAAAAAAACCCTCAAAAAGCCTTAAATGCATTTTTTCTGTCCCCTAAGAGTGTAATAAAAACAATTAAAATGTAAAAGGCAGCCCATAATAGTAGCAATAAAAACTACAACTCATCCTGAAAAAAAGAGCCCCTGAACAGCTCCATAAGCCAAAATATAGAAAAGCTATGAGGGTCAGAATATGGTGAATTTTTTTTTTTTTTTTTTTTTTTACAGTTTTTATTTTTATTCTTTTTAAGTAGCAAAACATAAAAAATAAATATAGTATCCCTTCATTCTTACTGGACCACAGAATAAAGGTTTTACCAAAAAGTGAACACAATAGAAACAAACCCCCTAGAACCTTAAGGGTGAATTCACACTGAGTAAACGCTAGCTTATTCTGAACGTAAAACACGTTCAGAATAAGCGGCGTCTAAAGCAGCTCCATTCATTTCTATGGGAGCGGGGATACGAGCGCTCCCCATAGAAATGAATGGGCTGCTTCTTTCACTCCGTGCAGTCCCATTGAAGTGAATGGGGAGTGCCGGCGTGTACGCTCCGGCATGAGCAGAGCTTGCCGTATACGCCGGCACTCCCCATTCACTTCAATGGGACTGCACGGAGTGAAAGAAGCAGACCATTCATTTCTATGGGGAGCGCTCGTATCCCCGCTCCCATAGAAATGAATGGAGCTGCTTTAGACGCCGCTTATTCTGAACGTGTTTTACATTCAGAATAAGCTAGCGTTTACTCAGTGTGAATTCACCCTAAGGCAGAAAAGCAATTGTTTAATTTAAACCCACAAAGAATTTGTTTGCTGTTTTGCAGTACATTTATATGAAAAATAATAGCGCCATTACAAAATACAACTCGTCCTGCAAAAAAATCAGATCAACTGGCTATGCTGATGGAAAAAAAACAAAGTTATTTCTCTTGGAAGGTGTGAAGGGAAAAATTAAAGTGTAGAAGCAAAAAATCCAGTCCTGAAAGAGTTACTATCCAACGGGACTGGAAATGCTCTTTACTTGACAATGGTTCTTGATAAATGGAGGATGACATTTTATGATAAACTACATGAAAGAAAGTCTTCACTTGAAGTAATGACATAAATAACCATTGAGCATATGTAGATGACAAATAAAACCCCCTTAGTAGAAATAATATTTCCCTTCCATCTGTTTTGTAAATTGCAGAGCATGTACTTTTAGTTTGTGACCCCTGGCTACAATTTGAAATAACAGAAACAAATAAATAAGACACATAAAAGGAATTTTGCAAAGCTTTGAGATGCAGCAGGTAATTTACTGGCATGAAATTCTGAGTGTCCCATTCTTCTAGGGGAATAGCAGCCCAGCATATGGCAGGCCCTCTCAATAATATATAGTCTGACATAGAGAATAAATCTCTCTACAACACCATAGCCCATTGTTTGGCATAAGGAAAGAGCATAAACCAGTACATTAAGGATTTCTTTTTTTGAGTTCCCATATTGAGCACTGCTCCAATAAATCCCGAATGAAGATATGTAACCAGTCAGAGTATTGATCCAAGCTGTAGCAAAGCTTTCCTTTACCCCAGGCAAATATTTGGTTATATGCTACAGCACTGTAAATAAATACCCTGTCCAAGACAGAGAGGCTTGTTGATATCCAACTTTGACTTCCAGAACTGGGGCCATGTGTTCCGCCATACCCCCTTCTCCCCAAGCTATGCCTCTGTATTCAGTATAAACAATAAGGGAGTTTTTTTTACTCACTACCTTGAGTTGTTATTTTTATTTTTTATTTTTTTGAGTTGTTACATTTATCCTTTTACAGACCTGTATTGGTTTAATTTTTGTGGGACTAATTTTGCAATGATACCATTTAATATTCTGTTCAATGTACTGGGAATTGGAAAAAAAAGATCCTCAAGTTATTGCTACTGTTACTCTCTGCTATTCTGAGTGCTTTTGTAGATAAGAGGCTATCAGTACACAGAATGAATCAATTATTCAGCCAGCAGGAGAATCCTACTGCAACCATCCCTTCATAGAGGTCTGTTTGGGAGTAAGAATATGAGGACAAATCCTATGTAAGGCTAAGGCCCCACTTTGTGGAAACACAGCTTTTTTTGTTGCAGATTTTGTAGCCTTTTTTTGAGCCAAAGCCAAGTATGGATACAAAAGGAATGGGAAATATATAGGAAACTCTCATACTTCTTTCTGTTCAATCCATTCCCGGCTTTGGCTCAAAAAAACGCAGCAAAATCTGCAACAAAAAAAGCTGCGTTTCCACAATGTTGGGCCTCAGACTAAGGCTAAGCGCCCACGTTGCAGAAATGCAACTTTTTGGCCGGGGCCCCACGGGACATAAACGCCGCGATTTGCCCGCAGTGGAGACGCTGCGCGAAAAATCGCAGCGTTGTACAGTGCAGGCAAAGTGGATGGGATTCATGCGAATCCCTTCCCCACTTTGCGGAAGAAATCGCAGCATGTCAATTATACCTACAGAAACGCCGGCGGCTTTCCCGTAGATATAATGTTAAGAGAAAGTCCGCAGAGGAAAACTCTGAACTTTCTCTTAAAAGTGCTGCGGAAAGAACCGCAATGCGTTCACGCTGTTGTGCAATGCATTCACGCTGTTGCCAGTGGCTACGACCATGAACACAGAAACTTTCTAAGGTCAGAAAATCAGCCATGATTTCCTTATTGTGGCCAAGATATCATATGATACATGTAGTGTCCCTGCATGATACCCCAGCTACAATAAGAAAATCATAGCTGGGCTCCTGACAAGTCCCAGACCATAGAAAGGTCCTGCATTAGTGGTCGTATCCATTGGCAACCGATCAAGACAACAGACTGTCACTACTAAGAAAGTTAGAGAAAATCTTTAAAACTCTGCAGAATTTTTAATTACTTATATTTGCAAAAATGTTTAACTTTTACTTATCTACAAATATAGATATCATTATGTACATGGGAATACCCCTTTAAGGCTAAGGCCCCACATTGAGGAAACAAAGCTTATTTGTTGCAGATTTTGCTGTGGTTCACTTAGCCAAATCCAGGAGTGGATTGAGCAGAAGGTAGACGTAAAGTATTTCCTATATACAGTATTTTCCATTCCTTTTGTACCATTCCTGGCTTTGGCTCAAAAATATGCGACAAAGTCTGCAACAAAAAAAAAGCTGCGCTTCCGCAACGTGGGGCCTTAGCCTCAGTATTAGCAAATATACCTCACTGTGCGTTTAGGAACAGATGTTTTTCCACTTTAAAGGTTCACCAAAGTAGTGAACTTATAGCTCCTTAATAGTAGTAATAAGGGCCAGGTATTTTGACACCACAGATATACAGTACCAAATTGTTAATACAAATGGTACTCAATCACGCGTACCATAGATCTACCATAGGTGTAATGTGATGTTTTTGTACAGGGAGTACAAAACCAAACAAACAAGTGGGCCTCGAACCCATTTTAAACACCCTACATTCACCATATAATGGTAGATTCCAGTCTTGTACAGGTGCTCTGAAGCCCATATACATAATGCCTATTTTGTGCCCCTACATAATAAAATGTTCTTTGTGTGCTCCATAAATTAAAAATGGCTCTGAATGGCTCCGTAAAGTCAAAATGCCTTCTGAGTGCTCCTTAACATAATAATGCTCTTTTTGTCCCCTTAAATAAGGTCCCTGTAAAGCCAACGCTCTGTGCGAACCATTGTATTACTGCTCCCTGCTCACCTTGGCTTCATGCTATGCAACCCTGGCTTCTCCATTTAGCCATTCTCCTGCAGCTGATGCAACTGGGACTGCCCTACCTCCTAGAAATCTGAGGGTTACATGTACACATATGTTGCTTCCAGCCAATCTTAGCATCCATTCACATGGAGGAATATGGTGCTGAATTTGTTGTGGTATTTTTCAGCGCTTAAAAAAGCGACTGCCGTTTTTTTGGTGCTTTTGACGTGATGCGGTTTATGGTGCGTTGCGTTTTTCCACACAGATTTGGCAAATTCCGTGCCAAATTCTGCGTCCAATTCCGTGACGCAGATTTTATGCATCCCATTCACTGCATTGGTTTTTGCAGGCGGAATCCACCTAAAGGAAGCTTTTTTTTCTACAAGCGGAAAGATTCCGCAAGTGGAAAAAAAAGCTAGCCGAACCCATAGAACGCTATGGGGAGGCTTTTATTCCACGCTGATTCTGACGCGGATTCCGTGCGAGAATCAATGCCAAATTTCTCCATGAGAATGCACCCTAAGGGTGCATTCACGGGGAGGAAAATGGCGCTGAATTTGGTGTGGAATCTGTGTCAGATTCTGCGCTGAAAAAAAGCCTCCCATTGACTTCAATGGGTTCATTTTTCTGCTAGTAATAGATAAAGGGCAGACTGCTCTTTATTGTAGATGACCACATCCTGAGAGATAAATGTAAAATGTGCTGCAGCCATAATGGGGCTATTAGTAGCAAAAAAACTGATAAAACCTTAAAAACTGATGATACCCTGTATGATGGCATAGATCAGGGGTAGGCAACCTTCGGCACTCCAGCTGTTGTAAAACTACAACTCTCAGCATGGATACTTGCTCTGTTTTTGTTAGAACTCTTATGAAAGTGAATGGAGCATGTTGGGAGTTGTAGTTTCACAGCAGCTGGAGTGCCGCAGGTTGCTTACCCCTGGCATAGACAGACAAATCAAAGTAGATGGCTCAGTAACATCCCATAGTGAGTGGGGCTATGCTGCAATTTTGGACACAAGAAAATACAACCTCTTTAAAGAATTTCAGAGATGCGATAATATGCAACCCTTTCAAGCTTGAAATGGGTCATAGTGGGAATAGAAGAACGTACTTACATTCTATGACGTTCATATGACCTAACAATAGCAGTTATCTTGATGACGCAATCCCTTTAAGTGTAATTGGGCTTTAATGTAAAAAAAAAAAAAAACTCACAATATAAAAGCGACTCATCAGTAGCATTATACATATGTCATAAATGTCCTTTTATGAAAGACCTAAGAATGACTGAAGTTTAGTTAGTCACTCGCTAATCTTCTCTGCAGGGTAAAATAGCCCAATTCACTTCTCAACAACAGAAGGATGCAAGCTGTGTCTAGCCATTTTAATAAGTTCCTACATCAAAGTCTAGTCAGTAAAAATCTGGTCGGAGTAAAATAAGGAAGGATAAAATAACTTTATGTTAGGAAGTTTCCAAATTACAATTAGATAAGCATAAACCAATCCAACAGATGGGGACCTTCAGGACATATAGAAGTCCCAAGAAAATCTACTTAAATCTGAAAGAATTTCATATACATTACTGATCACTAAAAGTTTATCTTTTATTTAGTTCTGTTTACCATACAAGATGTGCAAACTATGCTGCTTTGTCTATCTATCTATCTATCTATCTAAGTTTTCTTCTTGCGCCTGCCTAGAGTGTGGCTGCATGTGTTTACAGCTGCTGAAACTAAACTGATCTTTCTCTATCCCGTCCTTTTTTGTTCACTTTTTTCTATTACTATAAGGAGTATTAGTATAAGAACTTACCATGGGCTGGAATTTGATGCAGAAACTCTTATAAAGAAATCCTTTTTGAGCCTTTTTGTCTGAAGCATGCCTCCACACAGACAAGGAAGACTGGTTTACACTAAGGAGACACTATTACACCTTAGAGGCATGCTGCAGGGCAAGCTGGACAAGCATGCTCTTACCATCCCCCACGAACTAATAAGGAGACTTAGAAAACGCAGAAAACGCGGAAAACGAGCCGGCATACTGAGACGCGAAGGAAGAAAACGCAAAAAGCATGTGATCCCGTCCATCATTATGGGGAATGTGAGATCAATTGTGAATAAGATGGATGAACTGACAGCACTGACCAGACATCAACAGGAGTTTCGTGAGTGCAGTATGATGCTGTTTACAGAGACTTGGCTTACTGAAATCACTCCGGACATACTTGCCTCCCTGGAGGGCTTCAAACTTCTTCGGGCGGACAGAACACTGGAGAGCGGTAAGCGAATAGGCGGAGGAATTGCAATATTTGTCAATGAGAGATGGTGTAATCCAGGACATATTGTGGTTAAGAAACAATTGTGTGGAAAGGATATTGAACTGCTAGCCGTGGGCATGAGACCTTTTTACCTGCCAAGGGAACTATCACATGTTATTGTACTAGCTGCCTATGTCCCCCCCTCTGCTAAAGCTGACGCTGCCTGTGAAGTCCTCCATGCTGTTGTGAGTGAGCTGCAATCATCTCACCCCCATGCCCTGCTCCTAGTGTCTGGAGACTTCAACCATGTCTCAACATCCACTCTACCAGGCTTCACACAGTATGTAACCTGCCATACAAGAGACAACAAGACGCTGGACTTGCTCTTTGCCAATGTAAGGGATGCATATAACTCATCTGCCCTACCACCTCTAGGCAGATCAGATCACAACCTGGTACATCTGCGACCCACATACATTCCACTGGTGCGCAGAGAACCGGCGGTTACCCGTACCGTGAAGATTTGGTCAGAGGGAAGTGTCGAGTCTCTAAGGGACTGCTTTGATATAACTTTATGGGAAGTGTTTCAAGACTCATTTCCAGAGGACATTGAGGGACTCACACATTGCATAACGGACTACATTAATTTCTGTGTGGACAGCACGGTACCAACTAGGAAGGTGAGGTGTTTCTCCAATAACAAACCATGGATTAACTCTGAGATTAAAACTCTCCTCAAGCAAAAAAAGAGAATTTTTAGGTCTGGGGACAAAGATGGCCTGGGGGCGGTTCAGAAACAGCTGAGACAATTGATCAGGGAAGGGAAAGCCAACTACAGACGGAAGATGGAGC